>NC_139321.1:18962500-20162500 GCF_056507025.1 Lutjanus erythropterus
ACCTAAATGCCTGTTCTTGCACTATGCAACCTGGGGTGCCAGACAGACTCTCCTGTGCGTAACGGTTTACGGCACTACGTCACACACCACCAACAATGTTATGAACCTGGATCAAATGTTTTCAAGTTTTTCTTTTGATGACCTCTGGTTGTTCTGACTCTGTGAGTTTTTGATGGACAGATAGCTTTACTTGTTGCTAAAGTTACAGTTTGCTGCTGCTAACTGTAGCTGTCATTAGCTGGTTTGCTCAGTTAGCTGGGCAGCTAGCTGATTCTGCCTGGACTGAACTGGGCGCTCAGAGCACCCGGGTAGTTCTGGTGTTTACATAGCTGGTACATGAGCTTTGGACTGCAGGGAGGAATGCTGGCAGGAAGCGGCACTGGAATGGACATCCGTCCTCGACAACAGATTTGTAAGTGGGCTCAGCAGCCTCAATGGCTATCATGGCAGGAGGAGAGGAGACCAAAGAAGATGTTGATGGAGGAAGATAAGAAGAGTGAAGGAGAGAATGACCAAGCAAGAAGCAAGACACAAGAGAAAAACTTGGACTGGCTTTTAGTCGCTGGTGAGAGCTTTGCAAAATATAAGACTGTAAGACAGATGCCAAGCTATTTGCTGTCGGACTAGTAAGTAATATTAGCTGTCTTGTTATGTCTTGTGTTGTTGCATTTGGGTTATGTCTGGCTCTGTTAGCAAAGTTGAGACACTAGTTTTTGAAATAATAATTATAAATGCACATGTATAGCTATTCATATTTACAACAGCAGCGTTTAAGTGAATTGCTCTAAGAAACTCTGAGGGCCAAAATTGCAAGTTAGCCAGCTAATGAAATGATTCCAGCTAAGAAAAAGCCATTAACTTCCAACAAATGACAAAGTAGTTACAGTTAACAGTTCAATATTTAAATTGCTGTGTATTAATGAATAACATATTTTGAGGAACTGACTGATTTCTCATCAGTCAGTCCTTCTGTGTTGATCATTATCAGGCAGGGCAGGGTAGAGCAAAAGACTTTTCTCAACCTACACACACACAGTCACGTGAACAACCACCGGAAATAAGAGCATGAAACTGACAGATGGAGACCACAAAATGGCATGTGAATCTAACCACACACACACGCAGGAAGACAAGCAGCGTGAAACGTCTGTCCAGCATCAAATTCTCACACACATAAAGAGTTCGAGAAGTTGAGAGAAATGGGAATTTACTGCTTCTTGTGGTTCTTCTGGTAGCTGGGTGTTAACTGCTCCACACTGTCTTCTGTTTCCTCTGGGGAGGAGCAACTTCTGAAACACCAGAGACCAAGAGACCTTAGCAACTCAACTACTGTTAAAGTTAGGCTCAGGGCCTTCCTGTTACAGCGCCACCGTACAAACACACACACACACACAATCACACACACACACACACACACACACACACACACACACACACACACGCACACACACACACACACACACACACGCTAGTCTCCTTGGCTGGTTAAGGCACAAGTAGATATGTTCAGTCTTATGTGACAGCTTTAGGGGGAGGGTTTTTTATCTTACAAATCAATCAGAGATGTAATTATCTGAACATTTTAAGCCTTCACTATAAACAGCAAAGAGAGTACATGAAACAAAGAAGAGACAGTGAGTCTGTTGCTAACTTTGGTTGATGCAGGGCAGTATTTACCATGAGTTTTTTTTTTAAAGTAATGAAAAAGTAATACTGATTGTTAGAAATTTTATCTCAGTTAATCATAAATCAAGAAATCATTTCATCCATAATCAGTTTTGGGTAGTAATATTTTACTCAGTAATATATTACTGTAATATTACGACTTCTTCCAGTATTAAGAAGTGTAAGGGATTACAATTTCTAAATCAGTAATTATGTTACAGTTACAAATCAAAGTAACTCTCAGTTAGTGGGTTACTTTTTGATCTAGATAGGCTATCTTATGATAACATGTACATCTGCTGCTAGCCAAATTGCTAAACAAAGGCTGGAGGACGAGGGAAACATACTTTCCACAGGACAAGTAAGGGTATTCAGGACTACTGCAGTTTAGTCGTCATCAAGTACTACCGAAAAGTAGCCGAGTAGGTGAAACAGCAGAATCCTTGATTGGCTCTGAGAGTCTGTTTACAAATGAGCCATGATCTGATTGGACTAAACCTCCAACAAGCTTATCTGAGCTGGAGATGCTCTGCAGTAACAACATGACTGCTTTCATTAAGCATAACAGAATAAACTCTGTTAAAACCACATATAAACGACTGGTCTGCAATGACTCACAGTTTGACAAGTGGTTTTGATAGTTGACTATGTGACTATTAAGTGAAACCCCTCGTGGGAGTTGAACATGCACAAGCTTCTGCACTCATTCATGTAAACAGTATGTAAAAACTGCGCCTGTTACACAGGAAACTAAAGCAAAAAAGCAATAATTAGAAGGTCACACCTGTAACGTGAATTGGGGTTCTGGCTGCAGTTCCAGCTCTCAGGAACCACTTCGTAATGACCAGGGGGAACGCTTCGCCACTTCAGGCACTCTTCACACTGTAACCACATGGGAGACCTGTAAATACAGAAGTAGAGGTGTGAAAACTGTTAGTTAGAAAAGTAGAAGTCCATTTGCCCCACCAAAAAAAAAAAAAAAAAAAAATTCAGTTGTTTTTATTTGCTGTCAGTTTGTCGTGTACTTCAGGGGACAGATTGGTTCTCAGAAGCAGCTGAAGAGTGAGCACTTCCTGCTTTTTCTTCAGGGTAAGATCACTCCACTACATCAATTCATCCTGTCTGCTCTGTGAAGATGTCTGCTAACAGGTACGGGCAACTGCAGAGACGGACCCAGGGTGAGTCTGAAGGCCTGAATTTACTCACAAACTAACAAGACACAGACACAGACATGGACAGCTGCAGACACTACAGATGCACAGTAGTACGACTAAGGCAGCTGCCCGGAGGAAGAGAGGTGTTGCCGAATCAGGCTCCGAGGTAATTTTATCTTCTGCTTTCTGCTTAGAGGTGGTGAACATACAGCTCACTGCAACCTAACATGATATGGTCTCAGACTTTTGTTTGATACCTGGAGTTAGCAAAAAAATGTTAGTGTAGTTAGCACACATTAGCTTCAAGGGCGCCCCTTTGGGAGCATAATCCAGACATCGCTAAATTGACTTGTTTACAATATTATGTGAACATCACTGTTGTCCTGAGCGTCCTGCTGAACCCCGGTTCAAAAATATGGCAGCTCAGTAGCATGACATGATAGTCTATATCAGGGGTTCTTAAAGTTTTGATCACTAGAGGCCCTTTTCTTCCAAATGACCTCTGGTTCTTTTTGGAACCAGCCCATGTTTCTACCAGTTTTGACTGGAACCAGTGTAATCAAAAATGTCACCATTAGAGGGTGTTGCACAATGAACATGCTGACTTTGGTTCCAAGGAAAACTGTTTTTTGGAACTGGACCTGGAACAGGGCCACTTCTACATGGCGGTAAAGGCCAATAAGTGACAATTTAGAGAGCCAGCATATGACTGAGAGCGTTACAGGAAAACCCATCAACTTGTTGTAGGATCTTTGATTGGTCTCATAATCACGTTTAACATTTAATTCACGGAGGATTGAATTCACCTGTTTGCGGATCAGTCAGATCATCTCTAACCTGACAAACAGTTGTTAGGGGGGCACAGTTTGATAGAAGTTGGGTTGTGTATTAAACGTAGGACATTTAAAGTAAAAGTATTGACAGTGAATGATTAAAATATAATGGCTGCATTTCATGTCGCATTCAGGGGCTGCACTAAATGTTTCTGAGGGCCACCATTGGTTTGCGGGCCATACTCTACACACAAAAAAGGAACGATGGGTACAGCATTAATACTCTCTAGTTCAGCTCTCTTCAAGTTCTCTGCCTCAGCATTTTTACTCTGTCAAAACAGCAGCTCCAGAAGCAGCATCTCAATTCTCTGGTTTCAAGCTTTGAAAAAAAAAGAGACCTATTTCCACTTTCATTTAAACTGACAAATATCCAATATCCCTGAGAGAGTTATCAACTGACTTGCATCTACCTGTTTTTTCTTCTTTTCTTTTTTTTTTTTACTGTCATGATCCATAAAAGACTTCTGCGGCTGCAGAATTTAGACTTGAAAAATTTGATTTTAAGCACATTTCAAGTGTTTTAGAGCGAAGTTATGAAGACTCTTGTAGGTGAGAGGAAATATTTTCACAACTTGCACTACTACTATCAGAAGAAACACTGAGCACTCACTCGTCAAGCTCATCTTCATCTTCGTCTCTGTCCAGAGCCTGAAACTCTCGCTCTCTGGCCCTTTTCTCTGTCACCTCCCTCCAGTAGTCGTTAAGTTTTAGGCCCAAAGCACCAAGGGTGAGTCTTGGCAGAGGAAAAAATAAAATACGGTTAATTTATTAAAATATTTTTTTCTAATATGATAAACACAACAGCACAAGTAAGAGTACATCAGGCATGAATTTCATGACAGTTCGGTCTCACCGGTGTGTGTTTGTTTTGTGTGTATCTGTGTGGTGTACCTGTATTCTTTAGTGTATTCAAAGTCTTGCTTGTTGTGAGCAGGTTTGAGAAAGTTACACTCGATGATACCGATGACTCCGACTCCTGCCCTTTGACCTGAAGTCTGCAGGACATTGTGAAGTGAGATTTAGGTGGAGGCAGGCATAACACTGAATTTGGAAGTCAGCACTCTGCTCGTCATGCATAAGACATACAGTAAGAAATCCTTTCCCTTTACCTTCAGCTGGCAGCCCACTTTCTCGTAGGCTTTTATGAGTCGGTTCTTGTGGTACATCATGATGCCATAGTGGTCTTTGTTTTTCAGGCTCAGCCCAAACGTCACCTTCACCTTCTCTTTCTGACAGACATCAGTCAAGATTAACAGCACTGGACACTGGCAGGTTTCAGAATAACGTGTAAATTTTACAAGCTTAAGATATCAGTCGTGGACAGAAGCAAAGGCCAAAAAACTGCTACTAATTACAACTGACTTTTATTTTTATTATTATTACCATGGCATATAAATGATAGAATAAATATTTCCTGGAATTACTGAAAATACAAATTTTAATGAAAAGAGGCTGTTCAATCAGCCCAGAAATACTGTATATAAAATTAATTGGACTGGATATTGTTGAAAAATCTTGAACACTTTTGCCGATATGATACCTGAGTATCAGTGTCAAAACAACACCTATTTTTTTTGACAAATATATACATATTTTTCTGCAAAACATTTTTTCATTTCAGTAGCAGCTGCTAAGGCAAAGCTCCATGGCTGGCTGGTGATCTACAGCAAAAGTTTCAGCATATGTTCTGTTTTCTCCATAATGATAATTTCATCATTTCATAATGATAATCTATTATAAATTAGATAAATTATATATTATATATTGAATAAATGATCAGATTCTGATAAGTGATGAAATATACATCTCATGCTTGCCATTTAATCCAAAGATTTAAATCAGGAAGTGATGATTAAACAAGATTATCCGACCAAACATTTATGCCAGCTTTCCATACTGGACAGTGTTCAATACTGTGTGCAACAGACACATTTCAGTTGGAAACAACTGGATACTCAGTCCTAACAATGACCAATTCACAAGTGTTTCATCAGTGAAATGACTTACCACTCTAAATTACACAAATCTATTTATTAAAATTAACTGTTTCATCTAGGCAACGTAGATATAAAATGAAAACATTATTCCGCATTTGCAGGGGTTTTATTTTGCCTCAGGTTTGTTCGTCAGTACTAAAGGTTTTGATGGACACAAATTTATCATTGCCTGAGCCACTGTGTTTTTTGGTGCAACATGTTTGGTTGTGCCAAAACAAAGCAGTGGAAAGGAGCTGTGATGCCTGTTTTCATTTTCCCTTCTCAAACATCCCCTTAATTACCATATGTATTTTTGCCTCGTCACGCAACCACATTTCCAGTCTCCACCTGAGTATAGACACAAACACAGATACAGACAATGGCTTGACTTTATACTATCATCCACACACACAAACAAACATAAAGATAGCGTAAGGATACACTGAAGTGGGGTTTGTATACGTCGTGCTCAATATGTGTCAGGCTCTTCGACACCAGTTTAGCCAGATTCTTCTTCCCCCTCAGAATAACCTGAGTCCTCGGCTTCAGGTACAAGATACTGAGGTAGGCCTGAGACCAACAGAGAAACAGAGAAAAGTAAAATAAGTAGAGCATTTTTAATTTTTAATTTTGTGGTCTGACACAATCTGTTACGACTGTTGATTAATATTTTGATATATTAGCCTCATTTGAGCATTTAAGACTCACTGAGCAAACGACTACATCTAATTTTGAGTGTTATAATGACGTCAAAGTAGAAACGGGGCCCAAAAACCACTAACAATTTGAACATAGCCTTACAATGAAACTGGGGCAGTGTTACTACAAAACCACAGGTACATCTCAGGCAGTGAAGATGTACTGAAACTGGCACACACACACACAGCTACGCCCAGCTTCACACACACATTTCTATAGGACTAGAATTTGCTATGAACTGTCTGGGCTTACCCAGACCAAACCACAACCACTACATTTCTTGCCCTCAGTTCTGTTCTAACTCTCACCTTAACCATCCACCCAAGAATCACGCACAGTGGTGTCCAGGTGTCCAAACCAAAATCTTGAATTTCTTAAGATAAATAAACCAATTAAAATCCGCACATTACTAAAACAGTGGCAATTTTTAGTGGATTAAAGGCTCACATTTTGGAGATTCATTGTTTTTATAAGGAAGGAAACATGTATTTTAATGAACGTTTTCAGCTGCATTACATGTACGAACAACGCTACATTACATTAGCTATGATGGAGTGAGCCAACCTCCTCACTGAACAACCTGCGCATCTCCATCTGCTGATACAATTGAAAGCTCCAGAACAGCAACTAAATGGACGTTGTGTAATTAACAGCTGTTTCAAAGGTCATAAATTAACTTGCAATCCCAACTTTTAGGCCAACCTGGATGAAAAGAGGCCAACCTGGAGAAATGAACATCTACAATTCTACAAAAAACAGGGCAAACTCCATCTGCTGATGAAGAGCCTGTGATAGGATCGAAAGCTCCAGAACAGCTACTGAATGGACCTTGTGATATGCTGTTGGCGTGATCTGACAACTACTAACTGATTCTCAAACTATGCTATGCATCTAGTGATACACTGAGGAATCTCCTCTAAAATTTAAAAAAATAATTTAAAAACTTATTAAATACAACTAAATTTCAAGTGAAATTATTTAAACTCACTGAAATATAATTTAAAATAAGTTTTGTCTTTCCTGTAATATTTTAGTTTCAGTATCAGCCTGACATGTGCTTACTGCACGCATGTGTCATCCATGATTACTCACAAGCTAAACTGTGATGGCGAAACGCTAAGCAGAGACAAAATGAGGAGACTGAACATCAATGCGCGCGTGTGAGGGTCTGCCACCTGTGGTGTCAGTTCTAGTGCTAGCTGTTTGCACATTGTGGTTGTGGTTGACAACAGTCAGCAACAAATTATTAAAGATGGCAGAAGTACATACGTTCCACGCCCAAGTTAGAGTACAGATACCTGTGTAAAAAAGACTGGTGAAGTGGAAGTACTGATTAAACTTCTTTACACAAATAAGCGTGAAAACGTGAAGGCTTGGAAGTGTACTAACCCTTTCCACCAGCTGTTTCTGTGCAAAGCTAACAGAATCTCATCCTTCTCTCTAGTTTGTCTCTCTTGTCTGTTTAATCTTGGTACATATTTTACACCATTTTTAAGGTTCTTACGTCTTTTGCGTCATTTTTTGATGTAGCTTTTCTTTTTTTTGTCTTTTATGACTTGTTGCATCTTTTTATGTCTTTTTCGTATTGTTGTCATTTATGTGTTTTTTCCTGTTGTTACGTCTTTCTTGTCTTGTTATGTCTTTTGTGTTAGTTTTTACTTGTTATATCTTATATCGTGCATTTTTTTTGTCTTGTTAGGTTTTTTTCATCTTGTTATGTCTTTATTTCCTTTTGTTGTCTTGCTACATTTGACATTTTCTTGTTACGTGGTTTTGTTTTTTTTTCACAGATAGATACACAGAAATGGTCTTTTGTTTGTGCTATAGTCCCATCTATTTAGGCTGAAATTGGTCTTGAAGTTGGGAAGGCGGTGCACAATGACGTAAAATAAAAATAATCAGTAATTCTACTAAAATGCTTTAAAACTAAAATAACAAATCTGTTTTAAAAATGTAAGAAGCAGCAAGTACAGATATTTGTGTTAAAATGTCAGGAGTAAGTATTTGTAGTTGAACTACTTGTAAATGATCTTATTAGTACACCTGCCTCCTGCGTGAACTGTCCCGAGCTGAATAAGGTCGGCCTACACTTCTGTATTTTAACGTGAGACATTAAAGGTGGTGCCTGGACAGCTTAATATTTTCTGGTGGTACAGAGTGTAAAAAGTTTGAGAAACACTGATTTACTGGATGGGAAGGAAATTAATTTACAAAACAGGGAGAGGGTGCTGTTTTGTCAGTGGAACCAGAGCTAAAGGTGTCAAGAGTTTCTTGCAGCAGCAGGTGGAAGGTCCTCATATTCTGCTCGGTGAAGAAAGAGAAAATAAATGCAGGCACAGCAGGAATGTCAGGTGAGAAAGGACAACCTCTCTGCATGAAGGGAACCAGGAGGTTTACAGCCGAGCGCACAGGTAACACGCTTTTTCTCCACTCACCCTGAGACTGTAGTGCATTTCTGGAATGTTCTGTTCGGCTCTCAGGGATCCACTGTTCCTCAGACCCTTCTTCAGCTCCTCAATCTGAATCGAGGGCAATCGGAAGTCACTCACATCGGTCTCAAAGTCCATCTCTGGCTTACCATCTTTGGCCCTTCAGGATACCATCACAGGGAGCAGTTATTAAAACAGGTCATGACACACTATCTCACTGCTCTCAGACACAGACAGCAAAAATAAGATATAGCAGATCTTCCAGTTCAAAGGTTATAGAAACGGCTTCTGAATGTACTTTGCATTTGATGATGGTGAGCAAAGTGGAGAGCCGTTTCCAGCGTAAAGAGGAAGTGAAACAGAAGAAAGTCTGACAGACACCTGAACCGTTTCTCTTAGCAGAGATTAGAGTCCAGAGGTGTTTGTATATGAACGCCAGGAGGAAAAGAGACTTCACATCTCTCTTTCTAATATTTCTCTGCTCTTCATATGACGATGATATGAGGGTTAGTTTTTGAACATGTGTTGTTTTGCATGGATTTGTCTAAATGCATGCTTAAACAAATACATGTGTGTGTGTGTTCATCCTTATTTGCCTCTCTGTGTTTGAGTCTGCGTTTGCATACTCATCAGTCTCACATGCTGTACCTTGAACCCAACTTCAATACATGCAGCTACAAATTCAACCCAAAGATGTTTGTGTGAACTCAAACTAAAGAGATAATAATAATTCAGACTGGGAATCTAATGTCAGTCCAGGCCAATGTCCATATTCAGCCCATTCACAACAGACAATGTATATTCAGGCAAATTTAACATTTGTGTATATACTTTTTGTTCACTTTTGTAGTGCTTGTTTTGCACCTGGCATCTCCTCTGAGCTCTGACCGGATTTGCGTTTATAATCCTGGAGCTTCAGGAACTGACAGAACATTGTGGTGATGTGTATCTAGGTGCCTGAGGTTAAAAGCAGGCAGTGGGTTGACTACAGGTCTACAGTTGTTTTGTGTTGTTTTCTCTTTAATCTACACATTTAATTTAGCATTTTTAATACTGGCCAATCAGCTGGCTAGACCCCCAGCCCTCCCAATGGCCAATCCGCCACTGCCAACATTTTGGGAGACGTGTATTGGCTGAAACACACTTAGCCTGGCTCTGTATAGAGGTAACAAAATCTGCCTACCAGTTGTTTACTACCTACAAAACCAAAAAAATCACACTTTGTGAGACAAACCATTTCAGAAATTAAGCTGTAAAGGTGCTAGGAGCTTTTTTTTTTTAAACTTTGGTAAAGTCAGACCAAAAATGACGCCAACCCAGAAGTGCCAAAAACTGCAGCTCCTTGAATGGCCACTTGAGGCTGGCTAGTCAATCGAGCGATTCGATCCCTGTAGATCATAATAAAATGCCCATTTTTACAGCAGAATAAATATGTTCACAATAAGTATGTTTACAGCCCTGTACAAAAATACTTTTGGTCTCCATAGATACATTCCCCATAATTAAGGCCCGCTTTTAGTAACAGGTGGGTAGTTGCTAGGTAGCCGTTTCATTCGGCCACCTCAGCTTCACTCACGCGCCACCTCTTTACTCAGTTTGAGTCAGGTGCTACCAAGAAGGGACAACCAGAATCACAACACGGAAAAGCTTCACAATGAGTCACCAGAAACCTGGGTTACATCACAGAGACTTTGTCGACTGTTCAAGCTAGCTGTTCTCAGTCTTTATGTTAAACTAGCTAAAAGTCTACTGTCATATTTAATGGTCAGATAAAAGAAAAGCATCAATCTTATCATCTAACTCTCTACAAAAAAAAAAAAAAACTTATACGTGTATATCACAGTTTTAAACCATTTTAAAACTGAATTTTGAATTTCTAACTTGCAGGTGAAAAAATTAATTTGCAAAACTATGATTCTGACCTGCGGATGTTCCAGATTAATATCTTGGTGCCTTTTTTGGAGGGAATGGAGTCAAAGTGTGTGTGGATCTGCTCCTGCGAGGTGATGATGGAGTTTTGGAGGATGGCTGCCAGGCTGGCCTCTGAGTCCTCAGTCGTCACCAGAGACCGTAACACTGAGTTAAGGTCCAGAGATCAAAGAGTTTCTGACATGATCTTTAACAACCTGCGTGAAGAAACAGTTTTACTTTACTTTGAATATTTATTTACTGTTCTCACAGCCTTCAGCTCAGTCTGCCAATTTGCATTTACACTGTCTCAGTCTTGATGGTTCACATTAATTACACAAAGAAATCACAAAGTTACGCTGAAGCTCATGTTAATTTTTCCTTCCCATGCCCTGTTATTTCCCGAAGGATATTGGTTTGTTGGTTGAAGGGGACAATGGGGACAATGACAGCCTGGGCCTTGATGTTTTCCAGGTAGGTCTGAGACAGCATTCCCACAGTCTGACAGCCGCCATTCTTGGTGAAGATGAGCGCATCGCGGCCCAGACGCATGGAGCCAGACTTGAAACCGTTGCCGTACACGCCGATGGCCTGCTGACTGGCTTTACCTGGCCCCTTCTCTGTGAAACCAAAGCTGGATATATGGGTGAGGGGGGGAGAGTGAGGAAATAAGATGTCAGATGTCAGAAATGTCAGATAAAAAGTGAAAATGGCTTGTTTGACTAACGAACAGTCCAAAACCAAAGGATATTTATTACAGTGATACAGAACAGAGGAAAGCAGCAAGTCCACACATAAGTTCACATAAGTAAATGTGTTCTTTATTAATATGTCACCTTCATGAGGATTATATGTGTCCCTTACCTGAGCATCTTGTGCAGCTTGTTGGGGGTCATGCCGCTGCCATTATCAGTGAAAGTTAGACAGAGGTGTCCGGCTTCCTCGACTACATCTATCCAGATCTGTTTAGCGGATACACCAGGATCTGATGCATTGTCTACAAAATGAGACATGAAAACATACTATTATTAAAACATAATAGCATTTTCTGCCATATTCTGCCAATAAATCTCCAAATTACAATCCTTTAACGCTTCATTATAAACTGCAGATTCTGGGACTGGCTGATATGGACAAATATCACAATAATACCTCAATATCGATATTTATTGATATTGCAACTAGGGAACTAGTTCCAGTGGAGAACTAGTACCAAATTGTCTAATCCATCTGATTAATTAATTAATCCATATATGCCTCAGATCTTATCCATTCCTTTTATCAATGCTGACATGTTTTTCAGACAGTTGCGCAGGTAGTCGTGGTGGGAAGGAAGTTCCTAGTATGGTTTAATTTCACAAAGAAAGATGACAACAGTGTTAGTTGTAAAGGGTGGAAACACTGGCAATATGCTGAAACATCTTTATACCCAGCTTGGGCTTAAATTCCAGGAATGTGTTGTATTTGATCCATACAACTCGTACATTCCAGAGGGTAAATATTCCACGTTATAAAAATGACAGCACCACGCAGGCAGGCATAGCAGATTTTTTCTTAAATGAAAATAAAAGCTGTGAAATGACATCTGTGTGGACCTACTTTTTTTTCCCATACAGAAAATTGATCAAGTATCAGTTATGACACTAGTATCAATAATGCCCATCCTTAATTACAACAATTTTGGAGGGATAACTTTTGGTGGGTCCATAAAATATTAACACAACAAGACTTTTTTGATGAATAATCATCAGTAATGTGGATATAATGACTAAATGGATAAAGACAAATAAAAGAACAATGTCAACAGTCTGGTAAGTTCGGAAATTTAAATTGTTTTCCACTAAGGCAGCAAAATAAGCCAGAAAAAGAAAACGCACATGCCGTATCATGATTTGACAACATCCAAAATCTGATACTTTGCCTCACAGTATCGATATATCAATATATTGCCCAGCACTAGTAGATGCTAATTTTGGTTTTCATCACTAATCTGTACCATCTGTTTTTATACTTTGCTGCGGCTGTAACCCTTCACTTCCCCTTGGTTTATCTTATGCTTACCTCATCTCTTTGACACCTCTCTCACACATACACTGATAAAAACGTGATGTGATAAAAGCACCTCAGTGGCTGAATGTTATTAAGTACATTTACTCGAGTACTGCACTTATGCACAAATCCAAGGAACTTGTACTTCACTTGAGTATTTCCATTTTATGCAACTTCATACTTCTACTCCACTACATCTCAGGGTTAAATATTGTTAATCTACAACATTTGTCAGACAGCTTTAGTTACTAGTTACTTTTCTGAAGTAACTGAAGAATGAGGTGCTCCTTTATGGTTTGAGAAAATCCTCTTTCTTCATAAGCAAAGTAAACTATTTAAAACCTCTCTTGGATTAACATTGTCACAGAGGCTGTTTTTCTGACACAATGAAAAGTTGATTTTTCAAAGATACGTTGTTCTTACGGGACAGCAAAGCTACAAACATATGATGATCTTATAGATTATGATGCATTTCTGCAGATTAAACGACCCAACTGTATATAAAATAGTCTGCTGGAACCCCCTATATAGTCTATATGAAACCCAGCAACGTTGTTTCCTGTTAAATTTTATGATTAAAATGTCATCTATAGGCTTATCAGAAGAAATTAAGCATTGTTGCTAGAGTTACATGTTGGGCAACATGAATAATTGGCATAATGAGCTAATGAATTGCCTTGCATTGAAAATGGTGGTGACGTTTCTTGTTAGCGTAGAAAATTTATGTAAGAGTCTAGGCCATGTTTGTGATATCCGGGAATATAAAAGCAAGATTTTATTAACAATCCTCCCTCTTCCTCTCTTCTCCCACTGGCATCACCTGCTACCTGGTCAGTGGTTCTCAAATAGTGGTCCAGGGACCTCTAAGGGGTCCACAGCACTCTCCATATAATTTTCTTTATATTTCTGGACATCACAAACATGGACTTAGACTCTTGACTCATCTTTCTAAGTAAGCAATAAGCAAAATCATAGCCAGTCCCAATGCAAGGCAGTTCATGATTATGATAACTGCCCAACTTGTTTTTTTGTTTTTTTTTTGTGACCAAGCTTAATTTCATCCACTAGGCCTACAGATGACATTTCAATCTTAAAAGTTCATAGGAAACAACATTAAAGAGCTCAAGAAATTTCCAGCAGAGATATGAGACTTAAGTTTAAGTTAGTTAATTAGGATTTGCTCCTGTAATATAAAAAAATCTTCCTATCTTAATTTAAAGGTGCTACTGATAAAAATGATAACATTCAGCCACTAGAGGTCACACTCCCAGCCATTCCATTTCAGTGGTTACCAGTTTGCTGTAGTGGTTGCCCAGGAACTCGACATCACATCTCACAGACATGCTGCGTCCAAAATTCACTAAACTAAAACAGTATGTCATATTGTAAGCTGATTCTGCAGTACGTCTGAAACCTTAGTATGAAACTATTAGTAGGTAAAGTGCATTTTCAAGGAAATATTACAGAATGCAAAACACTGGTCACTATGCAGGCATGAAAATCCGATAATGCAATGCCGCATTGTTGCAGCACAACAACGAGATAACAGAAGACGGAAGGCAGCAACCAGTGCAGCTCTGGTGTAACATCAGTTGTGCTTCAATTTAAGCTGAGGTGTAATACATTTTCAAATTAGTTCACTGTAGGCATGGGGCAACATAAGGAGACTTTCAGGAGGTGACATAATGCTGCTGAGCAGCTGGTCCAAAAAGATACATACTACTTTTTATTTACACAGGTACAATGAGCAATACACTTTGGATATGTAGTGCATTATGCTTTTTTTTTTTTTTTTTTAATGATTAGTTCACAATTAAAAAAAAAACGTTTTCACCACACCTGTCTAACAGATTTGTTGGCGTATTATATTCATAATTATTTTCTTATTTATTATTTGTCTATATACAAATGTTTACGGTTATGGCCCCAGGATACTTGTTCCACCGCTGGAGTGCATCTGCATGAACACTCCCACCGCTGTACCTGCTAAAAACTCAGCAGCCAACAGACGGTCTGCACGTCTGCACCAATGACAGAGCTCCACTCCGTACCGTGCGAAAGGCAATGTTGACAGCGCAGAAACAGACGCGCTGCATCACGTGCGGGCTAAAAATTATCGAGTGAGAATATGTCGTTTTTAACCGGACTCTTCCTTATCCCTTTTTAACAGTCTGAGGCCTATGTGACAAAAAGCTACGGTTCATAGTCCTCATAAAATGATACAAAACTATAAATCTTTGACGCTGTTTACAAGTTATTAGAATTAACGACGTTAAGTAGAATAAACTCACTTATTATTAATTTAAAGCATTCTTATTACAGTGGCGCTGCGCTCTCAACAGACATGAATAACCGCGTAACGTCAGCCGTAATAAAATCGTTGGGTGTGTGAAAGAGGAAGTCCATTCGGTCCATTTTAGCACAACACAAACGTCTGTTCAGCTCACAGTCCACTTTGTCTGCTTTGACAGCGGAAGAGTGCACGACGTGAAAACCACGAAAAGTTGCACGAGCAGAGAGCTCACCGCGGCAGCAGCAGGTGCACAGACAGGACAGCACAAAAAAAAAAAAAAAAAAAAAAAGTTTCAACAACACCGTGACCTACCTATTAACTCTGCCACCGCGCTGAAGGGCCAGGTATGACTGGTTGAGTTACTGTTCAGGAAGGAAGGACTCATCTGGAAAAGACAAAATAAAAAAAAAGAAAGAAATAAGTCTCACTTGTCAGCTGTCTTTCTTCTGTCCCCTGCAGCGACGGGCATTTTGCAAATAAATATTACACAGGACACACGTGCGATGTGGAGAAAAAAAAGTGAAATACGTACGGAACTCAGACGAATGCCATGCTCGCTTAACCTCGCCATGTTTTGCGACTAAGTATTTTGCCTCTTGTGGTGTGTTTTCTGCGCGCAGGCACGTACAGAGAGACATGCAATGGGCGTTGCAGCGTCCCCCTGACTGCTCTATAAGAGGAAGTCAGATGAAGCACAAGAAGCATTCACAGGCTGAAGGTAACACACAGGCTAGAGGATGATGAAAGCATTTTTTTTCTTTTTCTTTTTTCGTGATTGATATTTTTCAACCACACTCCTTATTTTTTAAACGAAATATCTGTAGGAAGATGCAGTCATACAATCAAAAGACAGTCTCTAAAGTGCTGTGTGGCAAAGAGATGAAGTGCAGAGAGTTCAGTCTTCCTTGCATAGAGATAGGGGAGACAGGGGGGGTTGGTAGCAAAGGGCAGTTGTAACACACTCAACCCCCCCAGTCAGAAACAAGATAGAGTGATGATGTCCTCTCTGCACAGGCTCAGTAGGATTCACTCTGCCTGTGGAAGAGGAGTGGGATCATTTAACCTCGCTAAAAGGAAAATTGATTTTGAAGTATGAAAGTTACTTTTTGGATGTTTTTTTTTCTACTGGGTAAAGTTCAGATGACTGTGACTTAAAAATTTCAGCTTGACACGAACAAACTGCTGCTACAAGTTTTTTATCATGTCTGCAGGATCGAGTTACAGCTGCACCTGAGCTACGTGATCGAATGTAAGCACCATGTTTGTCTGTGTTGACATACTTTTCTGTTAGAACGTGAACAGATTTCACTAAATTTGAAGTGGAAGGACAAGTCAGCATTTCAGAATATTTTTGGAAATCAGGAATTTCATGTCCTCTGAGCTAAAGAGGAGGAGGACTATCCCAGCACTGACTTTAAAGGTCAGCATCATATGGCATATGGCCATGGCATAGGTAACTGTCACATCTGTGAAGACACCATTGATGCTGAAAGGTACATGCAGGATTGAGAGCAACATAAGCTGCCATCCAGTCGACATCTTTTTCAGGGATGTCCATGTTGATGGGAACTAGACTGACCTGCCTGCAGCCCAGAACTGTCCTTCATGGGAAATGTGTGGCGCATTATGAAGTGCAAGATACGACAATGGAGATCCTGGACTGTTGTGGCACTGAAGTTGTATATCAAGCAAGAATGGGAAATAATTTTTGGAACATGTTGCAGGAATCAAGTGTAGAATGAGTGTATATTTACAAAAATATAATAAAGTTAAACATTAAATATCTTGTCTTTGTACTGTTTTCAGTTGAATATCTGTTGAAAAGGATTTGCACATCAATGCATTGTGTTTAACACAGCATCCCAATTTTGGGGAGAATTTGGATTTGAATTAGTGCACATACATGTATGTATGTTTCTTAACAAAAGATGGGTGGTGTACTTCAGGTAGTCTGTTGGTTATGAAGGAAAATGTAAGAAATGTAAGATATTGCCCCCAGTCTCCCCTCATTCAGGTCAGAAATCCAACACATGCCAAGAAAGGTTCTGATTTTTATCAAGAGTCCTCCACCATCTGAGGTCTGCAAGGCACATGGTTGTTGATCATGTCACTGTTTAATGAAAATGGCACATCTTGTTTTCTATAGTTTGACTCTCACAATACTGATGGAAAGGTTCTTTTTGTTTGAATGACAGTCTATACAGCAGTCCAGGCCCCTGCAAAAATGGACCAGTGCCCGGTTGCATTAGGTTGCATAATCCACTTAGGGTAAGGGTTCCTTAAAATTTCATCTAAGGATGCCTTAGGAAAAATTAGTTGCATCAAATCACCATAAGGATTAACCTTCAGCGTGATTCAAGACCCCTCCACTTCACATCAGGGGTCGTGCACCAGCCCTGTGCTGCTGGTCATGCAGACCTTTCCCTCAGATGAACATGTCGCATCTCAACAATATTTGCCATCATGCTGGTGACTTTTACACTGCAAGCTGCCTGAAGGTGATTGTGTAGAGGCCGGCTGTGATTGTAGATTGTGATTGTAACATGCCAGAAGAAAAACAAGCAAAACTGACTGTTCAAACCAGTTTAACTGCTGCTGGTTTAGTTTTGTCTGTTGTTTTATTTTCCTCAATGATACCCAGCTTCTTTTCTTTTTTTTGCAGCTTAGTGCCACTCCCCTCAGATTGGAAGGCATCCCACAAAATGCATCTCAAATATAACAAATAATTCAATTTCAAGCAAACTAGGGGGCATGTACATGTGCATACAGATTGAATTTGACACTGCTTACACTATACATATACTGTAATATGTAATATGGCACATTATAGCTTTAAATCACCTTTTATGAGCCAGGTGTTGTTTTCTGTGGGCCTTATAAATAGGCTTGGTGGCTTGGCTTTTGTGTATTTTAAACACCTGTGCATCTTCATAACCTGTTTAACTTTTTTGGTCTCAAGTTGTCCACGCATTTTTCCCAAAGGTGTGGTTCAACTTCACACAAATTGCAACATAAATTGCAATATATTCTGAATTAATTTTGAAAAATTGCCTAAATATGATCCTACCAAAAGTGCCTCTTTTAGTGCAGCGACACAAAACCTCACACCACAGTTTGCAACGGAAAGTCTAAAAAGGTTTATTGAGCATAAAAGTCTCTTCTATAACATTTTAAAAAGTTCTAAGAGGTACAAGATGTGGTTTAAATGTGTTTCTTAACCACTGTTAAGACATTTTTTACTTCATAAATAATAATTTAAATCAACATCACTATATTAGCATACTTGTATACAAGACAATATAAACTGGCACTGATCCATACAAATTTTGGCATTTAAAAACAAAATTATTTAAATATCACACAACACTTTTATATTACTTTGAAAATGCTCATTGGCTGCCAAATTGTAACTAGTCAACATAAATAATTATCTGGCAATTATTAATTAACTGGCAATTATAAACATAAATTTGTAAACCATGTAAAAAACAACAACTTGTTTTTATTACTAAGATATTGCAAGAAGACAAACTTGGTAATTTTGACCCACTTATGCATCTAAAATTGAAGAATTTCCTTGTGCACATGTACTGCACTGCATCTGTCATGTAAAACATAGTTACTGGTAGACCACACTGAACCTTTGTGTGGACATCAGAGAAGAAGATATAATAATAATAATAATAATAATAATAATAATAATAATAATAGGATAAGTAGGGAGGAGTCATTATTTCAGTGAAGTGACTCACTAATGTCACTTATATTAGATTAGATATTATAAAGTTTTTCAACACAGCTAACATTAGCCACCATAAGCTACTAGTCATACCAGACAAAATAGAACTGAGTGTACTGAATTGAATAAAAGTGATTTTAAGTGTGATTTTGAAGTCAATTCGCATTTTTGTGTTTCATAGAGGAGATTAATACAGACAAGCTAACAATATTTTGTGTTACACAGGTTGTTTTATTTATTTAAAACAGTACATGTCGAACAGCCTGCCTGACCAGAGATACATTAGTGTTTGTTAAATGCCTTGTTTGTGTTGTTCTGATGTTTTGTTCAGAATGATTTAGGGACAGAGCAGCACTTCCTCATTGACGGTACAAGTCTGACAAGTTCTTAACCTTTTGACTTTACTGACAGGCTGCTGGGGGGACATAGGAATATTTCAGTACACTAGTAAAAGCAGCTGCAGTTCAAAAGCTCCAGGCTCAGAAGAGAAGAAATACATGTATGTCCGGGCAATAAAGCAATATTGTTTTATTAAATATTGAATTTTTATTAATTAAATGCCTCTGCAAGAAACAAATTGTGACAAAATTCTCATTCTCATTTTAAAATGGGCAATAACAAATTCAATTTTATACAGTTAGAGTACAAATTATACAGTTTTTATACAAAAGTGCTGCTGTAACTTTTCTGATGGACAAACTGCTCATTTTCCTCTCAAATTTTAATCCTCAGGTTTTAAAAAGTGATCTAAGACATGAGCATAGACAATAAAGAAATAAGGAAATAAGGAGAGAAGCATTCCTTTTTTTCTTTTATTATCTTAGTACAATCAGTCAATCCCTTGTTGCATGAAAAAGTCCCCATCTTTGGTCTCCACTGTTGGAACGTGCCAGTTTTTCTCTCCATCCATTTACAATTTCAAAATAGTCCTCTTCAGAGAATTCCTGCAGGACACAGAGGCAGGCATGGTGAGCAATCATCCAAAGAATTTAGGGAGGAATTTCAGTTTTAATTGGTTTCAGTCATTGATTTCATTAAGTTGAAGTGTGCACGTGTGTGTGTGAATGCTGACCTCAATGAATTCATCTTTGATGGTCTCTGCCCTCTGCAGCTCTGTCTCAATCACATGGATGAACTGGGCTGTCCGGTCTTCTGCCCGGACATTGCAGAATCCAGCTTCTTCAAGGAACTACAGCAGATGAGACAGAAGCGGCGCAATAAGAGAAGGAAGAGCACCACCAGGTGATGAACACTAGTAATACACGAACAACACATCCACAGAGAGCACAGTCACACCATTTGTGCATTCAGGCTTTCTGTACAAGAGAAGACTTTTTATGAGTTACCCAATATGCATATCTGGTTATTTCACGAAGTCTTCACTTCACCTTTGACCACTGAAGAGCAGAGCAGCAGATCACTGACATGTCAGTAATTCCACATAAGGATGAAACATTTACACAGCTTCAAGGCTGACGGTTAAAGTTAATTTTAATTACACAAATCTGAACAGAACAGGCTTGTTAAATCTTGCCCAGCAAAATTTTATGTTGAACAGTTAAAGGAACATACTCATTACACTGTGTGTTTTAGCTCATTTACTACAACTTGCAGTATATATATATATATATATATATATATATATATATATATATATATATATATATATATTTTATCACCTTTACTGCATTGTGTGCCTTTATGGGACAGCTGCTAGTACAGAAATGATCAGAAACTGGACAGAGACGGGTAATGACATGAAACAAAGAACCAAACCAGACACCGATACAGGTTTCTCGGTTGTTCCACTGTTTGAAGCATGCTGCAGTACTTTTGATTTCATGATTGGATAAACACCACTTAGGTAATCCTTCCAAGTTAACATAATGATTGTATTAATTTTGCGCAGTTTCCTTACTGTTGTGTGGTAAATGGTGTAAGAACAGGTTGATTTTTAAAGGATGAAGTACATAACCACACGAATAAAAGCAGAAATGATGTAATAAATTATAATTGTCCATGTTGGATATTTGATAGTTTAAAATATCAAATGACATATGACATAAAATCACAGCATTAACATTTGTGGATCACTCACATGGGGTTTTAATTAAGGAACTGTGACCAAGTCAGGCCACCGGCAGCTGGTTTCAGTTGAACATTCAGTTCCTAGTAGCAACTATTACTGACAATCTACACTTCAGCGGTATAATTAGGGACCCGCTGCATATTTACCTTGCCGTACTGTGGGGGTGTATAGAGGATGTAGCCTCTCTGTTTGACATAGGCTTCGAACACCGGCGTCCAGGGCTTCTCCCCGCAGCAGTAATCACTGATAAGCAACTGACCACCTGGTTTTAACCATGACTGGACACAAAGAGGAGGAAGTAGAATGAATTAAATATGAATTCAGTCGTGTCACACCAGATAAAGCCACATTAAAAAAAAAATATTTCACCAAAAATATAGTTTGTGTATGTGTTTTGTAAGGTTTGCAAGATTCATAGAGAGGTGTGGTGATCAATGAAATAATAATAAAAAAAAAATTATTAATGCTATTTAATGCCAAGTATGAGAAAATGCTCACATGGAAGCGTTTGAAGAGGGCCAGTTTGTCGTCTATGTGCAGGATCGTGTCTCTGCTGTAGATCACGTCAAAGGAACCTTCTGGGAACGTTCTCTTCGTGGCATCAGCCACCTCAAACTGTACTGAGGGCAGCTTCTCAGTGATCGCTCTCTCCATGGCGATATCCACCATGTTGTCTGACAGGTCCAGGCCAAGCACTTCAACTCCGAAGGTCTGAAATGTAATGTCGCCATCGTTGTAGTCCTTTCAATCGTTATGAATCCCTCTGTCATTATTCTCTATCATTATTAATTGTATCTGTATAAGTATGCCAGACTCCTTCGCTCTTACTTTTGCCATGTAGAAGTCTCCTCCACCAATGCCACAGCCAACATCTAAAACCTTCTGTCCGGGCTTCAGGTTCAGCAGGTCCACAAACTCCTGTTAACACAAAAAAGGTTAATTTTTCTTTAGTGTTGAAGTGTTCAGTATCTCCAAGGTTTGAAAAATAAGGATGGAAAAGAAAACACAAAATATCGAGGGGTGCACTTTTATTATTTTGTTCATGACTCCTATATTTTTTGTAACATCTAGTCATTGCTTATGGAAATCCATCTGTAATAACGTAGAATAACAGACTCAGATCTGAGATCTGTTTGGCACAGCTTTATTCATGTGGCATGGGGATCAGCCACAATATAGAAACCACGTTCAGCTTCTCTAAAATGAAAATAACTTTCAAAGAGAAGGGAGGAAGCAGGAGAGGAGTATTTCCTGATAAGGTTGCTGCCAATTCTGTTGCTCTTAAAGGTCATTTGAATCTTTTGTATGACAACAAGACTCAGGAACAGGAATCTACAGCCACACTTTTGACTGTGTATTTAAAGGTCCAGTGCAAGAAAATCTACAGGGATTCATATTCATAAATATGATACAATATTCATGACTTTGTTTTTGGTAGTGCACAATTACTTGAAATTAAGAATTGTTACGTTTTCCTTACCTTAGAATGAGGCGTTTATATTTACAGTCGCCCAGATATGGTCTTTCACGTGTTGCACAAGTTTTATGGCCACTGTAGCTTAAAGAGAGGGTGAGGCGAGATTTTTGCAAACTGCAACCTCACTGCTTAGACACTCTGGTCCCCTTAAAAACAGCTGTTCTTTGAGCTAAATGCTAATGTCAACATGCTAACATGCTCACAGTAGAGCTGAGGCTGATGCGAATGTCATTAGTTCAGCAGATAATTGGTCAAAAACCAAAATATTGTACAAATTGAGATCACCAGAGTGATTACAATAGAAGCGCTTGAATGTGTGGAGCAAATTTCACGACAATTCATCCAACAATTGTCGAAACATTTCACTCAAAACAACAAAAGTCAAACGCACAGTGGTGCTAGAGGAAAAGTAGTAGTTGAGATATTTTTGTCAGGACCAAAGTGGTGGGTAAATTTATTTCAAGCAAGCGACTGGTTTTCTGAACTTTACATTTTTGAAATCACCATTTTGTTCAGTATTCTTGTTGTACTTATGTATTTTGTTAAAAAAGGTTAAAAGGTTAAAAAGTGTTTTGACAGACACAAAGCAAAAGCAGGATATGCAGGAGGCAATAAGCACCTATTTATTTCTTCCAGGCTGTTTTTTCCCTACCTTGGTGGTGCTGGGCCCGCCTGTGCTGACGTAGCCAGCCCCGAACATCTTCTCGTAGCGCAGGATACCACGGTTGGTGTACTGCTGGTTGTCCAGGAACTGTTGGAAGGTGTTGAAACCGTTCTGGGCGCTGGAGGACCGGGTCACCTTCTCCAGCAGCCAGCAGATCTGATTGGGATTGTTTTTCATCTGGAAAAGGAGGACACCGAGGATGAAGATACAGGCGGGAGAATAAGAGACGTAACTGGACATCCTCATGCCTACACACTCATTCTATTTTATAACTGACTTAAGAAGATTTAAATGACTCTACCTCAATATAGGCCTGAACTTTCTTTTTCAACACAATGTCGAAACCAAACATTTGGCCTGCCTCTGGCCCCTCTGCTAGTACTGATGACACCAGGTGGCTGTATTGTGCCTCAGTGCGGTAGCAGGTGGGGTTGAAGTCTCTCTTGGAGTCACCTTGGTAGAAAGTTCCACAAAATAATAATATTCATATAAAATATGGTAAGAAGACGGGTTTAATTATTTTTAGTTAGTTAATTTGTCACTTCAGTGTACAGTTTAAATGTTAAAGTCATTAATATGATGAAAGAGAAATGTGTAAGTTGTATTGTTAGCTCTGTACCTGACCGGTGGTTGCAGGACTCTCTGAAGAAAAGAAAGCCATTAGGCCGCAGCCAGCCCAGTGCCTTCTGTATAAAGGACTTCAGCTCCTCATCAGTCAAGTACATCAGCAGCCAGTTGGAGAAGATGAAGTCAATGCTGAGGAGAATATTGAATGGTTTATGTATCTACGTTTCATGTGAATCAACTATGGATGTATAATAAATTTATATTATTATTCATTATTCTGATAATAAAATTACCACTGATAAATATCAGCTACACTAATATCTGATTTGACAAATGATGTCAAAGCATATTATAATTAATTGTAACATTATAATATTCAGCCATCTTAGCCTTTCTTACCCACACGTGTGCAGTTACTACAGGTTATATGATCTCCTTTTTAAAGTGCAAAAATGTAAAATTGTTGGTTATCTTATCAGTATTGGCCAGGAGAAGCAGGTAATTATCAGTTATCTTATCGGCTGAAAAAAAAAATCAAGTTTGTGCATCTCTAGAAACAACAGTGTCAGTATGTTATAGTGAGAGGTCTTTGCTTGCACAGAGGAAAGTCTAGTCTTTGCTGTGTTTGAGTATCCCTACAATTATGACCCACGGCAGAGAGATATTGTGACCACAGTGAGAGGCTTGGTTTTACTGGTTCTTACAATTAGTCCAACAGTGGGCCAACATCTAAATGGCCAGGGGATCCAATGGCTGTAAGAGGGCGGGGTTTGACATTATGGAAGTATGAAGTATGGGTTCACTCAGTTCACTCAGTCTGCAAGCCTGATCCTCACAGAAGAACCACAAATAACTAAAGGTAGACTATGAAAAAAGGCAACAAGAATTTAGGAGTGAATGGAGGCAGAAGTTTAAGTGGGCAGAATAAGGATGTAATATTCTGTGGTGTGGGACAAACCAAAAATGTACTTAGGCCATCAAAAGTAGGGGCTTGGTGACCTTTGATTAAAATATTAGCATCTGTCCCTGAGGGGGTACTACTCTACTACTTCACAGACTTCAAGCTTGCTTTAATATGACAGTCTTAACACACACCTGTTTTGGGGGACATCCAGCTTTGTGACGTCAGCTTGGATGAAGGTAGCGTTGCTATGGTGACCATTGTCCTGCCTGTTCTTCTCCACAAAGCTTTCCATGAAGTCCACTGCCGTCACATGACCGGCCTTGGTCAGCAGGTGGCTGGTGTAACGACTGCAGACACATGTCAGTATGAATCAGTCAAAAAATTATTTCCAACACAACATCCCAATCAAAAACATCAGTTTGATCACCTGAATTGAAAACAGCCAGTCTTGATATAGCGTGAACTGAAATGAAGAACGCTTTCAAAGTACCGACTGTCTGCTAATGCACTGATGAAAAAACAGACTGGATTCTTGAACAGAACGACCTATGTATGGGCCTGTTTTCCCACATTCTCAGTTCTAGTCTTGTAGAGACTGGCTGTCTGTCAGTCTTAGGTTATTATCATGTCATCATATTATCCACTCTAAATGCTGCCTGTCACTCTGCTTTAGCTTCATAGTTGTTGACTATAATAAAACTTGGACCGGATTTCTCGCTTTGTAATAAGTGAAGATCATTGGCTCTTGTTTACAAAGCTTTTCTGAGAATCTTTCACTTCTTGCATGGAAATCTGAAGCTCATCAGACCCTCCTGTCTTCTGCTATGGGCCCCTGAATTAAATAGAAACCTTAAAAAGTCTGCTCGCACACATCTACGCTGTACAACCACAGACAGCCTAAGGCAGCTTTGTGCTCACCCGATGCCAGCTCCCAGTTCCAGCACTGTCTTTCCAGTCAGGCAGGGCAGAATGGAGAGGATCTCAGGCAGCTCGTGCTGGGTCAGCTCTCTGGCTCGAGAGTCCAGCATCATCTCCTCCACTGTGGCAGCCTTGGAGTGCTCCTTCCAAAACTCTGTCATGTTGCTACGAGCTGTCAAGCACACAGGTGTCCACATTAAGCATTTGGATATAACTTTTTTTGTATAAAACTTCCTTACTGCTCGGTCAAACCAAATGTGAACAAAACTAAAAAATAAGTAAAACAATAATTATGAGACCTGCACGATATGAGGAAAAATGCAACGTGAAATAACATTGTTCAATATTGCGAAAATGATATGACTAGTGATAAATAAACAAATATTTAAGTGTGCAATATATATTAGCTCATTAAAATAATTTAAGTTGCAGAAGTACTATTCTTTTTCACCATAACGTCTTCATAAACTATTTTGTCCTCACTTATCTCTCCTTTCTCAGTCATTGTGCTAGCTAATTAAGAGTTGAGAGTAATCGAGAGCTACCTGGGCTCCATCTGATAGGTCAAATGTTCGTAGTCTGAATGGGAATTCATGGCATGTGTAAATGAAATGTTTTTTCTTATTCAGTGAGTTCTGTGGAATCTTTTGCAATGCATATTCATATTGCGATAAAAATATGATTTAATTGACAGTTCTAATAATAAATGCTTTACAATAACAATGTTGAAGGCTTCTAATTGTTCATTTTCAAGGAGAACTACTGAAGCACAAAACTCAGAAATCTAAAATCTGAAATCAGATGAAGCTTATTATACCACACTGAGATCATCAATTTTCGTATGATGAACTTTTCATAGTTGCGTCTTAAATGCAGACACAGAACAGAGAATGGTTTTAATCAATGTCCTCTGGAATATGTGTCAAAGTTCACTGACCGCTGCCTGTGAATCATCTATCAAGCAGCTCAGAAAACAAAAAACAAGTGTTCATGATGTTTATCTTGACATAAACTGTGCATCCAGACATTTGGTTTTTTTTTAAAAAAACAGCTGATATGTGTTACATTCATTCAATTTAAAAGTGATATTTTCCCAAAATGCATGTCATTCCAAATTATAACTAGAAATCTTAATGCACATATCTGGCACACAGATAAATCATTTGTCAAACCAACTTACAGCAAACAATCTTAAAACAATACATTAAAGTTGTTAAAGTTGCCAAATACCAGAATTTTAAACTTTGATACAATGCTACAATAATAAAACATGAAAGTACTCAATGTATCTTTTCAATAGAACAAGTAAAAAATCCTAGGCACAGAACAACACGGTGCTGGTACAGAAAAAGTTACTGAAGTGAACACTGTCTGGTTTTGCTGTAAGTTAAATTTGAGGCAGGACTATGAAGATGTCTTGAACAAGCTCTTGTCCATAATACCATAATTAACATATTTTGTATCATTCCAAACACACTGTATCGAAAAGTCTTTATACTTTAATACTTTTGACAGTTTAACACTGATGTGGCACGTCTACAGCCACTGAGCCGAGTAGATTTCCCACCTCCTCTCTTCCTGCTGCTGCTGATGTTTTGCATGCTTTCAGCAGCGGCCTGGGGCATTTCTTATTTCTACACCCACGACACAACAGGTTTTACTTACTTAGTCAAAATAAGCACTGTAAAGTACAGTTAATCTGTAAACAAACAAAAAAAACAAAACAAACAAAAATAAACGAATAAATAAATAAAAACCCTGAAACCATAAATGGCATGCTATAAAGTCATTTATGAACTTGGCAGAAACACAAGAAAGCTAGTGGCAGGGAGGAGGGGTCGTCACATGTGTAATGTATGCCATGATGCAATAAGCTTCAGGAAATGATGAACTGATGCAACAAAAAGGTGATGTGTAGTATGACTATAATAACATTTAATCAAGGACAAACTTCAAGCTTATTCAGCCTCTCTTGCTTTTACATCCCCGGACACCAGTGGTGGTAGAGCAACTTAAATCCTTTACTTAAGTGAAAGCAGAAATACTATGATCTAAAAATACTCCACTGCAAGTAAAATTCCTAAATTCAAAACGTTACTTAAGTGAAAGTACATAAATATTATCAGCAAAATGTGTTTAAAGCATCAAAAGTAGAAGTACTCACTATGCAGCATGGCTCCTTTGAAAAGTACAGTACAGGTACCTCAAAATTATACTTAAAACTACTACAAGGAACTTTCATATTTTGTTGGAGATCGGTTAGCAGACATTAAGAATAACTATATAGCAGTAGTTGATCTTGTCACAGTTGTCTGCATTATGAGCACTTTTACCTTTAATACTTAAAGTACAGTTAGCTTATAATACTCATGTAGTTTTACTTGAGTAAGTTTTTCAACGCAGGACTTATTTTTCCAATAAGTAAATGATCTGAATACTTCTTCCACCCCTCACTAACACAAAAAATAGTTACATAATCCAGGACAAATATAAAAAACACAACTGTAGACTAACATTACATCCTCAGAAACTCCATACTATAAACCAAATTTTGCTAAACTGTCAGCAGCACAGCAAAGTGGGTACCAACCTCTCATCTCCAAGCGAAAAGATGATAGCTGAGGTAAATGAATGTCTTCATAGTCCACTACACAGCTCCACGCACATTAAGCAGCGCTAAGATAACTGCAGGTTAACACTCACACAGTGAAGCCGCTGGGGTCATCTGACAGCTCAGTCAAACCACTGACACATTCCAGCTCAGTGTTCACAGTGGGATTACTTCCACCAGCTGAGTGAACAGTTCACACAAAACAACACGAGGCAGCTCCAGCAAAGTGTCCACATATCAGCTGCATCAGGCTCAACACACGTGTCAAGAAAGAAAACACAATCAAACCTTCACACAACACTAAAATAGCCTTTTTTGTTTGTTTTTACCTTTTTCCATGATGATCTTTGGCTGATTTCAACTTATTGTGAAACTATTCTACAATCCTCCCATGTAGTGAATTAGTGTCTCAATTATAAGAAGGTTACTAAGCAAACCCTGAGTGACAGAGTGCAGGTTTCAGCCTGAGTGTGGGCTCTTTAAATATCACGACCACCGTGGAGGAGATGGTCGCCAGGTGGGAAACTGGCCATTAGGATGCGCCCAATATGAGTACAGGGGAGGGAGGAAGAGGGGGGGGGGGGGCGTGCACATGAATAATCATATCTGCAGACTATCACAGGAGAGTTCATGGATGGGATTCCCCCCTGACAAAGTGCAGACACAACACACCTCTGTGAAACAGGTTAAGAGTGTCAGTGAAGTACTCACATCTTTGCGCACAATGGTCGGGTTAAGTTGAGTTATGCAACGGTGTATTTCCTCTCCCCCTCACCGGCTCCCGTCCCGTACCGTCCCGGCTCACCTCGCCTCGGTTGTGCTGACAGGCAGGAAATGTCCCGTGGCATGCGCCGATTACGCAACATTGCCTCATGGTGCGGCTGAAAACTCATTGAAGGCGGAGAGAAAGGACTGCTGAGAGCTCATCCTCCTGCCCCTGACAATAAATGTTAAACTACACAACTTCTCCTGTTAGTGACATTTTAGACATACTAGCACAGGAAACCAGGCGCAGGGTGCAGGTGTCAGGAATGGTGACGCAACAACGCGCTGATTTTATGTAATGAAATTTCCCCGTGTGTCAATAGATCCTGTTCACTGATAATGAAAGATAAGTTGATAAGATTTATCTTTAAATTAAGACAGTCTTATAACAATAAAAGGATCCTTGTTTTGAGCCACAGTTTAATTAACAAGCTGTTAGGGCAACAGGTGCCACTTTGTAACTTTATAATGTTAAATGTTGATGTTCAAGACAGATGTTTGGGATGTGTCCGAGCTGTTCATAAACGCACCAAAATATTAGTTGAATGTTGAGTCGCTTTTCCAGGACTTCAAATTGCCACGTTTGGGGTTGGTAAAGCGTCCCGTACGCAGCAGATCAATGAGAAAATAAGGAAAAGACAGGCAGAGAGCAGGGTCTCTGCAGTTACAGAAACCACCACACACTTCCACTGAGTCATAAATCGAAAGAGATTATGTCTCAATGAGTCTATATATTGTTTTTGAGGAAACAGTTCATCTAATCATCATCACCTAAACATCTGTAGCCCTACTTTGCACAACCTTTTGATTTTTGAGATGTACAGGGTGTCCACAAAGTCTCTTTACAATTGAAAAAAATTATTACAAAAACAATTGATGAGATATGTTAATTTGTTCTATGTACTCAGTGGTTATCAAAGGTTTTAATCTTATTCACACATGAGGCAAAAGGTCACTGATGCCTTTGCCACCATTGATGTTAAGATAACAAGAAATCGAGTACTGTCTTGATGTGCTTTGTGCAACTAATGGTTCCCATATAGAGGTGTATTAAATGAGGCAAAAAAACAACTTCAATATCTACTTTTCATGTTGTAATAATTTTCACAGATTTGTCTATTCATTTACTTTTGTAATAAATTTGTTAAGTTGTAAAGAGACTTTAAGATCACTTTTTGCACATGTGTGAGAGAGTGGCTCCAGCTGTGAACTAAAGAAGGTGATGGGGAGAAGTAAATAGGAGAGAAAGTAGAGAGAAGACAAAGATAAAATGGGTGTCACTTCCTCAAGTCACCATTTATAAATGTGTTATAAGCTGTAACTAAGGGCTTTATTAATGCTTACTTACCAATTCTTTATAGATAATTCTTTTTAGGAATTCAATCTTCCTGCTTGGTCATTAATTGTCAATAAATGCTAATAAGCTATTAAATCATTAATAGCTACCATTAATCATTAATGGCTAGTAAGACATCTATTCTGCAATAACACATGTTAATAAAGTCTTTTAAAAAGTGCCAAAAGTTTATCACTTTCTAAGTAGAGAAGAGATATTTGGATGAAACTCCTTTGTAATTACCAACATTTTGATCAGCAACTCGAATGTAATGACATATTTTTTTCCCAGTAACTGATTGCAAGTACAATTATTTTGTAGTTCGATTACATGTAACAGCTGTTGATGAACTGCTGCCTCTACTGGCCACTTAAGAGGATCAGCTGTCTGACTATTACTATTTTGATTAAGAGTTTCATACAATGTCTGTGATGAAACATCTAAAAGCAAAAATCCTTTCAGATGGTGGCTCTGGGACAAAATATTATCAAGGGGTCTGTGGTCTATTTTGTACCCGTTTAGGGGTCTTCAACCTGCAAAAGTTTGGGAACTCCTCAGACTGCCACCGCGTCCTGCTGGAGAAGGATTACCACCAGAGAGTTAGACATTCTCCACAACCTGGTGACCCAAAAGCTGTTCTCATTAATAGCTTATAACTTATTTACTTCAATTACTTACACCGTGTAAATCCTCATTAGTGTGACTAATTAGAATTGCTCAGGGATGCTTTGGTGCGCAGCAGCCCACTCAGGAGGACTGAAGGAGTTTGACAGACGGGTTCTCAGAGAAGAAGAAGACCAGTGGATAGATGTGGAGGTTGTCGGTGTTTACTGTGCAGATGTTGACACCTGCTGCTTCCTGCCTGTCAGTATGTTGGTTAGGGGTGTTGGGGGTGTTGATGGTTGTGTGAATTGGAGTTGGTGAAGTGTCAGTGCCTGGGTTTAGTTTAACACATTCAGTTCTCTGCAGTGTAAAATCTAATAAGTTGGGTGTACTCAAAACAGAACTATGCAAACTCTTGCCTCAAAAAACATTCATTACTTCCCCCTGCTCAACATGTTGCAAAAATCACTATGATGCACTGATTATCAGCAAAATATTTCATCATCGGTTTTATAGGGCCAGCCAGAGTTCATCTCACAATTTCCTGTTTGAAATTTTAAAAAGGTCATTCACCCACATGGGTGCATGAATACACTCACTCACAATACAACCCACTTTTCATAAAAATGAACCACTAGAACAGCAGCACACCAATAATCAGGGTGACAATGCAGCACAAGTCAGTTCAGTATAAATCAGTGTCGTAACAGGACAATGAAAAAACACATTTAACCAGAGAGACAGGAGAGAAAAGAGAAAGTCATTTTCAGTCAAGTCCAAAATAAATATTCGCTGAAACTCTTCACAGTTCAACATAAAAACACAACTCAGGTAGTGGTTCAGTTTAGTAAAGAGTAATTAGAGATATCTGGACAGGTGTCAGTTGTTTGGTCAGTGCTCAAACAGAAAATCAAACACCTAAGGTTTGTGAAAGAAGAAAATAAACAGAAAAAAGGGGGAAATGAAGACCTGGCCTTCGCCAACTCACCTGCCATGAAGGGAGATTATTGATCGGCTGGTTCTGGAGATATTTGGTCTTTTTGGAGGACTCAGGTGGCGTTTTCCCACGCCGTCTTTCAGACACCATCACTTCCCTTTTACCTCCATTATAAAGGAAGAGACATGGGCCGACTACTTGAAAAATGGTAAGTGATTGGTTGTCCGGGGCAGTACATATTATTAAACATACTATTAACATACCCGAATTAGCCAAAAGGCTAGTTTTTATTGACCAGATGTAAAGTTGGCAACCAAAAATCAATGTGAAAATTAAGAAAGAAGAAATTAATTATAGAAATCTGCCTGATAATCTGAGACAGGTCACTTTGAAATGTGGACGCAGTTTAAAAAGGCCACATGTTAAACTCAATATCAGCATCTTTACAGAGGCATTATGAAGAAATGAAAAGAAAAGAAAACTGGATCAGAAAATGTTTATAATTCACAGATATTTCATGAACTCATTAACTGAAAATGAATAAAATAAAGAATTTAAATAAAGCAAACACCAGATATCACATATATGAGTTTCTTTATATATTTTTTAAATTTTAGTAATATTCTATTCTCCTTTATATCTTCATTTTATTTCTTTATCATTCTGTTGTATTATGTTATTCTTTATCATTCTTTTTCACTTGTAAATCTTTTATTTTCATATTTTAGGGGCTAGTTAAGAAACAAGCATTAGTAATACTTAATACTTTATTTACCAGAAAAAATAAGTAAACATTAAAAGGCCCGTAACTGTTTAAATTCAAAATGACTTGCACAGTTTTATTTTACAATATTCATATTTACCTTGTTCTGGATCACAGGATGGAGGATTAGAGCTGCTCCAGGACGTCCAACAGGCAGGTTTAACTTGTGCTCACTGCTGTTTGAGAAGGAACATGGACTGTTTGTAAAATCTAAATCAGGGGTGGACAAACTTTTTCCCTTCAAGAGCCAAAACTGAAACTTACTGTTGGGTCATGAGCCAAAAACACACACCTGATGTGTTGTATAGATACAAAATGATACTAAGATCCCAAGTTCCATTAACTTCCTGTGCAAAAAGTTGCTCTATCCTTCTGCTCAGATTATGAAAAATAATAAATAATAAAGGATCTTATTTAAAGAGTTTTTTATATTATTTGGGGGCTTTTTCCTCTATTGAACAAGACAGGTGAAGGTAGACTGGAAAGGTGAGAAAGACAAAGGAGACGACAGACAAAAATAAAACAGCATAAATAACAATTTATATTTTCATTATTAATTAAAGCTAGAAACATCTGGTGGGCCGAATCAAACATTATGGTGGGCCAACTTTGGTCCGGGCGCCCCAGTTTGGGCAGCCCTGATCTAAATAAAGAGTAACAGATGAGTCTGTATTTAACTTTCAAAAACTGGATAGTTGAGACAATTTGTTTTAGAGGCATTTTTCACTCCCACTATGTAAAGTGCCTCTAATTTGTGGGATACTTAAGTACAAGAGTAATGTACTAAGTTACATCTCACGACTGAAAAAAACATAACATCTAAGTTTTTGGTTTGTTTAAATGAATCCAGCTCAAGCACGCTGAGTTTGGCAGCTTTTTCAACCTCAAAGAACGGGTAACTTATTTAAAATGAGTGTTAAGTTGATAAAAACTGAGTTAGGTGAGCTCAGTATTTGAAATTAAACTTGATGTTTTACATGTTTTTGATTTTCATCACACTGTTGGCGGGTTGGCTGTTAACGTTTTATCTTTGTAACATAACTACTCTTAGCTACTCGCGTTTCCTTTCTCAGTGTCAGTGAGTTTTTATCCTCACTTCTGCAGGCCTCCACCTGGTGATACTGCCTGAGTTTTGGCTGTGAACTTTGATTTGTCTTTGTTGGACCTCTGCCAAGTTTTGCTGAGAAAAGCATACCGTCTGATCAAACAGCTGTACAGAGAATCTGTCTGAACAGGAGGATCTTGGTCTGTTTCCAAGTAAGCTGTGGTTCGATTTTGGTGAGCCAACCACAACATTTTGTGAGAGTGGTTATGATGCAACAGTGTATCATTTCTTTTTTTTGGTGTGGACAAAATGACCCAAACTACAGATGTGAAAGTGACCTCTGAAAGCGTGAACTTTTTTTTGCTTTTGAAGAGTAGCGTGCTAGAAAAAGTTTGGGAAGCACCGGTTTAAAGGTTCGCTGAGAGGTTCCTGAATACTGGCTCCGAGTGCTACAGGGGTGATGATTTTTTGGAGTCACTTCCCATTAACATGGGACATTTCCGCATTAAGATTTTTCCTTATTGTTTCTCTGTTAAACCCGACTCATATAGTATTAAATATATGGTTGTGACATGAGCCATAACCGGTGGAAATCTGTCTGAACAGGAGGATGGTCAGACGTATCTGCCAGGTTTGTCTGATTAGACCCAAACTCTTCATACTCCTTCAGCAGCTTTGTCATACAAGCTAAAGCCATCAATTCAGTTCAGTTCCACAGCTTTCATACATTATTGTTATGCAACTTTTTAAAAATAATTTCTTTAAGAATTTTTATCATGCAACAACAGAGCAAAACAGCTCAACCATGACCTAACAAGTAACAAAAGAGCAAGTAAAAATCAGTTAAATAAAGGGGATTTTATCCAGCCACCACCCTCCCCACCTGCTACAATACAGAGAGACAACTTGAAATTGAAACTTGAAAGTATGTAAACAAAAAACAAAGGACACACTGGTTTCAGAAGATAAAGACACAGGCTAGGCTGGGTTAAGAAGTTCTTGTGGTATGGAGGATGACAACGTATTTATTCAAATTAATGCCAGCAATGCAGTGTAGCAGGCTTTTCAACACCCAGCAGTCACACTGCAGTTCCTTCAGAAATTGCTTCTCTTGTTCTGTACAGTCTAATACAGAAATTGTTTTGCAAAACAATGAATTAGACACATAGAGAGAGAGAGAGAGGGCTTTTGGTGCTGAACCTGTGTGACACTCTGTGTGCCATGTTGTGCAAATATGCACTTGTGGATGCATGTTAGTGTGTGTATGTGGGATTTGTTGTCCGTGTTTGACTTTTTGCACAGTTCCAACTCACCGACATCCAAAGTTCATTGTGACTAGACTGAACTGGATGAGCAGAAGGTTTTTGGTGGGTATTTTCCTCAGGTGTGTCATCGCTGTACTGATGTCAGTCCGAGCCCAGTGAGGAGATGTGTGATTTAGGTAGTGTTAATTAACAAACATGATAAATTAATATATAACCTACTGGGATTGAAAGTTAATCCTTGACCTTGGAAATGACAACGCAGTCTCACAACAAGGTCCATTCAGTAGCTGTTCTGGAGCATTTAATTCATTACTCATGAGTAAGTATTTGACTAAATTGACTAAGTTATAAGATTTGAATGAGAGACTCTTGTCAGACAGTTTGATGAGCAGGCAGGTGGTAAACAGTCTATAGCTTTGTGCTGATGCAGCCCACACATTAGTAGGATGACCCATCTTCAGAAGCTGAACAAAGACTTGTTTGTTTGAACACACTGAGTTGGAGGAGGAGGAAAATAATTTTGTAAATTCAGTTTAAAGAGTCTAAATCTTCCGTTGCAGCGAGGAGCCTGTAAATGATTACCCACAGTGATAATATTGACACGGCTGTTGTGAAAGACTCATTTCTTAAACCTGGATATGTCTACACATTTCTGGGGTAAAGCGACATGTTCTGGAAGCAATAACAACGGTCAGAGCGATCGTGTGTAATCTGATTTTCACTGCTGATGTGTCTTTGCAGCTGTCCAAGTGTGGCGTCTTATTCATGACCAATTGATTAAATAAAAAGAATCTCAGTTTGTTTTGAAATTGTGACTTTATTATTTATTATGTTGTGTTCACTTTTCAAACATCTTTTGAAGTCAAAAGAGAGTAGATTGGAAATTTGGAAGGCCTTTCAGGCAGAGCAGAATCAGATGTCAGTGGTTTGAAATGACAAATAATCTTCTAAAATGAGTGGATGGCTTACAAAATGCTAGAAATGACTCAATCTTAGTGTTAAACTGCTTCAAAACATCAGAATATTTTAAAAAGTACATCAATATAAATATAAAATATCATCTCATGTATTTAAACAGATTCCATGTCTTGTAGTTGGGTCGCTTGGGCTCTCGCCCACGACTGCCACCCAAACCACCTTGCATCGGCCCCTTCTGAACCCTCCCGTGGGTGATGGGCCTACAGGAAGGCGGATCCAGGTCGCCCCTTCGGGCTGGGCTCCAGTGGATGAAGACCCGGCCACCAGGCGCTCACCTGCTAGCCCCAACCCCGGGCCTGGCTCCAGGGTGGGGCCCTGGTGACGCCAATCCAGGCGACATAGACGTCCCTGTTGTTATGCTATTCATCAGGGGCATTGGAACCGCTCTTAATCTGACCTGTTTGCCTTGGGGGACCCTACCAGGGGCAATAAGCTCCAGACAACATAGCTCCTAAGATCATTCAGGTACTCAAACCCCTCCACCATGACAAGGTGGCAGTTCCTACCCTCACCTATGGTCATGAACTTTGGGTCATGACCGAAAGAACGAGATCGCGGATACAAGCGGCTGAAATTAGTTTCAGGGTGGTGGGGCACTCCCTTAGAGAAAGAGTGAGGAGCTCTGTCACCCGGGAGGAGCTCGGAGTAGAGCTGCTGCTCCTCATGTCGAGAGGAGCCAGCTGAGGTGGCCTCCTGGACGCCTCCCTGGGAGGTGTTCCGGGCATGCCCCGCTGGGAGGGGCATGCCCGGAAGCGTGTCCGGGGAAGACCCAGGACACGCTGGAGGGACTATGTCACTTGGCTGGCCTGGGAACGCCTTGGGATCCTCCTGGAAGACCTGGAGGAAGTGTCTGGGGAGAGGGAAGTCTGGGCATCCCTGCTTGGACTGCTGCCACCACGACCCGGCCCTGGATAAGCGGAAGAAGATGGATGGATGGATTTAAACACACAGTATGTGATTTCTCCCATGAGGGATCTCACATCAAAACTATAACAAAGGATGTATTTGGATGATGTTGTGAAGTAGCACAAGTTAATCGTTTGAGTGTGAAATGTTAATCCGTTATAAGAATAAAAAGTGGAAAGACTCACAAAGAACCAGAGCTGTGGTTAGCTTGACTTCATTCAGTTACAGCAGATCTGATGGTTTTAGGGTATAATTTAATAGTTCTAGCTGGAGTATTTGGCCACATTTCAACATAACATGACTGTTTGAAACATAATATCAATGCAAATGGACATTAGAAGAGTTGATTATGTTACAGGAGAATTTTAAAACATTTAAATACATGCTAATACAAAAAAAAAAAAAAAAAGAAGAAGAAAAAAAAGATGTTTAACAGTGTTTGAAATGATCTGACATCACATTAAACTCTCTGCTTCCAGGCCATTTCTCAAGATTTTCATTGAAAAGTGGCAAAAATGATGATGAAATATGCTGCAAAACAGCAGGCATCATAACAACTGACAAGATCTGAGTTTGTTCTTTGTGAAGGAGAAGACATGTTACATTCCCTTTTTAAAGCCCAGGTTGAGTTTTTGTTTGGATCTCTTTCAGATGACAGCACTTTCAGCTGTAAAGCAGAGTAGAGAGTTGAAACTCTCCACCAGAGAATACCCAAGTAACTATCAGACTCACATTTGTCCACTAGATGTCAGAAAAGGCCCACAAAAAAAGATCAATACTAATTGAAGTACAGCAGTTACGTGTAACATGTGACACGTAACTGCTGTGGATTGTAAGGGGGTATGGAGAGTTCATGTACACATGTATTATCTATGATACGATCTTCTTTGTGTTATCTTTTAGAGGACATCACAATATCATTACAATAGAGGGCAGAACTGACAGGCAAGGCAGACAAAGGCAGACAAGCAGGATGCCTGTTACACCATACATTGTCAAAATCATAGTGGGTTAGAAAATCTTTTTTTAATTAACTTAAAGTAAATGTACAACTTTTATTTATTCATGTTAATTAAACTTTAATTTCTAGTATTTATTTTCAGAAGTTCCTATAACCTGAAGTCTTTTGAGCTGAAATAATGAGTTGAGTGATTGTACTGAACAGAATTCAAGCAACTCATTAAATTAAGTTTTTTAAAGAAACAGCAGACTTCCCAACATGCATTGGTTGAGAGTTAAAACTCTCCTGAGAGAAGTCATTGTTTATCACAATAATGAAAACATTGCAAACCATGGTGATGGTTAGTATTGAATTAGTTAATTAAAAGTTAATAAATAATGTTTTAAATGTTCAGTGTGACTGAAGAGTTGTTGGTTCAACTTAAAATTTTAAGCTTATTGAACAGGTTTTAACTGAATTAATTAAGTTTTTTGATAATAAACATTTATTAGCCTGGGCAGCCTGGACAGTAACTTTTTAAAGTTAAAACAAATAGTTTATTTTTACAGTGTAATATTCAACTTAGGAGAAACTAAACAATGCTTGAAAACTTATACAATACTCAAGAAACAGAAGAGGTAATGATGGAGGTAGACTCTGAATCGTTCCTGTAAATGCAGCTTATCCACTGAAGTGTGCTGACTGTGACTTATAGGGCTATTGTTCACCGTGACCTCTACTATTAAACAGAGTGTGGAACATTATGAGGCTAACATTACACTAAACTCTCTGCTTTCAGGCCATTTCTCATAATTCTCATTCAAATGTGGCAAAATGATGATGAAATATGCTGCAAAACAGCAGCCATCCTCACAACGGCTATACATGAAGTCAGAAAAGGATCATTTTCACGCTTATTTACCTAAAAGAAAAATGAAAATGACGCATCAGGGATGAGGTGTAAGACATCTTTTCATTTGGAGCTGTGTGCAGGCTTCACATTTCCTGCATGAAGAGAGGTGTAATGATAATAATAGTCCACTGTGATCACCACTTGTAAATATTCATGAGGCCTTTCATGTGGAGACGGTTTGTTTTGTTTTGTGTGCTACGCTCCAAAATTAGCTGCTTCCCCTGGGACTGAAGAGTATCTCTGTCCATTTTACAAACAGGTTCTCCTAACAGAGGAAAACAGACGGAGGAGAATCTTTTACTGCTTAAGTACTGCTGCTGTCATACAGCAGGTAGAAAGAAGAACAAAAAACAAAAATGTGTTTGAGTCAATATGATATAGGGAGTAAACAAAGGCGTATTGGATGTGCTCGGTCCCTGGGAGAAAATAAAGTAATTGCACTTCACTTGAACTTGAGTGCAGATGAGTCGTCACTGGAGGGAAGGAAAACATCTTTGCACATGAAAGATTCAACGGAAATCTCACAAACCAAGCACATCTTCCAGGTTTCGTTCCTCCCCTGAGAGAAGATGGAAGGTGGAATGAAACATGAGTGGAGAGAGCGATCATGATGTATGTAAAATGTATTTACTTATTGATTTTACTACAGGGGATGCATTTCTGAATTATAGAATATATATAGAGAGCACTGCTCTTAAAAATACCATATTACCGTCTTTATCCATCCATCTCTCCAGCCACCGTCTACACTTCCTATATGAATCCCACTCAGGGCTAAGTTCCCTGTGATATTGACTGATCTCTGTGTGAACGCTGTGCGCTGTCCATCCTTCTTTAACCCCCCTGTTCCTCTCATCCATCAAGGACAAATGAAGACACAAAGAAGTTATCAATATCCTCTTGCGCTTCCAGGAGGACGCCCTCTCAGAAGAAAGCAACGATGAATCATGGAAGTTTACGTCAAAGTAAAAGTGAAGGAAGCGATTTTCAGGTTATTTTCAGACTCACTTTGGGCTTTTTTCTCCTATGTAGATCATGGAGACTAATGAGGGGTGACAAAGTAGACCATCCCTCCATCCACATGGGAGTTGACTTCTTTTGAAATCGACAACAGGCAACAGCAGGCAGAACATTTCTCTTGGCCCAGGGCGAACATATTAGAAGTGCAATTGTGTCATTGGACTCAACTCTGAAGCATATGTCTCATTATAGGATAAACAGGTTTCCGTGTTACATCTGCTGTTGTCTGCCAAAGGGGAGACAGAGTGAGGTTATCCACAGCCAGTATGCAGGAGGAGTCGACACACTGACCCCTTCCACTTATATTTTCAGAACAGCGATCATTCGGGGTGTGACATATAGTGTTGTTTACTCTACAGTGGAGGAATTAGTTCCAAAAAGGGGAGTGACTTGAGTTGTGTGGAAGTGGTTTGCTAACAAAAGATCAGATGTACAAAAAACAATGGCAATATGTAAGAACTGCAAGAGGACTGCAACAATAAAAGGGGCTCAGTTGAGTATGAGGACGGACAAAAAATCCCACAAAGAGAGCTCTGCAGCTTTTGCGAGTCCTAAACTAAAAATATCTTTCAGTATTTTGTCATATTGTCAAGAATATCATTATCTCAGATTACCCTGAAATATTGTGATATTAAATTTGTCATATTGCCCACCCCTAGTGGTCATTTAATACTAAATCTTGAAATCCAGTCGAGAAGTCATAGCGTCAGGAGGCGTAAGGCTGGAAGTGATCATCAGGAAAGTCATCCTGACTGTGTGTGAGTGTGTGACACTTACATTTTCAACATGGTCCCTGGACGTCTCACCTCAAGATGTCTGAATGCAAATGCAAGAGTCTCCCCTTTAAATACATACCCATGTTTTGCTCATCTCAAGCAGGTCTGGGAAAAAAAGCACGCAGTTTTTTGCATTCTTTTTTTTTCACCTAAAAGTGGTGGATTTCAATATTTCTGATACTGATCATCTCCTTCATTGTTTCCTTATTACAGTTTGATGAACCCAGGATTCTCAGTTTCAATTCCATTACATTATTGTTTCCCAAACTTTTTTTTTCTGGAGGCAAACTTTTGAAAAATGACAAAACATTGTGACCCAATTCACAATAGGCCTTATCAACAAATTGCAAAGGCTCTTGTTTTTATTGATGAGAGGAAAAAACAATACACACACTTTAAATGCTTTATAAAATGTGTACTGCAGATATCAATTTTAAATTTGCTGATTTTTCCAGTCTTTTATTTATTTGGGGATTCAAATAAAATCTCCTATGACCCACCTGTGGTTATCCACCTAGTCTTTGGGAATGACTACATTACTCTATTCTATGCATCTTAAAGAAAACTGAGACTATACCATACAAAAAGACTTTGCCAGTCGCCACTGGCTGTATCTGGCAGTTGTGGTGGCATTGCAGTAGGTGCTTCACCATCTGTGAAGATCTATGACCTCTTCTAGTTTATGATGTGTCAGTGCCTCGGGCCCTTATCAGGTTGAACTACAAAAGGAAAACAGCATCAGTTCTGTAAACACAGCCGGTCTGAATGTGAGTGCAGCGCCTCCCAACATCCACACTAATCAAGGTCAATGAGCTCTTCTGCTTGTAAACAGAATCGTACTAAGCTCTTGCAATTACAAGCAGTAATAATACACTTACAAATGTACAAAGTTAAACTACATATGCAGCATTTTATTTGATGATAGAAAATGCAGTTTCAAAGGAAGAAAATAGGTACATATGACAGATTAAGGAATTCAAATGTCAAATGATGGATGGATGAATGGGTGCATAGATGTTACATTTTGTTTCTAATTATCTGGTTTAAATATACAGTATTTGGTAATGTTGCTATTTGCCTACAGTATAGGAGTATTTCCTGCTGAAGCTCTGCGGAAATTAAGAAAGCACAAGTGATGGACAGTGTGTGGGATGTTTTAGTGTTTCGGAGACAGTAATTATCAAAATCCATATGTTTTTGTGTATATTCATATCTGTATGCCTTGTAAGTATACAGACAAACAAACTCCTCTGCGCATGAAATGAAATGTCAATTAGTGCCTGAATATTTGTCAAGTGAAGTGAAGACATAAATCAAACAAGTCCTGGAATTCTATACAGTCTATACAGTATTTCAGGTTTACAGTAATGGTTTAGATTTTCACCCCCATTATTATCTTCCACTGCAGCTTGGCAAAAGAAAACCCTGTGTAGGGAAAGACAAAGAGTGAATTTTGTATTAAAGAGACTGTAACTCTGGAAGATCCTCTCTTAATTGGCTGTCTCAGACTGCTGAAGTCTGGCATTAGCTTTGGCTAAGCTTGAGAAACTACTTTTGCACAGAACAAAGACTGTGAATTTTGTCCCCCATCTCTGATACTCGAATCATGGCAGAGAGAGATATAGCTTCCTCACTATATGATCAATCAGTAACTCTTTCAATGAACATAATGTGCATAGGAGTTCAGACAGACTTAAATATTAACTGCATCTGTAAGTGTTTCCCTGCACTTGTCTGTGTGAGTTAATGCCATATGCTGTGCGAGGGCACCTGAGAGGTCTCGTCAGAGCGCGATCTGAGCGAGGAATTACAGTGACAGGTGTTTCCCAGCTGAATAAACTGTCAGGACTGTGTAACTTCCCTCAGAAGGCCGGCATGCTATGTGAGCATGATGTGATGCATGGAATAAGTCTACCTGTTGTGGCAAATCCTCACCTGACTAATCCTACGCTGAGGGACTTAAACCACAGACAGTGTGGGGCTGTGACTGGAACATTGTTGGGGAAAGTGATGAAGAACAGTGGAGGGGAACAACAAATAAGTAATATTCACTCATCCCTCAACAACAACAACAACTGTCAAGGTCCCCTTGAAAAAAAAAAAAAGTTTATCACAAAATAGTCTTGTTGAGTTTCTCAGTGACGCAGCTCCCAGATATAAAACCTTCTTGCATTGACATAAAGGCTAAAGATACCCTCCAGTTCTTCCCTCTAGTTCTTTTAATGACTTAAAGATTTTTGAAACTACATCTACTTCACTGACATTGACAACTGCTGGACAAAACATACACAGCACACTGGACCATGACTGGCTTCTAAACTACTTGTGATGCCACAAAAATCCAATGTATGTTTTCTGGAAAGACTTTGAGAGTTATATATTGCAAAACAAAACATGATTATCAGAGGGAAAAAAAATACTATTTATTTTGAATGTAAGGATAAAAGTCTATGCACTGTTGTTATCTTTATTTTATTAGTGAATCTACTCAGAGATGTCTACTTGAAGAGGAAGTCTGTCACCAAAATAAAGAATCCTATTTTTTTCCCCCCTTCAATAGGTGAATGTGAAAACAGCCTTCTGGTGTCAAACTATGCATATACAGCATGTGAAATAACAAGAAGCAGAACATATTTTTGAATAGAGGAAGACTTTAAACTAAAAAGAAGTACTTTCCAGTGCACATGGAGAAATGATATAACATAAAATGTGTCACACTGTGTCAGTTCTCTCTGTTCTCACTCACTGCAGACTGTAGTTTAAGTAGTCGGAACAACATCACTTTAAGGCAAACTAAGGTCTAAGGCTGGAAATATACTTGCTTTTAACTACACATTTGCATATGGCATATCATGGCCGCCTCACGAATCGTGCATTTGTTTGGAATGTTGTTTGTGTTTGTCCTCAGAAAAACTAAACAATCCAATATTATGTTAAAAATAACTCAATAATCCATGTTTTTGGTGAAACAGAGTTCCAAAATGCATTTTTACTTTTTTAAATTTGTCCTCTGCAGACAGACCAAAATTTTCACAGTGTCAAAATGGTAAAAACTTTACCTGAAATCAATACATAATCATGAAAAAGGCACCAGTACAACTGTGAATTATTCAGACTGATGTACTTTTGATGTACTTCCATTTGGTGATTAAAATTTTACACATAAAACATATGATAAGGTCATGAAATATGAGTTCACTGCATCAATATGGTTCACCCACACGACAATGAACAGCAGCACAAGGACCAGTTATAACATGACAATCTTACTTACAGGTTGTCAATATTATTTGTCACTACAGTAACACTGCTATACTTTGTATTAAAACACAGTTTTGAATGCAGCACTTTCTTTTTTTCAGCATGGTATCAAATAAGTTTGAATACTTTGGCCAGCAAAGTAAAAATATGCACATTAGGTGGCAGTATGCACCTGATGATACATGCAAACTGTGAGAGGAGGGTAAATGCTGCTTTATTATATTTGTTGACTAATTGCAGTGGTTAATGATTCACATAAATCAATTTCCAACCATGTACCTTGTTTGGTTTAAACCTGTCTGAAGCTGTTTCTCATTTCTCTCCTCAGGTGTGTTTGTGCCACCAACATCACCTGCTTATTCTAAAGAGACCACAGCACCAGTTTTTTATTCACACCTCTGAAACGAGGTTCGTCTTTGCTTCGACTGGGGAGTTTCACTCTGAAATTAAATTCCTGTTGTTGAAAACGTACTTGAGATTATTGACTAGGAGCCAAATTCATTTTGTACAAGTGAGTCATCATCATCACCATGAGGGGCCTGGATGAGGACCTAACTCACATCACAGGTACAAGTTGAAAATATAGTCAAATATGCTCAAAACATGGACTGAGGAATGGATGAAGCAGGCACACAAATCAACACATTATACTGAGCTGACCTGGAATGATAATCTGTCTATGCCAGAGGAGTGGTCTGTAAGTACAGTTGAACACTAATTAAAAAGAGCCTGACCTGTTGTGTAAAAAGCCTCATTATTTCTTCATAATTAAATACAAAAAGACCACATCATGACCCATTTATTAAGATTTCTTTCCTGTCTCTCCTCCTCTATTTAGCAGGTGAGAACAAAATATGGTATTTCTGTCCAGAGGTGCCTGAAGGCAGCAGGTGCCTGAAGCAACAATAAATGAGCAAATTAAAAAAAGAGTGTGTTATTTAAGCCTGTCAAGATTAATTTAGACCACCAGCCCCCATAGTGTCCAGCGCCTCCCTCATGGTCCATTTATAGGCGAACTTTACCACCTTGTCAGTGCTCTGCTGTTTATATTCTTTAGCAGGGCATCATGTTTAACATGAATTCAAAGCTGTAGGGAGCAAAAGTCCTCAGAAAAAGCAAAGCTGACCTTTGCCTGCTGGCTCTCAAGAGAATAAATGAGACGGAGCGCAGGAGGAGTCACAGTGTGTTTGTGTGGACCACACCCTAACAAACCAGTCTTTCCTTCTTTTCAGACTTTTTATCAACCCCTCTCCAAACTTACCTGCAATCTTTAAAGTTTCCATGACACAGCTAGCAGGGTGCTTATTGCTTCCATGTTTCCTGTATACCAGGCAGCTAGGCAGGAGCTTCTTGCAGACATTGACTGGTGTTTACCGTAGCAAATACCACTGTGCATTACGCCCCCTGGTCTGCAGCTAAAGCAGTCCTCAGATGTAACGCTAGGAAAGAGAGCGGTCATATTATCTGAGTCTTCACAGACTGAGAGCTTCTAATTAACTCGACCAAAACAGTCCAACAGAAGCAAAGCTATTTTTTCACCAGGAAACTCTGTACCCAACCTTGGTACTGTTTCCCCTGTCAAAGGCCGTGTTCGTTCTGGTGTCTGTCTACAATGTGAATTGTCAATGAAGCACTGATGGAAAGTGGTGATGGGCCAGCAAGAGTGGGCTCGCTGAGTGACAAGCATCTGTTCCAGTGCCAGAGCACAGAGTAAACAGGTGGGGCTCACACACGCTTTACCTTTAACGTGACAGGTAAAAGCTTTTTCTTTCTCGTTGTTTCTTATATGCATGGGCGACCAAGCCCTGGAAGCCCCTAGACGAGCATATGCCAGGTTTCACAAGGTTCAGTTGCCTGCAAATGGCACCTCACAGCTAAAAGTTATGGTTAGCTACTTTAGCAACATGTAAGCTAAAGCCATATGTCCATCAGGAAACTCTGAAAACCACCTCAGTACTGTATTCCCTGTGGGTCTTGGAGGCTGTGTTCAGTCCCTGACTGGCTTTATTCACTGGATGGCCACTCGGTCTGGTTCTGTTGCCTGCTAACAGCAGCTAACAGCCATGGTTGGCTAATTTAGCAAGTAAGCGGAAGTCATCTACCAACCAGGAAACACTGTAAACAACCTTGGCCCTGTATTCCTTGTCCATCTCAGAACCTTTGGTCCCGGTTTGGTCCTGGTACGGCTGTGTTTACTGGGGGGCTGTTGAGCCCGGTTCTGTTTTCTGCTAACAACAGATAACAGCTACAGTTGGCTACTTTAGCAACGAGAAAGCTGCTTAAGCTATCTGTCCATCAGGAAGCTAAGTCATTAAATAACAGAGAGCTGAAGCTGAGCAGGACAGGCAAAGGACATCAGAAGGGATACTAGACAATATTTCTCCATAAAATATAATCCAGTTTTACCCAAATCAGTGAACTAAATTGTAAAGTTGTGCTTTTGTACAATGAGGCCTATTCCCTAGAAACAATCCAGTCCACTCCTGTTAATGGGTGTGTTCTCTTTCCATGCTCCGGGAGCGTGATTAGTGGAAAAGTGTTTTGTTGGACACAAATTTAGCATATGCCCTTCAGTGCAGCAACAGTTTTTAATCATTTTCCGGGAAAAGACAAACTCTGAAATACCGTTAAAAATATCCAAGAATATGCAATATGCAATACATGTGTGATAAAAACACTAAAACATCAATTTGGATTTCACAGTAGCTTTAACGCAGTCAGATCGGTTTAATTTTGTTGACCTGAAAGCTGAACTTGAACTTGCATTTACATTACACCACATCATAAATATCAGCTGCATCCAAACTTGCACAAACAATAAAAGTCTGTATCGGTAATAACCTGCTTTAGGACTTGGAAATCTCTGTTGCAGGCCAGGGCCACCAGGGCAAAAGTAATTACACAATCTGTTTAGGTGTCATCAGCACATAATTTCTGTGGTCGCTCAGACATGAAGGAGACCTTGAGGTGCTTATTTGTGTGTTTTTGTGAGTGTGTGTGTGTGTGTGTGTGTGTGTGTGTGTGTGTGTGTGTGTGTGTGTGTGTGTTTGCTTCTCATCAGGCCTGGAGAGCTGCTGTCAAGGTGTGGAAATATAATAAGTAATAAGAGATGCTGTTCTAACTGTTATTGATTTCAGATGCCCTTGCAAACAATCAGAGTCAACAGTGATCTTTTACGGGAGAGAATTACGGAGGATGATTGTTTATTAACGCTTTTCTTATGGATTGAAAAAGTCTCTACATGGGGAAAAAGTTAGAAAACACCAGGTACTGCTACAACTACTGTTAATAAATATAGAAAATATCAATGTGTGTGGTTTCAAATTTATTGTCAATAGTGTTTTTAAAAAGGGAGATAAAAAGGTCTTCACATCAGAAATGTACAGGTATGTTTACATGCTGTTTAATTTGCTGTAGCTGACCAGCAAACTGATATTAGCAGTGAACTTTTCCCTGTTGAATGTTTGGTAGCTTACTGAACAAGCTAGTGTGCAATGTGTGTGTGTGTGTTCGTTCTTAAGGAAACTTCATCAGGAAAGCTAATGTGGCTTGTTGTCCACAGTCTGTGGCTCTCTTGTTGTGTAGCCATTCATTAGTGTGACCATCTGCTCTGTGACATTACTGCTTCATGCAAATATAGTTTCAAATGGGGCGTTTTGGGGCGCTCTGGTAGCTTGCTTGGTAGAATGTGCGAAGGCTGTGTTGGAGCCTGTCGCCACTGGGCTCGATTCCAGCATGTGGCCCTTTGCTGCATGTCCCCCAACTTTCCTGTCTTATCTAATACAGGCAAAAGGCCTAAAAATAATTTTAAAAAAAGAGTGCAAGAAGGCATTATTATGATGACTTACTACAAAAATATGAAACCAAAACAAATAGAGTGATAGATTATCATTATTCATTATACAAGGTTGTATAGTGAGATTTTGATGTAGTTCCCTCTTGCACTGATTGATTAGATTGGCTGAAGGGGATGCAGTTTGATCTTCTAGTATCCTCTGGGCTCCGTGCAGGCACCTCACCTTCCTGATATCCCTGATGCTTGGTAGATGGGTACCAGTGATGTTCTGGGCCATTTTAATGACCTACTGTAGAGTTTTCCTGTCCTGGGTGGTGCACATCCTATGACATTTTCTTATGTTCCCAGTCATACTTTCTATTGCTCCTCTGTAGAAGTTAACAAGAACTTTGCAAAGCAGTTTTGCCTTCTTTAGTTTCGGCAATACACGTATTCTGAATTTGGACTTTAAAGAAAAGTTGGCCCCAAGTCGACAGCTTGAAATAAAGAGATCAGCAAAAAATTTCAATCTAATGATAATAGATTTACCTTTGTTTATTCTATGTACAGTTTTTTTTATGTGTTGATGAATTGAGTAATTAAGTAACTTATGTTTATGAAGACTTTGTTTAATTTAGCAGAAAACATTAAAAACTGGGTTAGAAATTTGGCTAAATACATCTAGAGTGGGACAAAAGAGGTTTTTGATCATTCAACATTACATTTCACAAGATTAGAAAAACAGCTGTTTTCAGTTTTGTAATAATACATCTTTCAGATAAGACAGAGGGATTGAGATGTTTTACCTGACTGGCTTCCTAAGAGAGTTTGAGCTAAGCTTTGATAACTAATTATGCAGAAAGCATGTTGAAAATTAAATAAAAATAACAATAACCACAATTAAAACCAAGCCCAGAAGTTTAGTATTTGCCTAGAAAATTACTTACATCAAGATGAATCTGTCTGTTTAAAGATGATAAAAATGTACATGTGTCAGGAAGGATGAATGTCACTCATATTTGAAAATTAAACTTACCAATATATAAGTACTACATAAATTTAATCAGGTACAAGCACAAACTCAAAAAGTTGTAGCACTCAAAAATGTAGCGGTGAAGGATTTGATTGATTCCCCACCTTTGGACCAGCAGTGAACCACAAGCAATCTCTTCTTTTATGTGGAAATCAATTTTCAGAGTGGGTGTATGAAATCTTTCATGATTTATTAGACTGCAATTTTTTTAATCACATTTTCTCCCATCAGGCTTATGAATTATACTGAGTTTTATGACAATATACAGCTGGTGAGAAACTTTTGTCCTGACAAACTGTAGCTGCTTGTTCAGTAGTGCTAACTTCAGTGTTCTCATTGGTCCAGAACTTTACAATCATTGAAAAATTAAGTCCTTCTCTCTCTCTCTCTCTCTCTCTCACACTCACACTCACACTCACACTCACACACACACACACACACACACACACACACACACACACACACACACACTTTAATGGTCACTACATATAGGGATCAGTGGGCTAAAATTTAATTTGGGACTGAAACACAAACCACAAACATCTTGATATCACGAACCGAAAAACATTTCATGGCCAAGCCACTGGACTGCAATGCCTCATTAAGCTCAGAGTAAAGAGGCAGTTTTGGGTCAAAGTGAATTTCTATGCATCTAACAATTAAAACGAAAGGGGAATTACAGTTCTGCTGTAAGGAAAGAGGAGATCTATGTGCATATTATTTATTTCTGGTTTATTTCATAGAGACAGATATATATTGTATATATAGACGAGCTCAAACAGCTGTCTGATGCAAGTATTATGTTCGCAGTGAACGCTAATTCGCAAGACCTGTCCCTAGAAGGGCTTTATGAATAAAAGAGAGTAGCTGTCTCTCTACCTCTGTGAGTTTCCCCAGCACAGACGCAAAGATTCAGCTCTCAGACAATTTACTTTTATTTTATGACTCCTGCCTAAAAGACTACAACATAACTATGTATGACATGTGTCTGTAGATGCCTGGCTCCTGCAGCCCCTGTCTTCCAGTCAGCTCAAAAGCAACGAAAATCCCAGGCAGAGTTCCTCTTTGTTGTGGGAGCAGAACTCATCTGCGGGCCACCACGCCACTGCATAAGAAGGGGAGGGCGTAATTAGGAAACCAGCAGCAGCTGTGCTAATCAACTCACCTGACACGACTCTCATGAGCCATCCTCCCACAGCGCTCACTGTCCTGCAGCTGACTGCTAACCACACCCACAAGAGTGAGACAAAAAGATTGTAGACTGAATGTGGCAGCATATCATAAAACGTAAAGTAAAGCCCGAGTACATCAAAAACCACTAAAACACACATTTATAGCCATTACCTTTATATGAGAGCATCTTTGTTGCTTATATATTAATATTATTAATTTAACATGGGTTTAAGAAGCTCTGATGGATCTGCTCTGTAGTTTCTAGTTTTTGTAGTCAATTTAAACATTTAAACGCAAGCTTTACATGATGAATATCAATGAAGTTTGCAAAAAGTAAAATGTACTGACCTAAAATGTGGCAGTGATGGTACCTTATTAACTTTTGGTCTGACTGGTTAGTCTGCGACCACATAGTTAAACCACAGGACAGATGTGAGAATATCACTGAATTTAGAAACAGCAAGATGCAGTCAAATGTCAGCTAGTTCAGTTAGCTAACTGAGAGTCTAAAATGATCCCGTCTGTCTCTCATCCAATGGGCTCATCTTTAATTGTAACGTTCAGTGATTCTGTTGCAGTTAGACTGACTTTGTTTTCTTAGTGTTTAGTATTAAACAAGAGGTGTCAAGCCTTCTCTAAGGTTTTTTGATTAGCTTGTCTGCAACACTGTCACAGGTCAGATACATGAACGTCAGCATACATCTGACTATCTATATCAGGGCTTATATGTCTGGAAGGTTATTAACCTAATGCAAACTGAAAAGGATGGGGCCCATGACAGTTCCTTGGGGGATTCCTGGTTTAATTTAGCAAAAAGCAGACTTTTAAATTTAGTTATTAATCTAAGTTATTATTATTAATTAAGTTATTAATCACTGCACAGTATTCACAACCCTATAAATATTAATCAAACCATGACAGTGACTGTTTTGAAAATTTTCACATGGAGGCTTTTGATGTTAGGATATGGGTGATTTTATGTTGGCCAACACACGGGTTCAGCAGTTCAAACTCTGTGGTATTTCTACCAAACCTTTTTCATGATTTACTTTGGATTAAACAGAAAAGACAGGGCGCAGAGGTCTGACATTTAAAGACTGTCACCATTTTCCAGGACCTGCTTCTCTTCCCTAACAGCACGAGGCAGAGCTTTTCCTCAAGCTTAAACTGACACCTGCAGACTCAGGCCGGGGATAACGACCTACTGAATCAGGCGGAGGAGTGGCGTAAAGGTGCACTTCTGTGCCTGCATGATGGCATAAATCAGAAAACCTCAAGTAATTATTTTTATTTCTCCGTCGGCTCGGGAATCAGTACCCTTGAGGTGGTTTCCTGCCTGCCACCCCTGCACCTCCAACATCCCTAACATCCAGCATCCTTCTTTGCCTTGACAGTTCAAGCATCTAATCCCCACCGAAGGCCCCCCAAGGTTAGAGAAGATGACTCTCCTCTGTATATCAGCAAAAAAGGCTGAATGAGAAGGATGAGGAGATTGAGAGTGCATGAGAGATACAGAAAGGAAAGATGGTAAAAGAGGACGAGAAGGAAACAAAATAATGTCAAAACAAATCAAAAGCCTCTACAAGGATCAAAGTCCTGTCGGTGCTGAGGTCAATAAGTCGGCTTAAGCAGGATTTGAGCTGCAGCGCTTGGTGATCTTAGAAAGTTTAGGAAAACAGCTGCACGGTACTTCTGTGCGTCGATCTGTAAACAATATGTGAGCGTGCGTGGGTGCCCTTGAGTGTATCCATATTTGTGTTCATGTGGGTTTGTGTACCTGTGTGCGGCAGGTTCATCTTTCCTAAAGCATACACACTGTACTGTTTGTGTATTTAGGTGGATACACAACCTACAAAGCCTTTCCAGGGCATTTGAGATGAAGAGATAAAGCAATGTAGAGTCTGTTCAGTCTGTCGGGGATGTTCTCATTGGCTCAGTGTAGCAGCTCTACAAGCCTCAGCACTCCAGTAAACAGGATGCATAGAAAGACATTCTGTGGTCTACAGGAAGGTTGTTTCACAAGCCTTCTTGGCTGCTGTCCAGGTGATAAACCCAGTCTAAGATGTCCATTTTATCTAAAGCCCAACATGAGACCTTTGTGCACAACATTTCTGCAAGGTCTGTTTGAGTTTGGCTTCTTTTAAGATAAACCTTAATTGGACAACACCTTAAAACGCTTTGCCACAAACATCACACTGCATTTAATCTTCAGTCCTTAGTGATTTCTTTCCAAATACACTCTGTAACCTACATCTGAACCTTTGCAACCCTGTTAAACCCTCCTGTATGTCTGCGATTAAACAGGAGAATGGTGCTGCCGGTAAGAATTTGACATTAAGCTTTTCTTGTTCAGCCTTTCCGCCATCTTTGCTATCGCAGGAATAAAAATGTGAGAAATTGGTGAAAACAAATGTGTCTACTGCTGGAAGAATGTGTGACAAACAAAACATGAGACAGGCTTTTCATGTGACTTTAGAAACAGCTATGTGTGTGCCTTTAATTATTAAAGTCAAAGAATAATAAAGATGCAGGTGTACTATTCACTGTTGACCTCCTCTACACCTTTACAGCCACTGTTGCCCTGTAAGGCACCCAAATTCATTCAGTGATGAACAAAAAATCTTTGTGTGTCAGGAGACATTTATGTCATTGACAGATCAATTTATGTATGTGGGTCATTTATTCTTATGAAAGCTGTTCAGTTGCAAATGAAGCCAACATTGCACATTCCACATATACTTCTGCATTGTGTGGCCAGTAGAGCAAACACACTTAAGACTTCCACCAGCCAAGCATCTAACTTCTGCTTTAGCCCTCTGCTAACTTGATTGGGTCTAACATGATGCACCTCCTCTAGACCTTCCAAATATTATCAGACTGAGTGGATCATGCTCAAAAGAATTTATACACAGTTTCACAGCTGCTTCTTTCAAAATGTAAATCTATGGGAAAAAGTCTTTTTGGGATGCAGATGATATAGAAACTTGTAGTACTGGACCTTTGTCTCCCCCTTCTGGCAGTGAGAATAAACACTGCCAGCACCTGCTTCCCTCCCCCCACTCCTACTTAAATCTTCCCATGCACTCAATAGTTACAAAAATACAGAGAAATTTGCACAATTCTGAGGAGGGATGCACTGATACCGATAACAGTATTGGGTATTGGTCCAGTACTGTCCTCATACTTGTACTCATAAAACTAAGAACCAACACGATACAGCATTCAAGGCGTTTGCTGATGCTTACCCTCTGTTTTGGCCGCATCATCATCATCAGCAAGAGACTCGCTGTTCTGAGCATCATCCACTAATGACTGCAGCGACTTTGGAAACTGTCTGTAAAATTCCATGTAAATAAATGCACAGAGAGCACCTGTAGACCACAGGCAGCCGCTGCCCAATAAGTGTAAACTAGTTGAATGCCTCGGCTAATTAAGCTGACAACAAAGAAAAAACACTGCGGCCACCGGTCTGCAACCCTGTTTTCTTGGTAATAAGCTGCTTCAATTTCTCTTTGTGAATTTAATCTTCACTAAAATGGCCTGACAGCACAGTACACCAAACTTCACTATTTAGGTTCACAGCACGGTAAACAAAACTGTTGCACATGGCACCACACTCATACCTGTTCCCCCCAAACAATGGGAGCTATGAACTAATTAACTCTTAGACAAGAGGGACATGAAGAAGAAACTATAGTTACACTTGTAGCAGGAAACAGCAACAATGATAAAAAGTGGGTATCCAATGAAAATAAAACATGTTTTTAAAGTTATTGTAAGAACTTTAATGGCGTTTAGTACTCGTATCGGTACTCAGTATCAGCAAGTACCCAAATGTAAGTACTTGCACTTGGTCTGAAAAAAGTGGTGTCTCTAGTTCTAAGACAATGATCCATGATTTGGGTAGAGTAAATGTAATAGCTCAAATATTATACAAATACCAACCTGTCCAAGAGCAGTGATGCAACACCTGTGTCTGCCCTCAGTCCCTTCTCTTTTTTCCATCAAACACCAAATTTAAAAAATACAGAGAGATTTACCTGGCGGTGATAGATTTAATCACAATTATGTGAACGTGTTCGATAAGGCTCTAGGTTGTACAAAAGGAACTGTACTTTCGTGAGTTTCTTGAAGATGTTTCACCACTGAAAGGCTTCTTCAAATACCTTCAAGAACCTAGCTTGGCAAGGACTTGAATTTAATGCATATTCATTTTTATGAAATAGGCCAGCACCCCAGCTTTGAAAGAATCTATTTGATAAATAAATGAAAAAAAAAAACTGACATCTTGGTTTCCTATTCCTAGCTATTGGTGAGATATGAGCACAAGATCAGAGTTCATGTTGATGGAGTCCCTCCATTTACTTGGTCACAATGAAAACAAAAAACAGCTTTATGGGAAAAATCAATATTTGCCTGGTGATGTACGTTCAGTGTCCTAAACACTAGACATTTTTCTTGCTTGTACAACATGTTGATCACTGAGGGTATCCTCTCAAGGGTGCCGTGTCTATAAGGTGGGTTGTCTTCATGGCCTCTTTGACACTGTCTGTCTATGTGCAGGAGGATTTCAATGTGGGAGAGAAACTCAAGAAGCTACAGTATGTTCTGTGAAGGAGAGGTGACGCAAACAACATGACCCATCATCAGAATCATCAGTTTTCTATAAAGGGTAAACATAACTTAATTAGTTTATTATATTTACTTATAATACTTAGATATTTATTATACTTATACTTATAATATAAAGAGAGTAGAATAGATGTACTGTGGAATAAACCACCACTTCAGTTTGAGAAAATGAGCTCTAACTGTTTCAATGGGACTTCAGACTCTTTTCTTTGTGAGGTCAGGTATGGGTCAATGATGATAATCTATAATTAAAAGATGTGGATCACCCACACAATCCTTTGAAAATATCCAGTACTGTCAAAGGTTTTGGTTAACTACACCTTTTTTTTTTTTTAATTTTAGAGTTACTGTTTATTTTTCATAGTGGTTAAAGTGGCTGGGCTGCCTTTGAGTTAAAGGGATTAATTCTAATTATTTGGAGCGGTGTTGTGTAAGGCTCTTATGGATAATCATTAATAAATGGATAAATGGTGGTCAACACGCCCCAAGCAGAGAAGAGTACCAGCATGGAAGCTAAGCAATGAACTGCTGTGGACAGGGTCAGCAACTAAATGTATTTTGGCCACCTAAAAAATTATAAGTGTACGCTACATTTTCAATGCTGTTTTACAGGAAACTGCTGTCATACAAGCCAAATATCGTTCTCTCTAACTGAAATTACACAATAGCACAAACACTGAGGCAGCAGTAGGCCAGCAACTCACATGTTCTGCGGGGTAAGACGACTGATTTCACCACTGAAGTCTGGTTGGTTTGGAGAGTGATATTTGGCTTATTTAACAGTGGTTTCCTGTTGGAAAAGGCTTTCAGACAACAAGGTAAAGCAGTGAAAATTCTAAACATACCATACATTTAGGTGGGCCTTTTTTAAAAGTTAGGTTAAAATAAGTTTTACTGCTGGCCCTGTCCACAGTAGTACAGTGCTTAGCTTCCTACAGTAGTACTCCTCCTGCCGTTTCTCCAAACTGGGGTTGTGCCGATCACAATCTACTGTTGGCAATTCACTGACTATGTACAAGTACCTCATACAAGTGCAATTTTTGTTACCTATGGCTTTTCATCTTGAAATGACATTTATAAACTACTAAATGGTTTTGTCAAATCCTTTTAGGAGGAAATGTAGTTGCTGCCTATATACAACTCTTGCTGCTGCAAATGTAAAACTAAACGGTCTTGTCATTTTAATCTTGCAATCTTTGCTTCATGAAGCATCACATAATAACATGGACACAGTCGAGATGACAACATATTCCATATTCAAACCCTAAATGTTGCCTTGGCTGACTGAGCTATAAGGATTTTCGTGTGTCACACTTTCCTCATTTTTCTGCCTCTCTCTGCCTTTTAGCCCTGGAAACATTTTGCGTCAAAGTGATTCCTTTTATTACTCTCTCTCTCTCTTCTTACTCAGTATTTCCCTGCTCTTCACTTATATATTCCAGACTGCCACTGACATTTGTAACCATCATCGTCTTTGTACCCTCTTTTTACGACGCACTTTTCCATATTATGCCATAATATGTCCTGAACTGCATTAATCATCAGTGTTAGCTCATTGCTGATGCTGTATGCATCTTCTGGCCTGTGGCAGATTCCACGGTCCAACAACAGTATTTAGATACAGGCTGTTTTTAGCTGACATGTGGTGGTCAGAGGCAAGGCAGCTATAGACCTGAGGTATGGACACACAACAAACCATGTACACAAAAACATAAACACACAGGCCATTATATGGTTTATGGATGGAATAATTTGCAATACTCTTAATGTACACAAATAATGCTTAGAACAATGTGAAGTATTTGCTTGACTGCATGACAAAGAACCTCCAGAAGAGAGAGAGAAAATCTTCTGAATCAGACAAAGGAATAAAGGATCTTCAGCCATGCTTGCAGACGTCTGCGTTTCAATAAATCATTATTTGAGGCTTTTGCAGTAAAGTAAACAGTTATGCTCCGAGCTAATGTGGCGTGGTATCTGTGTTTCTCCAGCCTCATTTATCAGTCGCATCATTTTTCATTTTGCATACAGGTGGGTCAATGCTAAAGTTCTGGGAAGGAGTTTGTCCCGTATTGGTGAATTTACTCACAAACATCAAATAAAAATAATAAAAAAAAGTTTCCATAAAAAGTTGCTCATCTTGAAATGAGGAAGTAACTCGCATAGCTTCACAAGACATTTATCTATTTTCAGTTCCATGAATCATAATTTTAGAGCATTGTACCCACAGGCTACTAATCATCTTGATATACATATGTTATTCATAGGAAAGGTGATTCAGCTCACATGACAGTCAAGATGAACACAGAACTAGAGACATCAGTCTTAGATAAGAAAGGCCCCCAGCATCTATACTGGTTGTCCACATTGTAGGAACAACACATACAAAACAGAAAAGCACTCACTGAGCTACAGGGCATAAATCTACAAAATAATAAAAACACAATATTCAGAGTTAAAAAAAAAAAAAAAAAAGATCAGCTCCTCTTGGCATCAGTGAAGAATTTGACCTCAAACTCTGTCTAGAATGTTCTTGGACAATAATAAGCCCCGTCCTCATTTCCAGGTCATCAAATACTGATACTTCGTCCCTCATCGAGTCATATAGAAGTAATCTACTGTATATGAGATGCACCAGGCTTTCAAATACATTCAATGTAAATCCACTGAGAATGGGTTGTATTTTTTTTTATTGTAGACATATTTTATCTATTCACATAATGTATATTCGACCAAATTTGCTTCTATTCTATCATGCTTACTTTGCATATCCCTGTATTGTACACTTATATCACCTTACCAGGTTATTGTAGTGAATCTTTGCATCATGGATGTTCTTTAACTGGATTTTTTTATTCTGAAAATCTGGACATGCTGATGTCAGGGGCTTTTCTTGGCTCTTGACGGACCTCTCTATATGTATTCTTTGTCCGTGGTGATTCCTGTGAACTCACTGATTTGAATCCCCTGGCTCCTTTCTATACTATATACTGTATATGACACTCTGATGATTACTAGCTTCTAACATTTCTCATCTCGAAGCAGGCGAGATGTGCAGAAATCTTGATTCTTTGAATAAAAAGTAAAAAGATTGCATCCTCTTTTCTCTGATGTCTACCTGAAAGATGCCACTTTGTGTTTTTCTTCCGCTCTTGATTTTCTGCAAAGGTCAAAACAAAACAATCTGCCACTGATGTAGAAATATGCACTTAGAATAAGAGCTTGGTAAAAGAAACACCGCTCCTTGTGATGCAAGAAAATGTCATGATATGTGATTTGCAGAGGAGAGGAAGGTAGAGGAGACGGGTGATGAATTTATGGATTTAGAAAGAGTACAGTACAGGGAGCTCTCCTGACAGTGGGAGTGAAAGTCATTCCAGCATGGATTGAGTTGCCACAGGGAATAGGGAGCTAAACCCAAAGTAGCAGCTGAGTGCAGGGCATGAGCTACACATGTAAGACTGGATCTTGACCTCGAGGCATCAGGTTGTGAATCCTTTTACAGCCTTGAATGTCTGCAGTTATATTTTGGATGTGAATGTGCATGTAGGAGTTACGCAGACGAGACAAGATGTATGTTGCTGCATGTAACTGACAGTATCTCAAAATAGGGCTTTGTCCTGAGGCTACTACATGAGCTGACATCTTGTTAGCGTATTGGTTTGTTATATAAACAGGTACATGCACACATGAGTACACACAATAACAGCGCTAAACAAACTTGACTTAACTTGGAATGGCCCGGGGACAAAGTGCATCAGAAATGACCTCACCCCGAGCTATTTCTCTGACAGCACACGCTGCCCTTGTGAAAGCAATAACAGAGCTCATTTCCCTCGAATGGCCTGGAGTTAGATTACATTAATGTGGATTATAGTCTGCAAAGATCAGCTATACCAACACTTTCAATTATGTTTCTGAATCTCTGTGTAAATAACTATTTTCCTTCCATTACAAGCCTGAATGCTGCGCTGTTAGCATCAATTCTCCCAATTCTTTTAGAGTATTAAAGATTCGATGCTTGGTTCCAGTGGTTGGCCTGTAAAGCTGTTGAATTACAATTTAGGTTAAAGAGTCTGGAGGACACTTAGCTCCTCACCTCTGTTCATAGGCTGTTTTTCAAGAATAATTGTGACCTGCTCCTCCTGCTAGTTATGATGGACATTTGATTTTGATTCCCATGAAAATTTATAAAGATATGGGTAGAACCTTGGCTCTCTCTTTTTTCCACCTTCCGTCTCGGCTGCAGCAGTTTTTATTTATAAATTACTTGATTTAAACTTTAAAGTTTTGTTTTTTTGGCTTAGGTTAGAGGGATCCAACCACAGGCGTAGATTTTGGATGGAATGGAGGGGACAGGTCCCCATCAATATTTAGAACACATGCATTTGTCCTCTCAGTAAAAACATGAATGTAGCAGGGGACTTTTATTTTGACAGCTGCTAGCTAGCCTATGATTCTATGTCATCTTTTTGCGGGCGCTACATGATTCTTTTGGTATGTTGGATCTCTTGTGTAAAAAGCCTTTTTGGCAGTCATAACAATAATAAATAAATAATGATAAATTACAAGAAATTGAAACTGAACTTAACATGAAAAATAAACAGTTATGACCATCTTCTCTCCACCATACATGTACTGGGAGCTTCATTATTTGATGCAAAGTCAGCAGTAGATATTTCCCCTCTCTTGAGCTTTCATGTATGCGTGATCTTTCCATATCCCTACATGAAATTTGTCTCCTTGGGGACTCGCCTTTAACCTGACCTCTCTCTCAAAATAGCTTTGCGTCCTGTGGGAATTGATTGATGCACATGCAATCCAGCAGGCTGCATGGAAAACAGTCTTTTGCTCAGCTGTGTGGGGAGCTGTATGGAAAAAAATATACAGTCTGCATTATGCATTGTGTAAATCAGTATACTGGAGGCTATGTTAGTCTGGAGTGTGCTTTAGTACTGTCACTTTTCCTCATGGAATGCATAAATGAACATGGCTATGAAAGTCATACTTATGCATACATGAGTGCACTTATGGGACATGGACATGGCCACAGACAGGCATACTGACAAGCTTAGTCACTCACTCATCATCCACTGACTCACTCACTGACAGTCAATTTGCACCAAGTAAAAGGGGCTGAAATCAAATTTGTTTAAATACTTATCTTGCAGAATGAGAAATGATGTGGCCCAAAACAAACAAACAAAAGTGTAAAGCTTGACACCAAACAGCATATTACACCACCATACATACATGTAACGAGGTGAAAATATTTAATCCCAATCCTGTATTTTGAACTTTTGAACAGATATATTTCCAACAGCACTGGCTCTTGTCAGGTCAATCACAACTGTTTATCTAATATGGGGCTTGTGATTCAGTGACTGTCCAGAGCTCAGAAATGCAGATAAAAGTGTCAAACTAACCAGTGCTATTTAGATACGAATCAAGATTCTGTTGCTGCATTTCCTGACTCAAATGTTTTCAGAAATACATAGCTATAATTTGAAAAACTTTGTCATCAGGCCACCATTTTTTTCCTTTGTGAAAGCAGATGAAGCACTGCCCCAACTTGCACTACATCACACATCTCATGACTCTGACTGTAGGACTATCCAGTATGTCCACAGGAATTTTGGTCTGCCCCAAATGGAAGATGAAATGAGAGCTCCAAGACATAATATGAGGAACATTTACAAAATGTAAAGAAATAGTCTTGCCCTAACTTGTATTGATCTGATCTAGAGCCAATTTGCCCTATAACCAGGTGATTTCCCAACATTATGTGCATCCAATAATTGGCTGCAACTGAGCCATTATAATAATCAGCTGATCCTATTTTTTAAATGAACCTTCGGTTGGTTAGTTCTCTTGTGTAAACCCTCTCCACATCTGACTCATACAAACATCTGCTCTAATTGCATCACTTTTAAACAATTACTTCCATACGAAAACCATTTCATTTTTATTTGAGACAGAACAACTGAGGTTTTTGTGCGCTGGCCAAGTTTTATTGGCTTACATGTCAATCAAACCAGTTGTCATGCTAACAGGTTGTAATACAAGAGTGTTTTATATGATTCCATTAGAAACGTATGTAAAGTATTATGTAGCAATTTAAGTTGAACATAGTGATAAAACTACATGTATGAAATACAGTTTGACTCACTGTGCATTTACTTAGATCAAATTTTGACTACTTTGATGAAGCATCTGATGTACTTTTGTTTTCACAGTACATCTACAGTGTGCATATTTGATATGGCTGCTTGCATGTGTCCAATTTGAAAATGAAGTGTTTGTTTTGAGTGTTTGTGGTGCTGCATGCTGTGTTTTCCTATTTTTTTCTGCAGTGACATACTTCTAGCACCTCCTCTGCCAGCTGCTGTGGACAATCAGACAGAATCGACTTCAAGATTCTCAATCAACCATCTGCAGTTTGGTTGGAACAAAGAAGAACAGAAGAGCTCCAGAGTGTTGAGCAAAGAGGGAAAGAGGTCTGACAAGACAAGCAAACAGAGCAACAACTGATGGGAGGCAGCTGGGCTAGACAGGCCACAATCGGTAGACCAAAGCCAAATGTTGTGCTAAACCCTAGGGCCGTGCGAGACAAGTAAAAAAGTGAGAATCAGAGAAAGCGTTACCTGAACAATGCAGAGACAAGACCCCAGTTTACAGTGTTTTGAGTAATGTTGAGATAATGCAGTGAGATTATTAGATTTCTTCAAGAACAAAAAGACATATAGAATATGGGTGGTCAGTGATATTATGCAGCTGATGTCATACAACTACAATGTTGTCGTATTCAAGGTTAGTCTCAACACCAGTCTCATGACCACGGTCTCAGAATCACATTTTTACTTGGTACAGACCGACAGACTTGAAACACCCCATAAAGCTATGTAGCTAATCTATAGATGGTACTGTATGTTCTGATTTTCCTCCAGTTCAGTTGGACCTGACAGTGATCCTTACAACTTAGCAGTGGAAATACACAAAGCAAAGAGGGCATACAAAAGTGGTAGGTTGGTTGTAATGTAAGGTAATATGGGATTTGTTTGTGAAATAAAAGTGAGGACACCAAAGGATATTCTGGTTCTGTGCGGACAGGTCTGTACAGATATTTTTACTTCATGACATTATTGTAGAGACATTAAATGCAATGTGATCTGTGATTGGTGCAGAAATATAAATGAAACTATTGATTATGAACTATTTAATTGATAAGCTACGTATATTATATCAATGTTATCTTCAACATTTGCGTGAGAGAGCTAGAGCTTTAATAGCAGTCTTGGTCATGACTCTTAAGTTTCTCATAAATCTGTTTAGGTGGTTTTGATTACAACACTCTGTGCCCCGTCTGAACTTTGAAAAGAAAATCCGTAATTATATTAAGACAGGAAGGGCAAACTTTTTTGCAACTCCAAATTTATTCACTTTGAGACCTTCCACAACATATGCAGTTGAAGACTGATCTAATAGTGTTCATATTTTTGCCTAAGAGCTGTATTAGATACATGACACACTCAGATGCCTCATATGGTGACATTTTAATGTTGGCTGTGGTGAAATGTCAGCTCACTGATGAAAGAGGCCAGTTCTCTGCCCTGTGGAGGTGTTTGCGAGTGGAGAGGACAGCAGATTTAGAACTGGTTCAAAGCCAACTGAACCATATGTGACCTGTTGGCCTTTTGTCCACACCTAGTGTACATTACACTGTGATATCATATCATCATAGCAGTACTTTGTGCGTGGCTGGAGAGGTGACAGTAGCTTTCCACGAGCTGCTGTACGCTGCCAGGAGAAATCTCTATTCAAGCTCCATTTACGTCAGAGTCAATAGATTCAGAAATGCAGCACGCAGAAGGAATCGTAAGACCACGTTCATTATGATCAGAATGAGACATTTGGCTATTTATAGGACATCAAAGGTAGATGGGGGGTATTGATGTGAAGTTGTGTGGGGTGCCGCAGCCTGAGGATAACAACAACATCTCCTCTCCATGGGATCCCGCTGTTCATGTTTTAGAAGGGAGACGGAGAAAAAAACAGCGAGGGCATCCTAATAATGCAAAGAGAGTAATGTTTGTCCACTGATTCGCATTCTGCTTTAATGCTGCCAGCACTGGCAGACAATGTACTGTATGAATTTACTGTCATATGTTTGTTGTTTGCAACCCAACCTGGGCAGAAATCCACATACTGTGTGGAAAGATACAGCTGGTCAAACATTGCTTCGGCGGAAATGCATTCCACTGTAAATATGAAGCAGATGACATATAAAAGACTGGCAAATTGTGAATTCAAAACATCTCAGAAACAGAAAACCCACATGTAGTATTTCATTGTCGAAGGACTATACAAGTCTCTCTCCACTTCTGTGACAAATTTGCTAATCCCTCACTCCCATGGATCAAACAAAGTTGTTCACTGAGTTGGTTTAATCTTTTGCATCAGTTTACAATGCACGCACAGCAATATGTAGGCCAGTAGTGCAGGCCATAAATGTAAAATGTACAAAACAACATGTTAGCTATCCTTTCAAAATATTTTTGCGCAGTGTTTAATCTTAATGCGTGAATGGGTAAACAATGGTTGTATCTCCATTTCTGAGTACAAAATAAAATTTTTGTAATCTGGACTGCATGTACTGCATTTCTCAAGTTTCACACCATTAGCATTATGGTAATTCAGACTGGCCCCATTCCCAACTCGTCACATACTGACAATATGGCATTGCCTCCCTGTGACTCATTCGGACATGCAGGATACCCTATAGAGGCTGAAAGAGACGCACCAGGCATCTCAACTGAATTCAGTGTAAACCCACCCATGGCTACATGAGACACACCAGGCTATTGACAAAGTACAAAGAGGGAGAAAGTCCACACATGAACACATGGCGGGGTGGATGGGTGTTTCAAACAAACAGGGATTTTACTCATGAAACCAGGGTCTGTGTCTCATGTGAAACCAAAACTTGATTAAAAGTTGTAAGGAACATAAAGTTACATGCATCAGGTGACTTTTGCCTTGCAAGTCGCTTTAGTGATGTCACATAATGTAGGCTTTATCCTAAAGCTGTTTTTGTACCCAAACTATGGTGTTTCACAGCATTAACCATGTATTAAAAAATGCTCTCTGGCAGTGTTTCATAAAGTTGCTAAAGATTATCTTGTGCATCAATATGGAACGATTACAGGCGATGACAAAACGTTGATATGTGACAAGTTGGGATGAGAACAGGTTGGTGGTTCCTATAATAGAAGAAAGAAAGAAGAATTACTAAGATGAAAGTATTAGCCTCCCCTGCAGGTCTTTGATGATGAGAGGAAACTGGAGCACCCGTGGAGACTCTCATGAACACAGGGAGAATGTGCCAGCTCCCTGCATGAGGAACCTGAGACAGCTGAGGTTGAAGTGGGGACTTTCTTGCTGTGGAGCCACCACAACAACCACGGAGCTGCTGTACTGCCTGCTGAGAAGGGAGAGAGCAGAAGAATGGGGTTTTGAAGAAAGGGTGGTAAGAGATGAAACAAATGGGGGGGTGGGCTGTCTGACATAGCCACTTGGGTGGGTACATTGCTCAAAGTTCAGACTGGAAAGGCTGAATGGGAGGAGGAGCAAACACAATGGAGACTGTGATTTAACCTCTGGTGAGAAAAATGGTGCTGAGGCCTACGTTACTACCACACTATTCATACATTGAAGGCGTATGATACATGTGGGTGTGAATCTGTGTATGTGTGGGTCAATTAAGAGGGAAAAGGAAAGTAAGAGCAAAGCCCCAAGCAGGCAAAAACACAGGAATAGCCCTTTATCACTCAGGAGCCCAGCTGCTGAACTTGTTCACCAGCTGTTTCCCTGGCCGTTTAACTGATAAACTGCTGCTTACCGGCCTTATGCACGGTAGCAAAGATCAACACAGTAAACAGTAAAGCCCAGCGGCGTGGGACACACAATCAGGACATCGAAGCACAAACAATTACAACATGGGACTCGGCTGTTTGTCTTCATGCAGTTACAGCTGCAAGACCTGCCTCTGCCCAGACAAAGCCTCTTACTTGTGTGAACTGTCTGTCCAGTGCAACTGGTGGGCTTTTATGCATGATTTTGTGTTTCGGCTTTGTTCTTTATATGTACCTGCCTTTGTTCAACCCATTTGCGAGGTCCCAACACAAGATTACTCGACAGAGCAACATTATTAATGTGAAAACAGATTGGTCGGGGAGTAGAGAGAGGGGGGAGATTGTACTCAGGCATGCTATGAAGCACTTATGCCTAATGTGAAAACACCCTTTGACACGCTTACATAGGTATTTACACGTGATTGGAGAGGCACAGATGGTTTAATTAGCAGGACACAGGTGATTGGGTTTGTGAGAGAGAGTGGCGTGATCTTTTCCTGAACCTTAGTTATAATAGCTTCACATGGTGAGCTGCTGTCAAAGGTTTCAAAATCTGGACTCTGGATGAAAGTGAAGGACAAACTTTCACGGACATTTTTTTCCATTTGATAAAACCATTTTATTCTGGTGGCGTCACAGTATGCCCGTACTGTTTTATTATTCATCTGCGCTCACAGCGCATCCCCATTAGTGAACATTTCTAACCAAGACAAGGCAGACACGTGGGTCAAGGACAGTTATTTATATCGCAAGCTGTATCCAATTAAGTCAACATGTCATCCAGAAACCCTCTGCAGCTAATGGGCTTCCATCACCATGAAAGATGGCTTGATAACTATCAAACTCGAGGACATACAGGAGAGGAGACAGCTTGATATTAATGATAATACAGAGGATCATTATGATTGAGATACTCTGATCAGATACATGTGGATCAAACAGTCAGCATGGTTCACTTAACAAAATTATCAAGCTATGTTTTCTTTTGATTATAATCTCTCCCCAAACAACAAGTTTTGTTGAGCGTTTAGATAACCAATCATTGTGCAGTCACTTACACCATGTTAATGAGCTTGTAGGCCTCGCCATCCTAACAAAAAACAGCCTGCTTCTCATTACTTAGAGTTATACTGCTGCAAAAACTACTTCAACAAAGCTCACTTCTTTGTACTCAACCTCAGATGTCAGTCCACATTTACTCTCTGTGCCCAAGTGGCTCAAGGGGAATTTATTCTTCAAAAGCAGATTGTTCACAAGTGTCTGTGAAGTTCTAACATCCATTTCATTTGCTGATCTGCATGAGCTATTCCAACAAAGGTTATCCAATTTTCTGTCACTGTCTGACTGCAATGATATACAGGTTCATGCGCACAAATACTAATCTCACCAATCTTTATTTCCAACCATCAATTTCAAAAATGCACCATAAACTGCAGCCCCCAACTCGTCAGTAAAAAAGGCCCGAGTGTATTTTCTTAATCCATTAACCTGTGAAAGTGGCTGCAGGCGATGATGAAAAGCTCCCATGAGACAATCCTTCTGGCTAAACCAAAACCTCTTCTGGACTGTTTCATCCAAATAGAAGCACTCAATCTTAAGGACAGCTTGCTTCAAAGGCGATGCGGCACGCTGGCTGCAAGCACCGGTCAACAATAAGTGCTTTAGAAACACTTTTACAGAACAGAGGTGTCAAAATGATGTGGAACTGATACCTGAATCATTTTACCTTCTCTATACATCTTATATAAACCAAAAGACCCATAAAATTTCAGTCAGGTGTATGACACCTCCAGAAATTTAGGGTTTTGATATATGGAGAAAAACAGCAGAGAAATTGAGAGAGAAAAGGAGATGAAATGCTCACATCACTTTGTGCACTTTGAGAAAATGGATCTTTGACAAGAGACCATTTTAGCCACCAGTGATTACCAGCTATAACAGTGTGACTGGTACTGTTTTTACCTTTAAAGTCTGTGTGTGTGTCTATGTTGGTGATCATGGCAAAATGTGGTCCTGAAGATGCTTAATATAGTGGAAACTACCACATAAGCATTTTGAGTAGGTGTTTGTAGGTATGTAGTTAAGATCAAAATGAAGGTTTAGTTCCAAGATGGGTGTGGTCTGAGCAAGTGTGTTGGGTGTAGATGGGTGTGGTTCAACCCCTGTGTACTGAGAACTCGTGTACTCTGCCAGTTTGCTTAGCTTACAAAGTTTTTTCAATTTCTTTGGCAACTGATGTTTTTATCAAATATAACACTATCTCAAATGATGTTGACTGGTGTAACTGGAGCGTAAACGTCCCCAAATCCCCCAAGTGGGACAGAGATCCCAATGTTAACTTAAACTCTGACAGTGTCGACACACTGCTGAAGTACTACACGGTGAATGTGCAGGTTGCGAACAGAGATTCTTTTTAATGTAACCTGCAACTGTTAAGCCCTGGTTAATGATATGCTAACTGGAAGGTACTACTGTAGTAAGCTAGTTAGCCAGATATGCTAACAACAGACCTTTTTTCTCTTGTGTTTTTGGCCTTAGAGTGGCTAAAAGAAGTTGCATACCTCCAAACTACAGAGTGTAAGGTATGATTGAATTACTGTTCAGAGGAGGGGATTTAGCCAACGGTCAAGAAGATAGAGAATGAACCCATTAACAGCCACCTTGACCACATCATTCCTATGGTTTTCTCCTAAAACTGTTCATCAATATGTCAGGGATGATAACAATATCTCGATGAAACTAACATCCTGTCATCTCCATAGGGAAAGATGGAAAGGTAGAGATTTCTGCTGAGATCTCTGTGAAGCACCTGGACATATCGCTGTCTTTCAGCAGGACCATCAGGCCTTCAGGGCTCCCTGAGACGCCACCGGGCCAGATGATTGATTCCTCTCTCAGAGATTAATCTAGATATTGACTGTGTGCAGTGCGAGTGTTGGTGTGTGTCTGGGTGTTTGAGTCAGAGGGAGAGAGACAGTGTCTGATAGAGACAGAGCCAGTGGGCTCGGTGATCTACGGCCTGTTTAGATCCTCATTTCCCAGAGTTCATAGCTCTCTTCCATCAACCCGCAGGCAGGGAGCCAAGCCTTTGCTCTCTCTGCCATGGTGGTCTAATTCATCCTCACTTAGGAAAGGTAAAGGCTGCCTCTGTGTGCCTCAACAGGTCCAAAGGCAGCTCATTTTTATCACTTCACTTTGATCTGCGTTCTCTGTATTTCTCATCTTTGATTTATTATGTGGATTGTGCTGTGTTGATCTTTTTGTTTTTATGCTCAGTGTACTCAGCGGAAAGCAAGAAGGAGCCTCAGTCTCTGAGGAAATTTCCTTAAGCAAAGGTTAAATAGGTGAAACTGTAGCCAAGGGAAGAAAACAACCTTATTACAAGACACGTGCAGCCACCCACATGCGAGCAGGCACAAACACACACAGAGAAAACATGCAAGACTGTGAACACATGCACTCCCACTCACACACTCCAACTCTCCCATCTGAAAGCAGATCAGCCTTTAATTCAGACAGATTTAAATAACTTCTTCCAAAGCAGATGGTGATAAAATGGGGCTTTTTTCTTTTTGAGCATCGCTCCACTCTGGGCAGGTAGGTACAGCTGGAGCAGGTGTGTGTTGGTGAAACAGGGCCAGGAGCTTGATGCAGATTTGCAGTTCATTATATCCAGCTGTGCATTTGTAGCAGCAGTGACACCTCATTGACACTCACAGATGGTCATCCACAGCTGATGACAAACCTGGGTGGAAGGGGTACTATTACTGTGAGGTGAGTAATAATGATGCATTTAAAGCTACAGTGCAGTGTCTTGAATAAAAATAAGTTGTTGTCATAATTCCTGAAACCGTTACTATATCCTGACAGTAGTACTGTACATGAGACCGATAATATATGAAAAAATCAGGTTCAACGCACTTGAACATAAACAACCACTCAGAGGCAGCTTCCACATTCATGACGGTGTGCTGAAGGTCCTCTCTGATTTATTATTTTTGGTCAGAGGTCATGGTGACCTCATAAAACACATTTTTGGCCACAAATGAAGGATTTGTTTGCTACATATAACAATTTCACATAAATGTCTAATAGGATACTAGGGGTGCTGGAGAGTAACTCACATCTAACTATGTAAATGTAATTAAATAAGTACAGAATAAATGTGATTGTGATCCATTACAGTGACTGAAAAAAAGTAATTAAATCACTGTTGCTAACCAAATATTATTACAAAAGGGTGAAATCCAAGTACTCTTTGTGGGTTGCCTCCACTCTACTGACTGCCCTTTTCTAGTTATTACTGAAGTCACCAACTGTAGCTTATGCTGAGGAGAAAATCCTGGCTTGTTGCATAAATGTAACAATAATTAACCCAAGGCTTAAATTAAATACAACTTTTTTTCTCCACATAAGAAGTTATGTATTGAAAAGACAATGAAGTAGTAAAATATGCTAATGGAGGGTGGCTGTGTATTGCCTTGCCAATAATTGTTTGCACAATTTATTAGGTTATTGATGAGTTCAGAGGAGATGCTATTAAACTTAATGTTGTGGACATATTGTACGAGACAGACTCTGTTGGGGAGGGCAGTCTGTGTGTACTTACTGATTTGCAGATGCTATTTGTTGAGCTGTCAAATTTACTGCATTGAAAAACCATCAAAAGTACATCATTGTGTATCAACTGTGCCCGAGAAACTGCAGCAGCAAGAACAACAACATCAAGAATGGTAATTTAATGTTTCATTGTGCTTCATAATTAATTGAAGTAAACATCAAACGGCATAAAGCCCTGGTCAGAACAGAAAGTGGCTGAGGGTCTCATTTGTGCATCCTGACTAAACAGGTGGTGTTGGTGGTCAGTGTTCAGAAGTAATGCTTTACACAGCAACATGTTACATGTGATTCTCTAACAAATGATATAATGGATTACAATTTTTAATTCAGTGGTATGTCATAGTTCCTGCAACATTTTGGGGTGTTTGGGCTGGTTTGCTGTGTCATCAGAAGTACTTTGATAAAGTGTTAACATACATTTGTGTATAGTCAGTGGAGAGTATGGTCCTGGCCATGTTGGCCTGGCACAAGGACTAGAGGTAGGTATAGCTCTACCAAAAACAGACAAATACTAGTAACACAATATATACCATATTTGGTTTGTGACATCATCGATGATGTCACAGCTGGAATCTGGAAAGTATTAGATTTAAGTACTCAACCCCAGTACTTGAGTGAAAGTATAGATACTCCTGGTCAAATATTACTCAACTACAAGTGAAAGTTGCTCAGTCAAAATGTTACTTGAGTTAAAGTACTAGAGTACTTGGTTTTAAAAATACTTAAGTATTCAAAAGTACATGTTTTGAAAAATACTTATGTATTCAAAAGTACAAATTACAAAGTACATTTTCTAATATCAATACATGCTGTATTGTTTTCATGATGCATTTACAGAAGCTTGTAACTCTCTGAAACCATCTAATGATGCACTGACCTGCTTGTAGAACCACTCTGCTACACAAAGTCTATAGAAACACCTATAAAAACTTCAACATAGAAATGCAATCAAAAACAAAAAAAGGACAGCTATTGTCATTTTCAGATGTAACTGTATTAAAATCACTGCATAAAAGCAGATTGAAGATAACTGTAAAGAGTTCTCCAAGTCTGTTAAATAACTGAGATTTCTTTCTGTCTTCAGAGGCAGTATATATACATGAATTATGCTGTATTTTTCACCCCGATAAAAACAATCCAACTTTAAAAGCTACATGGAATAATGAATAATTATAATAACATCTTGAGATTTAATTTTGTCTTTCTCCTGCCGTCACCATTATTGCTTTTTGTTTGAATGAAAGAGGGAGAGCTTGCTTGTGCTTGTTACAGAGAGCGCCTGGACGTATTTCTGCTTTAACATCAGTCCCATTTGAGAGGAGATACTGTGATTGGTTTCTTTCTGCAAGGAACACGTCATGTGACCAATTCCATTTTAGAAAAGAAAAAACAGCTGACTTCAACGATGTGCTCAGTCAAAAAGTAACAACAACCTTCTGAGAAATGTAGTGGAGACAAAAGTACAATATTTGTCTTTGAAATGTAGTGGAGTGAAAGTCAGAAGTTTCCAAAAAAAAAAAACAAATACTCAAGTAAAGTACAGATACTAAAAAAATGTATTTAAATATAGTACTCAAGTAAATGTACTTTGTTACTTTCCACCACTGTATATAGGTCATCTGGCTAGCGGGCTTGACTGCTGGATAGACAGTAAGTAAACATTAATTCATTCAACATTCAACAGTTATGTTGTGTCTCAGACTATAGTGGGAAAAATATGTCTCCGGTGAAAAACGACAGAGGGAAGGACTTGGCACAACATAATGGCTTCTGTTTTAGGAGCAGGTAAAACGGCGTCTGCCCTTGAGCAGCTCCTGCTGCATGCCGCAATGAAAAAGCACTCTAGTGCCTCCTATAGGCAGCAACAAACAACAGCCCTAGCGCCTTAACTCAGTACCAGCAGTATAACACTACATGCCTCTCATCTTAAGCATGTTTACACATTTTTCTTTTAAACACCACAGGTTACATAAAATTTCAGCGTGTCCACAGATTGGGTAAAGGTAAATAATGTGTCTCCAGTCCATCCCACTATGTAAAAATAGCCACAGTCTGCACAGTGGGTTGGTGTTGAGTTCTTGCCCATAAACCCAGTCTTCTCAATTGGAGCAGAACTCATCTGTCAATCAAAATGATTTCATGTGTACTTTGATGCTTTAGGTCCATATTGATACATACTGATTTGTCCATTTGTCTGTGTCCTATGGAGGTGGCGGGAGTCCTGACCTGTACTGCGGCCAGCCACCAGGGGGCGATTTAAACATTTTGGCTGCACTTTTAGGGAGCTATCATCAGTCTTCTTCTGGTGTCTGTTCTGTCAAAGATCAGCGCCATCAAGATGATTTGTAATTATTACACACACAAGTTTAGATGTCGAGGTGAACTCTGTATTAAGAAAACTCTGCAAAAATTCACTTTGCCTCTGGAAGTGGTTGAGTTGATCATGGCAAGTTTAACTGAAATTTTGCTCCCTTAGTTGATGGAGTGAACAGGCCTTGGAAGTAAAATTTAAATTGGAGCAGGAAAACATGAGCCAAACAATAAAGCAGAAAACATAAGAGCAAAGTTAAACGGATGAACAAAGTAGTTACTTCATTTTAATTATTAATTTTAACTCTCACAGGTCCTTTGGGGGCCTTTTCATCAGCCACACTGGACATAAAGACAGTCTCTGGGTGGTAAAAGGAGTCCTCAGAGGACCCGAGTGCTCGGTTGTGTCTGTGAGGCTCATTCTGAATATTCAAGTTTATGAAGTGAGGAAGTTTATTAAAATTGAATTGTAGCTACTGTCTTTTTTGGGAGACCACTGGGAAGTGCAATCTCTTGCCTGCTGGTGATAAAAGCGTACATTAGTCTTTCACCGATCTCTGGAGAGAGAAATTATCTGACCTTGCCATATTTCAAAGGTGAAAGAGAGCAGTTTGACTTAGCACTCTAATTTAAGCTGAGACCAACACAAGTTTATACGCTGCTTAGAGGGTTATGACTGAAACTTTACTGCTAGATATCCACAGTGGACAAAGCAACAACTCATTCAGGTGATAACAACAACAACAACAACAACAACAACAACAACAACAATATCAATAATAATAATAATGATGATAAGGATGTGAATTAATGCAAAATGATTTATCAGGCGAAACTCAGGCCAGTGGCGTTGGTGAAATGCTCCCCACCATGTAGACTTTTCATTCAGTGTAATTAGAGAGTTGTTGTGCGCCACATTAGAGGCTTCGGTGACAAATGACTTAACGAGCTACACAGGGAGTCCTAATTATTCTGCAATTAGAAATGTAATTATGGGTTGCTCCATCGGCTTGCTTGCTAGCTGGCTAGCAGTGTGAGGGAGCAGAGACAGAGCGAGCATCACATTTAACCGCCAGCTAATCTGTCACACATGGAAAGGTAGATAGGCCTCCAATCACAAACTTGTGGGCTGAATTGGACGGAGTTAAGGCACTGAGGTTTGTAATCCATCATTGTGAACCCACAATGGAAACAAGAGGCACAAAATACCATTCAGCGAGTAATCACTTGTAAAGTGTTGTTCTAGAGGACGGCACTGCAGCCTTTCATCGTTAAATTAGTAGTTATTAGATTGCTTAGCAAATGTACAGTCATCAATACATGATGAGCACCAGTCATCTGAAGAGAACAGACTATTATGATTATATCTAAAACCAATATTTTTATGCCACAGAACTGAGAGTTGTGGTTAACCTGTCCAGCAGCAGCAATTTATTCATTCAGTATGAGCTGAGTGTTTTGCTTGATTGACACAAAAATTATAAAACCTCCCCTGAATATGTTAGATGTTTGCAGACAGAACAAAGTTTTGAGTCATATGTCAATGTTGTTACTGTTTGTACACAGATAAACAGAAGGCTGTTTATGATGATGGGCACTTTAAATGATTTTTAAAACATTACAGGCCATTTCTTGAAGGTTACATAAAAAGAACTGTAATTTGGTGCAAATCACAGAGAAGGTCTGTTATTTTAATTGATTTACTTATATTGAATTGAAAAGTGTTTGCAACTTTTGAATTTTGTCCAATATGAATTCATTAATTATGTTGAATTATATTCGTCTGTGGACAATTTTCACATTTCACGAGTTCAGCTGACCTGCTGTTCACTGACTAACAGACTCAAGGTTAAGCTATTTTTGAATTTGTTGGAATTTATGAGTTGGAAATGTGCAAATTAAACTCAGTCCATATTTATGTTGTAATTAGATCAAAATTACACCCATAAAACAAAACGCCATGTTTTCCTGGTATACACTGTGACAAGACACTGAATCATACAGTAAACAACCCAACAGTGTGTGCAGATGTAATGAGTTTTTATTGTTTATTTACCATCTTTTAAAAATAATTTTATATGCTAAATTGCATGTGCCATCAAAGTTCTGTACACACAATCTACATAAACTTTAAGAGGCAGAATCGTCTGACATTACAATAAATAGAAACAATTTGTTTTTTAACTGCCATAAAATTTGAAGTTGACTGAATTTGAAAAGACAAGTTCAAGTAATTTCGTAATATTTCAAAACGAACAATCCTTTCTAGTCAAATAAACTTGACATCATTCAGGTGTACTTGAGAAAACATGTTCAATAAGCTTAAGATATCAAGTTGCACCAAAACTGGAAGACTGATGACTGCAACTTATCGTTTCAGGTCATAAGATTCTAGTTAGAGGAACTCAGTGTTCAGAAATCAAATACTAGAACTTTTAAGTTTAATTAACTTGAATAAATAAAACTTGTATGTTAAATTAGTAAGAACAGATTAGTTTATTCCACTAAATTGCAGTATAATTTTTAGACTTGCACCGATTAATCGGTAATGCTCGGAATCGTCCGGTTTTCACGTGACTGGCCTTGACCGGTGACCGGCTGGTCAGTGTCACAAATCCGGTTCTGTGCCCGTCATTGTCACACACATGTTCTGCACGATGGTCACGTCATGCGCGCAGCAGACAAACTGACCGTGACGTCAACACAGCGCTGATAACAGCTACACACTCTGACACGTCTGCTTGAAGCTGGTGTCAGAGACAGATTCCAAGAACAGAATAAAGAGAAGACAGTTCACAACGAGACAGAGCAGCTGACAATGTCGCAAAACAGCCGTAAACTCTCTCGCACTTCAGGCTAATGCTAGCAAGCTAGCAGCAGACTGCTGTTCACAGAGGGACAGTTAAAATCTCACCTCCTGTTCTGGCTGAAGAATAAACAACCTGTGTTGATATGTCTCCTCAAACATTTTCTCATCCAGACTCCTTTAACTTCTGTGTTTGTTTTTCTCACGGCAAAGTTTTACTTCAAACTGCTGCACCGCGTTAGTCTCCGTTTTGTTTACATCCGCTTCCACAAAAGATCACGTGAAATCGCGTCCCACGAAATCCCGCGAGATGATATCGCGAGATCACGTTCACCCAATTCATAATCTTAATATAAAATAATAACAAGGCCTGGTTGTAATCTGGATGATTTTGGAGAAAGTATTAAATGAATATTTAATAGTCAGTGTCTTATTATGAACATATTTACAAGAAAAGTTGCAAAAATGTTTGTGAATGCTGTCAATTACAGTTCTTAGAAAGACTGAAAATCGGAACCGGCCAAAATCGGAATCGGTAGGTCAGACCCCTCAAAAATCAGAAATTGGAATCGGCTAAGAAAGTTGAAATCGGTGCAAGTCTAATAATTTTTATATTGTATGTTGACAATTATCTCAACAATGATGAACCATAAAGAAACTCCTTCTGCCACAGGTAACATCGAAGTTTCCCGTCTCTTTGGGGGAAAGGGCCAAAGGGTGTAGTACAGCTACAGTGCTCTTTCGAATATCATTAATCAGCAGACCACGGAAAACCTGAAACTCAATAAACTTTACTGTGGTACTGAACTGATTTGAGACAAACAGTTTGTTTTCTAGCATTTTTAGCTTTAGGTTGTACAAATGTGGTCCAGACTCTCCAAGGTCATTGAGTATGATGTATGTGTGTGATGCCATATTGATCCCTGAGGGAGATGATTCATCTTTCCAGCAGGGGTGTGAGTGTAGGGTCAGGTGCACAACGGTAACCTTGGAGCTGCTGTGATTTCACTGCCTTGCTCTAGGATATTGCAGGGCAAACACAGGGTCAAACGTCCAAATAATACGCATGATACCACAGTTTTATTTGTATGCTTCAATACTCACACACTTCTTATCATTTTATATGGCGATAAATTGACTTTGTAGGGTTTTAGTGACTGATATTCCCTTGGTTCCATCATGACATTGTGAGAACAGTCCCACCTCACAGGAAACAAGCTACAAATAAGTGAGCATATTGTTCATCGTTTCAGGGTCAGTGTGTGTGTGCCATGCTCGCAGGCAGTGTTGGGACCCATGAACTACAGTTCTATGTTGTAGTAATGAGCCACTCGTGCCAGTGATGACAGATGAGGGCTAAAAGGGCATAGCTCTACTAACTCCACCCTGAGCTCTGGATGACCTGCCAGCCTGCCAGTGTTACGCCGAGGCTCAGCCCTTTTGGGGTCTCTGGGCTAAATTTTAAATTGGTCTCAGAGCCACAAACCCCAGAGTTCAGATGCACAGTGAGCGGTTCAAAGCACTGTTTGTGAATGATATGCCTCTCAAAAGGAGATTCATTATGCATCTTTATTTTTTTCATGAGCACATTGCAAGATTAGGGGCATTGAAACATCAGTATATTTAAGGAAAAGTTCAGTATTTTGACAAATATATTTATTCCTGAAATGGCTTTCTTGGCTGTGTTTAGTTTTTGTGCAGATTAAACAAAGAATGTAAAGGTTATATATGATGAAACATGATGATATTTTGAACATTAATATAGCAGCAAACAACTATTTGATACGCAAGGGCACAGATCTCATTACAAATTCGAGTGGGTGATGTTCAGCCCTGGACTTGTATTTTGATTGCTGTTTGTGCTTCTTATGTGACCTTTTACTGCGAACTGAGAGAAGTAAAAAACGGGCCAGTTTTAGCTCCATTTCCTACGTTACTTTATGCTGTGTAGAGAGTTCACTATTAGAATAAAATACAATCTGCTTCTGGCGGTCTTTCAAGCAGAGAGGCTGTTAAACCAATCTCCATTTTAAAAGCAGGTGTTTTATGGTAGGACATATTTTTAAACTAAAACTAAAAACTTTAGATACACTATTTTCTGATTTGCTTTGATCTACAGACATAATCTGCACAAGTCATTTACTCAGTAACATCATTAACTGTCCTATGATGGATGGAGCGTTTTCCACAGATGTATATCGATTGGCCCAGCAATACAATATTAGTTGTTCTAGTAATAGTAGAAAGACTAACCAAGATGTGTTTTATGATGATCTGCATGTTTGTTTTTGTCAAAGGAGTCTGGTTGGCCCGAACATCCATTTGTTTTGTTCTGAAGTGAGATTCTGGTGTGTTAGTACAACATCTAGTGTCACTTAATGTCATATACAGAACCTTCCACGCGTCTTTTCTCTATTTTTCTTTAATAAAATAAAAATAAAAGAGTTCCAAGCCAATGCAGCTGCGATAAAGAATCATGAGTCCAACACATTTGGGATCAGACTTTTAATTGGACTTAAATTCACATAAATAACATTGGTTCATATATATTTTGTTTATTATACAACTTTATATAATATATATTTCCCCCTATGATTTACATTCCTCTCTGGCTAAAATTATCTCTCATATCTATGGAAACAGAAAGCCTTGCATGAATGCAACGCTGCTCTTTTTGTGCTGTTTATCAAGGTCCAAATGCCGAAAGGAGAGGAGCGTATTTCTCATGAGTTGTAAAAAATAATTTCCCAAGTTTACACAAACAGAAAAAGCAAAAAGGAGAATCTATTGCATTGTCTCTAGGGTATTTCACTGCACTACAAGGAGTGGGTAGCTATTGAAAATCATTCACTGTATATATTTTACTGTATTGACTTGTGACACAAAGAAAGAAAGAACACTGCAAACTATCTGATATGCATGGCAATGAACATTTCGTGTCTGACTGTTCTTGTCATGGTTTATTTTTTTGCAAAAAAGGGGAAAAAAGCGAGACTATGTTTGACACAAGATAAGAAACCTCATCGTGAAGACGAGGAAAGAGTTATGAACCTGCAGCAAGGTCACGTAATCATGCAGTGACCCAGCCAAGCACACTTGCACAGATGAATTGAGCTTGTCAGTCTGGATCACAAATCAACACATGGCCGTTTCGAGCCTGTGACCGACATTATTCAACAAGATGGGTGGATATCTGGAAGTCAGGTAACATTCACTAATCTCCCTGACAGAAATAAAATAAGCCTCCCCTCATATCGGGGGTCCTCCTGCGTTACCTTTGACCGCTGGATTATCTCCTGTCTGTAGCACTCAGGCAATCAATACCTCCATCAGACGATCACGACTGACGCATCACACGGCTGCCCTACGCTGCTCATCAACCATATTTTTGAGCAAATGATGAAATCAGTGTGTGTTCAAGCAAATCATACCTTGTCAATACAAATGTTACATGACATTCAACATTAAGTACATACCTGCTGATGTGTGAGAAATGGTGAGTGAAGTGAGGTGTGGGATTATTCAACAAGATGGTATGTAAAACTTCAGCTTTTCTCAAACACAACCTCAGGCACCACTTTTGTCACAATCCCTCCCTACTATTTCCTGCTACACAACCTCTTAAATCTGCATAAACTATGATACATATTTGATTGTCTGAATCAGAGCCGCTACCTGAATATCAATCTGGAGAGACAATGTCACCTACATGCGGCCTTCACATCCAAATCCAAAGCAAACAATGGATCCAGCTGCAACTGTCGTTTGAATAGTGATGGGTGACAAAAAAAAAAGTTTGAGGTCACGTCTGTTGTAAGCAAATGTGGAGTTCAGTCAGAATCTGATGTAAAACAAGATTTGGTGAGCCATTAAAAAATTACCCAGTGAACCGGTGTAGGATCCTACAATGTTTCATGCATTTATCACGACAAGGCCAACCTAAACAAAAACATGACGTGTGTGTGGGTTTGTGTTTGTGTATGTGCACGTGTGTGTGTTAACAAATCACAGAGGAAAACACAATCATGCCATGACATTGCGACAGACAGCAAGTTAAAGTGTTATCCCCCTCTTTCCCTGAATAGTCGACAACAGAGTGAACTTTTTTTTTGTAAAACAGCTATAAGTTTATCACCATTTCATCATGATAAAAATCGCATAAACATCATCATAATCATATCCCTTTTCTAAACAAGATAAAGTTAATAATAGCTATCAGAAAAGAGCCATGGGGAGGGAAAGTCACTGGTTGTGTTCAAAGCACAGTAAGAAAAAAAAGGTTTAACTTTACAGCAGGGGCGTCTTTTTTTTATTGCAAAATACATTGATGAGGTGTTAGCAAAACAAACAAAACATTTTTACTGTTTTATTGCAATACTCTTTACAATGGTTAATATCAGTTAACCATGATTAATTATGGACCATAAATCATTCTCTGAATATAAGTAGGAAAATATTAGAATAGTGAACACAACCAGCAGTAGTGCTAGATGTCACTTTCCCTCCCCATTACATCCCTGCCACCTCACTCCATCTGTTTACATACTCATAGAGGGGAAATAGTGTTAATCAAAAAGTGCATCATGAATATGTTGAGATTAATAATAAAAGTAAACCATCTTTTTTAGTCATAAATAACAGTTTTTCCTCGAATATTCAATAAACCTCTTATTATACAAGTCGAGTAGTCACATGATGCAAATCTACCCCCCGTGATCTTGTTCATATCTGGGAGCAACGTTAACGCTTCCTGAAACTTGGAAGCTACGACACGGCAATACAAACAGGACTGCTGTGTCAAAGACTTAAGTAACAGCTGCTTACAGCCGTTGAGGGTACAACACATGAACAGTGACAATGTGGGATTTTAAACACACCCAGTAGCGATGCGACACAAAAACTCCTCAGCTAGCTTAGTTTTGCGTTAGCAAGACGGTAGCATCCAGCTCACACAATAAAGCGGATGCAAAGAAGACAAAGTCACACTGAGAGGAATACATGTTTTGGGACATAAGCTTATTCACTTTCTCATGGAGAGTTAGATGAGAAGATCAATGTCACAGCCACTAAGCAGTTAGCTTAGCTTAGAACAAACACTGATACAAGGGAAACAGCTAGCCTGTTGTTGCTGGCTTGTTTAACTGTTACTGGAACTCAAAGCAAAAAGGGACAGGAATTAGGAGGCGGTCAATACTGCAAACAGACATGAGAGTTGTATTGATCTTCTCATCTAACCAAGAAAGCAAGTTATTCCTCTAACTGCAAATTTTTATAAAATCTAAAATGTGTCAAATTTAGTTCCTTTTGCTTGACATATCCATTAACCTCAATAAGACAGAAATATTAACATTTAAAATAAAGTTGAAATGTTTGTAGTCACCGGATCTTTCACTGGATTGTTTTGCCGCCTGTTCATTTTGCATTAAGTAATGTCACTGTTCACACGTTGTAACTTCAGACTGTAAACAGCCGACGAGAACATTCCCTCCTTGGTCTTCTGTCTATGGTCAAATCAGGAGGAAAATAACTCGAAAAGGAAGACCTTATATGGTCAAGAAAACCAGATGTCCAGCCCTGCCTTCAGATGAATTTTAGGTCTATTGTCATTTGCAGACATCAGACCTTGTTTCCATTCACTGACGGATTTGCAAAGCATTGGGTGGCTACAAACTAACAGGACTGGCATTTTTCCAGACTGGTGTGCATATTTCCAACACTTTCTAAACCCATAAGAAAGTAACTGGTCCGCTCTTTAATGCAGAGGAGAGAGCAGAATTCAGTCACATTGTCAATGTCTTTCAGTTTCCAATCAACCTTTCAGTCCCCGGGCCTGAATGGACTCTACTAGGCCATCACTAGGCCTTTCTCAGTGGCAGGTCTTCATCCCTGTCAAGTATGGTGACTCTTGCCGGCACAGGCCCATCTGCTGCTGTTGCTGCTCTTGAAGATCTGGGGCCACACCATCAACAAAGTCGGGGACGGGCAGCCCTGAGAGTATCATGACCGACTTGTTCCAGATCATGAAAGTGGGTACAACGGGCAGGAGGAAGGAGATTTCAAAGGTGTGAATGTGCTGGGAGTTCATGGCGTCATAGAAGGACAGTGAATTGTTGTCATAGTCCAGCAGGACACCCAGCCGCCTGAGCTGCAGGCTCGCCTCCACCAGCATCTCCTTGCCATCGTGGCGCACCATAAAGTTGTTGTTGCAGCGTGAGAACACCCATGAGGATGAATTCTTGCCGCTCCATTCGTTTTTCGGGGCTGATTTGTAAGCCACGCCGATGGCATACCTGTAGGGAGGGAACATTTTGGAATGCATTAGTGATCCGAAACTAGTGTCCTCCTTAATGACTTTACTTGCACAGTCAAGCTACCTCATACTGAGGACACACAAGACAGACATGGGCCCTTTGGGTCTTTCCTGCATGAAGAGGTCTACTTCAGAGCCAATTAGTGAAAAGAATATAAATAGGATAAGAGTATACGCTGTGTGTGGTATGTGTGTCTGTTGTGTGTATGTGGGTTTGCATAACAGCCTAGATTTAAACTCCCTAAAGAAGGATATTTCGGTTTATCAGGCTTCCTTGCAGGCTTATATAAAGTACTCATGTGCATGTGTGTTTCTTACCATGTGGATGCTCCCAGCAGAACCTCCCAGTAGTGGCAACCGCTGTCAATGAAGACATTACCAGCTGCGCCATAGGAGCCCGTTCCGCTGAACCTCTCGGGGGTGTGGCTCTTCTTCAGCGAGCTCTCGTCCTTCTCCATGGTCAGACAATCGTTGGACAGACGCAGCTTCTTGTGGGCGGTCTTTGGGTCCAACTTGAAGGGTTGACCTGTGAAGAGACAGAATTTTGTGCTTTGAAATGTTTTTTACTATGTTTTAGCAGCTAATGTCGCTAAATGATAATGATAATGATCACATAATCATCATCATTATCACTAACATCATCATTATCATTATCATCATCATCATCGTTGTCATCATCATCATCATCGTCGTCGTCTTTTGCTGACATAGCACCCCTAAAACGTGATGCAACACAAATAGAACATCAAATAGAAATCAGTTACATAAAAGCAAGGCTGATAAAATTCCCTATATTCCCTGCAATGCAATCATTGTTGATCATAAGCAAAGTTTCCAGTCTTCTCTACCATACTATGAGACAGTTTTCTCCTTGTTTATGTCTGAATATTAAGACAAACTGCCAATATAGTGGAGGTCAGCAGCTGACAGCATTCCTTCTGTAATTTTTAGCTTTAAGTCCTGTTTTGATTGTTTGTTTTACAGACTATAGCTGCTGGAATTGTGCTGCCCAGCTCGTGTACTGATCGATGTTGCCTTCTGTAGATGATCTTGTTGAACAAAAATATCTGTTGGCTAAAGAGCTTCTTTCTCTATTAATCACAAATCCAATGCAGAAAATGTCTGGAATCTGCCAAGGCATGAACTCTGCACTGAAGTCCAGAGTGGTCTACAAAAGAAGGCGTCGCCACACACTACAAAATGCCAAAGTTTATTTTTTGCTTACAAATCTTAGACAAAATGAAAATGCTGGCTTCTCAGTCACAGTGATGAAGTTCTTAACTGAACTAAAACATTTTCAAAATCATGCTGCTATTGGTCGTTAAAAGGCAAATCCATCTGCATTCTTTAACAGACTTTTCAAATGGAAACACACCCTCAGCTGTTAGTAAAAAGCAGTCGCATAGGTTAGAGTGCTGACGCCGTCCCCTCCCATCCCCACCCTCAACCACTGATGTCATCATGTCATCATATAGAAACCTACATGAGGTCATGTGGGAAAACATGTTTTGAAGGGGTTGGGAAAACAGCATTTGGACATTAAAACACAGGTACTTTGAACAAAAGATCAGATGCTCTTGATTGAATACACTGTTGGGAAGCCACAGATCAACATAAAAACCTCAAAAACAAGGAGACTCGTCTTTTAAAGTGTTGCATCATAGTGCCCCCACTCTTCTTTTAACTCTGTTTTGGTCTCCACCAACTCCTGAGGGACATATCCGAATATTTAGCTGCTAAATGCTCCACTTTTGCCATCAGCAAGTCACTGCCTCTGTCTGTCAGTGATTTTCTTCCACACATGTAGTGTTTGTCAGAGCTTTTTCACTGATTACAGCTGCCTTGAGAGTAAATCAAAACAAAGTTGTGGGCCGTAAAACAATGAGCTGAAAGATTCTCATGTGCTCTGAAGAGTTGAGGGAAACGGCAGAGTTGGATGACAACTCTCTGCGTGGATGGAACAATAAACTGATCTATTTGTTTTTATATTTCTTATTTTCCTTTTTTCCCTACTTTGACTTTTTACTGTGTTAACTGCATTGCTCTGCATTGCAATTGTTCAGATCATGTATGTTTGTTGATGTTGTTCATCTTGTTGTCTTCTTTTTGTCGGAAAATTTAGAGAACACACACACAACACACTCTAACTATGTTTTCTTGCTTTTTTGTGTTTCGAATGGAAAAAGACAGAATATACCACAAGATCAGAAGGTGAAAGAGCTGCGAGAAAGAATAAAAATTAGAGCAAGATTTCAACTCAGAGCAGCAGCAAAAGAAGAAAATAAATAGAAAGCCGGGTTGAGAAGTATGCGCGGAGAGAATTCACAGGGAGAGACAGAAGAGGAGAATGTTTGAAATACAAGGGCGAGAGTCTAAACTTCAAAGCTTCTCACAGCCTTTGGTGAAAACATTTCATAACAGTGGAGGAAGCCACCCGGCATTCTCTCGTCTTTGCCTCCCATCACACAGACTTGGAAATTAGCTGAAGGAAATAGCCTTCACTTCCACTGCAGTAGGTAGCGGTCGGGGCTACTCGGTGGAAATGCTGCTATCCGGTTGCAACAATTCAATTTGCACTGACACCAGTAATTTGGGTGTAATGGGTGGAAAATTGAGAGGGTAAAAGTAGGTGAGTGGCAGAGAGAGAAAGAGGAGTTAAGGAGTGAGGAGGAGAAGAGAAGTTGAGGGGATAATGTGAGGCTGAATATTCGGGCCCAGGATCCCCTCTCCACCTCTCTGTGTCCATGCATGTGTGTGTGTAGGCTTCATGGAGGTCAGCCACATCCCTCCCAGACCTGACATTTAACTCTGACACCTCTCATCTCATCTCTCAGCCTCCCTGAGCCTCCCACAGCTTAATGAGCAACACAATGAGGACCTCCTCCCCTCTCTCTATCTGTCCTTTCCTTCATCTCTCTTCTCCCATTCTCTCATTCTCATCCTCTCTATCCTCTCTCCTCTCTCACACTCTCTCCCCTCCAATAATCCGCGTGGTGAGTGTGTGTTACTGCGTGTGGATATGAGACGATGAGGCCAATGTGCTGCTGGCAGCCAATTACATTAATGCGCTCTCTTCTTTGAACTGCTTATCGCTGCCAGCGCAGCCATTTCCAAACACTGGGGCTCTGTCATGCCTTTCCAGGGGATGACTCCTGAGAGCCAGGCTAGGCCCGAGGTTGGGGAAGGGGAGACACACGTGATGGTAGAGGACAAGCAGACACACACACACGGAGCGTCGACTCCGGCCTCCACACAAGCAGACATACAGTAAGTATGGCCAAGTGGAAATGTTTTGAACCAATGCCAACAGGATTCTTGAAAATGGAAAAAGTCGTGCATAATAAGCTTGGGTTAAAACAGAGAATTCTTTCTATGTGAGAATAAATGTGTAGGTAGGATGCTAAAAAAATAAACTGAATTTGGAGGTTTGCACAGGGAAAGGGCAGGTGTGCCATTAAAAAAAGAGGTTCCACTGGGTTTTATTGCCTTGGTGTTGGCAGGCTGGAAAAGTGAACTGTTCCCAATTTTCCCACAAACTCCAATGCATCACTGTCTGCAACAGGTCAACACTGTCATGAAATATTGTGAATCATTTATTTGCTAAATGTGGGTGATTTTGGGGAGTCTGCACTAACCCTTAAAAGTGCTGTAGGCGACACACACTGCCACGAGGTCGCAGCAGACCACTAACATCTCAAACGAAAGAAATAGGTGCTTTGTTTCCACCATAAACTTGAAAAAACATCTAAATATACTTTACTCAAAAAACTCAGATCGAACTGTAAAAGTAGGTGGTGCTGATCATATATAGATCAAGATTCTGTTACTGAAATGCTTATTTCTTGCCTAAAATGTTTAGTGCGCTGTTTAGCTGTAATATGAGAAACTTCCTGCCTTTCCAGCAGTTTCCCATCAGAAAAAGTGTGTGTGACAGCAAGGTAAAGCGGTGAAAATAAATAATACAACATTATGAAAGATGTAGTTATGCCACATTACTTTTGATGAAGCTCCTTCAAGCTTCACTACTTTTTTTTAATTTAATCAGTTTTTTTTTTTTTCAGCTTTATTGCCGAAACACATATCAACCATGACAGAAATACACTGGTAGGCATTGGAAAAAGAAGCATGAGGTTTGGATTAAAGAGCACTGGACCCTGAGACGATCAACAGTGAACACAGAATGTGTTCAGTCAGGAAAATGAAAGAGATGAAATGGGACTCCAGAGAAACCGGAGACTGTTGTGACCACAGCTTACAGAGACCTGCTCCAAAATAATGTCTTGGATGAAGGTGTTGCACTTGATGAGTGGACCAGTTCTGAGCTGACAGGACGTAACATGCAAGACTTCGCATTAATTTTGATAAAGCTGTTTGCTGCTTTTCTTATTTAATCATTTTAAATATTAAATAATTCAATCAATGTTATTTAATCTTTTTTTTTTTCAACTTCTTGCTGAAATATGTATCGCCTATGACAGAAATACACTTGTAGGCACTGAAAAAGGATGCATGAGGTTGGTATTTAAAAGCAGTGGATGCTGAGATACAAATTAGCTGGAAGCATCACTGCAGACCACCGAGGAGCGGTGAGGAGCAGGTGAGCGGGCACTAAGGCCGTTCCTGGCTAAATGTCCAGTCAGGAAAATGAAAGGAGATGAAATGGGACTCAGCTAGCCACGCTGAGACTGCTGTGCCCACAACTTCACCTGCTCCAGAACAGCATCCCGGATCAAGGTGTTGCACTTGATGAGCAAACCGACAGGACGAAACATACAAGACTCGGCATTAATTTGAATAAATCTCCTTCAAATTTTGCTACTTTTCTCATTTAATCTGTTATTCTTTTCAGCTTTATTTCTGAAACATGCATCTCCTCTGACAAAAATACACTTTGTGTTTACATCAATGGTGCTTTGTGCACAAAACCAGTCACATTAAATGGATAAGATAAATATATGTAAAGTTAGTGTAACAATGTTGACCATATTATCATCACTATCTTGCTGATGGCTTTACATTAAAACTGACGCAAATTAAAAAAATGCACTACTGAATTATTTCCTGGGCGTATACATGTTTAACGTTTATTATTTTGTTTGCACTGAACCTCATTCATGAAACGAACAGACCCGATTTCACAGTGGTTACAGTGGTCTTGCTAACAGAACACACTAAATTTGATTTTATTCAGCAGTACTACACTGCTGGCCTGGAAGCTAAAACAACCAGTATATCAGCAAGAAGACAAGTTCACATTTAGAAAGTAGACGTATATGTCTAACAAGGTTAATGTTTCTCAAATTTAAATGCACATTAAATAAAAAAACAGTGATGATACTGTTACTAGAGATCCTGTTTTGTTGTGCACACACGTACCCTAACACACAAACTCTTGTGCTGTCAGGCAGGTCAGGATAATGGACTGATGGAGTGTGTCCCACAGACTGGGTTTCTTAGCAGTGTGTGTGATTAGTGTGCTCCCTCTCTGTAATACAGAAGTAATTAGAGATGTTACCAACTGTCTACCGAGGTGATAACCGCTCTCTGTTTGACTGCCTTCAAGCTGTGCATTGTTAAGAACTGGGAAGTCTTAAATGGAAACTTGTAAAACACAAAAAAAGAAACAGCATAAAGGGGAAAGAGAGGAGAGAAATAAAAAGGAGCTACTGTTGGGGGAGCATTTATGAAAAGCAATTTCATTCCAACTTCATTTCGCTGAGTCCTTGTTGAAATACTTGCAGTGGGATAGCATCTGGGTAATCGACTTTATTTCAATTCAGTCAATTTCACTCACGCTCCTTTTTTTTTTTTTTTTTTTTTTTTTCCTGGCTCACATTTTTGCTGAGGGATAGATTGAGCTGCCTCTGTAATGAGGCAGATTGAAAAAAGATCTATTTTACTGCATAACTAAACAATTACCGCAGTAGAAACAGCAGCATCAGGGACACAGAGAGCTCTCTAGACACATCAGACCTTATATCTTTTCAAATCATTAAAATGTATGGCTGCATGCCACTTGGTTTCTAATTGACTGATCCATATGCAATGTGGTATGTAATCCAACAGCGCTGACGACTTTCATGAGGCGGCTAAAACACAAGATTAACGTCGGTGAGATTAAAGATGCATCACTCCTGTAACAAGGCCGGGGACACCCAGCAGCACAGCAGGCGTATAAGGAGCACAGCGGGGATTCCTGCAACGTGAGTTCACGTGCATCATGTCTCATTTTCTCAGCTCTTACTGGGCAATTTATGTCTCTTTCTGCTTAACTTCTGCAAAACCTGGAACTGTCTTTGCGTAGTGACGAGCAAAGACAAACAGAAGTCACTGATGTTCTCCAGCTTCACCCTTTAATGAACTCAGTCTTCAGAGACCAGTGCTAGAAAAATAATTTCAGTAAGGCTTCTGGGTGTGCTCAGAATTTCACTGTGATTAAGGAGCTGTATTTGGAAAGAAAGTTTCTGTGATGGTTTGCTGGAGTAAAAGCAAGTGAAAGAGTCACTGTAGAATTGCTTGTGTGTGTAAAATGCAATCATTCATTAAAACTCAGCTCCTGTCTTAATAAAACAAGTCTTCTTATACTTAAAGCATTTCAGAAAAAGGCCCAAATGTATCAGAAGGGCTGCTAGGAGGGCTTGAAAGCACCGTAGATCATTATCAAGATTTCCATGGTGAGGTGCTGTGCTCCCTGGCTTTCAGAGCTTGAATTCAGACTGTTATCTGCCTCGGAGAAAAAGAAAACTCGCAGCCAACTAGCATTTTAAATCACTCAGCTAATATTAATGTTAACTATCATCTCTGATTAGCTTGTTCTCTTCTCTCCATAATGAAAAAAATAATTAATTTTTGCACCAATGACAGACCACTTAAAGGCTGAAATATGTATGTTTTAAAATTAATATACCCTTCTGAGATGGGAGCATGGTGTAACATTACAACAGGGTGTTGCTGCTACATATTCTGCTAATGAGAAAGACTGATTGTGTTGTCAGTTTGCACGTCCTGGCTTGCAGTTCTAATAAGCAAACATACTCTGCTGCTCATACAGCTAGAGGTTCAGTGCTTTTAACTAAGATGGTTAGATATCAGCTATCCTTCTGGTACTTTAAGGTTGACAATCTGTGGAAGGGTGGACTTATTCTCTATTTTCACAACTGCACTGTCATCAAATCCCTTGAAAAGACCAAATGTTATCTCTTCATATTTTACTACTGCTGTAACCTGTCTGTTCTACTCTGTGCGGCTTTGGAGCTTCAGTGAGAATTAACTGTGAATATGTGAAGCTTACAGCACAAACCATCAGACCTTCCTTAAACTTGTGGCCACTGGGCGTCATGCAAGAACATTTTTCTATTCTTCACTATTCAGTGGAATTTGGCGACACGAAGCCAGAAACTGACATCCAACACTTGTCGTCGTGTGTCAGGCGGGATACGCTACACATAAAAACTGAGCTGGCCTCATCTTTTCTCAGCAACAACGTAGTTGACCACGTTTCCATATTTTGTAGCTGTGTCTCCCGTAATGTGAACATACAGTTAGAAACATGCCAGCTCAGATTCAGCAAAAGCTCCTAACTTCAGAGAACTGTGAAAATAATTTCCCTGTGCCTACTTGAGTGCAGGTGCATGAGACCTGTAAATAAGCATAATTCATGCCCCAATAAGTATGAGGCTATTATGCTTCCTGTCCCACATGTCAAGAAGTTTGGGTCAAAGCTAACAAAAATGAGTCAAAAGTATGTAGTTTCATTTTTAAAAACTGACATGTAATTTCCTACACTAGCCAGGCCATGTGAACTGGATATGTATGGCACAGAAGAATAAGCTTCATCACACTTTGGCAAAAGGGAAAAAAAACTAGAAAAAATAGAATATTGCCAACTTTATCCTTTAAGGGAGATGGTGTCCATTTTATTGCAATTCCTACTGCTTGCTAAGTTGGAGAGAAGTTCCTAAATTATTAAGATTACTTAATGTGCCTTCATTCTGACACCACAAAGGTGCTTCTCTAACCCATTGTTATGTTACTCTAGTTTAAAGCAGGACCTTGCTCTCCTTGACACAGAAATATTTCAGAACCAGTTGTTTGTGGGTCTCCTCTCCTGTTCCTTTTTGAAGATGTATTTTAGCCTTTTTCTGTCTTCATTTGACAGTTCACAGTAGAGACAGACAGGGAATGTGGGGAGAAAGCAAAGGGACTGACATGCAATAAAGGTCTCTCTGCTGGAATCAAACCAGGGGCATTTTAGTCGCACAGTTTGCATCATATACCACTTTTTCACAGTGGCACCCCTCTCTCCTCCTTTTCTATTCTACTCTCTTTCTCTATTTCTCTCCTCTCTCCTGTCATCTCCTATTTTTCCCTCCTCTAATGTCCACCTCTTACTGTTTACTTTAGGGGCTGTGTGGCAGCTTGAGGCCTGTCATCAGAGATGCATGCTGGGTAAATATTATTACAGGTCCTTTAACAGATAGCAAAGAGGTACATGTACCCCTGGGGCACCTTGACATGTGATATTTCCAGCCTGGGTTTTAGGTGCTTATGTACTGTACACAGGGACTTTAAATACACATATACTGTACACACACACATGAACATATATGCAGTATACTGTATATACAAAAACACATTCTGGGGTATTTGCCAACTCCTTGCTTTGTGCACACAATATGGACACCCAGAATAGTTTACAAACAGAATGGCGCACATGGTAAAGTCAACAGTCCAGTGTTTGACTGTCAGCACAGCAGCTGCCTAAAGGAAGGCCAGTGTGCATTCAGATGAGCTTTTCACACAGGCAATATGCTAACTCAAAAATAGAGCCTCGCCTTTACATGTACACAATAGAGCTGCTACACGCAGACGTATTTAAGCCTCGATTCATGTCTTATTTCATCTTTCAGCTTTGTACTCCAAATGACAGAAGCGGATGTTTGTGTTTGGAGGCCTATGGGACGGGTGCAGATGTCAAACCAGGAGGCTGGACTCTCAATACAGCTGGTCAGTGGATGAATGTAACTAAGTACATTTACTCAAGTACTGTACTTACGAACAAATTTGAGGGACTTGTACTTTATTTGAGTCTTTTCTTCTTGTGAAGGAAATATTGTACTTTTCTTAAACTTTTCTTGTTGTTTCCTCAATCATTATTAATAAGTGATAATAACTGTGGGACTGGTGGTGTGAACTTTTTTTTGGCTTTGAAGGGGGACATGCCAGAAAAAGTTTAGGAACCACTTTGTTAAGTAAAGAATCTGAAAACTTTCTCCACCGCTGCGGCTGGTCATTGTGGAAGTGCACAATACCTACCGCAGCCGAGCAGTTTATCACCTGTCAGGGTGTGTGGGAATATTTTTGGAAACTAGGATTTAATAACCAGAGTTGGCCCATCTTCAAATGCACCATTTACATTTTTAAAATCAGGTAGATTAATCATGTTTTACCTCGCTGACATTTAATAACGCTTGAGGAAAGCAAAAATCAGGGCACACAAGATGCAAGCAAAAAAAAAAATTCCACATCCAACAGCTTTAAAAACATCTTTAAAAGGCTTGTTTTTTGGCCTGGGTTCATGTGCTGAATTTTTTAGCTGTGGAAATCACATCTTGTAGTTGACCTCCACCTGTGCGCGCTATCAAATCAGACACCATGAACAGTACAGACGGCTGCGTCTGACCGACTCTATGCAGCCTGGAATACTAAGCATGGAGAAGAGACAGCTCAGATACAGAAACATCCTGCATGATACTGTAAGACCACTGTAACAGTCATTGGCTTACATAAGCTGCTGATATTACTCTGAATCTGAACCCTCTCCTCTGTCCTACATTAACAAACTCATCTACAGCAACTTTGTTTCTTGTTGGTGTGAATTCATTACTGAGACAGACAGCCAATTAAAAAGCAGAAACAGAGCACAGTCTAATAAAAGCTGTCTAAATTAATGTGGGTTGTTGTTCTGTCAGCCGACACTCTAATAAGTTGGGACCAAACTCAGATGCAACCTTAATACAATTTCATGCTTATGGATGCCTAAAAATATGGTGCTTTAAACACAAAGATAATGATGATTATGTTGTCAGCCAGAAGATGCGGCTTTGACTTTTTAATGTTAAAATGTCTGGATACACGCTTGGAATTGAATTAATTAGATACGCTTCATTATTTTTGTTTTTCATATCAGCAGAATCTAGAAATGTATCTATATTTTCTGAAAATGTTAAAGATGGATGGAAATCTGAAGTCAGTGAGAAAAAAATGTGTGAAACACCTTATGAAGAGAAAACAAATTATTAGCTAACAGGTAATAAGGCCCTTAATATGGGTTAATAATGCTATATAGGTGTTAATAATACTATAATAAAAATGTTTATTGTTAGATTGTATGGCATTTATAAGACATTAACACATATGAAACTTGTTGACAGTTGATAAAGCTGCAATGATTAATCAATTCTGAATCAATTAATAAATCAATCTTCAACTGTTTTGTTAATCGATTAATCAGTCAAGTAACTTTTTAGAGAAAAAAAGTCAAAATTCTCTGATTTCAGTATCTTCAGTGTGAATATTTTCTGGTTTCTTCAGTCTTCTCTGACAGTAATCTGAAGATCTTTCAGTTCTGGGAAAAATAAGACATTTGAGGACGTCATCTTGGACTTTGGGAAACACTGATCAGCATTTCTCAGTCCATTTTCTGTCATTTTATGGACAAACAGCTAATCAATTAATTGAGCAAATAATCAACAAATTAATCAGCAGTAAAAATAATCAGTAGTTGCAGCCCTAGACAGGTCCTGTTAACGTTAACATTCAGGTTATTAATTCTTTATCATGCACTTATTAAGTTATAAACAGATAACATGTTTTTATAACATACTTCTAAATGTCTTATAGTCTAACACTAAACATGTTTATTATGTTATTATTAACACATATATAGTCTTAGTAAAGCCTATTAATTTGTTAAAGGGACTTTATTACCTATGGATGATTAATAAAAAGTGTTACCAACAAAGGCTTTTATTCTGTATTTTCGAGCACCAGTTTTCCCATTTATTTGCGACTTAGAGACTGTAACTGGACTGGCACAATGTAACTTTCCCATCTTTGTGCATCGCTCAGGCCTGGACTGTATTAATGGGTAAAAAGCAGTGGATTGAGGGCACTCATGTCTGCAGACACTCATCCCTGCAAAGAGCTATTTGGTGTCTTCTATTCGCTCAACACTCTAACTCTCTCACTCTAAACCTGTCACTTTTCATTTACCTTCATACTGTCTCTCTCTGCAGGAGACAGTCGTGTAGAAACCTGGTCACAGTCGCTCTCAGGCAAATGCAGAGGTATGGTCATACGGTAGTAATAAAAGGTCACTCACACGTGCATGCACACTTACTCTTATCTTAACTGCCTTCTTCTTCATCATACTTAATTCATACCTGTTTCAAGAAGCCGTGAGTTACTTCACATGTTTGCTGTGAGCGTCTAACAGTGATACGTCTATTACAGCTTTAGAGCCACTATTCACTTTGCGCCGCTCAGGGTTCGATGAGGAGTGAGATTAGAGTGACCCAAAGAGCCCCTAAAAGCTTTCAGACTTCACAGCATAGTTTTAAATGTTGTTTCCATCAAGTCAACTCAACTGCACGAAACAGAACCGCAGCAGAGGTGTGAAGTAAAAGTGCAATCCTGGAATCCATTGGCTCTCATATGAAGACGATTTCACCGACTGTGGGCAACGGCCAGTGTTTCAGGGCTCTCGCTGTAGTCAGTGGATATCCAGATAATGGATACTCAGGCCAAGGCTTCCTCTTCCATGTGCTGGTTATTCTTTAGAGATATTGCAATATTGGTCACGATTTTAGTAGGAATAGTTATTTTGGCATTTCATGTTCCGTTACTTCTGAGGAATACAATTTGTAAGATTGGTCAAACTTAGTTTACAGTCTTATTAGCAATTTGAGATGTGAGAATAGAGTTGGAGACTCATCTTTGTAAAACTCTATAAAAATGTATCTGCATATGAACGCAGATACAATTTTTAAAAAGCTAGATTGCACTTCAGCCAATGCATTCCACCTCTTTTGCTCACCACACAGACACCTGCATGCAACCAAAGCATGATTTGTCAATCGGACTACAAACAGAAACTAACTTCCGATATAAAAACCTTACCATTTGTCTAAAGATTTTGCAATCATATGCATATATCTGTTAATAAAGATTATTAAAGGACCAGTGTAGATGGTGTGTTGTTTAGACACCATTTGATAATGAGAACAGAGGTCGTCTGAGTTATTTTGCTTGTCTCATTGTTGTGAAATCTAATCAGCTCCATATAAATTGCAATTCTGTTGTACTTGCACAATGACAATAAAATTATTGGATCTTGAATCTGGAATAAACTGCTGCATTTGACCTTTTCTCAAACATTTACGCAAATTGCTTCAAGCAAAAGTTATTCTAGGTGTCTTCATAGTGATGCTTTGCAGGGTCCTTGAAGGCAGAAAACACTGTTTTGTCTCTCCTTTTCCTTCTTCTGTCTGCCTCAGACAAACAGACACATATGTACACACACACACACAAATATGTAGACACACTCTGGGTTTGTGTACATCTGTGTGGGATTACAGTAAGCATGTCTGGCCTGTCCTTTGCTATGAGACTAAAAGTTGCGGCATCTTAAGATGAATCGACAGATGGCATAGAGACTGAGGAAAGGGCACCAGAAGACGAGCTCATATGCCATAGCTAGGGGTAACGGAGGACAGCGTGCCAAGAGAGGGGTTAGACAGGGACATAAAAGAGAAACACAGAGAGTCTGAGGCCAAGAAAAGACATTGCATAAGAGAACAGACTTTAACAATGCCTCTTCAAGTCCAGGACGAAAAAACATGCCTGCATGAAATTTCTTCATTTTGTTCCAACGTCTAGTTTCCACAGACATAGTATTTCTTAAAGGGATAGTTTGGATTATTTTAAGTGTCTTTGTACTGTATGAGGTACTTATCAGTAGTTAGTGTATTAGGTCCAGAAGATGCTGGTTAGGAAGCCCCATTATGAGAAGAAAAGGGTCAGCAGCCACAAAATACGCCCTACTAAAAAAAAAAAAAATCAGCATCAGTTTAAGGGTATGCAATATTTAGAATACATTCACTGCTGTACCTTTTCGTCAGACAGCCTTTTCTGATGTGGAACTGCTGTTACATAAGCAAAATCAATAATTTTACCTTGCAGACCATAGGACATGCTGGTCTATCACTGCCATGGTCTGTTAGTTTGTTTTAGTTTGTCTATTGTGTGCTTTAAATCATTGTATGTTTTCTTTAAAAGAGATAAGTTTGGATTCACCCAAGTCACACAATAAGACAATCACTTCACAGATCAGGGCAGCGGAAGACCTGCAACTCCTGTTTTTGCGCATAAGTAAGTACATCATACAACCCGACTTAAAATAATCTGAAATATACTTATAAACAGAGCTGGACACGTGTGTGCACAACTTCAGGTGCTTGAATAAACTGCTCTGTTTTCTATTGCAAATGATGTCCTCTGAGGTTAAACTATTTAATCACTCACATCAGTGATTACAGAGAAAACTGTTCAGATTTGTTTTGTGAAATTGCTGCACCCTGTGTTCACAAGTTGCAGTGCAACATTTTACAGATGGAAAAACGATTGGCAGAGCACATGTGCTTTCCTTTACAGTGCCATACTGCCACACTTTACTGCATTCAGATTTGTTTTATACATATAAAGTGCAGCATACTTAGGAGTTACTCTTTTGAACAGACAGAGTTGTGATGCGTGACTTTCCAGTATCTGTGCAACTTGTCACTGTGTTCTTTGCTTTGCAAGCCTCTGCCTGAAATATGATGAGCTTAGGCTAAAAGCCTCCAGAGCCTCTCATCTTAAAAAATGTGACAGCTAAACCCTCCAATCTAGCCACAGACAGAAAGAGAGACTTCAAGTGCGAGGAGAGAACTCGTGGTTCCCAGCTCAAAAGCTTGCTACTAGAACTCGTACAGCAGCCGAGTCGAGAGAGAAAGCTAATAAGCCTGTCAAAGTGAGATATTTGTGATCAGTTTTGTTGTGACCCATTTTAATCCAACAACATGAGTGAGGCACTTTAATCTGAAGAACAATTCCTCTGAGTAAAAGAGGGAGGAGAGAGTGGGAGATAAAGAGAAAGAAAGAAGGACAAAGACGTGCGAACAGACTGACAGACACATGCACAAACACACATGATTCAGGTGCCGTGATGAAAACTACAAAACCTCAATCATGGATAAAAATATTTGGTGTTTTTTTGTTATTTTGATGGCTTGTCTGAATTATTACAGCAGAGAGAAATGCTGGCTGCCAATCACAGACTCAGAATCTCAACCAAACCTTGACTGTGGGTGGACAAGCTTCCCCCATGATGCACTGGCTGCCAGAGAAGAGGAGGAATGACAGAAATGTGGGAGTGGAAGAGGAGGGAGAGGGGGGAGGATTATATTTAAGCATTGTACTACATTAACACTGGACATTACACACTGTTCTGTGCTAATATGGATGGATGAACGACAGAGTAGAGGATGGATGATTTTGTTGCCCAATTTCAGGCTGTGGATTTAGATTTAGAATCCACTGACCAGTTGTGCCACCCAGAAAATAAAAATTTAATAACGACACAGTACATACATGCAAGTTGTTTTTTTTTTTTGCCTACGCTTCATAATTATTTTCTTTTATATCCAGCTTTTATCGTATTCACCATTGTTTTTTCTCCTTTATCCACTATTTTATTATGTAGGTATTAATAGGTAGAAGAAAAGAAGAATATCTAGAAGAAATTTTATTTCATTTTGGCTCGCACCGACACCTTCACTGGAAATTCCTCGGACAGAGCCGCATCAGGTATCAGCAAGTAAGTTCTCAACAGCAAGATATATTTTATTCATCTCATACTGTTAAATTTCTGTGTAACAGCAGCAGGTTATCTGACATTACACAGTAAATACATGGTAACTTATTGTATTTAGAAGAGAAAAGTCTACGCAGCAAGTTCAGGTATGGGAATCTGTACTGAGAAAGGAAAAATGATATTGGAACATCTAATATTATTTATATTTCAATTCTAAATTTCATATAATGTATGTCACTACACTATTATTCAGGTTATCAAGGTAATGTATTTATTATTATATAACACAACGCTGCACAACAAAATGAAAGTTGCAGTCAGACAGAACATATGCAGATAATTCAATTAAGAGTAGGACAGGATACAATATTAATCACTTTAATCACATTTTTATATGCTCTGGCACCAAATTTCTTAAACTTAAAATGCCAATAAAAGCAGTGCATATCAGTGAACTGAAGTGAGAGCCAGAGACACACAGAGGGACAGGAGTGGTATTGATGATGAAAAATGACACCTATACAGACTCATCCCACTTATCTCTGACAAGGGAGGACATTATAAATTGAAGTGCCACTGAGTGTTATTTATATTGCGCACAGTGAGAGTCAAAAGCATCAGTGACAGCGGGATGATACCCTGCACTTCACCTCCAAACGCTCCACGGCTGCGTGTCGTGCCCACATCACGCTGAGGCAGTAATCCACTCTAATGCCATAAGAAAAGAGTTAAAGCACTGACATGCGCCGCGTCCCAGAGGCAGAGTGAGTCTGCAGGATTTTGACTTGGAGGGGGGGTGCAGATCCAGATGAGAGGGCCTGCTGATATCTGATGGATAAAGGGTTCACTTCAAAGTGCCAGATGGCAATATCAAATGGAGGGGGCAGCGCTCTCTTTAGAGGCCCCTTAACATTATTAACTATAAAATATTTTAATTGGTCATATGAACATAAAAAGAGGACAAAGTCTGGAGTACGCCTGGGTGTCCTATTAGCAGGGAACATTCTGCTTTAAGTTATTTAAGGAGAGGACATTCCCACCAGCAACAGCACTTTTAAGGACTTTTAGGAACTATTTGCCACAGCTTGCTGTCCACACTGGGACTAATAAAAACACAGACTTTATTACATGCACACAAAGGCACAGTAACATTATATAAGAGTACAGGCTGCTGTGGATCCACACTTTACCGAACTGATCCTTGAACACTTTAATTTAAACTTTGTAACACCAGCAGGTGCATGGGTCTAAGTAAACTGTGTCCCATTAAGCATTAAGCAAATCAGCATCTGTGCAGTCTGCAAAAACAGATTTTTATTTTGGCCACTTGGGAGCAGCGAAGTTGAAGCACGGTTAGCAAACAGTTGCTTATTTGCACGTCAAGCAGTTATGGAGCAACGTTATCACTCATTTGGAGTCAAGTCTGTGTCCACCTGATGAATTTAAGTCCAATATTCACTCTCTTCTTAGCTTTGTTTTGGTCTCTACAAATTCCTGAGGGTTGCTAAATGCTCCACTATGTTCACCAGCTAGTTGCTAACTGTGTCTGCCTGCTGTCTGGAGTGTAGCAGGTAGCGTAGAGTGATGAGAGTGAACCAGAACAATAAAATTTGCTATAAAGTTCCATAAAGTGGAGAAAAGCTGCAGATTCAGGTGATAAGTACTATTTATAGATTTTATTCCATGTGTTTTAATGTATGACAAGCTTTTCCAACAAATTGCCTCTAGCAGCATTAATAAAGTTGTACTGAATTGAGTTCAGATCATTACTACGCGCTACATCTTGAACACTGTCACACTGTTTTCACACAGTGAATCATTGTTATCATAAAGATATTAGTTATAGTCACTTTAAGGAACACAAAACAATTTTCCAGCTAGAAACAGGCAGCTGGGACGTCTCCACCGTCTTGTTTCTCTCATCTGTCACACTGAAAAAGGCACCGGGGTTAAACAGGAGGGATGGACCAACGGGAGCACACCAGTGATGAGAAGAACAGGTCTTGTGACCCGGTTCATTATGTTCACCTGCGACTAGTGGACTGACTCATAGATGACTGTTTTGGCTTAATCATTTAGTTATTTATTTTAAATAAATAGCTATATAGTTTAGATATGGATCCAAGATGAAACTGGCATAAAGATGAGACTGAAAGAAAAATGTCTAATTACAAATCTGTCTGTAGCTTCAGCACCATGGACAGCACCATGGATTTATTGATACACAGCACAGTAAAGTTAGTTATATTTCAGAGCCATGGTCAGATAGTCCGATTTAATTTGCACAAACATCAGTCAGATAATGGGCAGACTAGAATAATTCATTCAACTAAACAACCCCTCTGTCCCTGCACTCTGCCTGTGGCTAGAAGATGGAGAAGGGGGGTGGCAGGTTAACTAGGATGATGCATTTTGGTCATTTTGCTAGTAAGGGGGATGGTATTCCCCCTCCAATTGCCTACTGCCCAGTTCTTGACAGTGGTTGGCTCAAATGTAGAATTAATTTTGGTTGTTCAGAGTAAAGCTGGCGCTGACAAGTTTACACTGGTATTGTCCAGATGAGAAAATATAGATTAAGTCATTACAAAGAGCAACACACAGGTCTTTTAAATGGAAATATATGCTAAAATAGTCACATCCTTGGTTGGTCAATTTCTTTGCCTCCCCATCTGCCAACAAGTATATTATTTTCAGATTCTGGTAGGCTGGCACATCAGATTTGATCAGGAAACAGTGCCACCCCTGGACCGTCACCCCAGCTCACAAGGGAGAAGTGTGTGTGTGTGAGAGAGAGGGTGTGTGTTTGTGTGACTAAGAGAACGAGAGATCATCCCCTGACTACTGCACTTTCCCCACACACCTATTTCACCCAGCAGAGTGTATCCAGATTACAGCTAATCCTGAACGCCACAGCCAGACTCCTGACAGCAGCTGAGAGGAGCTGGCATATCAACTCCATTTTAGCTTCACTGCACTACTGCTGCAATTTAAGGCTGATTTTAAAATTTTATTGAGCACCCTCAAGGCATATCCTAAATTAGCTATATCTCTGAGGTTTTAACTCTTTATGCACCACAGCTGAGCTTGAGAGTGGACTGTGATCTGACCTCTCTTCACTCATTAAAAAAAGCACAAATAGTTTGTCTTTTACTTGAACTATTTGTTATGCTGTGCATCTGTACATTTGTTTACCATTTTTTACTGTATATGTTTTTTTTTATTGAAATGCATATTGAGTTCACTGTAACCTCACATGCCCCAAACAGCGTCAGTGTTTATTTACTTACATTTTGTACACTTTTGCCTTATTGAGTTGTTGTCTTTATTTATATTTACTGTGTAGTGTTACAGGAAAGGAGAGGCATAAAAACAGAGTTCAAGAATAGGACAGAGGAAAAGAGAAAAGTAAGAAATAAAAACAGACAGAAACAGGTCAGAGAAGGTGTCAATTAAATATAATCTAAGAAGAGAAGAGGTCAAAAAGACAAGAAACTCACAGCTAAACAAGCAACTAAGAAATTTAGTTGAGAGAGAGAGAGTGAGAGAGAGAGAGAGAGAGAGAGAGAGAGAGAGAGAGAGAGAGAGAGAGAGAGAGAGAGAGAGAGAGAGAGAGAGAGAGGCATAAATAACCAAAAACAAGCAAAAAAAGAGAAGTAAGTGATAAAGGGGGAATGTAATGCTCCCTATCAGGATTCTCCACTTGTTCTGGTGCAACACACCATGAAAACTTAAGTCCTTTCAGTCTGGGGGAAACAGCCTGGAGTTCTCTAAAAGCTAAGCAACAGAGGTGCTGGTGTTTGGAGAGGTGCAGGTTTAATCCCTGTAACATCTGCAGCAGCACAAGTCTAAAAGGGAAGCTGTTTTTTTTTTTTTTTAACTACTTAATACAGCCTGACAGGTGTGCAGGGGAGGAAAATAAAGACGAGGAAGGTCTTGTATACACTGTTTACTGATTTCTGCAATTAGCTCTTCATGAATACGACCATAATTTTGTCACTCGTATTCCGTCGTATCACATGATTTGAGCCAATGAGGCCTCATGCGTAACCTAAGGGGGATTAAAGTATGGGTGGTTCTCTTTTTCTGGCATGTCCTCCTTCAGAGGCCCCAAAAAAGCTTGTGCCCCATATTTTTTTTTTTTTTAGCAATCATTAGTAATGATTGGGGAAGTGATTAATAAAAAAAAGATCCAAGTTGAATTTTAGTGAAAGGTCAGAATGATAGCAAGAGCAAACTCTTGTTTGTTTATTTTCTCTACATTAATCATAGCTTAGTTTCACTCCATATTTTCCCCCTGGTCATTAACACCCCCCTGCTGTGGCTCTATGCCCCACCAGGGGGGCCCACTCCATAGTGTAAGAACCACTGATTATATCTCAATGTACTTGGTGAGTTAATTTAGCTAAAATCCTACGCTGCATGATTTAATATTCATAATAGAATTACAACTGTATTATGGAAAGCTTAAAACTAAATAAGAGGAGACCTTAAACAACCTGCCTGGCAGTGGTGGAAGAAGTATTCACATCCTTTACTTGAGTAAATGTACTAATAGCACACTGTAAAAAAATACATTGTTTTTTAAGCAGTAGTTTTTTAAGTAGCAGTTTAATCTACAGTAATGCATCAGGTTCTGTGAGATCAGTATATGTTTGTAGCATCTCTGACTTTGCAGAAATATGTGTTTCTCAAAGGACAACTTTTCATGAGCTCGGAAAAACAGGCCTGTTTTCACCTTCGGCACAATGTAATAAATAAATAAGTGGGATAATTTTTCTCTACCCATCAAAGGAACACTTGATCCTTCAGTTTATCAAGAAATTCAAAATTTGGAGATACCTGGTTTTCACTGGACAGGGATGGTATGAAATACTGTAATCTGTGAAGTAACTAGTAACTAAAGCTGTCAGACAAAGTTGGAGAAAAAGTGCAATATTTGCCAGATGGAAATACTCAAGTAAAGTAAAATACCTCAAATTTGCACTTGATCAGGGTAATCAGATATACTTCATTACATTCCACCACTGGCAACTGGTAACAATACACGTTAAGCAATTAAAGTTTTCACATCAGGGACCAAGGCCAGATCCACTTGAAAAGATTATCCTGAGTACGAGTCGTGTACTTGGCAACATTACTAATGTGAAAGCTGAGCAGCAGAGGGAATGGACTGGAGGTGGGTAAGGGGGCAAATGTACTCAGGTATGGTTTGATGCCATTATATCTCACCCTAAGATCGTTCTGCAAGAACACTGAACCTGTGGCTAAACTGAATATGAATATATCTATGTTTATGTCTATGTATATGTATAGTTTATGTTTATACTTAGCCATAATAATGTACAAAGACTTCTTGGGAAATATTTAAGTCTTTGACGAGAAAGTGCGTTTACATCCTGATTCTCTGTTCTCATTGTGGAAGATGGATCTGACAAACTGGCAGCTTCCTGATTCAGTACATCACACAGTAGACAATGACACATTACAGGCATAAAAGGAAATGGTGTAATATTACATGTCTTTAAAAGTAATACTTATTTACTAATAAACTGAAATCATTCAGGGAAGCTGTCATGGAACATGAAAAAAGAAATGTTTTTGAGTGTCTGTCTGTCAGGCTTCTCCTTTTGTTTACACCTTGTTGCCTTCTGGACAGAAACAGTCAGTACTCGAAACCAAAAGCAATGAATAAATATTTTCATACTGATTAAAATCTTATCTAATGAGTTCTAAATCTGCTACTCATCCCTCACTCATTTATAAATGAAAGACAACCTGCTGGGAAAAGCTTGGAACAATGACAGCTTGTAACTTGTGTTGCATAATGATAACAGAAAGAGGAACATTTTAATTTGTATTGAATACCAAAAAAAAAAGTTAACAAAACTTGTAAATATTCATAGAAAAGCAGGGGCAGAACTGTCACAGGAGCCTTTTTCACTTACTGTTGGTTTTGAGGCGGGCTGGCTCACTGTTGCGGCTTCCTGCTTGGTTGATAGCCTTGACAAAGAAGATATAACGGGTGCCACTCTGCAAGCCGTGCACCGTGTAGTGGTTCTGCTTGATGTTTGGTACGATCATCCAGCTGTCTGCCGAGTTGTACAAACCTGGCAGATCCAGAAACACACACACACACACACACACACACACACACACACACACACACACACACACACATACACATAGCATGAGTAACCAATCTCTTTTGATGTTTTCAGGGTAAGCAGAGCTAAAGTGAGTCCTGCTGAGAATCTTCAAGAGCAAAAACAATTCAACCCCGAAATCTGACCAGAGCAGTGTGTTATTTTTTCTTCAAACCTCAAGTGAGTCATCACACAGTAAGGAACTCAGAGATCATACGTTATGCAACATTTACGTGTACATGCCGATCCATCCCATCACCTTTCCATCAGGTTTATCACGGCATGCTGCCCTAAGGCGATAGTATGTGCTCGCTAAGCCGAATCCATAACCCATTAAGAACAAGGTGTGTACACAATATGACAAGTGGACGTCTGTAGTAAACGCCCGAGGGCAAAAGACTGCGATAGCCTTTAATGTTCAAATGTATGGAGACGTGGGCAATAGCAACATGACCCGGTTGGTGGGCGCTTTGATTCACAGCTCCATGCAGTGGAGGGTTAGTAATGGCTGGGTTGGCTCTGCAGTCACCTGCTTCTAAACACAGTCTTTTCAGTCTCTCAGCCGCAGCCGACTGTGAAGGATAAAAAGGAAATCTCAGTTCAGGGCTGGGGAGAGGATCGGCTACAAGGGGGTGCTCTTTTGGCCTCTAGTCTTGTGTGAAATAACGGGTGAATTTTACACATTAACATTACCACTGCTATTTTCACCTCAACTGCCCCACCACATATGTTTTTATTCGACGGTGTAGCATGTTACACGCAGTTTTAAAAGTGAAATGGCTGTTCTTGAACACAAAGTGATAAGTGTGAATTAAACATGGCAGGGTTGTGGTGGCAGGATAGCTGTTTATTTGAATCAGACACTGCAAAACATGGAGAACTTGACAGATAGCTACTCTAAGTGTGGTGCTACTGCACTTATGCTTCTGGTTGATGTGTGAAAAAACAAACATGGTGTGAAATTTGCCACTTTTAGTGCACTGGCTGTGTTTTGCACGGACATTTTTTGGCATTGTCATAGAGGACAGGTGAGGAAAACTGATTCTTAGCAGCTGATGCTTTTTGTTGGGTTGATTGTTGAGTTGAGCTGCTCGGTCCGAGCTACCAACCCAAAATGTCGGGATCTGACCACCTGGGAATGAGACTCAACAATCAACCACCTTTTTCCAGAATTGTTTAATCCACCTTCATTGAGTTATTAAATGCACTGCTAGTTAAACTTCATTAAGAGGATGAGTAATACCACCATGATGTACTAGCTAGGGCAGTGGATTGACAAGAATCAAACCATATGGAGGCTATGATTCGATATCCTGCAGTATAATACAAATAGCATAATAAACATGCCACTATATGCATGAAGTCTGTTTAAAACTTTTTTTTATGCAAAAAACAGAACAGTGGGAACTTCATTTGTACGTATCACAGTCTCTGAAAAATCCAACAAAATAGCATTAAACATGAAACAGCACTAAAAAACTCAAAACTGTCTGTTTCTAGCTTTTCAGATGTGAATATTTTCTGCTTTCTTTACTCCTCTATGACAATAAACTGAATATCTTTGGGTTGTGGACAAATGATGGGGACATCATCTTGGGCTTTGGACCAAACAACTAACTCATTAATTGAGAAAATTATCAACAGATTGATTGACTGAAAATAATTCTTAGATGCAAAATGGCTGAAGATAGATTACAACTTTGGCCCATATGTTTGCATGTAAAGGAATAATTAAAGATCTGTGCTTTTGTTGTTCTGCGTGTCATAAAATCATATCTTGAAATTCAAGTGTGTTGATTTTTTCTTACACCCATAGTGCCAAAAGAAGACCGGACCAAAATGAAAGCACAAAGAAACTTGGCTTATAACATTTTTTTTTACCCACTTATAAAATTCTGAACACATTCAAATAAACTCTTGCCAAAACAAACACAACATTTGGTTTAGTAGCACTACAGCTGAAGTTAATGTTCATAGAGTTGAAGGGAGAATAACAATCTTTTTCATTGTCTCGTCTCCTTCCTCCCCCTGCAGGATTGCAGGGAAATAAAAATCCTGAAAGGGGGAGAGCTCTCAGGGCCATGCCTGCCTTGTCCCTTCTGGTGAGGATGCGCTGTGAATTATTGAACAAGATGGCAACAGCATGCATAAGTAATAGGCAGGAGTCTGCTTGTAAATATAAATACTTCACAGGACGCAAATAAGGCCTTTAAAAGTGAGGCAGCTTTAAGAATGAATGAGGGGAGGAGACTCTTAAAGTTAGAGTGAAGGCTGCGTCTTTACATATCTGCCGACTTCCACAAGCTTTTCTCAGACAAAGACAACACTGTAGAGAGCTTTCATCTTCCTTTAAGATGAGAGAGACAGTTTTCTTTACACCTTGCATGTGCACAATCCATTTGTATGCAGAAGCAGCCGGCAGATTCATCTGCATTTTATTTCAGCCTTGTCTTACAAATACACATCCACTGTCAACAATGAAATCCAACTGCTGTTTTCCCTCACAAAAAAAGTGAGCACGGTGTTCTACCGAGACAGCTGTCCCTTGTCGTTGTGAAAATTATGCCTCCCACCTGTCGTTTCAGCCGCATCCTGTAGAAATTAGGAAGGCTCCAGTGTTATGCGGGCTTTCAAAAAGAGATAGAGGGGAAAGACGAGATTGAAGGACTTCACGCTGCTTTCCATTTTTAAAGCTTTTGATCTCCATAGCACCTCTCCCTTTTCGCTAAATCAAATTAGGTCAGTACACAGCAATACGCTATTGCTACTTTTGCCACTGAAAAGGGGCTTTCTGACACTAGCCAAGCTGCTTTGGAGAGCATTGTGACTTCAAAGTGAGCAACAGTAACTGGATATGCCACTGCAGAAAAAGAAAGGAAAAGGAAATGTAGAAGAAATAGATCGGCTTGTGTCTTGCATCCAGACATCAAGTATGTGTGTGTGTGTACAGTGTGTTTGTGTGTTTGTGTGTATGCCTGCTTGTGTCTTGCTGGTACTCAGAAGCAGACAGATGAGAAAGGAAAAACAAAGTATCCTGGAAATGGAAGAGGGTCTGTCTTTGATGATGCAATATAGAGTTAATGGTGTGTGTGTATGTGTGTGTGTGTGTGTGTGTGTGTGTGAGTGTGTGTGTGTGTGTGTGTGTGTGTATGTGTGTGCGTCTGCATGTGTATGTGTTGTATTTGTGCATAAGCAATTTTGCAAGTTCGGATTATCTGAAGTGGGGTTGTACGAGGTCCTTATCAATAGTCAGTCTATTATCAACAGTATATGGAGGTTGACAGGTACATCATACAACCCCACACCAAATAATCCAAACTATTCCTTCAAGTTTCACCTGCATCCATCTCTTGATGCCGCTACATTACTTTAGTAGGTGTATTGTTGGCAGCCTAGTTTCCTATAATGACCGAAGCCTTATTAACATTTCATCAAACACTGATCAAAGACAGATCCTGCTGATGCTCTCGAAAGATGTCCTTTCCTGATACAGACGAGAGATGTTACCAAAACTCTGGGCCGTCCCGACGCCCACTGCGATTCTGCTTTTTACCTGTGATAATCATATTAATACTTCACCGCAGGCCAGTGCTTATGAATACACATGAAAGACAGATGAAGCTGTCAGATGGAGTCAGCAGGTAGAGGTCCTGCTAGTGTGGTTAACACGCAGGCCTCCCAGGAAAATGTACAAATTGGCAGTAAAATGTGTAAAAAAGTGGTTGAAGTCATGTGGAGGTGGGAGCAGGGGTGGACTTGTATTAGTTCGGACAGATTTGGCAAATTGACTTCAGCTGAGCGACGCAGGAACACTGATGCATATGGAACTGTGGCAAAGCTATTCAGCTTCTAAACCTTGTTAGTTTTATAGGGTAAAAGTCATCACTGTAATAGCTGTGGGCCATGAGGTGGAGAGAGGGAAGAACTAACTGGAGGACATGATCATGATGCTGTTACAATTTGAATTGCTTCTCTATTCCAGTCAAAATGTCAAAAACTGTATTTATTCAATAATCTAAAGTTATTATTCAGATTTTTGTCAAATAATTTAAAACAATAGTTTGACATTTTTGGGAATATGCTCAGCTAATATTTTACAGCTTCTTGCATGCACATAAATACAAGCATAAATACAAAGCTACAGCTGAGTGATGATTATCTTAGCTTAGCATAATGACGGAAGCAGGGAGAAACAGCTGGCCTGCCTCTGACCAAAGGGAACAAATCCAGCCATGAGCACCCGTAAAGCTCCCTGGTTTATTTTTAAATTAGTTTAATCCCTAGATTCAAAAACTGTGGTAATGCAAGCTCCCTCTAGTGGAATATGGAGTCTCTGAAATAAGAAAATATGTATCAAAATACTACACAGTGGTGACATTCATGCAGGTAACACGCATACAAGTTTAGTTACAAACTAAACTGTGATAGGCAATATAGTAAACTGAATTAAAATGAAGAGTTGTGTGTGTTTGTATGAGAGGCTGGTCCTTATGGTGTATGGGAGCTCTGTGGAAGAGTGTAAGTGCCAGTTGTGTTAACAATTTGTATAGTCAACAATAAATAATCTTATCAGGAAAAAAACCTGCGTCATGCGTTAACTGTCTGCAGCTTAACACTGATAGGCCTACATTTCTGTATTTCAACATTGGTCATAACAGTGGTACTTGCAGAGTCTAATATTTTCTGTGGTGGTACATGGTGTAAGACGTTTGAGAAACAGTGGCTTAATCTGCACTAAAACTAAAGAGAGATAAAAAGTTACAGGGGTTATGTGCAGGATTATTTCTGGTCTGGGTGCTATAACTTCACTGTGAGGTTGCCAGGTAACCACTATTAGTATATTACCCAAAATGTCAAACTATTCCCTATAAAATTCTGATTTTAAATGCACAGTGTATATTAACAGCATTAAAAAAACATGTGATGCAAAGTAACCCTGACAATTCAGTCAATTCCTGCATTGTATTGACTCTGTATCAGCAAAAAGTGACGTACAATTTACAGCCACCATCATATCTTAGTGTTGCGTTATTGATGAAACAATTAGGACGTAGCACTTAATTAACAAGGATATGGATAGTGTTTACATCAGCGTTACTGTCTGACAGGAAAGAACAACCCTTAAGAGAGTATGAATCAAACACTGAAAGCTCAAATGGAAATCCTTTACTATTTTATTTTCTAGATCAATCAATCGGTAATTACACCTGACTTTTATGTTTTAATTTCTCTCGTTGTCTCGACCCCTTCATCCCAGGACTAAAGATCACAAATTAGAGTGAAAAGTTGAGATGCTATAACATTCCTGCGTGCATGTTAAGTAGAGGATGCAGGTTATTACAGTAGGAAAAAAAACACATATTTACAGAGGAGTGGATGCACACTATAAGTGGAGTAGTCTGGGATGTCAGTTGGCAGAAAAACAAATGGGTCAACGACACTCGACACTTGTAACTTGTATAGGGCCAGACATCAGTAACTTTAGCCTTTTTGACACTGCTTACATTTCTGCATGGTATTTGGTTTCACTTGCTGATTCTATTTTCTGCTGCTGTGCTTGGATGATCCTGCAGAGGCAGGACCCCACGAACCCCTCCCTCCTCTCCTCCTCACAGGGAGGCCAAGGCTGAGGATGAGGCCAGGCGAGAGAAAAAGAGACAGACAGGATGGTGCTCAAGTGGGAGCATTTAGCCACTTGGAAAGTTAGAGAAAAATGCTATGGTAAAAACTCGAGTGGCGTGGCGGGCTAAATGGGTTTCTCTCTTTCTCGGTTTCTCCTGTGAATCTCGGAGGACTCTGTGGCAGCACGCCGCTGAATATCTGAGTCACTCAGTCTATCACAGCTGAAATGTATCCCGATGTTTCAAATGGCTGGGGCACTCGAGTTGCATGGTTAGATGGAGAAATGTCAGGCTAGACAGAGGAGAGGAGATGATGAAAGGATCACAGAGAGGAGGGAAAGTGGAGAGAGGCACAGGTGTGTGCGCACATGCTTGAATGTGCACGATTATGTACATTAATCATATCCTCCTCACATCGGTAAGTGGTAATTTTCACCTCCCCTATGTAACCATTATCCACTCTGATTTTCACCTGTTCTCCTCCTCCACAGTCATCTATCTTTCCCTTCATTTATGTAGTAACAGACAATCAGCCAGTGGAGGCCAGATGTTTGGTAAATGTATGAATCATGTCCAGGAATATTACAACTTTGAACAAGTCTGGATTTTACAACATAGAGTGTTGCAGGAAAGATGTGTGTTTATAGGCCAACCCGGATGTTAGCATCGGTCTGGTTCAAATCTACAAAAAGCCGATGGGATGTTTCTATTGCATTTCGGATTAGTGGAGCAAATAAGCCCTGGTGCTAAAACAAGTTTATGATACTGACTACCGACTTTTGTTGAGCAACATAATCTTCACCAGTGTTTATAGATTCAACGTCTATATCTGTAGAATTTGTCACAGACCTGAAAAAAACAATTTTCCCTCTACTGAGGTCATTTAATGCACAGTATCATAATCATGTTATAATTTTTTAAGACTTATTAATATAAAGTATAAGGATAACACCAGTGTTGCCAAGGATAATAAAGATTCTGTTCCCTGCAGGTCAGTCAGTGCTCAAATGCTACTGGCTCATTGAAAATTTGCTTTGCTATACTAAAAGGAATGGGACTTTAATTAGCATCATTGATAACGCATGTGTTTGTGAAAAAGGTCTATTGTTCAGCTATACTAAGTGGCGTGTGTCAACTAAATGTAACTACACTTATGGGAAAACAAATATGGCTCATTTAATATACAGAATACGGGGTAAACTTTCAACGAGTGACAGAAAACCAGTGATTTCAGAGACAAAAATTTCAAGACTGACAAAAATCTATTTAGCCAAAACTATTCATGGCCATGGTGGCGAGTTTTGACTTAAAGCAAGGAGTTTAGGACATGTCCTGAGCCACATGTTCAGCAGTTAAGCACCAAAACATTAAAGGACCAGTGTGTAGGATTTAATGGCATTGAGGATCTCTCCCTTCTGTTCCAAGTGTATAGGAGAAACTATGGTGGCTGCGAAACTCCTACTAATAGCGGTGAAACGGCAACCTCTGTGAACGAGGACCACTGTGGACATACACGTCTCATTCTAAGGCAACGGAAACACAACCATTCTTATTTTCAAGTGATTATACACTATGGAAACATTCATATGAAAATTAAATTCCAATTCTGCCAAGAAATCCCTGTATGTCTCACACAATGGACCATTAAGAGATACATGGAGGGGCTATTAGGTCCAAAATCTGTCTGAAAAAACTAAAAACCTAAAGACTGCAGCTCTGTGAAGTGCAAATGTAACAAGAGAAGCACTAAATAAAAACACCTATGAAATAATTTTTGTGTATGTAGAAATGGGATGAGTCTGAAAGAGGGCAGGAGTGATTTTGCATTCTCATCCCTTGTTTCTGCAGTTTTCACACACCACACGCTAAATAATGAATCTTTTTTTGTGGCACCCCCTCATGATATGTACTTTATGTCCTATTTTTATAACAAGTAGTCTTGATAACTCAGCTCTATCTCTCTATAAATACAAGCACGGAGGACAACAAAGACTAAAGCTGGACAGAAAATCTAGGTTATACAACACAGTGGGGATAAAATATTGAACATATGAAAATAAGACTGAGTAATACTGAAAGTCTTGTGGTGCTCCAGTTTATTTCTCTTTGTAACTGCAGAAGGGTCAGCACGAATGTCGACGAGTGTTTCTTTGTGTTGCTTTTGTACTTGTGCATGAGTCTGTGTTTAGGTGCAGATACGTAACTCTATCGTGGCTGTGGTGGTGAAGACTAGTAAAACACTGCCCGATGCTGTATTTGATTTGAATTGAAGGGTGACTTCAGTATTTTTCCACCTAAAGGAAATGTATAACAATTTTTGGAAAATGTATAGAATGAGAGCACTGCAGCCGGCAACAGCAAAACTGAGCTAATCCCTCCAGACAACTGTACAAAGTACATCCACTAAAAGTGCTCGTTTCAGCCCCTGACAGGCTCGGATTGTTATTATAAATGTATGAAGCATTGTGGAAATGATCACTACAGACAGACCTTATTATAAACAGCAAGATCCTTTCCACTTAACCACAAACAGACACTATACAGCTCTGTGTAAAGTGACTAGACTCTGTTGACAAAAACAGTCCATAGTCTACTGCTGCCTCAATCAGTTTCTGACCAAAATAACACGAGCAGAACAACCAATCTGTCCTGAACTGTCCCCATTAGTGACTTAGACACAAAAACATATGATAATGTGGTCCAGGTTGAAAACATTTAAGTGTTAAGGAATGTGTTATTTTTTTCTGTCAAAGGTTACATAGTCTCACTAAATTGGACGGTTACGAAAAACACTCATGATGATTAAAACACTATTGATGTCAGACAGATCCATTGATCTGCAGTCTTTGATGTTATTACACGGTGCAGGTATTTTGCTCTAATGATTTAGCAGGAGACTCCATGTTAGTGGCCCTGAGTCACGTCATGTTTCTTTGGAAGGTCCAAATAGCTATTTTTGCATTCATTATTTCTGTTCTGAACCACCTCCAAAACAAATAAAATATTAATTTCATTTTTTTTTTTAAGGTATTTAAACACACATCAACAAAGTATTTGATCTCTCTTGGCCAAACCTTGAGTGAAGCAATTCCAGCTTTGCCCCTAGCTATTGCTGAAACACAACTGTGTGAACATAAACTTCCCTCTGGGCTCAGATAAACAGTGCCACAGCTACAGAACTGATTTTCTGTATTATCTTACCTGTGTGTTAGTGTGTGATTGTGTGTGTTTGCGTGGTCGTGACTCACTGATGAAATTTGTCTGGCCAGTGTAGATGGTGTACTGCAGCTCGTAGGAAGTGACGCTGAACTCGTCCTCTGACGTCCAGTGAACGGTGATGGTGTCATGGGAGGCGGTGCACAACTCGTCTCTTATGGATGGCGGGTTGGGAGCTGCGTACATGTGGAGGAAACAGCAATTTAATTCAAAACACAAGGTATACATTGGGATGCATGACGCTTTTGGCACGGTATTTTGCCCAGTAAATGTGTGCATTTTGAAAAGCATTGTATTTTATGTCTGCACCTGTAAGTGGGCAGGCGTAATAATATGTTAATTCAAGAGAGACTTGATCTTCTCTGCAATTACGTGGAAAGAAATATGCATAAATTAGCATATTGAATATTGACAAAAATACATATCATGCATCTCTTGTTATAAATGATCATAATTAACTTCCTATAAAATAAATTTAAAACTCAAGTGTAATGTAAAATAACTCTCCAAATGCAGAAAAGGAGAAACAAATAAATCAAATTAAATATCTCCTCAAAGGTAACATAAAATTTATATCAGCTTGTGGCCAGTATATTGATATGTAAAAGCTAAGAAAATGTGTGTTTTAGCTCACATGGATACATGTATGTAAGGGTATCTAAAGGGTTTTAGACGTCAAAAGGTCTGAGAATTTCGACCCAGAGAGAACTATTTTGTCTCATAAAATAATATATCACAAGGTTTTAAGGTTTCCCCATGACAAAAGCAGTATCTATTGTAAAAACTGTATTATAATGTCCATTGTAGAGCTGGCGGACACGCACCTGTTAAGTAATCTAGTCCCTCCAAAATCTTCTTCTCTCGGGAAAAGTCCAGGGCAAAGTTGTCAAACGCCTCATTCAGGTTGACGTCAGGGATGAGTACTTGGGAGGAGGCCGTCGCCATGGCAACCCTTTTAGAGCAGTCAGGACATTGGGGCGAGGAAAAGTAAATGTCAGAACGGTAGAGAGGTGACACAGAGTGAGGCGGTGAGAGTTAAAGTGGGGAGGAGAAAGGAAATATGAAAGGCGATGAAGAGACGGAAAGAAGTGTAGGAAGTGAGGGGACAACCGGGAGCAGGTGGCGGACAGTAGTAGTTTGTACAACAAGACAAAGTTGAGAGACAGAGGGAGGGAAAGAAAATTGAGGATACAAATACAAATACAAATACAATATGTCTGCAAGCCGTCCCATCAAAAATATGGACAAACCAGACACAAATTGACACACTGACTCCTTGGCCTGTGCAGCTTTGTGGAAACTTGCATCCACTTCTGCTTTGAGCATCAGTGAGCCGTCTGTGGCAGGAGCCAGCCTGAACCACAGTGCTGGCAGGGTGACTGAGCAGTGCAGAGCTGAGCACAGACTGGCGCGAGTCCTTAAGACTTTTGTTCCTCACTGAAGAGAAACCAGTCAGTCAATAAAGCACCGGGCCAAGTGCTGTAAAAAAAAAAAGCAGCATAAAAGGTGCTACGCTAGCTGCATATTTTGAACAGACCTTTGTATGTGCAAGAGAACAAGTTAGAAAGCTGCCGGCTGGTCGTGGGAGGAAGGGATTAAGGTATTAGAGGAGTATGCAGGTGAAAAGAGAAACTGCAGTGCCGGCCCTTTAAATGATAGATGATTTTCAACACAGGCCTGACATTGATCGCAGGAGCTGGAGAGGTTTGATATAATGCTGATTTCACCAGCAGAATAACTCTAAGATTGGATTTCATAGGAGGAGAAAAGTTAATACAGGCAAACTTATTGTAGGAAAGGATTTTTGTAGCATCAAATACCCTTGAAAAAGACAGATAAAGACAGGTGACAGCTATAATCAGTCAGTTTCATTTTGTACACTTTCTTTTTATCTGTACATCTAATTAATTAAAGTAAAATCAGTCTTTTCTGCAACACATGGGTTCAAAGTACACTGTAATTACAAGAAATACTACAGAGAGAGCCAGAGGGATGACAAGCCACTGAGGGCAAACACAATGAAAGAGCTAGGCCTGTCTTACCACTGACCGTCCTTGAGTGTATATACATGTGTGTCTCCAGTAGCCTGTTGAAGTGCATATGTAAAACAGTAAAACTACAATATTACCTCCAAACCACTACTTCCACAAACCACCACTACTGTCAGCAAAGCTTTTCTTCCACTACATCACTGTGACCCCTTTTACACCTTGTTTTTAAAATCTGATCTGTATCCGGACACGTTATCCAGATAATGAACAACGCATGTTAATGAAGGCGTAAATATATTATGATCAGAATGTAATCAGATCTGCTTGATCACATCTGGAGGAAGTCTGCCTCGGATTTTGTACGGATCTTAGGTGGGGGTAAATAACCTTTTTGTTTTTAGCTACCACAAAATAGGCTGCTGTTCAAATTTAGAGCGAGTATGTGACAGGGCTGAAAGAGACACAACTCTAATTACTCATCATATTTCTATTCTGTCCAATGAAAGTGCCAAAAGATGTTTTACTCAACAGAACTGCGTGAAAAATGAAAGCAATACTTGGAAAGCTTGGAAATGAATGATATACAGTATGTAATAACAGTGTGTGCGACGGTGCACGTTGCGCTTATCTGCTGCTGATCTGCTGTTAACAAGGTAGATAATGTATCTAAAGTGGCCACAGATTAGCCATGCTGGTACTACAACACCATGGGACAAAGTGACGCCATATTTTTTTATACAAAAAAATTAATAATTTTATGTATTACATGTGCCGAATTTACAAGAGGGGACAATGTTTATGTCATAAACAACGTTTCACGTTCAAGTTTATAAAGTTTCCTCTCTCAACAACTCATGAAACCCTTTTTGCCACCAACTCATATTGCTCACAGTAGATTACTTGTAAATAGCTGCAGTAGTGGGTCAGTCACACATCACATTAAATTAAATGTAGTGGCGACTGGCTGCGAGAAAAATCATACAGAAAATAGTAATTTTTTTCTAGATCTGGGTACGAAAAGGATTGAATGCAGGTATGGCTTGACTTGAAGGGTTTCAATACTACTTGGTGCTGGGTTATATCAATCGATACCTTAAAGGTACTGAGTACAGATACCAGCCCTACTCACAAGCCTGTTTTGTACTGGAGGACAGAGATCTGATCTCAGTGAAGATAACAAGAGTGCATTAAAAATAGCAGGTGTAAGTGCAAAGGCAAGATCAGATTGTTTATTATCTGGATAACATGTCCCATTAGAGATCAGATTTCAATGCCAGGTACAAACGATGTCCTACCTCGCTCAGTGTGTGTACATGTGTGTATGTCACTCACCTTTCTGCTACATTTCGGGCGGTCTGGAGGAAGCGAGCGTGGTCGTTCTCCTTCAGGCTCTGTTCAGCCTGTGTGATGAGGGCGCTGGAGCGCTCCAGACACTGGCGACAGTTTGCAATCTGCTGAGCCAGTTTACGCAGTTTCATCACCTGGAACACACACAGATGCAGGACATGTTGCTGAGTTGCTACACAGTGATTCATATTCATTCTTTAAATCTGAGCTGTGAAGGAAGACAACGCTGTTTTGGCGACTATACTGTTCAATTTTTGTCTTAATGAGGACACACAACAATACCAACCTAATAGTCAAATTCAACAACTACATTCTTTCATTATGCATGAATACACACTTTTCATCACCACTTCACAAACTCAGAGTGAAGCAGTTTTCTGGCGTTATTGATCTTTTATGCTCATCTTCTGTGGCTGAAAATAACTTTCCTCATGGCAACTCACATTCCCTCCACTGCACAAATTCAAGAAAAAGCGCTTCAGAGCTCAATACACCTCAAAAAAAGCATCTCAAATATGCTACAGTGATTTCAGTCTGAGGTATTCATTATTGTGACAGCCACTGATCCACAAACACGTTAAACACTTCCAGAAAATATAATTAAGCTTTGCTGCCAAATTGCTCTAAAATAGTCAGTGTTGGTAGCGCCCCCTGAGATGATTCCTGCTAGGTGAAACAATAAGTTGCCATATGGCAGAGTATCGATACAGCTGAAGTTTTATTATTGTAAGAGAAACACAACACTAAAACAAACACAAACCCTCAGTGAGATTCTTGGATGAATGGTGAATGCTTTGGACACTGATCAAATATTATCTTGTCAGTGGAGTCTTTGAATTATGCAAAATTAATTTAACTTGCAGAAACAGTGACCAGAGGACATTATCACAGCTTATGTGTGGACCTGATGAAAGGAAGATGAAAAATCTGCATTAGGATGTCATTCTACATTGAGTTTAGCCAAAAACACAACCCAAACTCCAGAAAAGCTCCTCACAGTCTTTTCTGTCAGCTTGTGCGTGACAGCTGTCACACACTCTAGATTCCACAGACATATTGACAGGAAAACACAGAGACAGGAAGACACCAAGAATGCAGCAGAGAGGACAAAGTCCTGGTCACGGGGTCAGAGTTGAAACAAACTCACTGAATCCTTATTCTGAGACTGACCTCATGAGCACGTTGCATAATGGCAGGGCAGAGGTGAACAACATATTACATTGTTGCAGTCAGGGCAGGGGGTACAGGATGCTTCTCTGTCATACATTTGTACATTTGTAGTGTCCATGTTTGTCTATTAAAAAGCAAAACACTGAGAAAAAGATGAGCAAAATGGATGGAAGACTGCTGCAAACCAAACCACAGTCACACTGCTGCTGCCTAGTAAAGAAATCTCCATACACTCAGTGGTGCATGTTTCAGATCAGAGGTTGCATTAGACCAGTGGTTCTCAGACTTTTTCTTACCCCCCTTCAGAAGCTAAAAGCTTTCATGCCCCCCTCATGTCACAATTATTATCAAGCATTAACAATAATTGTGGATGCAACTGATAAAAAAAAGTGATACAAGTTGAAGTTTTGAATTAAAGGATCATATTCATTCAGCTCTGGTCATTCACGACCCCCCTGCAGTAACTCTGTGCCACCCTGGGGTGCCCGCCCCTCAGTCTGGGAACCACTGGGTGAGACTTTTTGCTTGTCCATTAGGGCAAGGTCTGAAAAGGTCTGTTATGACCCATTATTACTAGAGCTGTGTATTAGCAACAATCTGACTATATGATACAGGGGTTAACGTTTCAATATAATGGAATATATTGCGATTCGGTAAACCACCACGTTTAAAAACTTTACCATTTTAAGCAATCAGAATAGTGAAGCTAGATAACAACACTGCTATCTAGCTGTCAGTTTTAAACCACTGCCAATAATCTTTGCATGTATGACAATATCTCAATACAGGGTTCTTGAGAATTGATATGGTATCACAATACATCATAATGCAATGCTCATGTTGATCAATATCTTCTTAAACCCCTAATTTTGTCCGTAATTTTCAGCTTTCAACCTTTAATGATATTGAGAAATGTAATTTTCAAAACTTGTTCACAATAGATTATTATTTATAAGGGCATGGAGAGAAAATATGAAAAGAGACATCGACCATGCAGCCACTTTCATGTCAACACCACACGAAGTAGAAAAATCTTTTTTTTTTTTTTTTTTTTTTTACAATGACAGCGGAAGGCACTAAAGCACAGCAGCCACTGTGCCTAAACAGGCAAATATGAAAGATGTATCTCACAATGACTCTCTGAACGTGGGATTTCCTGATCCTGCAAGCACTCACTTCACCAGCGGCACCCCTCCATGACCTGTAGTGGCCACAGACATGCTCCAGTGCCTCCAGCGTGAAACTCTTCACTGTGCTGCCAGCACACAGATTATGAGATTGTGTTTTAAGCACCGTCGAGGTCAGCGATGATGCCCACATGCTCTGAGGGGAATCTTTTCATGATAGATTTAGTTACCTCTGTGATGCACTCTGTTTGACAGTGATGTGTGTGAATTACTGAACGTTATGGTAGATTAAACTGTCAAAATGACTGATGGCCTTCAGATTTTTCAGTCATTACACAAATAATTTAGTCAATGATCAATATTTGCTTGTAGCCCTTGTTTCAGATGTACCAGCACAGGCAGCTGGAGGGATACCACTCCCTAAAAAACAAAGCAAGAAAGGAACAGCCCATAATCCCCATATTAATTGACTGACTGAACTTTATTACAAACAGTCATGCTGTGCAGATCAAGAAACAGGTCAGTCAGTCAGATCAAGGGTTCAGACTCTTGACACACAAACACAAACACACAAGGTTTTGTGCTTAAATCTGTTTGACTGCAGTTTGTCAGTGGGTGTGCTGTAATATAATTTCCGACTGACCATAAGGAAGCCATTCTATGCTAATTTAAAATTAAAGTAATCCATTTATCATCATTACCGCTCACATCCTGATTCCTCAAATGAACTTAGTGTGATGAAACTCTCCACAGGAAATAACACAGGCTGCTCATGAGCCTCAAGACTGTCAGCGAAAGGTGAGCTGCAGAATAAAATACGGGCTTTAGTGGCGAGTGTGCCTCAGCAATGATGATTAAATGAAACCTCAGTGAACTTTTAAATGGCAAACAGCAAAGTAAAGCCACTTCTTTGCCTGAAATCAGCGTACTTTCAGCAACAGCTGACAACTTGAATCTCTAAACACTAAATAAAACTAAAAAAGAGCAGAAACATTTGAAATGATGAGTGCCCTTAAAGGATTAGTCATCTATATTTTCAGCAACACATTGGTGCTTGCAGGGCTTGAATTATGCAAATAAGAGAAAGAGAGAAAAAAAAAAACATACTGGGTGGCAATCGGTTAAGAGCTTGTCATCAAAAGCTCTCAAAGAATCAAAACAGTATCTAATGTGCACTCGCTTCCACTGCTGGGAAAGCTGCTCCTGCTTAGAAAACCGCTCTAAGCTGGCGACTTAATGGAGTTTTCAATTGACGTCTTAGCTGCTCGTCCACCAAGTCCACCATAATCTGTTGTCACTGTAAGCGACATTTGAGCAGGTTGTTGACCGCACACAGAGTACAAGCGAGACGGGTTTAATGGATGGGTTATTATTTGGCAACATATGCCGCAAACAACAATTTTAGAGATGATTATTCCCTCTCTCTCAGAATAATGGACAACGTGGTGTGGTGTGTGTGTGTGTTGTGTGTGTGTGTGTGCGTGGGCTTCTGGCCTCGTCTGAATACCTGCCTCCTTTAAAGCTGAAATATAACAGTCTATTCAATCATAATGTAAATATAGTAATACAAGTCCATTAGTAATATGCAGTAGTTTGGTCCTCAGTGCTCTATGCTCACGAAACAAGGCTGAAACACTCTGCTGAGGCTGCATGACTCCCTTTAAACACTTGGTTTTAAGGTTGCTGAGGTGTACTAAACCTAAAGCACTACTGAATTACAAACTTAGAGCATTATTTTGTGAATCGTTTATGTGTGCTTGCTATTATCCACACAAGAGCACAATGACAACTCACTCACTCAATTTCACTCATTTGCCCTCTCTTAACATCTCTGCTACAAGTGCTCTCAAGTTGGCAGCTAAACCTGAAATAGTGTTACACTATGTGACAAATCTGATTAATCTTTCTCTCATAATCCAATAGCAGATAAAGTCACACATCATAAAATCTTGTCTTGTTTTTTGTTTATTGTTTTGGCTTTATGAAATTAAGTTTGTTAATTAGTACGTACTTCCTTAAGTTGAAAACTAGCTGCCTTCATAGATAACCACTGACCTCACTTCTGTCAGATAAGCAGTAGTTAATTAATTTCACCCCCAAATAAAAAATACAGTTTTTCCTCTTACCTTTTCTATAATTTATCCATCTTGATTGTTTTAGTGTGAGTTGCAGATTTTTGGAGAAATCAGCTATAGAAATGTCTCCCTCACCAATATAATGGAACTAGATGGCACTCGACTTGTGGTGCTCAAAAAAAAAAATCTATTTCAAAAACTCAACAGCAATGTCTGCTTTCAGAAATCATGACCCGGTTACTCAAAATAATCCACAGAACTTGCTGTGAGCAGTTTCATGTAGGAACTATTTTGTTTCTGCTGAACTACACCCACAAACCATACCGGCAAGCTCATAGATACGAACGTTACAGCTCAGCTAATGATGGCATAAATGCCTACATCCCATGCTGTCAAGAGCACGAGCCTCTCATCCTGAGTAGAAACAATCCAGATTGACAAATAGCACTATAGATAGGAGGGAAAAAAATATTTTTTGATTTTGGTGTGCCAAGAAATAGCCCCCTGTTAAACAGCAAATTGCTGTTTTTACACTAGAGTTTCTGTACGGATTAATCAAACAAGTCACAGTATAAAGTGTTAAACAATGCTGGTTAGTGGATTTTGTTATCTTAAATAGAACGTGGCTAGCTGTTTCCCAGTTTCAAGTCTTTATGCTAAGCTAAGCTAACCAGAATCCAGCTATATAAATTGATTTTATGTGCTGACATGGAAGTAGCATCAATCTCCTCATGTAACTCTCATCTCTCATAAGCAAATAAACATATTCCCCAAGTGATTTTAAATGATTATGGTTAATAGAAACCAACTTTGACTGTAAGCAGGAAACTGAATGTGTACAGAGCCACATGCTTTGCACACCATACTGTCTACCCTGATCTCCACCCTAAGAGGTTTAACGATGTCATATATTTCTGCCATTCCTTCTGAGAGACAGCAGCCATAATGGTCATAACAACAAGAGATCACTGTCAGGTCAATGCAAACAGCATGCCTTAATGCTGTTTGTCTGGTGAGGACAGTCTTTACCAGCCATTAATCTCTAAACTGAGGATAAAAATGACATACTGGCTACTTTTTAGAAATGAAGAGATTTTTTTCACAACTTCTAACAGATTGGAGTTGTTAATCATTACTGCCCTAAAAGGAGTTAAAATTGTTTTCAGAATGACAAAGAGAGGAAAGGAAGGATGTAAGACAGGCAGCGTCACACATAAACACATGATAAAAACGCACTTGCACACACCACAACATGTGGGAATACTGCGTGTTTTGTTTGGGCCGGAAGAGATTAGGCATGACAGCAGAGTCTCCTCAGAGAGAGGCAGAGCTCATTAAAAGGAGGTGTGAGAGAGAACGAGAGGGGATGGGAGCACCTTGCACGGCTCTGCTCACCATGATCATGTCTGCATAATCCTGTTATTCTGTTGCAGAGTCACCTCTGAGCATTTCGCTTCCCTTCGCTGTCCTTACCAGAAAAACCACAGCATGACTCGTTTTTTGAAATGCCTGAAACGACGTGCGTTTACCTGACCTTTAACGGTCTCCTCTCCTCTCAGGCAAAAATCCATTTTAACACACCCATGATTATTTGAATTACTCAAGGTGCATTTCATTAATCTTTCTTGACCCGTAAACAGCCTCAAATATGAACACATCACCTGCAGGCTGACATCAATCAAGCGCTCCTCTGGTGTTTTTTATGTGTTCTTCCACCTTACCTCCGTCTCCTGCATTTCACTCCTCTAGCCTCTGCTAGACAGCCTTTTACAGACCCAGACTCTCAGGAGAACAAGCCTTGCTTTTTGTCTGCAATCACTGTGGACACACACTCTCTCTCTCTCTCTCTCTCTCACACACACACACACACACACACGCACATACGTACTTCGGTCCTTGTGTTCAGTGTTTGGAAATCTTTCATGTCTCGACAAAGCTCTTTTGCTGCCTTAGAGGATCTTCCACAAGCACTTAAAATTTCACCTCTGGTTGGGTGAGATTCAGAGTTCACCTCTGTCCCGAAACCCCAAGCACACACACGTCTGTACAGTAAGTCCTGAACTCTCCTTGAAACAGCAGCAGGACAGTCTTCTGCTGCCATCTCAGATTCTTTCCACACACATTCAGGTTGGCTGCCCACATGCGGGAGAGGCTGTCGCCGTTCTCTCTTTTTCCACACTTGTCTTTTCCATTTCTCCTACAGCATCCATATGATGTGTGTTTGGGTAAACAAGGGGGCGGGAGGGTATATTCAGTCTACAGCACCACTACTCTCAAATTCATTCTCTTGTAAAAAAAGTGCTATTTCTCTCTCCCAGTGGACTGTGACCCAGAGCTGAGTTTCTTAAAGATGCATTTGGTGATTTGACAGCTTCAGATGGCAGGGAGACGTAACTGAATTGATGTACAATAAATTAAACAATGTAATGTGAAATTCAACTTCACTTCTGCCTGTTATAAACCTCTGAGTGGGTCCACATCAGGATTATTTAGTCCAGTTGAACCGAACCCCGGAGCGTTGAACCCCTTGGCGCAGTTTGTTTGGGTTGGTGTGACTGCTGGTCTTGAACTCTGGTGCCGACCGAACATCTGCTCTGTGGTACACCTCAAAGGGGTAGTGGACGCTGTCACCTGGACTAATGTCATTGTATGTGTGGTTAAAAATGTTTTCTCTTCCTGTTTTGGTGACTGATGAACTAGGAGCGCATTTGCTACCAAAATGTGCAATAGGGGGACCAACAAACAGAGCCAAAAGTTTGGTAAATTACTGTACCTGATTTATATTCATTAGGTGACAAGAAACTCTAAGAGGATGATAGTGTAGTATGTAATGTTAACACTTTTTGTGTGCATTCTTGTTTTCTGTGATTTGTCTTTCTTCCCCTTAAAGTTTCACTGTATAACATTTAGTGGGATTATTGGCAGATTAGAGCAGAAATGAAATATAATATTCACAAGTTTGTTTTCATTAGTGTGTAATCACCTGAGAATAAGAGTAACTGTGTTTTTGGTACCCTAGAATGAATCGCTTTATCTCTACAGAGGGCACCAGTCCTCATCCACAAGTCTGCTTTGCATTGCCATGTTTCTACAGTAGCTCAGAACAGACAAACCAAATACTGAGGGCTTTTTTAAGGTTACCCTAGGTTCTCCTACATGCTAGGAAGGGAGAGGGGGTGGGGGAGACAGGGTGTTTGCAATACGCAAGCTCATTGCTAAAGGCTTTTCACGCTGCATTTTCTAAGCCCTGGGCTAAGAGTTAAACTTGGGCTAAACCCATTTTCACACACAGATTGTTAAACTGGGGTTAAGCTAAGCACAGGGCCATATGATTCACTCTGCACTTCTACTAGCCTTGGGTCACTGTATGTGTCTGTTGGTACAGCAACTGATGTGAACATTTTACAATATTCTGTGAGTGCTGCGCTCTTATAGCCCTGTTTCACACTGGCACTTTTTAGGCCTGGGTTTAGATGATTTTCAGGTGATAATCTGAAAAACTCAGGGCTAATCCTGCTCTGGAGCAGAGCCAGCAAGCCCTCAGCTAAAGTCAGGATTAGCCAACTCTGGAATGTTCCAGGTTTGTGCAAGTGTGAAAGCTATCTTAGCCTGGGGTTAACAGATCTCTTAGCCAGGGTCTAAGCACAGTGTTAAAAGCCCACTAGATGCCACTAAATCCTACACACTTTTTCCCTTTAATGGCCATAAATCAGTCAATATAGCTTCAAACGTGCTGGATCTATAGATTTCCATGGCTTCAACTGAATGTAAATCTTTCTTGAGGTAGACCTGAAACTGAAAAAGTATAAAGGGAATTCTTTACCTTTGACTCTTTGATCTTCACAGCGATGACCTGTTTTCTCTGACGGATAATTTCCACCAGCTCGTCACACTCTTCCACCAGCTTGGCTTCATGCATGGCTGTGTTCACCTGGAGACAGAAGGAGGGACACATCAGAACATGACTGCGAGATCCCACAAGATGTCTCGTGTCAGGCCAAAAAAAGGGCTGCTTAGGCAAGCACACATTTGCACAAGCACACACTAAATCAACTTGGCCATATGTTACATTTTATTATGCCTGTGTAAAAAAAAAACAATATGAGCTAAACCTTCTTCTTCTTTGTTTGTAGGGAGATTTCTGGATTGTCAGCCTTGATGAGTCATATCACCTACAGACAAAGCACGTCATTTGTTTTTCTATTCACTCTTTCATTATGCATTCTACATGTGAGGAAAACCACAAAAATGTGCACCTGGATTAGGATTAATTTGTGATGAGTAAATGATTTACCACCCTTCATTATATTATGGAAAAGACAATAAATCATTTTCTGTTACAAAGCATACATTCATTTAGGGGTAAAGAAACATAGATTAGGCATTGTGGGTGATAAGAAAAGAGCAAAAAAGTAGGAAGTAGTTGTAATTTCATTTTTCTTACTCTTAAAAATTTCTCTCCCTTGCTGGAGGGAAAGTCTATCACGGCTCATAAAAATGGGTACATTGCTGCTTTATTAAAACCACCTCTCATTCTTGTATGTTACAGTGATATTTTATTATACAGGAAACGCTATCATATACTGAGAAACTGCTGCATGAAATTCATAGTTACACCTCTTTTCTAAAACATGTTTATTTCATTCATTATGAGCCAAAAATGGGTCGAAGATTGCTGGAATATTCAAGTCTTAATTAAAAATCTCCCAAAAAAGAGTCTGTGTAGACACTCATTAATTCAAAGACTGAATTTGCTTACACCATGCCAATTTAATAGATTCTGTGATTATTTTAGGACCAAAGTTGCCAAGGCAACTCATCAGTTCACTGTCTCAGGCCAACACTAAATGCACAGCCAACTTCAAACTTGTGTGGGTGGAGGGGTGTTACTCAGACACATTATTGGTGTTTGCTGAATTGAAATGCTGAACCACTACCAACAGGTTTCCCAGTTGTAAAATGCAATTATGATTACACCTACACCTACAGAGAAGGCAGGGGTTCAAATGAAAAAATAAATACATAAACGTTTTGTTTTGTTTACCACTCAGTTGGCTGTGATTCCTATTCCACCAGTAAATTTAATCTAAAGGTCTGCAAACACAAGTATGTGAGTTAGAAACCGTGTAGCTGCTGTGAATGAGGCAGAAACTTCACTTGGTGCTATGATTGGCTGCACAGAGAGAAACCTTATCACTGCTCTGTCTGCTCCAAGAAGTTTTGCTGTGCACTGACATAAGGATGTACAAAGTTCCCCTGTTCCATCTCAGATAAAGTTGCCACAAAGTTGTGCTGTGAGTGGAACTCCTCCACAGTGATGACAGGAGTCTCCACTATTTTGTTCACAGAAGCCAATTCAGACTAAACCAAAGAAATTACAGATTTACTCCAGAACATACTCGAAAGAAAACAACCCAGTGTGATGACTGTGGGAAGTTTTCACTCAAACTGGCAGCTTCAGAACAATCCAGAAAAGCCGCAGTGGAGAGGAGGAATTCCACCAACCGTCAAGGATAGCCTCTAAGGCCACAAAAATCACAAACAACACTGCTGCTTTAACTGCTTCACTAGCTGCTGTGGTGTTTGTTGTCACAAAAGTGCTGGTGAGTGTTTTCTGCAGTGCACCGACTGTAGCAAGAGTACTGCTGAGCAGGCAACCCTCATACTGTAATGCACCAGAGAATGCACTGTGAGGAAGGACCCTCTTACTGCTCTGACTGGCTGTGTCAAACTTGAAGTGATGCAAAGATTACTTTAAAGTGGCCATATTACCCTTTCTGGCTTCTCCTTTGTGTTACACGTGTTATATAGCTTTTTGTGCATGTAAAAGGTCTGCAGAGTCACAGAGACCAAAGCCCTCGCCAAAGGGAGTTACTCACTCCTACAGAAAACACTGTTCCTGAGCTGCCTGAAATGCCTCGTTTGGCTCAATGAACAAGTGAGGTAGTGAGCGAACGAAATAAGGGATGCCATTAGCGGGAACAATACGAGAAATAAAATGTTATTTTCTGATTGTTTCACAGCAGTTACATTCAAAAGCGCAAGTAAACACACCGACACCTCCGCACATTGCTGACTTTTGTGTTAACAGCCGAGGCGAACCTTCATCCTGTGCAGAATGGTTGCTCATAGACTGAAGAACACCCCTCACACCAGGAATGAGGATCTGCACATTTATTCTCTATACAGACTAAAACAGGGCACAGTCAATACACACCCACAGTGGCAGGCCCTCCCTCAGTCCCCTGCACAAAAGCTATCAATGCTTTGCCTGGAGTTTGCAGCTACATCGCCAATGTGTGTTGTGTGTGTCAATAATTAAAGTCCCCCCTGAACAACAGGTAACCCGGAACTATGAAGACATATTTATTATTAATTCAATACAAAGGTAATACAAGGTTAAGGCTAAGGTTACAATACAAACATCTGGACTGTTTCTTTTAGATGGAAGAGAATACAACACACAAGTTTTTAATGTTTACAAAAAAATAACTCTTAAAGTAACTCTTGGTCGCTATGTTTTACAGAACTTCGACCTCATAATTTGTATTGGCTGGGGGCTACAAACCACTGTCAAACTGGCTGAAGCCTACAAACGTCCCAAACACAGCAAAATACAAGAAAATACAGTGTCTCTGATGGTACAGATGGCACCACATATTCTTGGTGGGTGATGGTTGACAATTGGTATTATTTTTATGAGTCAATAAATTGTTTCTGAGGAAAATCCTACATTAGTATGCCCTCAAGCACGAACAAAAACACTTATATGCTCATTTGAATGATGAAAAAGTGAACAAGACTAAAACCTGCACAATTTGTCTCTGTACTTTTTACGAATAAAAATAATGTCATTTGATATCTTAAAAACGGGCTGGCCAAAGTGGAGCCTGTGGGCTAAAGTTGGCTCACCGAAGGTTCATTTTTGGTCAACCAGATGTTTTTAGTGAGAAACAAATAAAAATTTTAAAATTCCAATACAAATTGTGATATTCTGTTTTATTCTGTGAGGTAAAATGCTTCTTAAATATGTGGAGCCTCGTTAAATATTAATAAGGCAACCAGTTTGACACTTTGTGCAGTAAGTCAGTCATTCAAGGGAACTTGGCATTCTTGTTAACATTACAGTATGATAGGTTTATGCTTTTGGCCTATGACTCACCATAAAGTTTCAGCTTTGGCACTTCAAGAAAAAAGTGTAGGCACCCCTGCTTTGAAAGATGGCAGCACATTGTCTTACTGACATTCTCTTTATTAGTTCTCCATCCCTAAATGTTACAGAGTTGTGACTTTGTGTCGTGCTGCAGACGATCAATCTACTTATCCCCACAACAAAGTTCCACTCATCACTCCAAAAGCTCATTACAACACACAGATCCACTTAAGACTCATAATTCACACACATGAGCACACATGCACGCAGACACACACACACGCAAACACACAATTAATTGTAAAGAGGCATCTTATGACTGCAGGTTAGTAATTAAGCAGGATAAATGCAGCCCCCCAGAATCGCTGTGAATTACAACTACAACTTGGCAGCTAAGAGTTACAGAAACAACGTTCATCTCCGTCCTCCTACTCTTTCACCTCCTCCTGCTCCTCTGCCAGCTCCTGACATTATTATCCAGTCCCTGCTACACAAACACTGTCACCTGCTGCGCATCTCCCTATTCATCAGGCTCCTCTGCAGGTGCACTGAAATCACAGTGCCAACCCCATGTTAAAGTATAGGTCTATTATTGGACTATGTGAAGAACATCTACAGAGACTTTCCGACTGCTATCCAAAAGACTATGAAAACACTGTCTGAGACGGACAGACGGACAGATAAGCTACAAACAGTCTTGAAGCTAATGTAGAGGGATAGTGTGGATTTGAAGTGGGGTTGTGTGACTCATCAATAGTCAGTGTATTAGTTACAGCAGATGGTGGTCAGCACACCTCCAGTTAGGAGAGCTGACAGGAATACCAGCATAGAGACTGAGCAGGACGAAATCAGCAGAAACATGTATTTTAGCCACTTGAAAAAGATCCGACCAAAAATTAATATCAGTTTGAGTGCATGCTATATTTAGAATATTCTTACTGTTTTACCTTAGTTTCAGTCGGCCTTTTTCCAATTGGAAATCGCTGTTATGTAAGCTTAATATTGCTTTCTCCAAATAACCAAGACTGCTCCCACAATCGGTTAGTTTGTTTGTGTTATTGTGTGACCTTGGTGAAACAGGAATAGTCAAGCAGCTCTCTCAACTTCTGTCAGAAAAGGCTGACTGATGGGAAGGTAAAGCGGTAAAAATAGTCTAAACATAGTGTACACTTAAACTGGCTTTGATTCTTCTAGTTGGACCTTTTTTTTAAACAGCTGAAATAGGTTTTGCTGCTGAGCCTGTCCACATCACTTCACTGTTTAATGTCCGTCCTGGTACTCCTCTCTGTTTCTCCAAATGGGGGGCTGCCATCACACACACTATTGAAAAGTATCTCATACAAACCCGCTTCAAATAATTAGAACTATCACTTTAAGATGCTGGAAAGTTTAATAAAATGATCTTATTTTCCAATTTCTCAACAATAATGGCCAGTAATATTTATAATTACATTATTTCACAAACTAATTGGGATTATATTATGTTATGCAGCTGACATTTAAGTGCACCCCATTCAGTGCATCCACTCATTATCTCATGAAGACAAATGAAATAATATAAAATAACAAATATCACAGCCACATGTTGGCACCACCAGCCATAATTACACTCTATTAGGTGAGGAGATGAAATGCAGACATAATTACCAACTGAATAGTATTGAATAAGCCCATCTAATAGATCATTATGATGCCCACAGAGTGCCGAGTGTCAGCAGAATCATTAAATCAAAACATTTGTCCATTACAAACCTGATTCAGGAAGAATAACTTCCACCTCTGGTTCTCTTATTGGAGGGTTACATCGAGCACGTGCTCCCATACATCATTAAGCCGAGTTCAGCTCCCGCATTATGTCAGGTTTCAATTTATTCAGCCATATTTTTATACTGCGGAAATGAGCACTGTATTACTTACACGCCAAAATGAAATAAAAATGAGCTATGCAGCCGCAGTTTTTCCTCTGGCTTCAAGTGACTGACAGTCACCATTCACCACCCACACTGTGCTGTTTCAGCAAATAATGACGGCGCTGATGTGTGTTGCCAAGCAGAGTGCCAGTCACTCAGGTGCTGTCAATCACACCGAGGTGAGCTCGACTCAAAATGAGGAGAAAGTCTTAAACTCCCCTGATATTGTAATTTCACATTACAACATAATCTCTCACTACGCTGTGATTTTGAGAAAATCTGTTAACACCAGATAAATGAACAGTGTGTGTGAGTTTTAACGATGATAACGTCATGTGTATTTGTCACAAGAACTGTCAGAGCTGCAGCACCACAATAACATCACAAGACCTGGCAAACGCTGATAAATTACCCTCCCACTCTGACACAACAAATCCCAATTTATACTCTTAAACTGTGAATCTTGTGTGAACTGCATTGTTCAAACCCACACAACTTTATTTTAAAAATCAATCAAGTCATCCACTGTGGCAGGTGTATAAAGTGATTCACAGGATGTCTTGGCTAAAATTTGACATAACAGTGAACCAAGAAAAAAAAATCCTTGGATTTGAATAATTCATGGTAGGAAGTGATTGAATGAATAGATACAGAATATATATGCAAATACTCTCACAGTGTTAATAAAGGCGAAGGGACCTAAGAGGAGATTTTAATGAAAGAGAAAGAGTTTGAGGGGTTAACGGCTGCCTAATGTTGTACTAGATTAGTGTAAGAAAAACACATTGTGAAAGGCTGTTGCCATAAATCTCGCAACAGGCAGACGGCAACTCTGAGCCAATCAGACAAGATCACATAAGATGAGACATCTATTCAGTTGTGGTTTAGTTATTCTTTCTAAGAAGTTTGATTATAAGTTGGGCTTTCAACAAAATCAGACCCCTGCTGTCTGAGATATCGTGGTTTTCAAGATGACCCCCCAGCGTTCCAACACTTTGCATTTGCACAAGACTCGTTACATCCAAAGATAATTGATTTTAATAATTATTATCTTTTGGGCCATTTCACGTCTTTGTGAGACAGTTTAAAGTGGTAAGATGACAGGAAATGACTGAAAGAAAGATGGGAAATGATGTCATTAATGATGTGTGTCAGCCACACCATCCCAGCAGGGATGGTGTGGCTGACACCTTAACCCGAAGGCCATCAGGGCACATTATCATTTTTATTAAATCGCACAGTCCAATCTTTAGTCATGATAGGGCTAGGAGATATCTAAAGATTAGCAGCTACTGATTGTCAGTGGACTTGTGTCTTAATAACATGATCATATAGGGTCTTACAAAATACTGTAAAAAAAATACAGTTTAATGTTCATAAATTAATAAATCACAAAATAAAACTAGAATTACTGCATTGACATTGTATGCATCTGCCAACCAGCTAAGTTGGCATTAACATGCATGTCTGTCCAGACTCATATGTATGTAGTTAAGATTTCAAAGGAATTCAGTTAAAGTTTTTTGGCTTTATTGATATGATAAGATTCCAGTGAATAATTTCCAGTGAGAAACAAGATGTCATCACTCACAAGTTTTTATGCAGAACATTTTGAAGTTCCTGCGAAGTTGGCTTTAGACCTTTTGTACATAAAATTTCATCATTTCATCATTTTATCCTGTGAAACATTTGTGAGAACTTTGTCATAAGTACCGTATGAAATCTTGAGTTAAGGCTAAAAACTTGTTTTGTGAGCTCACAGCGACCTCTGACCACCAAATTCTAATCTGTTTATTCTTGAGTCCAAGTAGAAATTCGTGCCAAGTTTGCAGGGGTACTTGTACTTTTGTGAGTAGATTTTCAAGTCTGTACTTTTACTTGAACTTAAGTATGCATTACAAGATACTGAGGACAATTTGAATTTATATCCAAACCTTTAATCTGCATTTTAGTAACCAATCAGGTGATCTGATCACAAATGGGCCAATGAAAACCAGGAGATTTGGATTGAAAACAAAACAAAATGCTGTGGCAGCACACAGTTGATGTAAGGATGTTAATGATTAATTAATGATCAATCAATTAACTGCCATTAAGAATTTAACCAATAAAAATGTATTCACGGATATTTAATCAGGGCAGGAATTGAACCTCATTTGTTGAATAAGGAAAATTAAACTAAGACTAAAAATGGGAAAAAGAACACAAACACACAGAGATATATGTATTTATATAGAGAGAATTATATTACTTGATTACCAATTGTTTTCAACCAATGGTTGAGAAAAACACACAAAATTTGCAACCCTAGATTGGAGAGGTGTTTGTGACATAAAGGGTTAACAGTAACTAATACTCTGGGTAGTTTTTGCAACAAATGCTTTGTACTTTTACTTAAGTATATTTTTTACACCAGTTGTGGCTGCACAAGTTTGAAGAAATTCGCTCAAGACATTCTGGAGATATTGTGTTGCATATGGACAGATGAAAACATAATACTTCTGGCAAAGGCTGCCACCAGCATGGAGACATAAAAATCGTAATTTAATGTTAATAAGCAAACTGCAGTTAAAAACTAGAGTAAAAACTAGTTAAAACTCATTTGTGCATTTGTGCAACCTCATTAATGCACTGAACATTATTCTTTTAGATTTGCTTATGCACACATTTGCCATATTTTGCAAACAGCCTAACAGCACTCCCACCAACTCCAAGATGTGGACACCTGGGGTTCAAACTGCAGGCAATAAGAACCGACAATTGAACAATGTATGGCTCCCAAAATGACCTACTCCAGCCAAAATGGTTCCTATTCAACTTAATGAAGACTGGGCCAGGTTTAGAACAGCTGTTAACCTCTTGCTGACACCAAAACCTTCACATCTTGAATCAATTCTGTGCTCATTCCACTCCCATCAGCCTCTCCTGCCTCCTATACCCCTGTACTTTTTCTTCTTTTTTCTATTCTACTCTTGTCTGCCTGGTCCCCATTCTGTCTGCTTCTCACTGACCCCCCCCTTTTGCTCTTTCTCTCAGACGTGATCTTCTCAAACAGATGCAAGGATTCAGTGTGACAGCTTTATCTCTGATGCTGTCCACAAATTCGGGGATAGTTCCCAGAGATTTATGACACCCGAGTGGTACCTCGCTCTAAAACAAGGAAGAATGGCTTTATGGATGCAATAGAGTAAAAGAAAATGCAATGGCGATGCATATATCACGGATGTTATGTCAGAGAGAGGTGATCATTGGAAGTACTTCACTGCCGATGAATTTGAAGACCGGCTTTTTATATGCTAACCAGATTTACTTACATAACATCAATCACTGATAAATCATCAAGGATATTATCATAGAAGATCCACTGATTGCAGCATCAGTCTGTCATCAGCAGGTCAACTGCTTTGATCCAGCCTGAAATATACCAATAGCTATTAGCTGGATTACCTTTAAATTTTGAACGCATGGTTCCCAGTGGATAAACTCCTGCAAAACTAATTCCCTCAGCATCCCTTGTACTTTGCGTTCAGTGCTAAATATCAAATGTTAGCAAACTAAAATGCTAAACTAACATGATGAACATGGTAAATAACCTGAGCATATGAACATGTTAGCATGCTGGTGTTAGCATTTGGCTTAAAGCACTACTGTGCGTACAACACACACATCAGAGATTCTCAAAGTTTTGATGACTGAGTGCCACTTTATCGAGCCACTATATGACGGACGGATGCACAGGAAAGCTCACAAAAATGTTATATGATTTATGATTGGTCTCTTAATGGCATTTAAAGGTTCAGATTATTTGAAGTGGGGTTGTATAAGGTACTTATGGTCAGTGTATTAGCTGCAGTAAATGCTGGTCAGCACACCTCCAGTCTGGAGAAGCAGAGAAAAGTTCCAGCATGGAGGCTGAGTATTGTACTACAACAGACATGGTCAGCAGAAAAATGTAATCTTAAAAAAATCTATATCTTTTCAAGTGTACGCAATATTTAGAATATTTCCACCACTCTACCTTGCTGTCAGACAGCCCTTTACAGTGGTACTACATTTTCTAACTGTAATACTTCTGTATTCCTACCTGCCTGTGTCGCATGCTACACCGCAGATCAGCTGTTTGGGTCAGAGTTACAGAAGTTTATGGAAGAAACAACAAATACAAGAAAATAAATATGAGTGATTATGACAGTGACAACAAAATGCTGTTCACTGTAAAGACAAGAGGATATTTCTATGAACCATAGTGTACAGAAGAAGAACTTTTGCAGATGGAAACTTGGGGTTGTTTTTCATAATCCTTTTCAGAATCACACGCAAATGCGGAGTTGTACCAAACTTGCATGGTGAGTGCTGACATATAGTTTCAGTGCAACTAGTTGCAGCTGTCTAAGACCAAAAAACCCCAACTAAACACTGTGAAATATATATGGTGAGCAGAACACTTGTTTGTTTCAACAGCCTGAAAAAACATGTACATTCACCATCTTTTAAATGTTTATAATTCACATTACATTCACAAGGTGCCACTAGCTGTTTGCAACCAGTAGCCTTTTCCAGCTGATGTTCCTAACCTGACGCTCGATAGGGAGGGACAGTTTGATGCAGTAGCCAAGTAGTGTATAAAATGTATGCTATTTAAAGTTAAAATATTGAGATGGAATTCAAACACTGTATAATGTACATACTTTGTGTCAGATTCGGGGACCGCAATCTATGTCTGAGGGCTGCCATGGGCCCATGGCCCGCGTCCTTGACAGATCGTCTTCGCTTTCACTGTAGGTAAAACATTGTAAATATAAAAGAATGGACTCGACAGATGGGAAGAATAACAATGCCATAAAAACTTTACGCTTTGAAAAGCGATAATTTTATTTCATTACATGCCATTATCCCACCACATTGATGTCCTCATCTTCGCCTGAGAGTGGAACCACAAATGGCTTTAAAAATCTAGCAAAGACAAACAACACCAGCAGCCAGTTGATCTCACTGATGCTCCGGCAGAAAGGTAAAGAGAGGCGAGATGAGACCTGATACAGAGGATTATGCAGCATTACAGTCATCTCCACACAGCTGATTCATATTCTGCACACTGTGGGATCAGCTTCAGTGTACATAAACCTAGACAGGTCTTGGCTAATGACTTAAAGCTCATTGTTTAATCAGTATACATACATGTCTGAAGATTAAAACCCACTGGGCTTCTGTCTGATGTGATTCTTTCCTTTTTCCATCAGTCCTAATACACACATGCTCACAACCTTAACAGGGAGCTAATTTAGTTTCCGCCCACCTGGCAACACAATTCCAGGGGTTGGGAAACTGGCTGTTGCTTTACTGCTTCCTCAAACAATGCTTACTTTACATTAGCTGTGTCTAGATGATGTGTGCCCCACCGTGAGACAGCGTCTGAGTTAGGCAACCTAGGCCTTATTAAGGAGTGCCCTTATTAAAAAGCCGCGAGCGCACACGCCTCGTCACAACACGATCTCTGTTTCAGGAGGGTTAGCTGAACCACTGCCTGAGAAAGCACAAACACACAGAGTTAAGAGTGAGGTAAGTGGGGCAGAGCACGATGGAAAGACAGAGAATCTGATCAACTGTCAAGCTGCAAAATGAATTCAGAGGAGAGCGATGTTAAACGCAAAATCAAGAACTTCACAACCCTGACAAAGTTTCCAGTCTCAAGTGCATCAGCCTTTAAGGGGGTATTATGTAAGAATAAAAGACGACGCTCCCTGGGAATTACATGAAAATCTGCTTAAAATTTGTACGTTGTTAACAAAAAAAGTGTGCATGCATCCTTTGAGATGTCCACTGGAACAAGAAGGGAAAAACTCGTGCTGCTACAAAATGGTGCTCGGCATGAATTCGGGACACATTATCAAACTTTACAAACCACAGCAGGGATTTTGCTTATAAAGTGGGTAACACATATTTTTGAAAGTATAAGCAATGAGGCAACAGATGCACATTAATAAAGACTGACTGATTGTTGTGAGAGCGGAAAGAAGAAAATGAGAGAAGGATTTTGCAGACAGTGATGTGCATGAAGTATATACAGTTGTCACATGCTTATACGGATCCCAAAGCTTGGGACAGAACTAGACTTTGGTGGTATCTGTTTTTTTCAGATCTCCTGACCTTTCTGACATTTTACTGGGGAATATGGTATTATCAAAGTATTTGTGTAAAATCCACTGCAAACAGTACTACTAGTTTATCACTATAACACTATTCCTGCAGCTGCGAAACAACAACTGTACATTTACCGCTAGACCGACAACTTCGATGCTCACCTTTTCCTCTGCTCAGCCTCAAATAGGGACAGAGGCATTTTTCATTTTCAGTAGTTGGCCTTGTAACTTAATCTTCCAGACACCATGTTTCTCAGCTCACCTGCAGCTGCCTTGTCCACCAGGAGAGAGACTGACCTCTGGTGCTGCATACTGTGAACTACAGTACATCGCCTCAATACACCATCTTCACATCAGTTTAAAAGAAAGATAGGTGTCTGTGTTTTTGATGGTTATGGAACTCATATTGTCTGCATTACACCCTGGTGTAATATAATACATTCCTGTACTGCTGTTTCGCTTACAGTAACCAAATAGTCCACTCATAGTGTTCATTATGAGTCTTTTCATACATATGAAAAAAAAAAATTAACTACAGTAGGTTAATTCTGTTTTGTTTTCACTTCTAAGCCTCAAGCAAAGTGCAGTTGCCTATGACTCCAGGCTCCTAGAGATTAAACCCCCATGCCTTGCGATAACACACCTGCCTCTGCTGCTGCCAACGTTTGCACATTGAAATGATGACTTTTTCTCTCAATGAAAATCGTAGCTTCCTCGAAGCTTATGACAAACTGCCAAAAACAAGCCAACGAGGTGCAGCAGCCAAACTTGGAGTTTCTGAGGCTACCTTGTGTTGTCTAGTCAAACAACGAGAACTCGTCTGCTGGTGATGGAGACGGAAAACAAATGCGCCTGTGGTTGAAGCTGCCCTTGTCCAGGGACTGATGATGCCTGGTCATGTAATGCCCTCTTGAGCAGGCTCTTGGTGAGAGAGAGAGAGAGCAGAAGAACTGGCAGCGAGAGAACAATTTCAAAATTTCCATAGACTGGTTTGAGCAATTTAGACAAACAGAACATTGTGTTTAAGAAACTGCATGGCTGCTGAGGCTGACACGGCATTTGAAACAACTGTACTAGCTTTTTATTATTATTATTTGAATTTTATATTATTATTTTTGCTGTAATAAATCAGAGGTGGGCAGAGACTAAATATAAATACTTTGTTACTGTACTTAAGTAGAGTACAGTAGAGATGCATATTTTTTCTGTTAATTTTACTCCCTACATTTTAACACAAATATCTATACCTTCTGTTACTTACACTTTTTAAAGGGGCTTGTTAATTTAGTTTTAATGCTTTTGAGGGGAATTATTGATTATTTTTATTTTGTGTCATTGCGCACCAGCTTCCCAACATCAAGATCAATTTCAGTCTAAATGGATGCAACAGTAACACATAAATGATTCCTTCGTCTCTCCATCAGTGCATTTTACGCATGACTGATGTAACAAGATGAAAAAAGACACAAGAAAAAGGTGCAACGAGACAACAGACACAGAGGCTGCGGAGAAAATGTGAGGTTCAGTTGTCTTTGCACAGAAATATCTGGTACAAATGTCCTTCAGAGGGCTACTTTTTATTTTTATACTTTGAGGACATTTCAAAGCCCGTTCTTACTTTTTAACTTTCACTTGACTGAAGAAGTTGAATCAGTACTTCTGCTTTTACCAGAGAACTTTTACACAACTATCTGTGCCTCTCCTTGAGTAAAGACTGTGTGTACTTTTGCCACCACTGTAATAAATATAAAAATGTCAATTAGATGGTGATCTGTATGGGAAATAAACAAACAAGCAAACCAAAATGTCATAAGAGTCATCTGCTTATAGTGATAAATTTGACCTGGACAGACACAATTACTGTCGCTGTTTCCATTATACACAGGACCAGCCACTCCGAGAACTAAAACTAGAAAAAATATAGTCCTACAATCACTGAAGTGGACGGAGGAGTTCACACCATAACTATAAAGCTGCAGTTCAGACTCCACCATCCACTTAACTTTCAATGATTTTAACTAATTAAATTATCTGAACATATTTTAGTATCCTAAACCATCTTAAACATATTTTAAAATGCAGACAAACAATATGCAGATAACCTGAACTATGAGTATCATCTCAGCTTTTACTTTGGCTCTGCTTTCAATTTCAGTTGCCATTGTATCAGCATCTATTCAGTATGAAAGTGTTTTGTTGGGAAATGTTCTTTGCCAAACAGCCTCACTGAGTCTCTTCTCCGCTGCCTTTTAATATCCAGCCAACTACCTGGCACTGAATGGATAACGCTGATGTGTGTTAGCTCCTTAACAATCACCGCAAATGCTCAACAGTCACGCCATTCGCTCAACATTTTCAATGCTGAAAATTATTCTGAATGTCACTAAGCACAGCAACGGATTTTAACAATCCTACACCAAATATTGCGATAAGGAGAGAGGCCTCGCAAGAAAGAAACATCCTACACATCATCAAGTGAATGCATCTTTTCTAAGACCGAGGAGAAGATAACTCCCCAAAGAGAACCCCAGGAGAACAGGCCTGCACCGCCGCTGTGTGTGCTGACACACTGAAAGCTGATTCACACTGTGTTTGATCATATCTTTGGCACCAATACAATATGATGCAAACAAGGAGGAGAAGGAATCCAGGTCATGCTCAAAACCCTTCAGAGATTTTTTACTTTGCACAAACTTCTCTCACTACACCAAACCTCTCTCTTTTTTTTTTGTTATCCCCAGTCTGTGTTATATTGCGTTATTGCTGAGCGTTTTCTTCCGTGCAATGCCTGTATCTGTTTCGGTCAAAAGATCACTGGTTGTCATGCTAAAACTCACATCCTCTTCTCCTCTTCCTCCGCTTGCCCTCCAAACCCTGTTCTTTCTCTTCCTTTTCTTTTACCTTTTCCCAGTGGTGTATTCAGGCTGTCTGAGGGGCAGGGGGGAAAAATCCAAATCCAAATGCAGGTGGGGACCAGCGCACCAAAAGTTGTGATGGCTTTATTTTGTGACTTATATACTGAATTGGAAGGCACACTGGTCACCTTGGAGGGCACTTCTCCATGTTTTCTCCACTGGAAGGGCCATTTATCCATGTGTTCTCAATTGGAGGGGCACCATACAGGGCACTGCATCATGTTTTCTCAACTAGAAGGGCACCCTGGGGTCCATTTCATCACATTTTCTCAACTGGAAAGACAGCCTAGCTGGCACTTCACCGTGTTTTCTCAACTGGAAGGTCACCCCAGAGGGCACTTTATCATGTTTTCTCCACTAGGAGGGTACACTAAGGAGCACTTCAGCATGATTTCTGCACAGGAAGGCATCCTACAGGGCACGTCATCATGTTTTCTCAACTGAAAGGACACCCTAAAGGACACTTTATCATGTTTCCTCAACTGGCAGGGCACCCTAGGGACCACTTCATCAGGTTTTTTGCGTTGGACGGCACACTAGAGGGCACTTTATCACACTTTCTCAACTGGAGGGGCACCATAGGGATCACTTCATCATGTTTTCTGGAAGGAAGGCACCCTAAAGGGCAGTTTTTCATGTTTCATTTACAATACGGGCATCCAAGAGGGCACTTTCACAGCATTTTTTGAACATGGGGGCAACTGAGTCCACCGGTGCCCTTTTCTTTTTCTCTTTGCTGAATGGCTCCACAATTACTTTCCTAACATTTCCATCTTTCTCCATCTTCCTTCTCCTCATTTGTCCTCTCACCCCACCTTACCTCCTGCCACAGCCACTGCCCGTGAATGCGAAATGATTACACTCCCTCACTCCTCACACACGTCAACAATTAATCTAGCTTTTTGACACTGACATTGCACAGGAAAAAATAGCTCTGAATGGGTAGATACAGGGTGGGAAAACACATAGTTTCTTTTGATAATTTGCTTAAGAGTCAATGGAGCATGTTTCCACCCCCCATGCTATCGCTCCTCATTTCTTCTTGATGAATAAGTGATGAGATTCTGCTGTTGTTGTTTGGCGGTGGCACAACATTGGTATGCAGACAGAGACAAAAGAAGACAGACTTTTTTTTTTTCTCTGCGTGCGTGCGCTGTCAGCGAACAGTTTGTCTGTACTTAATGAATCACGCAGCGATCATTTAATTTTGATTGGGTGAGCGGCTGCAAGAGTTATGTTTCATGGACCTCAGAGTGGCTCAGAGAAAATGGAGTCAGGCCCAGCTAATAAGAAATGAACTGCAAAACAGAGTGATGGCGGCACCAAAGTGCATTTGTCCTCTGTGGCCATTAATGTCAAATCTCACGGAGAAATGATGGGGTGTTTATTAAGAGTGAGTGCGTTTAGACAGAAAGTATGTGTGTGTTTGTGTGCATGTTAGCGATTCAGCGCAGGCAACACTAAGCATTAGTACTCTCTGGCTGGATTCACACACTTCCTCCATTAAATCACAGCATGAGTCCAAATGGAAGAGGTCAACAGTGACAAGACAAGCTGAGGTGTAATCTGCAGACAGGTAGGGGTTCACGCTAGGATACCAGAGTGCAAACACTCCTCCAAGGTTGTCACTAGATCAAACCAGGTGAACGGTGAAAAATTACAGGCTTGTGACAAGTCAAACAAAGTTTCCACTCAGAAGATATATATCATTTGACAGATAATCTTATCTTCTTTGACTTGGCAGCATAATATTTCTTGTATGGGTGGTACCACTGGGAATTAAACTGTTGAGTCTTGCAACAATAATTCATCCTTAAAATTATATTCAGCACAATAAAATGCATGAGGACCAGTAGATTGAAGATTTTGCTGGTACTACCCCAACCTTCATCGCTTTATATTGTTCTTGTCCCGCCTCCAGCTTCATATATCTCTTAACATGCTCATTTAATTTTTTTAAAATCTGTATGGTGTAGAAAGAAATTAGAAACAGCTAATTATCGTGTAGCATATGATTTATTTAAAAGGGGTAAAGAATCATTTCTGAATGTTGACAAAATTTCAACAAAATTTCAACAAAATTTAACTATTTGTTTTGTTTTAAATTACAACAAAAACAGTAAAAACTGTTTACAAGTCTCGGTCTTTGAATTTTCAGAACATCTGGTACGTAAATGAAACACAAGATGATGATGAGTAGCAAAAATGTGCCCAAATCTCTTACAGTTATGGAACAAAAAATTCATTGTTTGTTGGTTCGGTCATGAAAAAATTGAAAGGATAGGAACAATAAAATAAAACGCACCCTTCCAAGCACTGTGTGTTCAGGAAGTAAAGATCTGCACCCACATTGTTATTATGCCAGACTAACAGAGCAGCCCACGGAAGTTGCATATGTTTAACTCGCTGTCCTTGTTGGAATAAAACTGATCATTTTAAAATGTCACCACTTATTTTGTTTGTCATTTTATTTGGGGCATTTTTGCAAGAAGCAACTGCCTGCCAAAAACCCACAGCCAGCTGTAGGTGTAGTCCTATTTATTTGTGCGCCTATGACACACACAGGTATGCACATTTCAGGTTATTCAACCACTGCTCCTACAGTGGCAAGTTTACATACATTACAAAACTATAGCTGAGCACACAATTAAATATTAGACTGACTTTCTGAATAGTTTTATCATTTTGAGGATATTACACAGCTGTCTCCCTCTCTTTGCTGTGACTGTGAGGGTGCATCAAACTTTTCTCATTCATTAAATATCAATACAAAAACTTTGGCCATTCTAATCGCTTTTATTGGCTCCTGTGTCTCTGAATGTGAGGCATACAGTGTCTATTGGTAAAGTCTTACTCCTTGTAGAAAACAACTGGAAAAAGACACCTCTCACTGCAAAAACTGTGCTCTAATTGAGGCCATATGCTTTATTGATGATTGGATCTTCAAGCCCTTAAAAACTGCAAATATTCTATTTCCTCACTTGGTGAAAAAAAGTTGTGGAGTGTTGTTCTGATTCACTCTAGCAGCAACTAACCCATTTTGGAAAGGCAGTGGGGTTCCCTCCAGCAGCGGGGTTCCCTCTAGCACAGATTAAAAACCCACAGGTCTGGGTTGGACACAAACACACTGGAGAAATTCTGAAGCAATTTATAAGAAAACTAACTGTTGTTTATGTTGACCCAACATTATCAGAGGTGTTTTTTGGGGGGAAATGCGATTGTGATGGGTTGTTGTATGGCAGTTTTGCTAGGCAGCTGCTGTCCCCTCTCCACAGTAGTGTATACTGAATCTTTTAGCGATACAGAGTACCACACTGGCTGACTTTCCCATCGATGAGGACCAAACCTACCTTGTTTACAAGGTTTGGTTGAAACAGTGATCTAGACGTGGGACGATATCTGATCTTATGACACACTAAAAGCATTACAGCATCTTGAAGGTAGGGACAATTGTACAAGAGCTTTTGGCGTTAGCTTTGTCCACAGTGAAGTGGTCATTTAGATGTTTGAAGTTGTCTGAATTACATAACTGCCCCTTTCAACAGTTTGAGAGTGAAAGGTTGCTAAGAGCTACCACAGCTCATCTTTTGTTCTTGAGTCATGATTTGAGTCACATTGCTTGGAGAGCAACCATCGGCAAAGTACAAGAGGTCACTGAGATGCTAACTGGTATATGGCGTTCTCATATTCCATCAGTCACTGGATCAAATCACAGATAACGAGATCATTCTGCACAAATATATTCAAACAAAGAGATTAAATTTAATTTTTGAGAAGTCATCATTAATGTATCTCCTCCATTTCTTTGGTTTCTCCATGTCTTTGGCTTCAAAGTAATTCTTCAGTATGAAATGTAAGAAAACAGTGTTCAATGCTGATCTTTTATGAACCCACAAATCTGGAACTGAAATTCACTTTCAATGTTGAGAGTTATCAATATTTGATTCAGCCAGTGGGGGCAGCTGGAGTGCTGATTTCATTGCTAGCCCAGCCACAATCATGATCCAGGTGAAGTGAGACATTAAAAAACAATGAAAGCAAGACAGACAGGGATGAAGGTCCAATTTATATCACTGTACTCCTTCAATCGGATTGTTTCAGAGTGAGAGACAAAGTGTGAGGAGCGCAGCATCAGAGCAGTCACCGATAGCGAAGGCAGTAAACAGCACACGATCAATAACAGTGACAGACTTGGGTGTGAATATGTCTCTGAGAGAGACAGAAAGAAGATTCATGCGGGCTGAGGCCTTAACCAAACCCTCTGAACCCTTTCTGTTCTGAGTTGTTCAAAGGCCTGGAACCAAAAAAGTGAAACCCTGGCTTCTTATGAGATTGTTTCTGAAGCTTGACGCATTGGAAGAGCTGAATGAGGGACTGCAGGGGCTTTAACTAAAATCCAGGGTAGCTTTAGTGGTGTGACAGGGGGAGATAAGTTAAGTTGACCAACTACTTGGGGCTCGGTCACGTGCCAAATTCCACCCAGCTTAAGATCCCCGTGGAAATCCAACAAAATTTAATAACTTTCAGAGTCACCTAATGACACAAAGCATAAAACATGTTGCCTACCTCCACCTGCTGACAGATCTGTATCAGCTTGGCCATTTGGTTCTCCAGTTCACTGTTTCTCTTTACCAGGTTGGTCAGGTTGTTCTCCAAGGTTTGCTGTTGGGAAGGAGAAGGACGAAGGAGCGGGGACAAGGAGACAAGACAGAACATTAGCATATACGTCAGAGTGTTCATTGATGACACAGATTTATTGTGTATTTAAATTTTAAACATTCAGCTCGCCACACTCTGGCCCAAACCTGGTTGATTACTTATCATAATTTTGAACCAGCAATTGAGTGCCAAAACTGACCAATCAGAATCAAGAATTTAACAAAGCTGTGTAACATGATGTCTTTCACATAACATTTTTGGTGACATCTCATACCCCATCATCAACCCACTAAGTACTGGTTCATACTAGAGCTGCAACGGTTAGTTGATTCAAGAAAGAAAATGAATTGCAGACTATTTTGATGATCAATTAATCATCTCAATCTTTTTCCAAGCAAAAATGTCAAACATTTTCTGATATTAGCATTTTATATGTCAGGACTTGCTGCTTTTCTTTGTAATTTCTAACAGCAAATGAGGAGTCTTGGTTTGACAAAAGACGCAATTTGAAGACACCATGTTGGGCTGAGGGAATTTGTGAAGAGAAGTTTTTTTTTTTTTTTTTTTTTCATTTTATAGACTAAACGATTAATTGTGAAGATTAATCGATGATGAAATTTTTCGTAGTTCCTATGTTCATACCCATACATAATTGTATTTATACTGAAAGTGTAAGCAAGGATCGCAACTGTTAAAGATCTGCACTGTAAGGTTGCACCTAACCTCGGTGGTATTCTGATACTTCTTCTTACTCATCTTACTAATGATATGAGCTAGTAACTTTTTGGGGTCACCTTCAACAGATAAATGATCAACTGTATGAGTGATATTGAATAAATGATCATTATTAAAATTGCTTTCTGTAACAACAGGAGATATTACTGGTAATACAAGAGGTATTTTTATTTGCTTTCTGTTGTTCCATACTGACGCTCTTCTCTGTTCCTTTTTCCCTTGACTTAATTTCCTGAGGGTTGCTTTAAAACACATGGAAGTCAGTCAAAACAGTTTCTTTAGAAATGTATTACTGCTGTTGTTCAGAAATAGTCATTTAAAATTAGTTCAGTAAATGGGTCCAAATGGTATAAAGGTCTGTGAGACAGAAAAGGTGTAGTCCTGGTAATAATTATGCAGGATGGGTGCAGGATGGAGCATTTCTACCACAGTGGTCATGAAAGAATGCTGTAAAAATTGGATACTATATTTTTTCTTCTGAATTGAAAGCGTTTTGAAATACAGAGTGACACTTTTTGTACAATGGCACATACAGTATAAACTAAGGCATAATCAAAAAGGGAAAGAGAAAGCCTCACTGACTGTTTATTTAAAACAAAACACAGGTTTTTTCTCAAAGGTTTTCTGTGTTGAAAGGGTCTTTTTTTATAACCCACACCTGTATGGACTTTGATGATAATTTTAAAATTATATAGCTGTGTAAATATCAGGTTTACAAAGAAACCTAAATACCTTCAAGTCAGCATTTAAAAGAAAATATACTATTTATTGCTGCCAGTATGAAAACAAATTAAAAATTCAATCTCATTCTGTAATTAAATTCTTTAAAACAATATCAAATGCTCATATAGCAGTTTTACCTACAATCATCTAGTCTGAAACGAGATGATTTAACTGTCTGACCTTGACATCCTTTACTTTAAAGCCACAAAAGCAACCATAGGATTCATGAAAAACTAAATCAATCAACCTCCAGTGGCAAATGTAATGATCAAACACTCAATTACTATCCCTTAACTGTGACTGCTTGTCAAATGCAAAACAAAAGACACACACACACACACACACACACACACACACACACACACACACACACACACACACACAAATAAAACACATATACGATACAAAAGATGAAAATGGAAACAAGCAAATAGCGAGCCAGGAATAGAACTGCCGTTCAAAAGGAAGCAAATCAACGATGGCGGCGGCGACGATGAGCATCAAAACAACAACAACAACAATCACAGCTGCAAAGAGGAGAGCAGAACAAAGCAGCAGACAAGCGGCGGGTGTTTGAAGTAGCTCTACTCATGCAAGTGAAAGGGGGGTGGGCTGGACGAGCACCTGGCCACGACTCTGACTGTCTGACTGTACCTCTGTATTTGCCTGTCCTGTCAGTCAAGACAGGACAATATCTCCTCTGCCTGTCGCTCAGCCTGATTCACTCTGTCTGCCTTTTGTCTGTTTGACTTTGCACCCGCTTAATTATTTATCTGTCTGCTTATCTCCCTCCCTGCATCCCTTCCTTATCCGTTCAGGTGTCTACCTGTGTGCCTCTGCGTCCAAGCAGCAGGGATCAGGGGAGGATGAGGGGGGAGGAGGGTCGGGGTGGGAGGGGGGGTTGGTAAAAGGCAGCCAGGGAACTCACCGCAGCGCTTGTCTTTGAAGCCTCCATTACCGCATCTGACACTCTGCCCGGGCTCACCTGATAAGCCTACGAACACACACACACACATACACCCACATAAGTGCACACATAAACGCACACACAGACAAGTCTAGTCGCACAACGTCTGCCACCTAAACGCACAGCAACTGAAGGAGAGAGCTCCTTCCTGATCAAGTTGCCACAAAACACTGTTCTTATGGTCTTTTACATGGTCTTGAATGGATATTAGACAGTGTGGCTCAAGGCGTCTTGTTTCCCTAAAGCTGCCGCTGGAGTTACATCACTGGAACGAGCGTTTGGTTGTTGTGTCACAGCCCTGTGCGAGTGTGTTTTTGTATGAGGGAGTTTGAAGTGGAACATCAGTGAGAGGGGACAGATGGGTCATTAATTAGCAAGCTGGAGACGAAGATGATTAATACATCAGAACACAGCTGCCTCCCATGAGACCGCAGTGTAACAAACTCCTCTGTCCTCTACATACATCTATGTGTGTGTGTTTCCGTCCGTCTCTCTGTGTTGCATATACATTTCCAACACATCTGAGCATGCATGTTGTCAAAGACGCACTTATGCCTCTTTGTATGTAGATGACATCTGCTAATACCTCTGCCCCCTCCATAAGTGACCACGCAAAGTCTGCTGTGTGTTTGTGTGTATTTAGGGTGCTGCCTGACTTGTGTTGGCACTCCTGTGGCTTCAGCCCAGCAGGCAGGATGAGCGGCAGCAAGAGAGAGAGAGAGAGAGAGAGGGGGGAAGCAGAGGAACCGTCAACAACAAACTCATTAAAACACACAACAGACATCAAAGACGGTGAGAACCACTCAGAGATAGAGAGCAGGAGCAGAGAAAAACATGGATAAAGGGAGGAATGAAGGCAGAAAAGGACGTGATGAGCGGGAAAAGGTGCCAGCAAGTATCACTGGCATGCGGGGGAAAATTAAATGTCAAAACCAAACTAGGATAACATTTTTATAATATGATATGATGGTTTATTCTGTCATTATCAGAGCTGCTAAGGGTGTTTGGAACTTGAAAAGACATTGATGCTGGGTTGCACCAGTTTGTAAATCCATCACTAAGTTAAATCCTCCTTAACTCTTTGTAATTACTAGCTAGTTTCAAACTAGTGATTTACCAAACTGGGTTTCACTGATAAAGCAGTCTGAACCAAACCATGTAAACAGACAGTCGCTGTAGCACAATGAACTGCAACAATAATAAGACATATAATTAATAAGACATATCCAATTATGCTGTGTCATAATGTTTTAATTTAAGTTGTGTAGGATTATGACATGTCTTTTGAAATCTTCCCACTTTACATCACTGTTAAAACAGCAAGCATCACGTCAGATATGTTGACTATACTTGATATATTATAGTAGGATACAAACATATTTATCACTATAGCCTACATTATAATTAGCAAGCTAACTTTACTTCAGTTAGTTCAGTTAGCTAGCAGTTATAACTGGCAGTATTTAGTGTTCACTGTAAATGGGTCATTAGCAAGCAATCTTTTTGTGGAATGGCTCAGTTAGCTACGTAGCATTTGTTTTTAACTCTTCACTGTGTTAGTAAGATCACAATAGTTTTGACACTTGCTTCAGTTTGCTATGAGGCAGATATAACTGGAGGTTTTTTACTCTGCACTGTAAATGGGCATGTTAATGCTCTATTTTTGGTAGAGCTGCCCTCAGCTAAGGATTTTCCTATTGATTAGTAGTCGTCAGTTCAAGCCATGAGTCGACTGCTCTTCCCACGTTTATAATAATTTCATTATTTAAATATAGATTTTGGCTAATGGAAAAAATGGTAATGATTCTGAATGTGTTGGAACAACCAGCAATATGAACATTTTGTTAATTTATTTCAACACAGTATCATCTTGTTCAAAACACAGGAATAAATAACTTTCAGCTTCACAAAAACGAAGACACACAGACTTATCACCATGATGGAAGATGTACGCTAGAGCTGCAACAATTAATCGAGTAACCGATTATTAATCAATTATTAAATTCTTCACGAAATATTTTGATAACTGATTAATTGGTTTGAGTAACTTTTTAAGAAAACAATTCTTCTCAAATTTCTGGTTTCTCTACTTGTCTATGACAGTAAACTGAAAAAGTTTGGGCTGTGGACGAAACAAGACATTTGAGGACGTCATCTTGGGCTTTAGGAAACACTGATCAACATTTTTCCCCCATTCTCTGACGTTTTCTAAACCAAACTAATCAATTAATTGAGAAAATAATCAACAGGTTAATAAGTTGCAGCCCTAATGTATATTTACAAATTAACTCGCTAAGTAACTTTGCTAACACCTCCTGTTCCTGCTGTGTCTTCACCGTCCCTTGAGTCACAGTCCTGACTGGGCCGCTAAGTCTTAAAACTGAGCTAACGAGTTACAGCACAGTTAGCAACAGTGACTACAGTGTTACAAAGAAAAGGTCTGTGTTGCAACAATCCACTGGGCCTGATTGGAGTTTGGGGTGCTTTTTTAGTTTTTTTCTTTGTTTTTTGTTTAAGACTCAACTACAATTTAGTTGACTTTTAGGGTGCAGCCCTAATTTTTGGAATCCATTGACTGTTCCACATAGCCTATATGTTGTATGACAAATGTAGGAATTCTAATAGATGAATACCAAAAGAATAATTACACAGACAAAGTTATATATGGTAAGTGGCAGAAGGGTGGAAGACATGTTAGAATGGTGGGAGCAGAAAATAAAAGCCAAGCAGAAATGAGTGACGAATTGCATTTCAGTCGCTTCAGGCACACGACGAGGCTTGCTGGGGTAGGCAGGGTTATTAGCATAAGGTAATATCATTCATTCACTGATTCAGCTTTGGACGTGGCATGTCATGAGAGTGAACAGAGAGAGTGCGCCAGAGATGGAGGGGGTTGATGGGATGGAAATAGGCACGAGTCCCGTGCTGAGAGGGGCAGCTTGGCAGAGTGGCTACAGTCTGGCCTGCCCTCTAATTCAGGCTTCTGCCTCTTCCGCTGCTCTCTATTCCCTTGTTATCCGTCTTTCTGTCATTCTCTACCTTTCTGTCTTTTCTACAGTACGTCTCCTCTCCCCATAACCTGACTTTCTGTCTCCTCCCTCGCTCTGTGTCTCACTACTTCAGTCCTTATTCTGTCCGTCTCGGCACAGTTACAACTGCAGCTGCTGACAGCCCATCATCTTGGGTTAGATCACCACCCCCTCATATGACTTCATTGTGTTGAGGGGCTCCTGGGTCTCATTCCTTTACAGATGATCCCATTTCTCTTTGAAACAATAGAAGGACAGCTCCCTATTTATATTACAGTAGCTACAGAGATAGGAGAGAGGGATTGCAGGAGAAAAAAAAAAGGTACCTTTCTTACAGGAGACTTGCATATGATGAAGGGTTTAGTGAGCACACGACTTAAGTTTGAGACTGCTGTCACAGTTTAATCTCTATAGCCATCACTGTTCAGAGTCTGCAACAGTAGCTGCTAAAGCATGGCATTACATGGAATTACATCACAAAAAAGAAGAAATAATATGATTTATGTCTACAAGGTGACAATTGAAATACTCATGTTTCTGAGAAAACAACAAGCCAATCACTCATTTCTACAAAGGTGTATGTGCTGTGCTTCAGTACTAACTGTGACAAATTAACAGTTTGCAGTTTCTGAAATCATATTGCGGTAATCCAATTACACTGTAATGTGTTACTCCCCAACCTGAGGCGCTGGCTGAGCTCATTGTTGCTTTGCTACAGGAACAATAAAGGACTTTTATTTGAGGTCAAATTCAAGTTCAAGAATGTAATCACAAAGAAGCAGAGGTGGCCAAACTACACACATTCTTTACACAAGCAGAAGTACAGATACTTGCTCTGTTCCTGCTGGCTGAACCGGTCTCCCTTTGTTGTCTGATTTGTCTTTATATGTCTTTTAAGTTGTTTTTGTCGAGTTATGTCTGTTGTGCATGATATGCACTGATGGATACACCAAGGAATCATCTTTTCTAGTCCTCAACAATAAGAATTTCCCGCAAGTAAAATGCCAGGTCGGGAAAGTAAATCTAGCAACTCCCTTGCTTGACTGGGCAAGTGATAAAAAAGAATTAAACTAAATGAACTATTTTGATCATATATTAATTATTTATGTAATATTTCATGCGAAAATGGCAGAAAATGCTGTTTTCAGCCTTTCAAATATGTCAATTTCCTGCTTTTATCTGTTAATTATCATATTAAACTGAATATCTTTGGTTTTTGGAATGACAAAACAAGACATTTTAAGCTTGTCCTCTCAAAAAGGGGAAAAAAATGGAATGGACATTTTTCTCTATTATATATATATATTATATATGTTGTCAGAAAAATAAATAAACAAAATAAATAAAATAAAGTACAGCCACATGAAAACTTTACTTGAGCACACTAACGAAATATTTGGACTTTGTTACCTCCCACCTCAGCAAAAAAAAAAAAGTAGAAACAGTAAGAGAAAAGGCCGCAAGTGTTATGAGCTTCTGCATGACAGATAGGAGATGACTGTTCTCTAAACATTAATAAGTGTCTGGCCATAGGGAAAAAGTGTACACAGGGTTTTTATGCATCAGTTGCCTAATTAGATGACATTGTCCAGCAGCTGAATCTCCAGGTCGTTACGACAATGTAACAACAAGAATTCAACCGCCACCACAACAAAAATGGAGCAGAATACCCAGAGGCGAAGTATCCAACTTCAAAGTCTTTTTATTTTAATTAATTCGGGATCCTCCCCCATGCACAAGAGGAACATGGAGACAGTAAGAGAAACAGAAATGAAAGCAAGAGAAAAAGGGAAAGAGATTAAACTCGAGAAAGAGCAACAGAATAGAACAAGCTCACTTTACAGCTGTTGTTAACAAGAGCCTTTTCAGAGTCTGGACGTGTCAGTAACTCAAGCCTTCTGGGAAACCGGGTTTTTGTCTGAGGATAATATTCCATAGGGCAGAACTCTTGAGGCCAAAGAATTGGAGCGGGGTATAACAAACGGGGAGTCACGCTTGTCTCATAACCCACTGGCTGGGGCCCAATTAATGAGACCAATAGGGGATGCTTAAAACTATAAAATGTTAACACTTTTTGTTTGCATCTCACGACCAAAAGCAGTCCATTTGTGCATTTGTCTGGGCAAGCGTGTTCCCCTACTACCAATTCAGCATAAAAATATTAGAAAAAAAATTCACGTTTCAACTCTGAATGAACTCCTTTGACCTTCAAGCTATAAGCGACTGTATGAACATTCAAGGGATCTCGAAACGGTGGGGGTGCGGCGATAAATGGGAGCAGACAGCTAAAAGATGCTTGCTTTCATTTACAAGTCTTGTGGGGGGAATTTAAATAAAGTTGCCGGGAGAAAGCAGGAAAAGGAGGAAAGGGAAGGGTACAGAAGGACAAGTCTACTGCCGTAGTCAACCACTCTTAGGACTCAGCTTTATGAATCCCAATTGCCTTTTTCCCTTAAGCCTTATTATGAGAAAAAGCCATCTTAAATGGACACAAATCCAATAGTAATTCAAGTTTTTAGCCACATGAGGGGATTAGTATCAAGAAATTTCTCTGTAGGTTTTGAAAGGGAATAATGAATCGTCATGACTACTGAACAGCAGCGAGGAGGCCAGACACATGCTGGCATTTGATTTTGTTTATAAGACTCTTGGATATCCCATGAGCCTGAGTGTGCTTTTAGCTTCCCAATTATTTGCGTGGGTCAGAGACAGACTGACCCAGGAGTATGAAAAACAAGAAGAAAAGATGGAGAGAATGAGAATGAACAAAAAAAGGCAAACGCAGAAATACATGCTACACGAAGCAAAGCCACATCACGGATAATTTCCCAACTTTCTAGACGCCTTTATTAAACATCAGATTACTGACTGAGGATATTGTGATATTTGAATGCAAAGAGATGGGAATTTAATGCTAAGGATTAAGGGGGCCTGGACTGAGATGAAGTGGGGTTAGTAGAAAACAGTGATATGGTTGAATGGGCTTAAAGGATCTTTCTTTTTCATTTCAGTCGGCCTACACTGGATTCTTGTTGGAGCAGTGAAATTCAGTTGCATGGATTAACACTGAGACAGTAAAATAACACATACAGTCTTTGGCTGTTATTCAATATGATCAATATCCCTGCTTAATATAGAGAGCAAAGTGTTTCTTTCCTTTGCTTTTTGAGCCAGCAGTGATACACTAATCGAGCTGTTGTAACTGAGTACATCTTACAAATGGGCATGGAGAAAGAGCAGAGCAATAAACAAAATGGGGTTAAGAAATCAAGGGAAAAAAAGACACTTTAATAAAAAAAAAAGAGAGAGAGAGAAACATTGGTGCTTGCAAATATCACTTCTGTTAACAGCTTTAAAATCATTACTTTGCTATCCAGTATATTAATTAAAAGCATCTGTCAAAGGAGTCCAAGCTCTGGAACCAGAGAGCGTCCTTTATCTTTTCTTTTAAACACACTTCGGTACATTCACACTGAATGCTGTAGGTATTTTCTTGCTTGCAAAAACAAAGAATTAGCTGGCAGTCACTTGATAACAATCCAAAATGCAGTAAATGATGAACACATTAGCCAAAACCCCAAGTACCCTTCTATATTTCCTTTTAAGACTGATGATTTTATGTCATAGTAATTTCTGTCTGAAACACTGTGTGGTTGTAGCGGATGGCAACCATAGCTCACATGCAGTGCACAAACCAAATGGAATTTATTCAGGAAAAAAAAGTGCCTTCTGCTGCTAAAAACATGACTGTGGCTGCTGTTTTATTGTGGTTTAAGACTAGATTTAAATGCTCTCATAAATATTGTAATTATTGGTTTTGGCCGGACATTCGAGTAAAAGAAATGGCTAGGAAAGTTTATTTGGGTCAAAAAGTTTTCAAATATTTAGGAGACGGACAGCATGGAAGCCACACTCACATTCGCTCATGAACTCTATGAACACTCAACAAAAATATAATCGCAAATGCTCCCATTTTTTATGAATTGAAGTAAAAGACTTTTCATTTCTCCCAAACTGTAGTCACACATTTCTTAATATTTGTGTTGTGTTAGTCACCTGACAGGTGATGGATTATTAAACAGCAGGATTATTGCACAGGTGTACCTTGGATTGGTCACATTCAGGGGCCACTCTAAAAGCTTCATCTTGAAAAACAACATTTATTAGGCACTGAAATATAACTATTTCACATGGGATTAAAGACTTCAAAGATTCTGGCAATGTATTATGTACATAACTGTAAATGCAAATGTTTGTACTCTATTAGATTTTAAAATTTCTTCATGATCTCATCATTTGCTGTAAATTAACTAAAGTGTCCTTATTCATACAGTATTGAGTTTAAATACTCTATACAGTATACTGCTGAAGGACAACAATCAGTAAGAGATAATATTAAAATTAAATGATAAATTAGAATTATGTGTAAGTGTGCTAATACCTGTGTAGGCACGTGCAAAAAAAATGTAGTGTGTATTTCAGGTAAAGTGTATTTATGGATTATCATTTGAAAATGGAATTTAAAACATACTGTATATCATCCGCTTGTCAGATGCGATATCATTTATAGAGATTTTACTGATGCAACAGATATTGTGTCTTTCATTTCTGTCTGAAGCCGTTGCAACTCTTATTTGAGGACAGTTTCTACATGCAATTTTCATCTGTTCATTGATTTGTGAACTATTTCTATCCCTATAAGGAGGTATGAGTGGATCTGTAAAATGATTTCATCATCAGTTGCACGCTGCGCAGCTCATAACAAATCCTTGTTATCCAGGTCCAGCCGTATCCACAGAAGATGATATCATTAGGTTGGTGCTACTGGCTGGGGGCTAGATAAGGAATATTTCTGTCCTCAAGACTCGAGCAGTGAGATTCCTGACTAAAGACATTATCATCATGGTGGCTTGCTTTGACTGCTTTGTGCAGAGAGAGGATATGGCAGAGCTTTGATGGATTAACAACGGGTTCTGAATAAAACATCAATATTTAGAGTTATACATATTGAGTATAGTGATAGTAAAGTCCAGAGGAACACAGCGCAGCTCTGTAGCTCACCTAAATTAGCTACGCAGGCCATGTAAGTAAATGTGTTTCTGTTAATCTGAAAGTGACATCTGATGTATGCAGCCTGTAGCTCTGAGAGGGGCTGAGATTGCAAGATACCACTAAAATGAATACGGTCATAAACAACTGCTCAAGATGAGCCTTACAGCTCTGGGTGTGATTTGTTGCTTGGTATGCCTTACCCACAGATGTCCGAAAAATGATGTTGAATCAAAGATATTTGCATTAGAGGTACAATTTAGCAGGCTTAATATATCTGTATTCAGTTTCAAAGGCACTACTGATAATGTCTATACATTATAATGTGACAGAAGTGAACAAAACACAAGAAAAAGTTACAGAGGCAGCAGATGCAAACAGCTCCTCTGGTTCTGGTCATTGTCCTAAGCTAGGCCTAACTAGTCACAGCTCTTTGTCCATATTGAATGCAGAGATGTGAAACTGATACTGATCTACTCTTCTACCTCTCAGATAAAGAAGTGAATTTCCAAAATGTTGGAGAATTCCTTTAAGGCTTAAAAGAGCGACATTAGTTTCACATCTTAAAGTGATAGTTTGGATTATTTGAAGTGGGGCTGTATTAGGTACTTATCCACAGTCAGTGTATTACCTACAAATGTAAAATGGATATTGGTCTATTTTCTAACCTGGACAAAAATGGGAAATAAGTGGTAGCCTGTTAGCTCACTTGGTAGAGCGTTTGCCCCCATGCACTAATGTTCTCTGCAGCAGCCAAGGGATCCAGCTCTCACCTACAGCCCTTTGCAGCACATCATCCCCCCACTTTCTGTGTATATATATATATATGAGAAGACAAATAAATGAATTTCCCAAAACGTTGGAGAATTCCATTAAGGGCTCAAAGGGGTTACACCAGATTCACATCTTCAAGTATAGGCTTTGATTAGCAGAGTGCCCTAAACAGCAGGAAGGCTGCCCTCTAACCAGATAATTCAGGTTAAATCTCTTGTGTCAATCAGCATCCCCACTGAAGTGTCCTTCAGCAACACAGTGAGACCCTGCTGCCTCCAAAGACACGGTGCTGTGATCGACCTTTACGTCTTACCACTCCATGAAACTGTAACAGAAAATCCTATGGAGTTTCTTTCGCTTTTCCTTGACACTCTCGAGTCTAAACCTGCTTCATATGAAAAGTGCCATGATATAACTTATGTTATTTTTTGGCTCAATGTAAATAAAATGGACTTGAACTGACTCTTGACTTGACTTTCTTTCTCTCTTTCTTTAATAAAAATCAGCAGCCTTGGCACCATTTGCAGAACGGAAAGAGTTCAGCTCCCACAGCATTATCTACAAAAACCTGGCTTGTTATTTTGCAATGTCAGGCAAATTGGTTCTGCAGTATACAACAGGACATTGTTCTACTGTTGACAGTCTCATATAACCCACATGATTCTGATTTTCCTCAGCAGCCTTTACTTATTTTCGGGCACGGAAACAAGTCTTTCGAAAAAGTTTTGCAAATTTTAAATATGTTTTATTAATGTACACATCTAAATAAATAAATGCCATGTATTGTAGGTATTTTGAAAATACAGTATTTGGAGCTGGAATAGGTGCGGGACAGTGAGGAAACGGCCCAGCTCATTAGGCAGGATTTCCATAGCTTGTTACAAACCACCTGTCCTCTACGTTCACCTCCCACGGCAACAGCTCCAAGTGGCAGCCTGCAGCACGATGGGCTTCGCTGTCCTGTCCTCCTCCTGATTGGTTTCCGTTGCAAATGGATTTTATATTCACAAATTAATTTGGCCAAAATGCCTGCTTAGCTCCTGTATGAAAAACCAGATGAGGGACAGAAAGAGACCGAGATAGAAAGAAAGAATGCCTAACAGCAGGAGAGAGCCGTGCATACAAACAGCCAGACAGCGCACATCCACATTTCATTGGCTGTAATACAATTATCTAGCTGCCGGCTTGTTGGTATATTCATATGACACGGTTATTCATTTTGCCTTATTTTCTAAAATGCAATAACAGAGAGAGCAGTGTGTTGGGTCTGAGTCATTCTGACTGATGGGAACCCAGAGGCCGTTGCTTGGCTCTGTGTTTCTAAAATCTTCTGACTCATTGCTACAGTAAAAAATGTTCGGCAAAATACCAGCATCTTTCCAGCAAAGTGCTGCTATGAATTTCTACCAGTTATGTAGCCAGAAGAATGAATGTACGCAGTGGACACTTCATACTTTCATTTACTTTGGTCCAAGGTTCTTGGAGACAATTTTTAAAAAAATATTTTCACTGCATGAAATGTTTCATAAACACGTGCAAACATGGTGTTAAATAAAATCAAATGAGATGTGTGATACACAAAACAGAGCATGTTAAGAATAAACAGTGATACAAATAGAGATCCTGTGTAAAACATAAATAAAAACAGAATGTAATGACTCGCCAATACTTCTTGACTTGTATTCAATTGAAAACAGTGCAGCGGCCTGAGCTCATCTGAGATGGAAGATAATGCCAAGACACATTCTTCATGTGATGTGACAGTGTGGTTTTGTAGTAGAAGAGTTCAGTACTGGCTGCCTGTAGTCCAGACCTGTCTGCTATTGAAGACGGGTGGTGCATTATGAAGCAAAGAAATACGACAACAGAGACCATTGACTGTTAAGCACCTGAAGTCGTATATCAGGCAAGAATGGGAATTTCACTTTTAAATCTTCCACAAATTTGTGTCCTCAGTTCCCAAATGTCCCAAGTTTTTTGGAACATGTTGCACAAACACATATCAAATTCAGAATGAGTAAATATTTACAGCAAACGATAAAGTTAATCAGTTTGAACACTAAATATCTTTCCTTTGTACTGTATGCAATTGAATATGGATCAAAATGTTTTTGCAAATCATTGCATTCTGTTTTTAATGTGACATTAATCTGGCTGATCTGTGTGATTAGTCAAAAAGTGAAAAAAAGATTATATTTCAGTGGAGGTGCATAGCCGCAAAGCCAGGTTGGAAGCACCCAGAGGAGGTCGCAGGGACGTGCTGTGTACACAAACATAACAGCATAATGAGAACCGTGGCTGCTGCAGGAGATGTTTGCCAAGCAGGCAACCTGATTGGATAGCTGGGTGCCAAGAGTGTAGAAAATCCCAAGATGAAGTGTGAAGGTTTTGTATGTTTTGTATTTGTAAATAATGCGGAAGTGTGCACAAGCATAAAACTACCTCATGTTGGTTTTCGCTCACTGGAGCCAGAGTCTTCAGAGGCAATTTCATATCAGCTTTGCAACCGTACACTGGCTGCATGAATCACATACAGACATCTTTTACTTTAATAACCACAGTCAAGGCATGCTGCTGATTAAATACTATAATCCTTTTTGATTTCAACCGCACCCAGCATTGTGCAAAAGGTTACCACAGAGGTGAGATAAGCAGAGCTGTCAGTGGTGCCTGGTTAGTTGATCCTAAAAGAATACTTTGTTGAAATCTAGGTGTTGTTCTCACTAAGCCTCCCCTTAAACTTTTAAGCACCATCGAACGTGAGGAAGAGGGAAAGAGTTCCGGGGACCTCAAGGAGGTCACTTTTATGTAGAGGTGACAAATGTCGACTGGGGACTTTGTCTTTGTTAGTCAGCTGATAGAAATCTGTGGCGAAGCACAGAGACAAAGTGTGGATTTTTACATTCTCAGACTCAAATAAATACCAATGGGTTCTACTATTATACATAGGTTTACTATCAGTTTCTCTTAGTTGACAATTTGACACTGGACAGAAACTAGAAGAGTGATCTCTGCCAGGCAGCACGTGGTGAAGCACCTACTGCAATGACACCAAAACAGCCAGAGGAGATGCAACCAGAGGAGATTTGCAAAGTTTTTTGCACAGTATAGTGCACGTTTTCTTATGCAGTTAGTGCATATAGTGTTACGCAGAATTGTGTGGAGGTATTTTAACCGAATGTCCTGGGTGTATAAACTTAATGATTAAAAAATAAACAGGACAAGAAGTCCAAACTTCTCAATTTAACATAGTTAGTATAACATTTTTGGAGAAACTCACTGAAGCTGAAATTCTGAATAATTGACATATGGTGTTGCCTATTCATAGCTCAGAGCCTGCATGTCCCACTGCTGAAGTCATGGCTATTCAGAAGGTTAATATTTTGGCATAGAGCTGATTAGGTCTGAACCCAGTAACTGAATTTAATTTCTCCAAGTAGCCTAATGTTCATGTTTCAAAAAATGGTCTCATTACAATGAAATGACTAATATGGGGACTAATATTACCACGTATGAATACACTTCACATCTGTCTCAACAGCTCAACATCTGTCCAATGTCATTGAATCCACAAGAATCAAGAGCTTTCCAGTCATACAAAATTCATATAATACCAATACAGTTTAGACATGACAGCAGCAGAATTATTCAGATACACCATTTATAAAATAGGCAAAATTAAGACTTTCATACTACATGCAAAAAATTGCATAGTTCTGGCCCAAAATTGCATGGGATCAGGGTAGTTCCAAAAACACCTCCAATACTACCTAAAACCATCCCAAATACAATTTCTTTATCATTTCACAGCTGTTAAAAAATTATATATTTTTAACACACTGATATTAAATCTGTACTATAAGTGTATCGACCAGTATGCAATGTTCTGGTATCAGAATCAATATTGGAACATCTCTACATGGGATTAGCATGACATGAACATGTCTGCTAAAGGTGAGATTCTTGGGTACCCACAGAACTCATTTTCATTCAGGTATCGAGAGGTGAGAGATGAAGGGAACCCTTTAAAAACGGTCGTGCCAGTTTTTCTATTACCAAATTTAGCTGACAGATGTAAATGTCACACACTCACTCACAAACAAACCCATGATCCCCTCCACACTCAGGCCTGGCAGAGATGATGATGCCACAAACAATACGTGAGAGCTAATTTTTTTCACATACTGAGAACATTTTATGTCACGTTGGCTTAACATCTAGCTTGGCACTGTCTGGTTTGTCACCTCCATATTATGTTTGCAGTCTCTCATTAGATTTTATCTTTGAAGAAAACATAAAGCCACTGGGAAAGACTGATAGAGAACGGTTGGTGTTTTATTCCCTCAAGATACTGAGATGCAGAGCTGGATACAGTTTGCCTGTGAAATCACAATGAATAACTGACATGACAGTTGTGAAGTTTTCATCACGGCCCCACAGCTTTAAGAGTCCTTGACGGTATTTTGCCATATGACTCGTGGCAAAGTGACACACCAAATAATCTCACTTCCGACTCATGGACCGCAGCACATTTGCGCTTGTGGAAAATTCATGTGCACTTTGCAACCACTGGGTATGCAGGGCTTTCTGGTTGCGCTGGTAGATGCTCTTTAAACCCACTTTTCCCCTCTGAGAGCCAGCTTCCTGGAAGAGGCGACTGATTCAGAGAGAAGATGTGATTTTCTAGGAATGGCATCACTATCATCATCATTATCATCACTCTGTATGTGCATCTGGATGCCTGCATCGACATGTACACTAAGACTGTCAGCTCCTCTCTCTGTTTCTCTGTCTCCTCCCCTACATCGCAATTTAATGGGAGTAAACTGTACTTGTTATTGCTCTTTTGAGACTCATTCCTCTTAGTTTTATGCTATAATCCTCCATAACATTTGATGCTGATAATGAACTAAATTAGCCTGTCTGAAACCACATAAAGATCGAACTGGAAAAATAATGGGTTTTGAATTCCACAGTAGACTACAGATAATTTCATTTCTGCAAACATATTGCTGTTTAAAGCAACAGTTTGACAGTTTAGGGAAATATGCTTATTCACTCTCTCAGTGAGAATTAGATGAGAATATCAATACCACTTTGACGTTGGTATAACAAGTATGTAGCTTAGCCAGGAGCTTAGACTGGAAGCAGTGGGAAACAGCTAACAAAACTCTGTCCAAAGGTAACACAAACTGCCCAGAAAGATCTCTTAATAGCCCTAATCTGCTACTTGTTGGTCATCTTTTTACACTTCAGTTTTTGTATGAAACAATATCCATTGGTTTATTTATCCATCCATCCATCCATCCATCCATCCATCCATCCATCCATCCATCCATCCATCCATCCATCCATCCCAGCAATGCTTTCCAGCTCCTCTGCCTCAGCTCTTGTCCTTTTTGCATATGCATTCATTTTGTTGCTCCATGCTGTTTCTGTTGTTGTCATGTCACTCCACACTGTGGAATGAAAAACTGAGTGTTTGTGTGTCACTCATAGCACCCTCCAGTATCAAGGCATATGACATGCTGTTTCTAAGCCTCAGTGTATTTATGATGTGCTTTCATGTTGGTTAAGAGAAACTATTGAATGTTTTATTAAACTACTATCTATTTGCTATTGATGACATGACTATTGCGATACATATGATAAATACCTTACACATCATTTAACTCTGTATTCTTTAGTCAACTGGTCATCATTGTTAGACATGCAGTGGTATACCTTCACTTCACCTTCACATATATATATATATATGTCTTGTCAACAGTCTTGTCATAACCAATGTTACCATAACTCTATTACTCTCTGTATTCACTCAGTCTATACAGAATTTGGGGAAAAACATTCTCCTACTCTGCCCTCTCTGCCAGGAACACAGCAGCAGGAACTAAAACCGTCTAGCATGACTCCTCTCAGGGATTTTTAAGTACTTTTACGAGTTATGGAGTCGGGGTTTGCTGTTATTATTACTTAATTCCGATCGTTTTGGCACTTTTGTACTCTGTATCATTTTATGTTTGTTTTTTATTTGTCTCTGTATTGAGTAGCCTGTCTTTAACTCTGACTGCATTGCTGTTGTGTTTTGACCAGGCCTCTCTTAAAAATGAGATTCAAGGAGATTACCTGTCAAAATAAGTAAAAAAAACCCAAAAACAAACAAAAAATAACCCTACTTACTGACTCACTATGAATATTTACCATACAGATGGTACGGAGAGATCATTTTCTTATGTAACTCTCAGTGAGAAAGAGAGAAGGAACACATTTCTCCAAAATGTAAAGCAGTATCTTGCTGTTCAAATCTCTGCTTTCATTTCTCACCACTGTTTGCATCATTGTTACTCTAGACACGAGTGTCATAAATACCTCAAAAGTGGAGCATGCAAGATTATTCCTCCTAAAACCCTAAGAAAGTACCATACATCTAGTAAAATGGAAAAAAAAAGAACCTGACGTTCACCTATTTCCTGTTAAATTGACTGTGTTGACAGCTGCAGCCTCACCTGTGGGTGTGCTGGAGGCAGGTTGGGTAGAAGCGAGGGCTTGTCATTTAAACCTTGAGCGATGATGAGTGAATCACCCTGAACGTCGACATCATGGAATCCCAATAGCTTCTCTTTCTCTTTCCCGCCTCCACTGTTTTTTTCTTCTGCTTCCCTGCCACTTCTGATCTCTCATTCACGCTTCTCTACAGTGTCAGCTGTCGCCCTCTCCGCGTTTCTTCCCCAACCCTGACCTTCTTCTTCTTGTCCTCCACTTCTTTCTTTCTGCCTTTTTAACTGTAAAAACTAAATAACTGTGACAATAAGGGTCCTGTCTCGAAGACTTACTGCTATTGCTACTTGTCAGTTTAAATTTATTATGTTTTATTGGGACAGTTGCCTAAAAATACAGAGCAGACATAACAGAACAGCTTTGGCTACCACTGCAAGTAGCAGCCCAGCTGGAAATGACATGTTTTATCTGATCTTAAATAATTGAAGTTCTGCAAACGAATCTCCCCTCTCTTTGGACTCTTTTTGTCATCTCGTAGCCTGATGCTGCTGAACACATCATCTTTTTAAACCTTCAGCCACATAACAGGAACAATAATCTGGTGTGATTGACACTTTCCAAAGCTAAAAGCTTTACACTTGTCAGCTTCTCGTAAAACCTCCAGAGAAGTTCATCTGAGCTCATGGACTACGGAAATTGGGGCCGGGTTCTGCGAGAGTGTGATAAGGTTATGAGCAACACAGTTAGTCGATTTCTTTTGGGGTGACGGGGTTCGGAGGCAGCGAACGCCTCGTTTCTGCGAGCAAATGAGGATGGTGCTACCCAGCAGGAGGGTAAACACACTTTAAAAGACACAGAGGAGCACATGTCATGATGTGTGTCAGAATTTAACTTGAGGCGCCGCCGCCTGCTCAAGGGCGTCTTAATGCAAAATAATGTATCACAACCGACTCATGATTTGTGGGAAAAAAGAAGCACAGAAGGCTCTGACGTAAAGCAACTGTGATTCCAAGCTGCTTTTACTGCAGTCTCAAATTTAGCTTCCAAAAATATAAACGACTCTCTAAGACTTTGCATATCTTGACAGATCTCAGCATGGTTTTAACTCAGTCTACCACAAATACACTTCTCCATTTCCTTGCCGTTCAGATTAACAGCTTTGCTTTTGACCAAATCTGTTTTTTTTCAGTAGGTAATACACTATAAAAACATACTCTTTTCTCATCACCTTAGTTTAAATGTGCAAGATTTCTTTTACTCAAGTCAAAGCCAAACTATACAACAATTTCCTAAAACAAACAAACAAACGAAAAAACATATAACCATAATCCCCTTGAATAATCACTTGGTGTGAACACATGGTGGTGACAGTATCTATAGAGACTCTGCCCTCTGCATGTATTTTCTTATTTTCTCTTTTGCTGTGCTCAATGTGCTTCTGCAACACAAAATGTTGCCAAAAAACAAAACAAAATTTTTTTTGGCTTTTATGCCTTTTATTTTTGGCACGGTCGAAAATAATGACATGCAGCAAAGGACCACAGGCAGGACTCGAACAAACAGCCACTGCAGAAGACTCACAGCCTCAGTACGTGGCGCAAATGCTCTACCAAGTGAGCTACCAGCTCACCTCCTACTTCTTTTTAACTGGCCAACATACTCAGTGTAACTTTTTCTGGGAAAATGTAAACTCAGGCTTGTTAAATTTGATTTCAAGGAGAATCTGACCTGGTGGCAGGCATCTACGCAGAACTAGCCAACCATCTCAAGTTTCTTTGACAAGAAAAGTTAATTTGTTCATTTCAAAACTACGTCAACTTGTCTTTTCAAATTCAGTCCACTTAAAATTTTAAGGCAAAAAGGTAAAACAACTAGTTTGTTTTTACAGTGTAGCATGATTTGATAGCCATGTAACTTATAAGCTGGGTTCCCTGAGGTCTGTGCCTCAGGGAATAAATATTTGAAATTTACTTGCAGCACATAAAGGGCAAGTGGAAGAAAAACAGCAGCAGAATTGGAGTTATAAAGGGAAACAGCAGCTTTATGTTTGCTGCTGTTTCAGCGGTATTGAATGTGGTACAAGATAATGCTGTACAGAGACCCGTTTGAGAGGAACAGTGAGATTTCCACCCTGAAGCGATTTATCTTGCCCACCCCAGTGTGACCCCCTACTGGGCTCTGCAGGCATTCAGATGTAGAACACAAAAAGACCCAGACTCTCCAGCTGCATCAGGCAACACTCGCACAACAAATCAAACAAAATGTGTACACACAACACACACAAAACACACAATAACAAGAAAAAACCCTCCCCTCCTTACTTTCACACATGGTGGCAGTGGTCAGTGACAAGACAGAGTGTCTCTATTAGTATCAAAGTGGCTCTGTCCACCCTAACAGATGGGTCTGCTTCCCCCAAGGTGGGCGAAGTGATTTACTCCATCTTCACTGTACTTTGCCTTATCTAATTGGACCGACCGTGCCCAGGAAGCAGGCCAGTAAATCATGTCACTATCATGTATTTATAGATGAGGTCATGTAACACTAGTGCTGATGGCAGCTACATAACATCTATATATGACACCTGTTACCGTGCCAGCTGCTGGCAGGGTGCCCAAAAAATGAGATGGACACCGCAGACAGAGGAGACAGAGAGGAAGCGAACCATGATAACAGGAACTAAAATTGTGATTATGACTGCGCAGATAAATATGACATCCTCAGACTCAGACACCAGCCGAGGCCCGGCTTCGCTAATGTGTGTTCCTGCTACTGGAGTAGTAAGTGCAGGGAACCACTCTGGATAGTGTCTCTGCAATGGTAACAGGGCTTGCCGCAAATAGGAAAGACACATTCCCAGCGTTCCTACGGTTGTTCTTGGTTGACTTTCTGGCGTCGATATCTGGAACAGACATTCCTGACTGCATGACTCCCCGGGGAGCTGAACTTCCTCTGCGTAACCCGAGCTAAACAGAAACTTCCAGGGATGTCCTGCAAGTCACTGATAGTCAGAATCAGAAGGATGAAGTTCAGTAAAGGAAAGAAACCCCGTCTATCTGTCTGTCTGTCTGTCTATAGATACTTTGCATAACTTGAGAACCGTTAATCTGATCTACTTTGCACTTGCCAGGTGTATTGCTGAGGAGCAAAGGGTGTCCTTAAATTCTTAATTTTTTGTGAATTCTGTGATTCCAGACTAATTTATACATACGGCCATCTGCATCAAGATAAATTTTCTGCCATTTTTATGTGACTTTGAGCAATTCTCACCAAATTTAGCACAAAACATCTCTTGACTAAGCTGGAAAAAGCTACTTTTTTGGACTTATGATATCTATACAGTTTTATTATAGCTGGCTTTCAAAGTCATATCTCCAAAACACTTTATGCTTTTGGGACCATATTCAGTGTATATTGTTGCTATTAAACTTTAAATCTGCTCTCCCCCCCGCTGCTGTTAATAAGTTTATTTGTATGGTGCTTCTATCTTGATCTCTGCTCCTTATCATATCCTGATTTTCAGAGTTCTCTTCATCTCATCATCACCACCACCACCAGTGCCTTGACTCACAAGGCCCACATGTCAAAAAAAATATTTGCTCAATTTTGTTAAAATTCTGAAGTCATTCATAATCTAAATTAAGCAGCCGCCTGCAAAATGGAAGAAATAAAACCACACAGCATGTATTTTCTCTCTGACATCCCCTCTCTGAGGTTGGGTTACAGGACAATGAAGGACTTGGTAATAAAAAAGTAATTGCATTAGCTTGATGGCTTTTACGAGCACTCTTGGCTACAGTAATCCAAAGGGAAATCTATGAAGGAGGTGTACAGCGCTGCCTGGAAAACACCCAGTTCTATCAAATACTGATAAGGCTGTTTGTATGTGTATATACTGTATGTGGAAGGACTTTTGTTCATTATTTTAATATATATTAAAGCTGACAGGTCAATTAAGAAAATATTTAAATTCAGGAAAAGGCCATTTTTGACTATGATCTGTGTTTCTGGCATGCATATGAAAATTCAATGAGAAAAAGTCATATTTATGTCATAGATTCTATAAGGATACATAGATAGCGTCTCCATGTTTGTACTGTATGCATGATCTCATATGTACACGTGGCTGAGAGTTTCTCCATAGAGCTTTAGTGGACAGGGTGCTTGCTGCTGCTGTCACCACCACGCTGGCCAGAGACGATAGGTGATGTGTCCCTTTTTTTAGAAACCATAAAAGAAGCCCTGCGTGCTATTAAGCATGCATCAGCACACCCCTTTTTTCATCGGCTTTAAGAGGGGGACACTGGAGCACGGAGCCGTTAACCTGTGTTCTCAATCTCTCTGTCACATGAAATGAACAAGCTCCCAGGTAGCTCAAGTTTGCAAAGTCAATTCACGGTCATATTGTCCTGCTGCTCCTCTCCTGTCATCTCCCGGGGGAGAATCCTGTCCAAAATCTTGTAAACCTAAATGACTTCTTGGACTAACACTCCAGCTCTGGCTGACTGCTGGATGTCAATGCCCCGCACGGCAGACGCAGGTATACTTGTGGTCAAAAGTTCATACTGTGGAGAAACAAAGCCCTGCACTGCTGAAAACAACGGAGGCAGAGACTACTTTTTACATGTATAAGTGAAACAAATCCATTTTGGATTTTGTGGAAAAAACAATGGTTGTATATTATAGACAGACTGAGTCTTATTTTCTGGTGCAGCACCGATATGAACATTTTTGGAACAAAATAATCACAGTAGTTGAGTAATTAGAACTGAAAGGACATTCAGAAAACAAACATTCCAACTTTTCTCCTGCTGCTTAAATTAATACGTAATTATACATACAATAAAAACATAACTGCTTAAAATATACATCTATTCAAAATATGTTTTAAAGTTTACTATACTATACTATCAGAGCACCAACAGCTCAACAAAATCACAGCACGGGTAAAATTGAACTAATTGTGGTGGTCGGCAGTTGAGAACAATAATATAGCACATACAGTGCAATAATGTTTTTGTTCCTGGAGAAATAATAAATGATGAATAGGAAATGACATTTAAATCTGCTAACAATGCCAAGCCTAATCAGCTGCCATGATTTATTTTATTGTGAAAGCCTAAAACACAGCCTTTGACCCCACATTCAGCCAAATAACGGGACATTACTGACAGCAAAACAGACCAGCTGCTAAAAGCAAAAGTAGCCTGTGCAGAATACCAAATTGTGGACAAAACATCATTGACAGCCAAGTTGGATGTTTGGGAGAAAGAGGTGTGATCAGAGACTGTGGGAATAATGCTGTCAGTGGATTTGCTGCTTGCAAAGCCAAAAAGTATTAGCTTTTGATGGCCACAAGCTAGGCAAGTTAGTGCTGAGGAAATACATCGACAGCTGCAGGAGCACAGGACAGGAGCTGCACCAGTGACGAACACAAGTGAGTGACTGTGTGTGTAATCGAAGTTGGACTTACATTAATGATTAAAAGTGGGTCCAGAGTTGACTTGGAGTTAATTGCAGGTAATGGGTCAGTTCTGCTACTCAGATTTGTGGGTGGGGGTTTGAAAAACTGGGCCCTTGTTGAGCTCTGCAACTGAATGCTCACTAAGAAATCATGAAATCTCCAGTACAACATGTTATATGAATTACAAACAGTCACTTGTTTTAGATCTGTCAGTGTCTTATGTCCAGACTATAGCTTCATATGCTACATATATGTTAATTGTGTATGTCTGTGTTTTGAAAGTGGATGTGCATGTTTCAGGATGCAAGAGATTCATGGGAACGGAATGCACTGAGGAACATTTCTGTCCAAGGCAGCTGCGTCTGAGACAGAATGAGATGGTTGGGAACAGTGTGGGAGACTGAAATTCTCCTCAGCCAGCCAAAACAACACACACGTGCTTAGAAATTCATTTCTAGGCCTTCTCTTCCTCTCAAGGTGACCACAGGAGCTGATTCTGGGACAGTGAAAAAAAGTAAACGTGAATAACTTCATAGTGTGATAAACCAACTTATCCTTATCATTAATTTCAATAAACTTTTCTAAAACACAAATCCATCAAAATTAAATGTCAGGTTTCTTTCTATTTTGCAATCCTATAGCAACTGCTGGAAAACATTAATGATTGAACTTTGAACTGTAAGAAAACTTTGACCACTTTTCCCACTATTTTCTCCCTTCTCATCTTTTTACCCATTTGCTGCTGTTATACAACTGGAAAAGAATCAAATTATAAAATAATGAGAGTCCATGGAGACATCTTCAGATAACAGTGGAAACAGTTGGGGCTTTTTCAGAGACATTCATCAGTTTACCTGCCAATGTTCCTTTTTGATCAACTCCTCTCCCATATTTCACTTGTTTTTCTCTCCTAACTCTTGTTATTTTTAACTAACCTGATTCTTGACTGACTGGCCTTCACAGAGGAGTTATTTTTCAAAGTTACTGTAATGGGATTGCCTGAGCTAGTTGAAATCTTCAGTCTTGTTAAAGAAGAAATAAAGGTTCAGAGACGTGAAGGCTTGAATTGAAAAAACACAACAGAATTTACGGGATGATGTACAACCAAGAGTAATTATAAACAGACTGGTCTCTCACTGACTTAAGTGGCTGTGAATATCATGGCCTACATCCAGTTTTGGTCATTTGCTGCTCTTAACACCCACTGTCACTGACTTCTTCTCCCATCTGTGTTGAAATGGAGATGATATGTTTTACATTTCAAGCAGTTGCAACAGCGAAGCTGCCGAAAAAGAAACCAGCAGTCTTGGAGCCAAAACCAAAGTGGACAGAGCCACTGAAAATGAAAAGCACTCACATATTGAGAATGTACCACAAAAAGTGACTATCAACACAGTGTTTCTGAAAGATCAGACGAAATGATGCCAGTGAGGCTTGTTTTGCTTCCAGCTATCAGATACTATAGGTCTATAGGTCAGTCCTGAATTTAAAACACCTGATATGAAACTAAGAAAACTTAATTTGACTTCACATCAATAGATGAACAAGGCAAAGGAGCTAAATCCCTAAATCTTCATTCTTTACCACCTCACAAAGTTCGATGGGGACTGTATTTATAAACAGGCGCACATTTATGGATCTTAGAGCAACATTAGCTCTAATTTTGAAACCTTTTAGCTTTGATTTGGTGTCCACTAACTCCTGAGGCAAATATCTATCTATTACTTATGTCCTTATCACTTCATGAAGTTCCTATGGATCCCCTTTTAGCTCTGTTTTGGTCTCCACAAAATAAATATCTGTTTTGCTACTCAATGTGCCATTATGTTCATAAGCTAGTCGTTAACTTTGAATGCTTGGTGATGAACAGGTTGTGTTTTCACTAAAAAGTTGACCTGTATAGACAAAAATGAAAAAGAAGAGAGCAGTGAGAGTGAATCAAAACAAACTTTGGGCCATAAAACCAAAACAATGAGACCCTCCATAGAGCTGAGGGGAGTTTCAAAGTCAGGTTTCTGTTGCTTTGCTCTATGACAGACACTTTTTTAAATTATACATAATAATTTCATCCATTGTTAATGTAAAAAAACATTGATTTAAGCAGCTCTGAAGGTACACTTTAAAAGCCAAGAGGTGCATATTTTATTTAAGAATTCTGGCAAAAAAAGACACTAAGAATAAATAATTTTTTTTATCAAACCAACTCGGTGGTTGTAGGCACTGTATCCAGTAGAATAGCTTGTAATTCACTCCATCATTTAGAAAATACAGATGATTCAGTGCTCAAAACTATTATTAAACTCTGGTTATTGTTCCCTGGGTGCAGCTCAGAGAACCACTGGGCTATTTTGAGTTTGTGGATGAATCAGAGGTCCCTGTTGTCCTCAAGCCAGCAGAGACGTGCTGTTCATCTCACACTGGTGTCATTAGTTCAAACTAAGTATCTTCCCAGTGGCGACACACTGTTCCTGCCTGGCAGCCTCACAACAGGACGAAGGACTCATCACGCACACAGCACACACACACAAAGGAAGCGCACGCACTGACACCAAGAAAATAGACAGTCAATCACTCTGCCTTCAGCCTTCGTGTTTACGCACACGCACACGTACAAACTTCTCGGTATGAGTGTGCATGGGATCAAGAAATGCAGAAGCTGGAGGCCGACTGACATTCCAGACAGAATAAATATTCCTGTTATGCTTCATTGTCTTGACCACTGTCCCTGAACCACAACCCGAAATAGCTTCTGAAAGACATAGGCACCTGTGATTTATCCTTCTGACCGAAAAAAAAATCTCCTCTGTGATTAAAATTTCTGGATTTTATAGAGTCTTTACATTTTTTTTTCTTTTACAAATGCCCCAAGGAGACACTGAAATGTAATTTCTAAATCAAGGCTCATAGTAATGTTCATAGACTGCGTGTGTCATCAGTTTCCTCAAACAGAGCCCCTCCCTTCCCCTCATATAAATGTGATCTGTGCCACGGATTGTTGCAGATTAATACTAGGAAGTGCTTACTCATCAAATATTGCAGTCGCTAATGTGGAACTGTATGAAAGGTTTGAATCAAGATGCTTGGAAGCCAGTGGAAAATAACATCAGTATAGCAAGATGAGTTTCCACTCTTGATTAATGTGTAAATCCTCTTATGTTGTGGTGTGTCGCTGCCAGCCATCTGACGAAAATACATAAATAGTAATGACTTTATGATCTGCCATGCATTAGGAACACAACATGTTGTATATACACAAACACAGCTACTGTAAAAAATAGAAAGTATATCACACAAGAACAGACACATGAATGCATTGTAAGTGCACATATCTATGTTTGTATGATAGACGCCACAGAGACCCCATACTTGTCTTTATCAGCTGCTTAGTTAAAATGATTTTCCTTGAGTGTCAAAAGTGTCAGAGGCTCAGCAGAGCTTTGCTATGTTGGCAGCTTCTTACAGCTTTACGCTAAAATACACACAGCACAAGCCTTCAAGTGCCTGAATTCCCGTTTTAAGCCTTGTAAAAATGAAAAAAAAAAAGAGGTGGCAAAAAAGAAGAAAAAAAAAAAAAAAAGACAGGATGGAAAATCTAGCCGGGTTCAACCCACATGGATTTAGAAGGCAAATATTGGGATACAGGCTGAGGATGATGGTCCTAAGTATTTTCTGCTGATATTCAGTGTTTTTGAAGTTCACCATTTTCATGCTAAAAAAAAAAAAACTCCAAGCAGAGATTACACAAGAATTTTTATCCTTGGGAGCGTGAAAAATCCCCTGAAACAATATTTAGTCCATGGGACACTAAAACTGCCAAGATAAGGACATTCTTCAAGGTTTGCAGACTAAGCAGCACATATATATTTAGTAGCAGGAAAGACCGTGGGATAAATTGGAAATGATAGATTTATTAAAAATAATTTTTATTAAATGAGTAAATTATTACAGTATAAATTACAAAGGTACCAGAATACTTTTCTTCTGTAGCTGTGCTGAGCCATGAACCATGTTGAATCACACTGATTTACAGTTATGTTCCTGTACCATTTGTTCCTTCTGATACCTGAACTTTGCATATTTTTTGCATAGTTTAAAAAAATCTCTCAGATTTCAACCCACTCTGTAAAGACTCTGTTGTTTTCCCCACAACCCCACAATAGTTCACTCCAATTCAGTTTACAATTACAAGAGAAAGAAATTTCCAAAAGTCCACTCCAGGTTTTACCGCAGATCCCCTCAAAAACAAACCAAATCTGGAAATGAAGACTGAAGAAACAACATCTATATTTGCAGTTCAACAGCAGAGATTATGCACAATACATACAACTAGTACTCATAGTACCTATCGTCAGTCAATCAGTAACTTAGCCAGGTTTACAGTGGCAGCTCCGCTAAATCAGTGGTTCTCAAACTTTTTGAGCCACGACCCCCCCATAATAATCAAGTTAGTGTTTGGGACCTCCACAAAAAATTCAAATTGCACGTAGAATTTTACTGTCACAAACAGACTCAATAAAGTCTATTCTAAGGCAAATTATATCACGGGTTCAACCCATTCCCCACTCTAAAATATGGCCCTCGTTTCCCTCACATTTGTTGAACTGTGCAGGTTGTTATTTTTGTTTTGTTTGTTTTATATTGTTTTGTTATTTTTGTGTTGCAATCATTACAACCCCCCAGGTCTGAGAATCACTGCGCTAAAGTACTGGCAACTCATAGAGAAACTTTGACTGGGAAATACAAAATCCAGAGACCTTCTGCTGGATATGAGCTGGCTAAAATAATGTGGACTTTGCAGCTGGATCTAATGCTCAGGTAAGGCTGGCATTTCTTTCCTCCACTGACCAGAAAATTTGGCCAACAGGACACTGCAGGGTCTTGTTTCAGGGCTAATACATTAGGCGGTATTGGATTGGTGCACAGACTGGCATACTTGCCCTCACCCGATGCTACATTTTAGTATTGGAATGTGAACAACCCTATTTACAGCGGCCGTCTGCTACGGCCTTAGAATGTACTATAGTCCATTCTATAGCAGTGAATATCACGCTATTACAGCCTGAACTGAGAATAACAAGCATTCAGCTCCACAAGTGAACCCTGCTCTCATTTTATGGAAGAAAAGTGAGGAAGGCATCAATGGATAATGAATAAATGGGAAAGGATACATTTGTACATCGCTCTCCAACATACACACAAAACTCAGAGATGAATAATGTCGGTTATATCCCTCTTTCCGCGTCGCATTGTATCACCGCTGACACCAAAGCTCTTAAAAGCTTTCCATTTTCTTTCTGCATAAATTGTGCATATGCATGATGCAGAGCCGGGAGTGATTTGATAAGCTTTTTTTTTTTTTTTTCATGACCCACTAAATTTTATGATGGGCTGGCGTGACATATTTTCACAACACATGCATGATGCATTGACAGGGCAAGTACACGCACTCGCTTATGCACAAACACACACATTCATGCAGAGTTCTTGATAGGCACGTTAGCGCACGTAGGCAGAGAAGTGGCGCACAGAGATGCACACAGACACTAAAAGCTTTCTGCATCCTTTGGTGGTTCCGTCAGCATGACTAAGTGTGCTACATCTCACACTGTTCTCCAGATAGAGCCATGATTTCCCCTGGCATCACACACTCAGCTCCCAATCACTCCACACATGTCAGACCTAATAGCATCTGCTCCGACACACATGCACGCCCACACACACACACACACCTGTAAATACTGCACAGAGGCACACATATTTGAAGGCAATCATATACCCTCCTACACACAAACACACTGGAGGGCTGTGAGTCTCCCTCTCACCGGCAATATGCTGCTGCAGTGGATGTGGGTTTGTGGGCGACTGCAGGCGGAAAGGAGAGGTGTTACCTAAAAACAAGACAGACTGGCCAGCAGCCAAACGAGGAGAGGGTGGAGAGGGAGGAGAGGGAGAAACAGAATGACAGAAAGCAGGTGGGGAGGATGACGCCAGGGTGCCTGCATGCAAAACACAGAAAGTGAGAGGAATATAGTGACAGAGAGGGAGGATAGTGGGAGCCTGAGAGGAAATTATTTGAGGGGGTGTGCATAAGACATTACGCTGTCATAACCATGTCATTGCATCTGTCATAACCAGTGTTTAGGAGTGTTTATGACCATTGTCATTAAGTGTAAGTCAGTCATTTTTAATGCAACCAAGATGATATAACATGTTAATATCTTTGTCACGACAACTTGAAATTATCAAGCTTACAGAAACTATTTAGCTTTATGTTTTAACATCACATTACACTGTCATGACCAGGTCATGACACCTGTTATAAACATGAAGGAGTTTTTATGTTTATAACTGTTGTTATTAGGTGCCTTTTGGTCAATTAAGTCATTTAGCAAATGTGATTGTTTCAGATGGCTTTGTTATGACAACTTGACATTATCAAACTTAAAGAAGTTTCATGTTTCAACTTTACATTAAACTGTCATGTGTGGTTGGTTTTGAAATTGGCTGTCAGACCATTATGAATTGGTAATTAATATTTTCCTTCACCTCAGCTAAAGTGGTACCACATCATAAAACGTTATTTAGGCCAGTTTGACAACAGAGTGCGGTATCAAGGTGATTTAGCTTACGGAGTTAGCTGATTGAAAGATGGCGGTTAGGTAGATCACAAGATAACAAGCAAACCACTGTGTGCTGTTATCTAGCTAGTGTTAGATAGTCAGCCCAGTTAGCTGTGGAGTTAGCTGCCTAATTAGCTGACTCAGCCCTGTGGTGCCGGGAGCCAAATCCGGCAACAGAACCACCTCGGTACTCTATTTGCTGTCATCAAACTGGTCACCATCAGCCTCGGAGGCCAGTATAATACAACTTAGAGACAAGTCCAAAATGTGTCACTTTTCCTGAGGTCAAAGAAAATATTCACACATACTTATAATGATCTTGTGATTGTTAATATCAAAATCACTCACATATGACAGAATGACACAGCGTTAAAACATAAAACTAAACATGTTCTCAAAGTCTGATAATGTCAGTGTCATAACAAAGACATTATCAGGTTATGTTGTCTTGGTGAATGTCAAGTTGTCATAATGAAGACATGTCAAACAATGTCCACTTTGCTTTAAAATTGGCAAAACTGACTGAATGACACTATCAACAGTTATAAACATTCATAAATATTCCCTCATGTTTATGACAGGTACAATGACATGGGTATGACAATAACCAGTAATGACAGTCTTATGCAAATCCTGTCAAAAAGTGCCAGTGCCAAAAAATATGAATGCACGAGAAAGAAAGACTTGGTAGTGCATGAAAAATTCAGCTTGGTTGAGACATTGTAGCCTTTTAATTTCCTCTTAAAATCATTGCTGTCTGTGTTTGACGTACAATCAGATTAGGTGAACTGAACTCTGTGTTCTCTATTTTGCCTGTATGTGCCTGTGTGAGAAGAGAGTCAGTAAGTACAAGTGAGTTTTTATTGGTGTGGATGTGATTAAACGCACATATACTTGTGTGTCTGTGTCTGTGCTCGTGCATGAGCTCGCCTCTGGATTTAGCAAAGCAAATGGGTGTAAATACAGCAGGAGTGGAGTCAGCAGCAGGAGCAGACGTGATGCACACATCGCACAGAAAAGAGTTAGACAGTGCCTTAAGGAGCTTAGATGGGGGAGAAGTAGGAGATACGAGGGGTGAGGGGGGTGAAGAAAGAAATCGGTGGGGATAAAGGGAAAGAAGCAGGGCTACAGGGACCGAAGGAAATGAAGAGAGGGGAGAGTTAGAGAGCAAAAAGGCAGAGAGGAGAGGGGAAGTGGGGGGGGTGTCAGTGTGCTATGACTTGCCTCTTCCAAAACAGGAATTAATCCAATAATCGCTTGGAAACGTTTTGCATATTTCTTCATTCTTCTCATGCACATAACAGACCATCATCTGGTGCAAGTATGTGTGAGACCTGTCAAGACCTCGGAGACACACACACACACACATGCAAGGACAAATCCCATCGCTGTGGGGTTAGTGCACATGTGATGCCACTGAGAGTCGGAGAATCAGAGTCTTTAAGTTTATCTGCCGCTTATTTCAAGTGTCGCTCTGAGTGTCACAAATGTCAGCAGCTCTGCTATAGGCTTTGCCTCCATGTCAGCTCATTAGCACTTGACGCTATAAAGCACACACACTTCAAACCCTCCAGAGCCCGAGAGTCAGTAAATTAACTGCCAGTAATGCAGAAGAGAACAGAAAGACTTCTTATCCTTGTGATGTGATCCATTTATCACCATTTCTCAGTTTCCTTCAGTCTTTGTCCTTGCTCTGTCTTTCGTCTTCTTGTTAACTTCTCCCTTACCACTTTTTTTTTTATTCAGGTGTCTTTCTTTAATCAAATATTGACTACTGTGTGCTCTTCAGGTGCCGGGGAGCACAGGAACATACACGAGAACACAAACATGTAGATGCAAGGGCTGCAAAGTGATGAAAACCTGACATGACAAAGCAGACCTGTGGAAAACTCTGCCAGACACGCACAGTAAACTATACATTTAAGCAAAATTGCAAAGATGATATGTAAATGATCTTGATAAGCCATAAAGAGATTACAACTTGTTTTGCTGGCTAGCACACCTCTGGTCCAGGTGTTCAAACATCTGCTCTCTTCAGCAGTTTATTATTAAAGAAATAATTCAGCATTTTAAAACTAATTTGTTCACTTTCCTGCCAAGAGTTAGGTGAGAAGATCAATACCACTCTTACAGCTGTATGGTAAATATGAAGCTGGAGCCAGCAGCAGGTTAGCTTAGCTTTGCCTGCAGAAAGAAGAATGGGAAACAGGGGGAAACAGCTAGCATGGCTGCTTAAGCTCACTAATAAAACATTATGTCATTTGGTCAGTTCGTACAGTCAGTGTAGAAACAACCATTTCTGGTCGATGCTGGTTGCCTAGCAGCTTGTCTGACTCACAGGAAGTAGGCTGTTGATATAAGCCTGCCATTCTTTCAGTTGACATTCTCCTCCTTACACAATCTGTGTGTTACCACTTAAAATATCCGTTGTTACTTGAAACAACAACAACCTCGTAGCTTCAACCTGCGGGTTAAAAATGGCAAGTTACCTGACTATATGCCAGGGCTTGCAAATATTCCAGTTCTTTTTATCAACAGAAGGAGTGGGTCCTCGTATAAGACCAATGCCCACAGCACTCAACAAGGTCTGGTTCCACACATAATCATTTTGCTATAGTGGAAAAAGGCCCCGCCTGGTTTGTATTTCTTTAAGCCAATCACAATCATTTTTAGGCAGCGTTTAGCCCAGGACACAGCGATGGTGTCTCTGTTAAATAGTGTCGGGGGGGTTGTTATGATGGAACATTTGCTAACTTGAGTGTAAGCTGCTAGGTCAGAGGTGGTTGTTGTTTCCCATGCTCTATGGTTGACATCCAGTGAGTCAGACTACTTCCATGGAGGCTGCCATGTTGTATATCCAAGTTGATATTGTTGTTGACCCAGAAGGGACAAACCAAACACTGGCTCTTCACGTTTTTTATGAGTTCCATGTCCACCATAGTTTCTATACTACATACTTGGAAGGGGAGGGTGAGCTTATTGTTAGGTGCCACTAAACCCTACACACTGTTCCTTTAAGACAGCAAACTCACATTTCTCCCCTCTTGTAGATTTAGCATATCTGCATACTGTATCAAAGCAAACCCATTCATCTCATCAAGTCAGTCATGACTGGTGTTAAACTAGTTCATCTTCCAGTGTTGCATCACACATGCAAGACCAAAATCCTGTGCTGAGAGCTCACAACACACACTTCAGCTTCTTAATTTTATCTACTCAGCCTCTGCAAGGGTATGTTAGGCGGCCACAAAATTTACCTAAATTACACTCCAGTGATCCTGAAATACACGCTTCCAAAGCAGCAGGTGATGAAACATTCACGGCTACAACAGTATGTATCCTAGTTGTAAGTGGTTTCAGTGAATCCGATTGTGTAAAAACAAATACAAATCTAGAGTGTAGTACCTTTAAGCTGCAGTCTTTTAAGAATATCAAAGTGAAACACTATTACCAAGGTCTGCCAATTATAAGACACAAATTTCTTTGCTTCTGAGCAAAGAGCTCTGCTTAACAGCTGCCTGGGGAATTAACTCACTTCCCTGCAGTTTCAGCTGTGCCACATTCTGTCTTTTACAGCTCTGGCACTTGTTGGCATTTTCTCTGCTGAAATATCCACCTTCCTCACCCAGGGGAAGCTTACCTTTCCCTTAATGTGTGAGAAATCATTTAGTGACAGAGTAGCTCCCAGCGTACACAGCAGACAGAGAAAATAATGTGAAGGGTAATACAGAGGTCAAACAGAGAGAGGCAGGGGTCAAACTGAGGCAATTCAAAGCAATTATTATTATGGTACTGCCAATATGTGACTGATCAGTCACATATGAATGGAAACTCAACCCAGAGGGTTTCAATGAATACACAGAAAAAGAAACAGAGGGGAATGCAGTGTAACACACACATACACACACCTTTTTGACCTACATCTCCCATGATTAGCTATGCACAAATAGGACTTCCTCTCCTCCGCCTCACCATGAGTGAGAAGAAGATTAGAAGTTAGCTGCCACTGCCACTGGTGAGCTGAGCTGGAGCTTGGACTGGGCCTGGTCTCCTCCCAGATTTGGGGTAGATTGGGGATTTCAAAGTCAAGAACGTTCAAAGCCTTGGCTGGGGAACGTTCAAAAGAACCACAGCCAGCCATGAAGTGGAGAGGAAAGGAGGGGGGCAGAGTGAGCTACTTACAGTAAACTCTCCCACAGTCTGCAGCAGGGAATGTGGTGGCAGAAAGAGGAGGGGGGTGTGGGGGTGTGGGGGGTGTATGTAAAAAGGGTACATGCTAGTGAAAATAAAGTGTGGACTCCTGTGGGTTAAGTCGATGCGAGGTGCTGAGCAGGTGGAATTTTGCTGACATGTTGGTGAAAAGCTTGAAGCGGGAGCTACAGTTTTGGTAGCAAAAATCATCAATAATACAGAATGTGGGATTGCATTTTAACTGGAATAAAAACTGATGTTTTATGCTGCTGAGAACATCCCGGCTGTTGTTGTGTTCACCTTGAGACCCAATGAGATGGAGCTTTTGCTGCACACTGAATGTTAACAACGTCTCCCGCTCTCACCCAGACTTTTGTAATGTAGAGTGACAAAAAAGCCCAAATGTGAAACCATTAAAATGCACTTTCTTTGAGAAGGAGAGCACAAACCTACAAACATGCACCTTCCGACAGATAAAAACTGCCAATGCAGTGCTTTCTTGGGTGTTTATTTCTCTCTATGGCCCATTTCACACTGGGCAAAAAACTCCATTAACATCTGGCTTTTGCTTTCATTAGGAAAGGGTACAATTGGGATTCAGTCCTGGGTCACAAATAACTCTGCATTAGTCACAGGTATTTATCATCTCCAGCATAGTTTGAACCTGCTTGAAGGTTTGTGTAAACAGATAACCCCTTGTCTGTAGTTGAGCATCTAAACAGTGGATAGGCACATTTTCTTTTCCATAAATTCTTCATAATGAATGTCCTCTTTTATCTTTTATTACTTTTATCTAAAAGCTTATATTGTGAAGCAGCAAAGTCAGGAAATGTGGCGTTTTCATCAGCATTAACTTAATACGATTACAATCCAGCCTAAAGCAAACACGAATCTGTAAACTATAAAATATGCAGACACTAAACTAAAACTAAACTTCAAACCACAGAGATTCAGTTGTAAACTACAAATGAGCTGAGGGCACACAGCTGAACACACAGAGCTGTTCTCCTGCATGCACAAGAGGTGAGTTTTGGCTTTCGAGACCATATCACCAACAAAAACAGACAGGCAAACGGGTCTTAGGGATCACCTGTTCTTCGCAGGTTAATCGGCCTTTAAATCCGTATATATGTGTAATTTTGCAGTAGTATGTGTAGCACAATGCCATTCATTTGACACAATCAAACTGTGGTGACACTTTCATGCCCCGAGGACAGAAAACATCACTGTCACTTCCTTAATCTAGATCACTTTGAAGATTTTACAGTATGAAGTAGATAGGATCATGTCTTCAACTAGGAGATTTACTTTTTAAAAAGGGGATAATTTACATAATGGTGCAGTATATCAAGAAGCCTATGTAGCGATTCTTTTTGCAGAGTGCTGTGTCAGTGAAAACAGAGCAACTGTAGCTTTCAAGCATTATATCTTCAGATACTACCAATAAAGTTATCTCTAGCAGACTACAGGGCAAATACCATACGTCTGCAGTTCATGTCTGGGCAATATGTGAATTTTAGCATCTTAACAAGCACAGCTGAATACTTTACTGCTTTTACTATTGTTTTCACAGTCAGTGCAGACACACACACACACACACACACACACATATATATATTTGCGCACCATTACAGAAAACAAAGAATATATATGTATTTCTCAGTTTAACCGTTCTAAACATCTACTCCTTCTAAAAGATCATCAGTGATTTCTTATGACTTATAAACAGACACTTACTACATTGGTGAAACATTCAGCTTTAATTTGAACTCTAAGCTAAAAATGCTAACCTTTACTGAACCAAGGTAATTGAAAGCCTTTTTCCTTAAATGAACATTTGGGACGAACAACATATAAAATCCTGTGACTGCACAGACTATTGCCTATAACTCTAAAGTGAAATATAAATACATAAATAGGATGGGAGCAGCCCAAGAAGTGCTTTATATATTGAAGTATACCAGTGTGTGCAATACTAACTCTGCTCAAGCATTGTATCTTATTCTGTTAATGGGCTCAGCTCATTCTCTGGGTAACCATTTGAATCCACATTATTGTCATTCCAGAAAGCATAAATAATGTGATGGAAACAGATATTTCTTCATCCAAAGTTCCTCAGTATTATTTGGAAAAATTCAGCCCTGTGATTGTCTCAGCAGAATTTTAAAAAAAGGCAGCACCTACCTTAATAATTTACACATTTAATGCACCAAGATTATTTGTTTCAACTGAAGGATATTCTTATACTTGCCCATTTTTACTGTTGAATTCCTAATTCCAATGTAAAACAGAGTCTTTCATTTTCTAAAACATTTTTCAGAGCATCCATAAACCATCTTCTATCCAATTATAGGCACAGAAGCAGATAATTTTGTTAGGTGAACAGATACAGATACAAATAATCATGTCTCTGTGCACCTCTACTAACCATCATAAGGCCTCAACCAATAACTAGATAGCTCTATGCCAGTAAAGACATAATATGATGCAATGCAATGATAATTCAACAGAAACATTCTGTAAAATATGTCACACTGCAAACTTCTGTGTGTTTATGTTTCATTTTCTTTTTTTCAGGAAAGTGTCCATTGAAGAGGTATATAAATAGACAAAAGACAGACACACTCATGATCAAAGTTTTCAGGCCAGCAGATGTGGCCAGCTACTTTTGGTCTTTAGTGGTGGAATTAGCTGCAGCTCGTGCCTCTCTCTGTTGTTTTTCACCCTGATTCAGCAGTCCTGGACTTTACGCAGAGCCACTGAAAGCTCAGTGGCCACAGGGAATGCCAGCTCATCGACTATTATAATGACGGCCTCCCTATTGCTCTCCGCCTCTCTCTGCCCTTCTCACCAGCACACCATCCCAATTGTCTCCCTCTGTGTCACTCTTTCTGTTGGCGAGCTGTCGTTCTGTTCTTCCAGCTGCACAAAGGCTGGTGTGAGTGTGTGTGATGCAACTGTGGCAGCGCTGAAAGTTCATAGTCAACAGAAACACACAGAATGAACATCCCCAAGGTGGGAATGGATGGATTAAAGATTTTGCTGTTTGGCAAACTGCAAACAAAGATATCATAATGAATGTCGCAGGCTATAATATGAAGAACTCTTTGTGTGAATGGCTTCAAAGCTCAACAGTAAATAATTTCAGTCTTTTTCAGTTAAATCTTCCAGATGGTGACTTACCTTCCTTCAGTCACACAGAAGTCAAACAACATAAAAAAGGAGCAGTACACAGAACTTGTTGCTGATATGACCTTATCGCATGCGTTGTAAACTGAAAAGGACATGAAGGACTCACCTTTAGTTTATCAAAGCGTTCGGTGAGCGAGGACACCTGGTGCTCTCGGTGGCGCCCCACCAGCTTGCAGAGGGCACAGATGAGCTGGTCGTCCACCAGGCAGTACATGTTGACCTTCTCGTTCTCGTGCTCCAGGCAGGTCAGGCCACGGATGTGTGTGTCAGGTACCGGTTCCACCAGACGGTGGCTGGTGAACGGCTTCTTGTTAGGGTGTGTTGCACGCAGGCATCGGTCACAGTACGACACCTCGCACGTGACACACGTCTTGACGGCCTCACGCGGCGGATCCTGCTCGCAGAACTGGCAGCTGATGCGTGGATCCATTTTGGCAACGACAGCAGGGCTGTGGTTTGCGTTGGTGTGGTTAGCGTGATTGGTGTGATTGGCGTGCGGGTGGGAGTGGCTGGAAGTGGCCGGGCTGCCGCGGGCGCTACTTCCACTTGTGCCACCACCGCCGCCGCCGCCAATCGTTCCAGCTATTGTCCCGCTAATGGTGGCGGTGTAGGGCCGCTGCGGCTGCAGGCGCCGGCTCTCGGTGGGGGAGTTGGGGCCGCTGAGGGAGGCCTTTTGAAAGCGGTCAATGATGTTCTGCAGCGTCACATTGCGCTTAAGGCCCTCCAGGCCGCGGTGATTCAGCGTGATGACGTAGCGACAGGTGGGGCACTGAAAGGCCGAGATGGACTCGAGGGGCTTGCTGGTGGAGCAGTGGGACACCAGGATGCGGTGGGCACAATTAAAGCACAGGCTGTGGGCACAGGGCAAGAGCAGGGGGTCTTCAAACAACTCCAGACAGATCGGGCAGGTCAGCTCAGACTCCAGTGTTTCCATCTTCAGTTGAACCAATCTAAAGGTGACATCAAATCCCACGGAAGCTGGCCAATTACCTGCAAGATGAAGAAAATATACATATGAGTATTTACAGTTGAATAGAACAGCAGAAAGTCTGAACAATTCATCAATTTGCCCGTTCACCCACTTCTGATCTTAACCGAATTGGTCATGAGATATTGACTTCAGCTTAGACAGGCCAGACCAACACAGATTCAACAGACAAACACACATTTTCTTTAACTATTATATATCAGCTGCTCAGCTTGCACACACAAAGAAAAAGATGAGTAAAAGTGTTTTATGTATGAGTAGTTACAGTTACAAAATAAACAGGCCTCTAATTAGCAAATCTCACTTTACTTTTGTTCTTTCTGATCTTGTGATCAGTCATGAGATGTTGGCTTCCTGTTAGACGGACTTGAGTCAAGTTTTTAAAGAGAGAATGCATTGCCCAAATTCTCTGATTTCAGCTTCTCAAATGTGATTTTTTTTTTACTTGTTCCTTCAGTCCTAGAAAACTGATCTTTGTATTGTAGACAAAACAAGTCATTTGAGGAGTCACCTTGGACTTTGGGAAACTCTGATAAATATTTTTCACTATTTTCTGACATTTTATGGACCAAACAACTTTCTTGATTAATCAAGAAAACAAGGCTCAACAATAAGGATTGCTTGCTGGCTCAGGGCAAGTAAAATGGCATGTTGGCTTAGAAAATCTAGTGACTCACTTGCCCAACTGAGAAGTGAGAAAAAAAGAATTAAACTATTTGGATAATTAATTAAGTAGTTAAAGTAATTCTTCATGGCAGAAAATGCTGTTTTCACCCTATCAAATATAGAGATTTCTTCATTTCTTTGTTTAATTAAACTTTGGGTTCTGGACTGACAAAGCAAGACATTTAAAGACATCACTAAGGCCTTTGAGACAGGGATGGACATACTTCACTATTTTCTGACATTTTATAGATGTTGCAGCCCTAGATTAAACATGACAATTTGATTTAGTCTTTGTTGTATTTAAAAATAATTGATAATCAAATTGGACAGTAGCAGTAAAGACTGACTTTGGTTTCTGAAGCACTTGATTGTCAAGTGAACAAAAAAAGTTGACGCTGAATCCTGGAAATTGATCTACAGATTCATCAACAATGAAAATAATCATTAATGCAGCTTTTACTAACATACAAAATTTCTTGCTCTATTATATATCAGCTGCTCAGCTTGCACAACTGTCATAAAGACCTCCTTATTGCAACCTTTAACAAATGGTTCCTCCTTCAGAGCTGTATGAGAAGGAGAGGAATGACTGCACGAACAGGGACGACGATAAATGGACGTTGGCTGACTGGTAGGGCAGAAGTAAAAATCAATGGAGTGAAGAGACGAGGAGACAGATGAACAGCAGCAGAAGAGGACAGAGCAAGAGGAACTTGTAAAACAGAGGACCTCTGTATTTCTCACTGACAGACCCCTACGCGCTTCAACTCTTCATTCATCTTCATACATTTTTTTTCCATCTTTCATTCTCCGGCTAACCACTGACTGCCTGTTTTTAATGTTTTTTATGGTGAGATCAGCTTCACTTATCAAGCAATAAACACCTAACCACAAGGACATTTCAACTTTTAAAGTATGATCCCCAACAACAATTTGAAGAGAGACAGTGAGAACACAGCCTGAGCTAAACAAGAAAATTGATTTCAGATCCTCCCCATCTTTCTCCAAGCCCTTCAAATCTCAGCACCTCACCGGCCGCATATCAAGCTGTCTCCCCTGGGCGGCCTTAAAACCACTGACATGAGAAATCACCAGCCCCCTTCTCCCACACACACACACACACACACACACACATCCGTGCTGATTCAGTGGCGTAGCAGCGCAGCTCGCAGTGGCTCTCTATCCTTTAAAAGAAACAAAGCAGACACCGTGAAACTACAGTATTAAAGTGGACGACCTCAGATAGCTGACAGTGACAATTTCATTAGGTGATGCTGAAAGACTGCCCTCATCTGCCTCTGTGCGAGTCATGCAGGATTTACTGATGACTGGCTTTTATTGGTTATGACTAATCAAAAAGTACCTTTCACCTTTGGGACAGGGTTTAAACTCCTGTGAATGACGTGTTTGAAGCTTAGATCATTGCGGACATAAAGATGACTGTGTTCTGACACTGAAAAAACATCGAACTCGCAGGTGGAAACGTGTTATCAAGAAAAAAGGCTTAAGCTGGTCTTTGGCTTCCTCAGAGGTTTAAAGGTACAATTTCAAAGTGAGGATGTGCTGAGCGTGGAATGACTGAGCATCACTGGAAACTGCATATCAGTAAGTTCAGCAGCCTGGTTTTCCAAATTACTGCATGTTTAACGCCTATTACTCAACATAAAATGTTGAACATGTTGAACAGCCTGTCCAATCTGGAATTTCATTCCTGTACAAGATCCCAGTTTTGGTTTTTTTTGCCTGGCTGGCTCTCGTCAGTACAGACACTGCTTTGTCCAAGAAATAGAAAATTCCAGAGAAACTTAGAAAGACTTCCGGTCCTACTGGGAGAAAGCCATGAGGTCGGCAACTATCTGAGCTCCCTGTTCTGCATGTCTAATAATTAATGTTGTTTATTAATGAATAATTAATTTGTTGAAGGTTTGTCTCATATATTACTTTCACCTAAATTCCACAGCCCCATTTATTCTCCATGCCCTTTGTATTGTTATTGTTTATTTGGTTTATCTGTGCCTCATACAATCAGATAATAGTATTAAGATGCTTTGACAATACTGTATTATGTGCAGTCATTCCAATCAAGCCAACCCAATTCAAGTGAAAGATATTTGATAGTCCCAAAAGACTGCTTTGAGTTCATCTTAATCTGCTGATTATTTTATTGATCAGATTTTTATTAAATAAAATTCTGAAAAATGAGAATTGAAAAAAGTAGGATTCACCATTTCTCAGAATCCACAGCGTCTTCAGTTGGCTTGTTTTTACTGACCAACAGTCAAAAAGCAGAAGATTTTTAATTTACTGTCACATGACATGGAAAAGTATCCTTACATTTGAAAAGGTATAACATGAGTATATGTGGCACTTCCGCTCGAAAAATGACTTAAATGACTTGTCAATTCAAAATATAATATCAAAATAGTTGTATTACTGTTGTGTAAACTAATTGCTTTATTAACTAATCAGCTAGGGCTGAGCAGTATATCAATATTTTATCAATGTTGTTGATTTTGCTGAAAAATTTAGGAAGACTAGATATCACTATAGATTTTAGATATTATTCATGATTTTGCAAGTGTTGTCTTCTCCTGGTTTTAAAGGCGACATCACTGTAAAGTGATGTAATTTCCTGAACTTACCAGACTGTTCTAGTCATTATATCCACGTTACTGACGATTATTTATCAAAAATGTCATTGTATTAATATTTTGTGAATGCACCAATAGACATCCCAACAGTGTTGTCATAAGCAATCTATTTATCTATCTGACAGCGATAACTATTGCTAGAGGTGTATTTGCTCAAATATATTGTGAAACCTGATTTTGTCCACATTGCCCAGCATTTGTTGCAGCGCTACTAACTATTTTGCAGCTAAGATATGTTGAGGTTATTACCTTAATCACTTCAGTCTAACTCTAGATGAATAATAAAATTCACAACTTGTCAAAACATGCTTAAGTACGCCCTTGTCTTGCTACTGAATTGATTTAATTGTCCATATTAAGTTATACCGAGTTAGCTCTGCCATCCACAGCCCATTTGTAACTTAATTGTGCTGTGACACTCTCCTGACTCAGTGGTGCGAATTCGGCTGCATTGAAAACTCAGCATTGCACAACCAGCCATAATCTAAGGACATGCTGGAGACAGGACTGTATAAAGACAGAAGCAGAGCTCAGAGGCTCAAACTCATTTGCACTAACAAAAGTCTCCTCCCTCCTGCTGCACCAGAAACCATGCCTAGACACTGAGCTGTGTTCAAAGCAAACATGATTTGAGCAGCAGCTAAGTGCTTGGGAAAGGCACTCAACTGAAGAAAGTAGTTATATGCAGGCAGTGGCTTTTGTTACAAAATTCATTATCTGGAAAAGAAATAAATAACCGCTCGCAGCCACTCAAGCAGATATTACGCTGATAAAAGGCAATGGGCATTGTGCTTGTGTGCAAATAAATGTGTGTGTGTGTGTGAGAGAGAGAGAGAGAGAGAGAGAGAGAGAGAAAGAGAGGCTGTATATGAGTATACATTTTAAGTAGCGTGTCCATAATGTCCTCCTCCAATATTCACCTTGGTTGCTATTTATCAGATGCTTTATATGGTTGTTATCACACAGGCTGGCCGTGTACGGGATAAAGAGGGAGACCGAGAGTTCAGAAGAAAACCAGAGTGAGCGAGTGTGGGGTTCTGCTTCATCACACCAACAATAGGCCTAATTTATCTCTACTGTATCAGACAGCGGACAACCAGGGGCAGACCAGTGGAAACAGGATGCAGGGGGAAGGTGGTGATGTGGGGAGGCAAGGACAACCATCAAGACCTTTTCATGACAAGCAAGGCCACTGTTCCCTCCAGTCTGTGGACTCGAGGTACAAATATGACATAATTTCCCCTGAAAAACCTCTAGCCTTAAAACTTTATGGTGGATATTCCACTTATTAGATTTAAAAAAAAAAGAATAAGACAGATGTGGGTAAGAGAAACAGTTTTTTAATACTTTAACTTTTTGAACTTTGCATACAGATATAGTTCACAAGTGCCAGTTAGTTATTCAGTTAGGTACTATTACTCATTTTTATGAGCACAGGTCAGAGGCGTTTTGATAGTTTAATCTGCAATAGAAATACTTCCCCTGTGTCACTGGTATCTATCCTTATTTGCTTTCTCAGGCGTTACTGGAGCACAGAGCAAAAAGGGGCAGAACTTAGGACTGAATTTAGAGACATGAACAAAATATTTCTAAACACAGCTAAACCTTTTTCAGTTTTTGAGATATGCTTATTTTATGACATGAACTATTTACCTGCTTCTCTACTCCTCTGGCACCAGTTCACTGTGCTGCCGCCACCACTGCACCACAAATAAAACTGCACCATGACATAACATAATGGTGTCATCGCCTCATGATACTAGTTTACAACGTGCTGATGTGAAAGACAGAAGCCTCAGTTTTCAGCTGAACACGAAGTGAATGATCAAGCTATTATGGGTTTTAAGAAAGGAAAATAGGGAGTACTGAACTGGGTCAAAAAAGTAGTCTTGGTAATGTAGGAAGATGAAAAATCAGAATAGGGGCAGTAATTAGATGAAAATAAAACCAACCATGATTGTTCAGCTTATTGAAAAAGAAAGTGTCATTAATATTTGGCAGTCTGGAAAGATTCAAGGCACTTGAAAAATCTTTATTTGTTTCGACTCACAAAGTCTTCATCAGGGCGTAGCTTTGCCCTGATGAAGACAGTGTTTTATTTTCATCTATTATGTTTTTTTCTTTTTTATATAATCAAATTAAAACAGGATTATGCAAACATCGATCTCCTGCAGCCACTTTGGTTCAGCCCGTGAGAGACCCATTTTAAAAAGAGTTAAATCGTCCTACTTTCTAAAACAAAATGAAACAAATGCATTGTGTTGATGAAGTTGTGTGTCACTGAGAGCGGCTTCAGGCTGACCAACAGTTCAGCTCCACATAGCCGCTGTTTCAGTGGTGAAATCTGTCAACAACAGGAAACAAGGCACACATTCATTAAGCCTCTCAGGATACACATTGATTCAAGATCATCAGGTCGCTGTACGGCCATGTGAACTCTGCTCTGGATTCAACAAAGAACAACAATGTCTTTTCATTAAAGCACCACAAATAAAAGAAGAAAATATATGCCAATCAATACTTAGTTATTGCACTCCAGGAGATGATTTTCTTTAAATCCCGCCTCTCTGTTCAGCAGTATTTGACAAATAAAAACACAGGAAGTTACACAAATCCCTCAGTTTACTTCTTCCTCAGAGAAATAAACCATATGTCATCACAACAAATATACTGTGGGATTGTACATCTGTCAAGACAGCAGAATCATAACTAGAAAACAATCCGCCACATGTACAGACACTGAAACAGAATCAATTATTAAGCATCATATCAATAGAGCTGAGTGCATGATCCGTGTCGTGGATATGTGCAACTGTCCAATTCAAATGTTGACTGACTCAGCAGTCTTCCTTTATTCCTGAGGACGGAGCTCAACAGTGCTGCTTATGCTGATGTTAATGTGACTGTGCTTAACGGAGCATGGCGTTATAATTAACACCAAGCTTTAACACACCATCACCAGGCCCATTAAGCTTTAGCTATGTCACTCTGGGGAAACTGTGCTGGCTATGATGGGAGCCACTTAGGGACGAGTCGCTGGCTTCATGGTAAAGGCAAGGTTTGTTCTGCAGACAGTCACAATATATTGATACACACACAGACACACACAGAGATACACACAGCTAGAGCTGCACCGCATTTGCAAGTGCAAAATCTTTCTGTCTCGTTGTCTCTCTACATCTGCCATTCTTGTTAAGGTGAAGTGTCCCATCTGGACAGAGAACAGCTTGAGCTGGTGCTTGAGGAAAAACACTCACAGTCACACAAATACACCACACACACACACACACACACACACACACACACACACAGACACAAATCTGTAAGGCACCAACTCTGATATATTGTTGCTCTGATTAATGTAGCAAGATTTTTAGGTCTCACTCAGAGCTTTTCGCAGAACATTTGGAAAACAAAAACAAAAACAGGGACATCATTGATGATTCATTAGTCCTGTCTGAAGAAGCACAGCTAGATAAATAATTTTCTTTAGCACACATGTTCAGACTGTGAAATTTAACCTGCTTATACTTTATACATTTGTTTCTGACATCCTTTCAACAGGGAAGAGGACACATCCAAAAGAAGAAAGACATCTCAGACCTGCTGCTATTGTAAATGGCTTTGATACTTTAGATAGACTTAGATGGGAGCTTGATGTTGTTGTTTGTCGCACACAACAGGCTCCTTTATTTGATTATGTAAAAATCCTTTTTTAGTGTTTTAGGGATCTAATAGAGACCTGTATGAGCTTTACAGGTATGCAGTAGCACAATATACAATTATTCAGCACTACCACTATGTATATGCTGTGTGCAGGACACCAAGTGCAGGAGTGGGCACCAGAACAGTCCAATCATAGACATGGTAAGTATAATAATAATAATAATAATAATAATAACATGGTTATACGCTCCTCTCAGAAACATCTGTGTCTATGGAAGCCTTTTTCTGCCAATGTGATGGAATAAAGGAGATCCTGTAAATCCACATAATGAGAAACATTCTTGAAATAATTATTATGTATCTCATAATAATGAGAAACCTTCTCAAAATAGCTTATTTTGCAATGTTAATTAATATCTTCTGAAAATTCCATATCATTACAAAATCCTAACTAAACATTTTGAGATACTAAATCATTGTTTCGAGATAGGCTAAGTAAGTCATCATTTTGAGATACTACTTTTTAAATAAACTGTTTTTAATCACTATAGATAAAAGTTATCACAGCCATTAAAATGAATAATAAAATATGAATATTTGGCACCATTTATTCTGATGTCTTTATATAGGCTGACACTCTGTCAGCACTCAACTAACTTCCAGTGTCCCTGCTGATGATGATCATCAATCATAATAATCCTAATGATGAATTATTTAAATTTAAGATGAAGCACACTTACAATAGACATGCACTATTAGACCATTTTACGCAATAAAATATATAAATAATTGCTTAATTATAAGGTCAGAATTAAGGACATTTTATCTAGATCTGGTTCATAGAAGCTCTTTACATACATATTGTGTGTGGGTACCACAAAGCAATTATGCTTCGGGCACCCAAATGTCCAGCAACAGTCCTGCAATCACACGTCTGAGGCTTGTCCAGGTCTTAAACACATCAGCTGGGGCAGATGGAGTTTGATAGGAAATAGTGAAATGGCAATCAAGCTGCTATATCTTGTAACTGTGGAGGTCATAAGTTTAAAGGTGAAGGGTGCTTACAAATTACTGTCCTAGAAACATTTTATAAGTATAAATATGTATGTAAATATTTATGGCTACATGGTATAGTATTGTGTATAAATGGAAAATACCCATCCAATGTAATTCAAATGAAAGGACCCAGAGTGTAACCCAGCAACTGTGTTTGTTGTGACTGCGTTTGTATCTGTACATGTGCACCAAGGTATTTTTATGCTTCAATTAGATCCAATAAAATGCTGCAGTAGTAATGAATTCCAGCACCGGTTTATGAGACATGACCTTGGGGGGTTCCTCAAAATAGAAATAGAACTGATGTCACGGTTTCTGTCATTTCATAATGCAGCAAACATCAAAACAATAAAAGAGGCTGTTTGTTTAAAAGCACAGTCACAGTCCCCTGGGTGTGTGATTGCATGTGCGTGAATTCACTCTGTTGACGCATGCATCAGTCTACAGAAAAGGCATTTGTGGAACAAAGATGATTATCCTTGTATAAACAATCTACTTGTAAAAACCAAATTGCTCCCCCCTGAATTGCAGAGGCCCAGCTGCACAGCCAAAACGAGAGCTTAATGGACACTTGATGACGTTGGGATGAAGGCGCAATAGTTGAAACAAATCACCACACCTAGACCTCTGAACCACATATACAAGTGCATTCCCTGTACAGCAGTAGCATATATTTATGTGTTCAAAGGGGCATTGTCTTGCAACTGATAGAATGTTTGTTCAAACCCCACCAAAAATATTAATCTAATCTAATCTAAACTAATCAAATCCATACAAAACAAGATTTTTTCCTTTCAAACCTTGAGAGGTTGAAAATACAGAATGCATAATGTCCTAATATTGTCTGGACGTAACCACTAAATCCTACTTTCTTTCCTGAAAGCATTTCACTTCAAAGATTTGTAGGACGTGCTGAGGTGCAACCAGAGCCAGATGTTAAACATCTATCACACAGACTTGTTCCCCTGGTGGAAAGCAGAATAAAAGGTTACTTCCAGGAAATGCTCTGCTTCAGTGCAAGGTGGATTATATGGGTATTAACAAGGCATGTACATGCATCCATATGTGGATCCCTAACCTGAACAAACAAACTGACACACACACGCTGACTTGTACTTGGACACTTCTCTAGTATCTGCGGCCTTCATCAGTGGCAACTGACTCTATGAGGATCTACAGTGCATTATCACTTTTCATTGTCAGATCAACGCCCCCTCATCCACCCAGACCCCGACCCAATCCCTCCGCCTGCAGTCCCAGTACTCAGTCTTCCCTCAGTATACCTGGAATCCATCCATCTCATGGGAAGCTGTCAATCACAAGCTTATCACGGTGGAGGAAGAAGAGCAGAAAATCACATAGTTGAGGTTTAAAGGCCCCAGAGACCAAGACAACTGTAAACAAGAGCAGCAGGGGGTTGGAGATCTTCTTTTGCAGGGGCTTTAGAAAACACACCCTGAGACATTGCCATGTTTATACCTGCGGGGCGTTAAAGCTGGGGAAAAAATAACATTTGTATTCTCGTTATGGGAAAATGACATAACATAACCGCTTGTCTCGACTGTTCTTTGTAGCTAAATGTTTTTTGGTATATGGGACTGGGATAAAAATAAGTGAGATGTTACTTATGAGACAAATTTTTGGGGAAAAAAAGTTAATTGAAGCCCCAAACAGTGAAGTAATTATTTTGTCCTCTAATCCTGTATACTGCAGGTGATAGAAAAATTTAAATAAGTGCAAAACTTGAAAAATGACCTCAAAATGGAGAGAGGATATCTACAGTAAGTTAGAGGCACTCCTCGTACTATTGTGTTTAAAAGTCACAACATGTCCTCAAATATTCAAGAAATATCCACAAAAATATATTATAAGACTGACAAACAGTTTAAACATGACAAGTGTGACCAAACACTATTGTTCAAGAGAAAGCTAACAAACAGGACCTTCAGTTTACCAGCCTGCATGTCAAAGCACACAAAGTTCACTGATGGTTCAGCTTACAAAGATAGACAGATAGAGGAGGTTCTCCTTTCTTTCAGCTTTGTTGTTGAGAGACTTTTGATAAGATCAGGTCGATACCACCCTCATGTCTGCATGTACGCTATTATGAAACTAGGGACAGGAAACAGTTAGCTTAGCTCAGCTAGCCTGGATCTTTCTAAAGGCAAAAAATCCACCTGCCAGCTTCTCCAAAGCTCTCAAATTAAAACAATATATGTGCTTGTTACATGTTCTACAAAAAACAAAGTGTAAAAAATTACACATTATAGTTTCATGTGCAGGAATATGTTTTGGCTTCTCTGGTTGCCTGGCAACCTCACAATGAAGACAGGATGCTAGCATGTGTTGTTTTTATGGTAAAGTTTTGTATGAATTAAAAAACATTAGATATGACAGGTTAATTAGCTTTGGACAGAACCAGGCAAATTATTTTTCTATTTCCAGTCTTTAACTTAAGCTAAGCTAACAAACTGCTAGCTGTTACTAACTGAATGTAAACATGAGAGTGGTCCTAGTGGGCCTGTTTTCCAAAATGTTGAACTATTCCTTTGTTTTTCTCTTTTCCTTTTCTCTTTTTTGTATTCCTCTTTCTCCTTGTTCTGGGAAAAAAGCTGAAAGTAAACATTCCTAACTTCAATTCACTGGTGTTTCAACTGACACCAGGGTGGTAACATAAAACATTTTGGGTCAACAGTTGCTTCAGTGTTAATTCCAGTGTGAACTAGTACAATAATTGTTCGCTAGAGGCCAACTGCATTCATAGAAGCCATCATGTTGATTCTCTACCGTGGTTTAGGGCTGAACAAAGACAGATGCTATTCAACTGACAAGCCCAGTCTGTAGTCTGTGACCTCAATCTGCTGCTGTGGACCTGTTGTTTTGCAGCGAGCATTCCACAACTCTATACAGGCAAAAGGTTAAAGATGCTAATAACAAATTAAAGTCTTTCTCTGCTTGCTTGCTCATGTGAAACAGTAACACATTACTAATTAAAAACCTGCCTGAGAGGAAACAGAAAAATGGAGCTTGGAACTTTTACGGAGCGAAGAAAATGTTCAAACAAGACACAGCAAGATGGTGGTTTCTCTCTCTACATCGCACCCTGACTTTTCCAAAACAAGGTGCGTTTATTCAGCACTTTATGAGGTAACCAAATACCTCCAGCCAACACGTGCCTTTCCACAGAGACTGGCTGGCCTGTTTGTGCGATGCTGGTAAGTCACAGACCTTCACACATTATAATCAATGGTACACACATTAATAGGACGGATAAAAACACCTTAATGCAGCACTACTGTATGAATGCTTTCATTAGTGACTGTGTTAGCAAACATAACTCTCAAGCCCTGGCCCTAAATATGCCATTTAGCCTAATCACCTCAGCGGAGCTTTTAAAACAGAAAGAAACGGGACATTGTTTGACTCGATTCAGTGGCATTCACTCACATGAGTGGATTAAAATGCTGGCATTTTCCGGAGGGCAATTTATTTTAGCAATTGGGGTTAAAAATACCTACGGGCATAAGAGACATGTCAGGACCAGGCACTGCTGAGTTTTGCCAGACACCGAGAGCAATGCAGGTATTTACATCTTTGGTTTTTGGAAAAAAAGAGAGCCCTCCAGCTGACCGGAACGCACCAAACTGTACATACAATTATATAAGTGGGATCAAGCAGCACATTAAACTGGCTGTGTTACATTTCCGTGCAGTTTTTGACAGGAGCCATGTGTCTCAACACAGCTGCTTCACGGGATAAAAAGGAATACTTCAGCATATGAGAAACTGGCCAGGGTTCCCTCGGCCACCCCCCTTCATTCTCACTGTTCTCCCTTCATCTTTTCCTCTCCTCTTCCTTTACTCTCACTCTTCCTCCTGCCTCCACTTGCCCAGTCTTTCCCTTCTCTCTCTCTCTGTCTTTCTCCCTCTTTTCATGTCTTTCTTCCTCTTTTTTCCTCTTTCTTGCCAGCAGCCCTCAGAGCGGGCTGGTTTCACCAAACATGTGATTCCTATTCATAGAATGTAAACAGTAATGCAGCCAAGCCGGTGTTTCCATTTCACATTCAGTGCAGCTGAGCAGGCTGGCTTATGTTTAACCCTCTAACTGCTGCACCGGAGACAGCTCCTATTACAAAACCAATTTCAACACAAATCTACAATATGTTACATCAGTGCATCCACAAACACTGCACTGGAAATTAATCCCCAAACTAATTTAGTTTATACATTACTTTCAAATTATTTAGTCTCAGCCTGCATGAGCTGCTAAAAGATTTCCAACAAAAGCCACTTTTTCAATTGCCTTGCGAGCATCTGTCATGCTTCAAGGTCAGCCTGCTCTCTTCCAAAACATCAGTGGGACGTGACAAAGGCGGCACGCAGAGCTGTGACTCGCTGCACCAGTTAGCGCTCCCATTCCCTGGTTACCAGTGCTCGCTCTTGATGGGGAAAACATGGGCTGGGACTCTGGGGACAAGTTATCTCAGTTCACCTCATTGTGCCTCAGTTGATCTCACAGAAACACCCTCTATTATGTAACACGTAACAGAAAGAAATTCTGCATGAATGATGCTGGCAGAGGAGGAAGCTGGTGTGTTGGTCCACTTATTGATGTACTGGATGTCATCCAAAGTTAGTTTTGGCACTGGTATGATTTATATGTTAGTAAATATATTCATATAGCAATAATATACTGATATTGTAATTTTTCTTTGTATATAAATGACAGATTGGATGCTGAAAATATATGACAAATAGAGCCAATGAAAGGATTTCTACAGTGTCACATAAAGTGGAGATTTTTCTATACAATTTAACCCTTGTTTGCTAAATGTGTTTTATACTCATTACAGAGTAATTAAAAATGATTTCTCACAATTTAACATGATTTGAAAATGTGTTCATATAAGCCATCTATGAAACAGAGGAGGAGGTGGTACGTGTCTGCTACTGAATCTAGTGTTTGAGGAGCTTTGTTTTCTTCTGTTTCCATATATGTAAATAGGATTTTGAAGACTCCCACTATGACCGCATTCTATATAAAATCAGCTGCGCTTGTGCATTTGGGAAAATGTGTTTGCTTTGCTTTTCTCTGTCTGTCTCTTACACACACCTACTGCATTTTTAAAAAAAAAGCAAGCATGTGCACAGTGCAACCCTGTGTCCTAGAAATTACATTTATATTTTACTGTGTTGTTTTAATAGTTAAATTATGATAGCAGAAGTAATTTCTGCCTAGATTATGTTCATAGACAATGTTTCATGGAAACAATGCATTTATATAACGTGTTGGATTTACAAGGAGGTGATTTGGGTGGATGGTGGGTGTATAAAAAGTGGGACTTAAATACCACAGTGCGGAGTTTGTGTCCAAACTCTGGCAACAAAAGCACTTCGGTTTGGGAAAGGTGTGGAAATATTGCGATTTTGGGTAGGTTTTGGCAAAAAAGCAATTTGGTTAAGGGTATAGATTGTTATTTTAGTTAAATATTAATAAAGAGAATCTCGTGTCACACACACACTGCTGACTTTTAAATAATGCTGTAGTCATTACAACTTGATAGTGTTTGCCAAGTTTGCCTGTTTTGGTGGAAAACAAATTAAATATGTTGTCAGTGCCATGTTTACTGATAAGTTCAGTATTTCTGTGACTTGCCAGATACGTTAATCAATATAATTTCTCCATTATGGTAATATACTCATATTTTGGTCAGCATTACGTTTCTGTCAAAACATATTTGCTATTGTTGTTGTACTGTTGTATATAATACAGGCTGGCACACTGCCATGTAGTTTTATGGTGTGTATTTGAGATGTTCCAATACCATTTTTTCTTTCCCAATAATGATTTTGATACCTGAACTCTGCTAACACGGAGTACTGAACTGAGTATGTGTGAAAAACAACAAAAAACAAAAACTAATTTAACACCAGTCTGCTGCTCATCCTGTATGGACGTGGTATCATTACTATCATCTTTGCATTGTCTGTCTCAGCTTAAACACTTTGTAAAACTTGAACGAATACACACAGAGAATGAATGTGAATGAACATAACTTTGCCATTCTGGGAAACAAATGGAACATGAGATGCTACTGGGAAGTAGCAAGGATAATAAATGACATGGACATGGTATCACTGACAGAAGCATTTGAGGGAGTATTGGAGGCTTCTTCTGATACATACACATGGCCAGTGTTTGTTTTGTCTATATGTTCACATGCAGGTGTCTCACAGCATCACAGACCATATGACTGTTCAGGCTTGTTGCTGTAGGAGCAGCCGGGTGTGCGTGGTTGGATACACCCACACTCATTTTCACAGCCGTATTTGTTTCCTGTATTCTTTGCGCAGCCTGTCAGCAGTGCTGATGAGGGCTGTATTGTGTGAAGGACATTTGCTGATGCAAGACACTGAAAATAAAATAAACAATCAATTCTTGTCAAGTGCAAGGCCAAGCCAGACTTGCTAATTGGTTTAATACATTTATACATGAAAGCAGAATGAAATGAGATTTTCACAGGGTTGTGACAGTGAGTGGAACACACCTCCTCTCTTTTACCCTCCACTTAATACTTCTGCCTGTTACAGCTTGGCAGCCTGTGGGTAATAAAGTTAATACTGTCAGACGTCGTCTCATCAGCTCTCTGAGGCGCTTTTGCTGTGGTGGAGAGCCTTATCAAGCCTCAACACAACACTGAGAAGCAACCATGCCACTGCCTCACTTCACGCCGCTTCCATTATTCATGTGCATTTGCCCAGGTGAGAACAAACCCAGGATCAGAAGTTGGCAGAACAGCTTATTAGATATTTAGACGCGGCTGAGCATGCTGGAGGGTGGAGAGGATGAAGAACGAGACAGAACAGAGCTATCACTCACTGTCAACAAAGGCATTAATGTCATCGATAAGCGGGCTTACAGCCTGGTGGCTAGTCTGAGGGTTGTGAACTGCTGTCCCTGGAAATCAGGCCTGTAGATCGACTGTGGTCAAGCAGACAGTACCATGTAATTCCTCTCTTCAAATATTTACTTTTCTTTCGCATGCTTGGAGGACTTAGATCCACTAGTAGTTTTAAGAGAAATTTCTAATATATTTACTGTAATAAAATCATAAAATGACCATGATATGTCATCAGAGAAACAGCTTGAAATACTCACTCCTCTGACAACAGCGCAACAGCCGCAGCGTCCTCCTTCGAAATTTCTATTATGCACCAAACTTGTGTTAATGCTTGCCGGTTTCATGTTAATTTAAGTTCAAATTAGAAGTGAATATTTGTGAAAGGAGTTGGTGCCTGTTTACGAATCATAACAAATCATTAACAACCTCTGAGCAGGTATAGATGTTTATTACAGTTAAATTAAGCAATATGTTAATGGAGTCTGCCAGGCAGTAAGACAGTGAACTCAAACTCCAGAGCGTGTATTTTTGTAGCAGTGGGCTTTTGTTTTCAGGATAACAGGCTTAGCTTTACATTGACAGACAAATGACAGGTATAAACAGCTGATCAACTAACAGTGTAGGACTCAATGTTTGTTATTGTAAAATTACTATGCTTTGCTCGTCCTGCTCTGCCATGCAGTGTTTCTGCTGCCTGCCTGAGTTTCCTCAAGGAGGAGGGGGCGGAGGGAAACAACTCCATTCAACCATAGATTGTATATTAAATATGACTTCAACTTATTTAATATACCTTCTATGGCTCCAACTTGCTACTTGGACTATAGTCCTCATTTTAGACAAACAGTTGTTAAATATTAAAATTGACCAGGGCAAGCAGAATGGATCCAGAATCATATGTTCTTATGAAAAATCAGCTTTTTCATGTTCAATCTCTCCCTCAATCTCAATATTTTGTTCCTCTGTCACTTTTACTTCGCTGTCTGCAGTTTAATTTTCTGATATGCTTTACTTTTACTTGCCAAGTTTGTTCTCATACAAAAAGAATATTGATGACCATTTTCAAAGCCAGTTCACCTTGAACATTGTCCAAGAGATACAACATTGATTCTGTTGTACTTTCTCTGACTAAGCTCAGCAGAACTCTGTGTTGACTAATATTTTGGAACAAAATGCACTGATGAAACTAAAATGATATGAGAGTGCAAAAGCACATACTGCAGAACTTGAGAAATCTATTGTCTTTACATCTAGTGAACAAATGTGCTTATATTGACAGTTGAGACCAATTCAGCTTCATTTTTCTACATTTTCATGTGACTGTGTGTGTATGTATGTGTACAAGAGCATGGAGCCAAGTTAATGGCTTACCTTTTACTGGTATTTTCTATATATATGCAAATTTACTCCACATCGTGTGAAAAAGCAATCTATGCACAGCATAAACGGTACTTTCAGCTTCCAAAAGGAGCTTCTTTTCAGTAGGAAATTGCATTCCCGGCCCATGTACACCTATATTAGCTTGGAAAGACTGTCAAGAAAACAATAGCCCACTGTATGAAGATTGACGATATATTCCAGAAAAGTTTCCCCATCGCAAAAAACAGCTGACAGCTTTAAATGCATTGTATCTGTGCTTTAAATGAGCAGGCTAACTGATCCATACAGTTGCAGTCACTTCATCAGTTGCTTGCCAAACCGTATTAGCAAATGATGCTTGTGCTATTGATTCAAGAGGAAGCAGATACCTAGGTCAATACGAAGGCCTGACGAGCATCAAGAGTCCTGACTGCTTGAATGACAGATGTCCTTATTAAGAAACATGTTGGAGAAAAAAACAGAGCCTAGAGATGGATTTGTCTACTTAAAACTGACAGGAGTTTGGACATTTTTTTCTCCTCGTTGCAGTTGTTTTGTAAGATAAATCCAAAAACCTATACTTTTCTGCTGGTATTGATAAGATCGAGATAAAGGAAGACAAAGAGTCAAAGAGAGAATGTCTTGGTGGTGAATGTATGTGTCCTCATGTGCATGCTGTTTCCTAAATACATTGGCAGCTGGGGTTCAATCTTCCAAACTGTCTGCACAGCCTGCGAGCCGAGGGAAATACATTTATACGCCTGATACAAAAGATAGTACAGATGAAAGACTTGTTGGAGTTGTCTCGGCTGAATCATCCATAACCTCATTACACACAGTCGGAGCAACTAACCTCGTTTTTTGGGGACGACTCTGCCTCCCTCCCTCCCTTCCTCAATAGAGGAGAAAAAAAAACTGTGAAATGACAAAATGAAATCGACGATTCAATACTTTAAACCCTGGATAGATTTTCCATTCCAGCACCGGTGCCCTCAGTGCACAAGGCCTTGCTGCCACACCTCATGCTGCACGTTGTGGGACCATGTGCGCCGGGATGCACAAGGCCTGCATTTATCCAGATGGAATGGGAAATTTCTCATAACCGTTACATTAAACTGAACTGCACTGAACTGTCAGGCTGCTTGACCAAAAGCCATTAAACACAATCTTTCCTGCTCTAAGTACAGTCTTCACCTTGGGCCAAAGTCCGTACACTTGCCACCGACATAATACATCCAGGAGGGCCATTTGCCACTTCAACTGTAGTGGATGGTGCCATTAATAAAGCAGGAGGTGTTTGTGATGTGCTACTAGGCTCTTCAGTTATTCATTATGACCGGGTGACAGGGACAGTGTAGGAGAGAGAGTGAAAAAAAAAACACAGTAAATGAAGGAAGATGAAAAAACACAGAGGCTGGGAGAAATCAACTCAAAAATAGATCACACACCCAGAGAGAGAAAACAAAAAGAGCAATAAAGTGGAGAGGTGGGAGACCTTGCCATCAGTGTGACCCCAGGGAGGGGGTTCCTGTCCTCTATCTCACGCTCTGGCTCTACAAAGTCAGAGCTTTCTATTTATACAGCACTGTAATGTTTGGCATTTCCTTCAAGGGGGGAGTGTGTGAGCCATTGTTTTCGTTGGCTGCTGTTCGATTGGCTCAGCAGCCTCCATGCATTGAAATGTCAGCTGCTTGTAGGTCTATTTGTTCGATTAGTTTTATTTATCGCTGATAACCAGTCATCGATGTTCCATCTTGAGATGCGGGATCTTGTTATCATCTGCAGTGAAATGACTCATTGGATGAGCGCAGACAGATGTTTGATGGATCTGGCTTTTTTCTACACCCTTTCGGAAATATATAAGAGGTACTTCACACTGAAAAATATTTTAAGAGCTGCAAACTAAATTATATTACTCTACTGTGGTGAAACACATCAATGCTGGTGTTAATATTGACATTTCTCAATAAATTAATAAAAATCTACATTCATGAGCTGAAAAAGCCACTTACTGTTTTAAATCAGGCTGAAACTTGCATGGCCAATGCCACCCCCCCCCCCGCCCTCCCACCCCCCACCCATTCAGTCCCTTGCCACATTTCAGCATTTTTCAAAATTATGCAGTGGGTGCAGTTAGGCTCCGACCTGAGGGTGCAGTTACACTTTAATATGAGGCATGTTGTGGGTTGCTGGTGCATCCTGGGAGAAGCAGAACTGTCCAAAGGCAGATCTGGGCTTGCTGATTGCTGCTGCAGCAACCATGATGTTGCAATAAACAAATAACGATTGCAAACACAGTCATTTGCAGTGCCGAGCAACACAGAGGAACACAGGCAATATAATATCACAGAATAATGTAAATATATGCTTCTAAAATTCTAACATGAAAGCCTATAAAAAGGGGGGGGCTCATTTGCTCAGACTAAGATGGAGTTATCACTTTTTGAATAATGTGTTTGTGAACTGAGAAAACAAAAACACTCCCCTCCTTCGCTGTAGCCCTGCAACTGAAGCTGACACAAATCAATAGGTTGTTAGTTAAACAATAGCTGTCCAACATTGCAAGCATTTTAAAAATAGCCAGTCCCCAGGGCACAGCAAAACCAAAGAGAATAATTGTGAAGGTTAACAATGCCTACTGCTATATCAATATTGAACTGAACCGGTGGCCTGGAGACTGAAAAAAAAAAAAATAAGGGCTCAGTTCAAGGGCTTTTTGCTGGAGGCAAGTTCACAAGAACTCCCACTCACAGTAATGACGGGTTGGATGAAATGGTCAAGTTCAGAGGAGCAATTTCATATTTTTAAGGAACTAATAATGTTACAATATAACCACCTACAGGCACTGACAGATGATCTATGTTTAGCAGAAGGTCCTCAGAGTCTATCGGAGATTCTTAGAGATCGCTGTAACTAAGCGAGAGAGGAAAAGAGCTGCTTTTAGAGAGGTGTTCCTTCAAAAATGCCTGCTGGGTGGATGAGTGTGCACGATCAAAGCATGTAGTTTGTATGTGAGTGCATGAGTAAGTCGAGGAATGAGCCACGTTTTTTTTTTGACTCCTTTACCTCTGTGACTTTTTGTCTTTGCGTTTTGCCGTGTGTGGCTATTAACCCTCCGCAACATCTTCCAAACATCCTTGAAGCTCAAAAATCTTCTTTCACGCCTCCTCCTGTTTACACCTACCCTCTCGATCTGTCTCTTTATAGTTATTTCGCTCTCTCTGCCACCGGTTTCCCGTGCCCAATCCCACTTATATTTATCACGACTGCATCCTAGCCTGTGCTGGCATTAGTATAGAGATGTTCATTATAGCAAGCTACTCTCTGTTAAATGGCCCAGAAATAATGAGAGTGAAGGCGAGTAACGGCTTTCCACTATAGTTAGAAATCTTTATGAAAACAATCTTCTGATGCAGCGATGTGTGGAACAGGTTGGAAATTTTATTCGTGTACACTGCTTTATGTTAGTGCAACCTTTTCCTTAAGGGACCCCTTTTCTATCATTACGTAAACTTATGACTCCTGACAAATGCATAACAATAACAGCACAGAAAAACTGATAAACTCTACAGTTAACCCTAATAATGAAGGCAATAACTGCAGGAATTATTTGTATGAATTCTGAGTAGAAATTTCCTGTGAATATTGGATCAGAGATGAGTATTCCTGATATTTTAAAGAAATTTTTATACAATTCTGTCTGAATTATGTATTTTAATATTTGTTTGACAATCAACAATATTTAAATAATACTTAAGAGGCCTTTTTTGTCTCCTCTCTGAGATTTAGCCATTGTTATTTGGTTGTTTTAAGTGCATATTTTTAATGCAGGATGAAGTTAATGGGCAAAGAGTGAAGGCTCTGTGAGATTTTTTTTAAATAGAGTTTATATCTTAAAGAATAATCTCAACTTTAAAAATAACAACTTCATTTAATTTTCTTCACCAAAACAAATGCAGAGCTATAGGTAGGGTTGGGACATATGGCCTAAAATTTATCACAGTCATTTGAACCATGAATGGAAAAGGTATATATCACAGCATGTTTGTTCATTCTTAAAATGTCAATTAAAGTGCAAAATAAGGGCTAGACAAAATTCATACGTTAGGACACAAGTTCAGAAGTTTTCTTGCACTCCTGTAAAAGGCCTTATGACCCCTAATGAAGTTTTGGTGACCCCAAGTAAGGGTCGGGACGCCTAGGTTGGGAACCAGTGCTTCTGCTATGCATTGTGTACAATCATCCATAACATCCTCAAATAATCTATTACATGTTGAAAATCAATAATCACATCGTCGTTCCCAGGACAGAGCTCCCCACCTCCACAGCTCTTGTATCCCAGGAGGTGTGGTACACTCTCACCAACAGAGAAGCTTCTGGGGTGGGCAGCATTACAGCACAACTGGGCGTGATCCCAGCCACTGGTGCCAGCAGGTGAGATCATGGGAAACACATGCGTCGCTGTAGGAGTATCCACACGCAGCTGGCTGTTAGCTCGCGTGTTGGGAAGCTGGACGCCTCCTCAGCTCAGCTGCTGCTGTTGGGCTGGGATGGAAAAGCCTCCTCTCTCTTCCTGTCCGTCTGGGCGGATTCTTAGGATTTGGACCCCAGTGTTCTGAGGGTTACTTTGTTTTTCGCATGTCAGAGCAGCAGAACAAGGCCAGGATCTCACACACAGTGCTTTTTCAGTTTAAACCACAATCCAAATATTACTGTGACCTGTTTTAGTATTTGCTTATTTAGATTCAAGCTGTCCAATAGAAGCTACGCATGTGACATCACAATATGTAGAAGTCACTGACAAGACAGCAGCAATCAGCTTGAACACAAGAAACACTTCTAACACAAAAAACACATCTTAAGTGGAAGAGCTTTTGTGCGATTGACTGTATAAAAGGATTCAACAAGAAATTGAAATTTAGGCTGTGAAACTTGAATTTGCAGATACCACTTTGTGCTAAGTATGTTGGATATTTTGGTAAAATAAATAAATAAAATAAAATAAGAAAAACTAAAAATAAACGTCAATATATTACCTTGTCTGTGAACATGATTTCTGCATGAGTCATGTAACTGCAGTTATCAGCACTGCTGCATGCCAACACGTCTTTCCAATAATGCAGTAAAACAAAACCAGAATATTCTTTGGTGTCCTCGTCACGTAATTTTTTACAAGAAATGTTGCCTTAAAGATACCAAGCATCATTTTTTTGTATGCCTTCAGGCTTTGCTTTATGTATTTCCTCTGAGTCTAAATCAAAATGTCAAGAAACCTGATTCCAGGCCACATGTCAATGTCCACAGATCACTGTCTTTGGTAAGTTGTTCTGCTTTTAATTTAAGCGGATACTTATTTGTTTTACTCACAGTTTCACGGTTCCCCCTACGATAGTAGCAAATTACTCAAAATGATACAGTAACATGAGTGCATGGCTTGTGTTACAAGTGAGTATTTTTTTTACAAACAAAAGCAGTTTGATCATTAGACATCATTTTGTAAGGTTATAATTATTGGCAGCCAGGAGGTCAAAATAAATATCCACATTTACAGAAAACTTAAGTAAAGCTCAACAATGTTTATAATTTTAATGTTCTACAGACAAATTTCAATCTTCACACCTTTGTTAGACTTCAATCACAAATATATTTTCATTCACCTCTGTTTTGACATGCTTTCAAAGCTCCTCCTCACACGTTCCCTACAACAGCATCCAAGTAAACGACTGATTGAATCTGTTAATGGAGTCTAATTCACCGCAAATATTAATATTCATTTCAAATTGACGGCTCCTTATTGAGCTAAGCATCTGCACTCCTTTCCAGAATGTGCCCTCCTGCTTACTGACTGAGACTCACATTTTGAGGCATTTGAGCACATTCAGCGTCATCTGCATTCAAATTACGTTTTCCTCACCTCCCAAAACAAACTGAAACAGCGGAGGAGACACCTCAGAATCAACATCTTCAAATCCTCTTGGTGTGAATGCGGCTTTAAAATAAGAGATTGTTATTGTGGCTGATGTATCTGTCCAATAAGGTGCAATCTAGAGAGTTCCCTGCCCAATTAAGTTTAAAATGGCACCACTCTCAAGCCAATAGACTTAAGCCGCAGCAGAAGCAATGGCAGACAATTCGATTTTTGCCTCGTGGGATTCCAGTGCAAACTGATGCTGTGTTAATGTTATCCAGACTCCCTGGACATTCAGCCTTTACCCCAGGGAATCACAGCCAATACCCCCTTAATGAAGTAAAAATGTGTAAACAATTCAGTTCCCATTGTGACACATCTTTGTGACAGAGTAAAGCTTGTAGTCTGTCGCAGATATCCTCAATAATTTACCATTCTTGAACTGTGTGTGTAATCTGTCATCCATGTATACAACACTTGCCTATATGACAGTGTCGTTAATGTCAACTGAGAAAGTCTACACTTGAGTTAGATGACACTGAGAGACAAGGAGACACACAGAGGTAAGAAAGGAAAGGAACTGCCAGAAGATGGAGAAATACAAAGACGAGAGTGAAATAAGCGATTGTGATACTTTTACTATACATGAGTCTTCATGTGTTTCAGATTATTGGTTTCCATTCGTATCTTTCTTGGGTAAGTGGGTTGTTGAATCTGGAATCAGTGGTGCCTGCAGCCCCGAACTGAAACCTGGGCCTCTGCCTGCAGCTTATTGGCTTTCACTGGTTTACCTTTAGACACTGGACCATGACATGTTCTCTGCCAGTACCAGTTTGTCATCTGAGCTATGTCCCTGCCTCCACGCATGTAAAGTTATAACCCAATAAGCTGTGGTCCGTATCATATGATACAATCCTGGCACAGGCAACGTATAGAATTTCTGACCTAAAATATGTTTTGCATTAGTAACCAGGAGGTAAAACTCCAGCAACACTTGTAGAATGTCAAACAAATTTATTTTCAGACCAATGCATTTCAGCTTTGGTGTTCATCGGGGTCATCAGGAAACACATTGCCAGTGATGACCCCGATGAAGTACAACTGTTGCTAGAATTTATCTCTTAAAAGCTCTTTTCTCCTTTTCTATGCAGCTTGGAAGTAGATGAAGTTGTACCAAATACCTGTGGTTACTTAGTTTCTAACGCATTAGTAAGCAACCTGATGTTTATATCCTACTATTGGCCAAATGTGGTACTGCAGTGAGGCTGTTAATTTCTCAAGTATTCTTCTAAAGTAGGCTTGCAATCCATTTTGTTCTTAACATAATAGCTTAGATGGGTTAAAAACCTTGCAAGCTCAGGTTCAGTTCTGAAATATCAGTCTGGACGACATCCACTAAGTATTGATTGAGAGAAACAGTTGGAAGCCAGACTAATCAGCAAACTATGGGTTGTGAATTAGATGATGATGGGAACGAGCAAATTTGTTTGCAGCTCTGACTGGTTAAATACGGGCCAAATGGAATGCAAAGTAATTTAGGTCTATGATCCCTCTAGCCAAAGCAAATGTCTGTTGATCTTTGCCAGACCCCAGACCACAGTCAGCAAAATGAACCTTATAGGCTGACTTTAGAGGGCCAACAGGTTAGTGTACAAGTCTTTATATCTTTACAAGATTGAGAAACTCCAAAATATAGTCATCTTTGGTATGAGATAAGCTTTTTTCCCCTCAAATGTATTCACTATTTCTTCTTTATGCTCTGTTCTGCTCAGACAGAATTGCATGCCAGATGACCAGCTGGGTGCAACAACTCAGCCTCAGTCTGAACTTGAGTTCAAACAGCAGTAAGGTAGATATTTAACGCCCAACCAGCATAACCATAAATCACCTCAATATTGTTTTTTTGGCCAGAAGGAGAGAGTTAAGCACTATGGTGTCGTGCATGACTACTTATTGCTGATCTACATGCAGCACGAAACGTATCTGAGAGACAGGCTATGCCTCTCTTGGCAGGGACCTTCATTGCACTCAGAGCAATGAAGAGATCAAAGGAGTCTGGAGACAAAAACAGGAGGCAATCTGTCACACCAAACATCCATCCATGCTAGGTCTGCCTCCACTCCCGCATTCATTCCCTTGATCAATTCTATATCACACAGAAACCATTTCCTCTATTTAATGAACGCTCTCCGGCAAGACTTGGCAATCTGGTGGTTGCATTTAGTTTTTGTACATTCCATGACAAATCACTACAGCTTTCACATATACATTTCATGCATAATTTCACCTCCATCGCACTGATCATGACTGTGACTTTTTCAGTGCAAACATGATCTACGTGGATTGTCAGTAACCTCAGTTCCTCCAGTTAATAAAGGAAAGTTAGTCTTCAAGTAGAAGTGGGAACGAGTTCATCCCAAAATAAAAAAATGGACATTTTCCCTTACACCTCTTGTGCTATTTAGCCATCTAGGTTGTTTTGGTGTGCCATAGAGATGTCTGCTCTCTCTAGAATAGAATGGGACTAGATGACACTGTGGCTGTGGTGTGCAGAAAAAATACATTTAAAAAACATCAGTCTCTTTCCAAAATTCATGACACAGTTACTCGAGATAATCCACAAACGTTGCTGTGACCAGTTTCTTATAGGAACTATATTCTTTCTACCAAATATACCCATCAACCATATCCCCAAACAGAAAGAACTGCACATCTGCTGCTGGGGGGCAATCCGATACGATCCATTAGCCTAAACTGATCAGATAAATGCTTAACTTAACTTTGAGCGACATGTCGTAAAGAAAGATGTGTCAAGAATAACACAGAGGAGCAGTACATGAACAGTTGCGAGGATGAGTGAGGCCTGTCAGCAGCGCTGTCATCATGTCAGCTGTGTGGAGTTATTTTAAATGCACTGACAGCTTAGTTGTTGAAGGGAGAAAGATGGTACTGGATTGGTATCTGTATCAGTAGATACTCAAAGTAGAAGTATCAGTGTTGGTACTGAACCATCACTACTGACCAAACAATCTAGATGGATAAATAGCACTCCAGACCAGAGGAAGAATATGAATTTTGAACTGTTCCTTTAACATTTGATTTTCAACAGGAAGTGTCTGTTACTGGTTAGGGCCCAGGAATGTAACTGCAGTTCCACCTGTTTTGACACATTTAACATTTAAAATAACTTGCCATGCTTTCTTCTTTGCCGTGACAACTTTTGTAGTTAACATGAAGCATAAATCCCTGTGATGCTGTTGCACTTTTTATATTTTCTATCTTTTGAAAAAGTGCTTTCTATCAGTACGAAAACATTGTCAGCTGCTTTCACAACAGAAAGACGGGTATCCGATACTGTGATTATGCTATGTACCCACCATAAAAGCATGTCCTCTTGGGTATTATTGCGATTACAAAGGAGACAAATAGTGGCATTTCATCCCACCACAAGAACACAAACACTGAAACCAAACAACATATTTAAACCTAAGCCTTCTTCCACTGATTTAGGTCCAACATTTGCTAATACAGAAGGGCTTCTTCAGCTCATTTACTATCCATATGTGCACAAACAATTTGGCCGAGGGTGAAAACTCCGGAGGTTTATTAAAGAGGCCTTGTTTGCTCGCTGAGATGATTTATTCGAACCGTTAAGTAGAATTTGTGGAATCGCTGTGGTCTCGATTTGTTGCAGAAAGCCAGGACACTGTGACGAATGGTTAAGTCACGGAGCAGAGGGCAGAGATTTTAAAACATCAGGGGTGCAGATTCATGGCTGCTCCTGGTATGTGCGTCAGCTGCATGAAACTGACCACCTCAATGAACACGCACCGGGAGGTCGCTCCTGTCATGTGGGTCGAATGATGTTTAGTACTAATACGAATATTACCGGCAGCACTTCAGAGTGTCTGTTTCAAAGTTTCATCAAGGAAAATGGAAGACTTTCAGGACCTTTTAATGCCACACGGAATTAGATGTATGACTTATGTCACCTCTGAAATGAAGATGAAATAAAGTCTTCTCAGAGTACAGCTCTGCCTAACTGGGCTTATTCCTGAGCTCCCGAACACTAGACTTTATTTAAAAGTCTTCAAGGACTTCTGGGGACTCGAGTAAAGGTGAGGAACACAATATAATTTATGATCTGTTAAGCACTCACAGACACCTTGATAAATCAGCTAAATGTCAAGTCACTTAATGTAAAAATGGCCGGAGGGCAATCAGACATATTTTCTAGACAATCAGCACTGTGGGAAATAAGGACAAAATTAGAGCAATTACATGTCTGCTGCTGTTTTCTTCTGTTTAGTGAACTCTTGTGCTTTGTTATTAACACCCTCTTACAGATGGATTGTTGCACTCGCTGCACAAAAAGTCAAAGGATTCAAAGTAATAATTATCATCAGCATTATTTTATAGCTCATTTTCAGAACTCTGTGTTAAATAGAAAGCTTCTAATGGCAGCTTTTTTTTCCTCACTAACTTGCAACATGCACACACAAAACTGCAACCCATGACTGTTATAAGACATCAAGCAATAAAACTTGACCTCTCCCTACCATACACTTATTTTTTGTCATTTTTCACCAATGGTGTATACCACACATAATTGGTATTATCATCTGAAAGCTAGGCACCTGAAGATTAATTTAAGATGTGTCGAGTTTTTCTAGTCCTAAATCTGTGATAAAAATTGTGCTTTCATTAGACACCTATTGATATTTTGAAAGTTCAGAGTGTATAAGGGGCGGGGCACCCCTGTAGCTCAGGTGGTAGAGCATGTGCACGATATAATGAGACTATTAATCCTCTGCATTGGCTGCTGGTTTGACTCCTGCCTGCAGCCCTTTCCTGTCATATCATCAGCTGTCCCTATCGAATAAAGGCAAAAAGACATTTATACACATTATGAACATTATGATTTAAGTATATGATGGCCATTTTCCATCTTCTATCATGTCTCCTCAGTTGTTGAAGCAGTTTTATGGGTTGATACAGTTTATTACACAGATTTGGTGCACAATATAACACTCTTTTCCACTCGAGAATAGAAGGAAATGGTCAAAAAATCCTTCCCAAATGTCACATTAAGACAACAAGACCTTGAGGAACACCACAGATAAATTCAGACAGAGATTTCTGTAAGACCTGCATTTTTTGGTGATTGGATGGTGAGCACTTTGTTTCTGGGGATTGCTCAGACTCCTTGTTGTCCATATACCCAGAAAAGCTATACATCTTCTTAATGCCCAGCTCTGTCTCATTCCCAACTTGTCACATCCTGACAATTTGTCACTGCCCCTCTGCGACTCATACAGACATGGACGGTACCCGTTCATGGCTGAAAATGACTCACCAGGCTTTTCAAGTGGCTAACTGTAAACCCGTCTACGGCTGTATAAGACGCCCAGGGCTGCTGACTTAATATATAGAGGGAGAAAGTCTGCATATAGTTATTGTAGCCCTAAACATAGTCTTATCCTAAACCTAACCAATGAGTTTTTGTGCCTAAACCTACCCGAACTGACGGTTTCACAGCGCTATTGACGTATTAAAAACTTGGCTAAGGCTTTCGGGCTGCTCAGATACAACAGGTAAAGGGTACCTTGTGCTTCAGTATGAGACGCTGAGGGGCGGGGAAAATTTGTCCGTACGTGATGAGTTAGCGTGAGAAGATGTTTGAACACTTCTGGTGTCTGTTTTGTGCTTTTGGAGTTACAAGAGGCTGTGACTGTCCTCAAGATCACAGGTCATTTTATACTGTGAGATCAAGTTTCAAAAAATAGACGCACTACATTGAAATGGCTATTACGAGGACTATCATCACCACACATGAATACAGTTGGACAAAACATAGCAGGTAAAGCAGAAAACAAAAATCAGCGAGCTTCGCAATGCGCCTTAGACAGGGAACAGCACCCATGAAAGTCAGAGATTTGGATGGAAGCAGAGAGGACCGACATGGATGATTGATGCATGGATAAACCAAGAGAGAGAGAAATGAGAGACACTCAGAATGAGAGGGAGGATAAGAGAGACAGAGACCACAGCAAAACAACCCTAAAGATAGTCAGGAAAGAGGATGTACAGTATGGCTTTTGAAGGTATAAGTGGCAGCCTAGAGCACCGACTATTTGAGATGGAAGGATACGAGTGTGCTGATGTGTAATCGGCCTGATGAGTTGTGTTGTGTAATGGTATGAGACAGGGCAGCTCTGAGGCTTTATGACAAAAAGATGGGTAAACTACAACTACTGTGCACTTAAAGGACGTGCACGGGGCTGATTGGTGTGTGCTCTTGGTTTGTCCAGATTTTCATGGTTAGCTTCGCTCAAACAGATACACAGACAAAAAGAGGCAGTGCCTAAATCTGAATTGAAGTACAGGTTAGTGCTAAATAAAAAGCAGCAAACTACTCAAGATGCACTTCGTCTCATAGCACCAGTGGTGACCTTCCCTGTTAATGCCCCCCAACACTACAGCACACAGAGGTATTCAAAGCAGCCTAACAACAAACACGTTCCCTCATACTGTCAGCTGAGCTCAGCAGGATCACCAGCACATAGTGGAGTTCGATGTTTGGCATTCTGCACCGCATGAGCTGAATTATGTGTGGTGACACTTCAGCACTCTCCTGACAACTTTCCGCATTTCATCACTATTTGACAGGGTATTCATTTCTGGGGCACCGGCTCACTTCAACGCTACCCAGAGGCAGATTTGTTTTTGATTTGCAAGTCAGTATCCATTGCTCCGGATCAGAAGGGAAGGGCTTTGGCTTCATCTATCTATATAAAAATGACATATTTGCTTCTGTCAGCCTATAATTATTGAATGGGACTGTCATCTCTTCAACAGCCATAAAATGCCACAAGTGAAACATGCATTACCATTTAATTAATGTTTAAAAAAATACTGCACAACAATTACTCCAAAACTCACGACCTCACATCCTCAAATTCCACAGAAATGTCACTAGAACAGTTCAGGTTCCTGTTTTTTTCTGGTGGAAAAACACAGAAAAAAAGCATGAGGATGCCATAAGGACCCTTGTGTATATATCTGCTGACAAAAATTAGCTAAAATGTAACTATTAATAACCCCAGTGTGTTTCATGGCACAGAGAGCACAGTGAGCCTGTAAAGATCCTGACATAAGCAGAGGGACACATGCTTGTTTAAACTGTTCCACATTCTTTGCATGACAGCAACACATGAATCTCTGTGCTGAATCATTCTAATAACAAGAGTCTGCGATCCTCTGCGCAGCAGGGGTGCCCAAAGTAGGGTCTGTGGCCGGTTTATGGCCTTGTGGGAGTTACAGGGGACTTTAAACCAAAAAATATCTAATTTCACTGAAATGCTCACATTGAGAAAAACGCACCGTCTTAATCTTATGCCACAGACTGCTGTCGTCACACACACATTAAACCAACAACACAAATCTGTCCTTATATGGCAGAACATCAAGATTGGGTCAGCGTGTCTCTAGACATGTCAACACAGGAGGAACCCTGTCCATAACGCACAGAGTGTCTAAGTTTGACCATTACACCAGCAGCCTGCTTCAGACGGATCCATTCAAGAAAAATCTTACGGAGCACACATCAAGAAAATCCCCAACGGATGGTGGGAAAAAAAAGATAACCACTGGTTCTCGTTTCTATTCCCGGGCGCCCGGCGTGTCTGTCTGCGCGCTGAACCCCACACAGCAGCAGGCAGACCGAGCCAGAGCCAGACACCTCTGTGCGCGGAGGGGAGGGCTTTCAGACACCTACCAGCTTTACATGCCGAACACTCTTTTCTTCTGTCATCTTGAAAGTAGCCCGAAATGAAGTTGGAAGAAACACAGGAGCGGGTGGACGCGAACCGAGCCGGGATACTGTGGATGACTCCGTCTCCCCAAGTCTGCTCCACAAGGCGCAGCAGCAGCAGCAGCAGCGCGGCGCAACGCAAAATATCAGCCCGTTCAGTGCGTTCAGTGAGTGGGCTGCACCGCTCCGCTGGCGACAGCTCCCAGGCAAGCGGAATATTCAACTTTGGAAAAATGAGAGAGGGAAAGAGACACACTGAGCGAGAGAGAGAGGGAGGGAGGGAGGAAGAGAGAGAGAGAGAGAGCAGCCAGACAATCACAGGAAAGCGGCTCCTCCTCTCCACACAATACAAAAAGCAAAAGCCAGCAGATAGAGAGGCTTCAGCGCGTTCAACTGAGCGGAGCAGGGCACGTTACTGCTGTTACTGTTGCCAATAACTCGTTTAATATGCGCAGACTACACGTCACAACCACAGACTGAGTCACACCGACACAAATGAATCCAATCTAAGAATAGCTCTGACCTGAGTTTACCAAAACTAGGTTTCAAGTTAGTGATTCATATTTAAAATGTCACTGTTGCACAATTAAATACGAATCTGTGTTTCATAAATACAAGTTTACTGTTGAAAACTTAAATTAAATAGAGTTGTTGGTTGGCTGTTTTAATGCATCACCTGGAGTGAAAGAAAGAACACTTAACATGGAGGAACTTCACTATTTTGCTCAGCCTATATCAAAAAGCAGCCATTTTTAAAATTAAACTTCCTGAAGTGTAAGTTTCAGGTTAATACTGGATCATATTTTTAAAATAGGATTTTTAAGTTTTGGTGCAATAGAATTAATCTAGGTTTAGGGTAGGAAGTCAACTGAGGTTTAAATTTAATCCTTCTTTTTAAACTAGTTTTAAAGTTTGGTGCAACATACTTTAAAGTGAAATCATGATATAATTGAGTTTAAAAACAGATCCTTAAAATCACATTTAAATCTGAGGGCATAAAGTGGGTGACATCTTGTTACCATAGCAATCGACACTGCTGCCCAGTAACCAGGGTTGGACAACAAGGTCACAAACAGATTAATTTGCCTCGTACAGGAGCAGTTAAGAATAGATGATGGCAGTTTTTTCCAGCGTGGATGATGAATGAATTAATGGTCACAATCGCTCTTCATTTTTCTTATCCTGGAACATGATGCAATGCTGTGTAATAAGGCAGTGGGCTTCAGATATTAAAAGTCCTGCGTTGTTCATTACTATCAATAAGTAAAACAGGGAGGTAACACCATGTTCAACTGCAAAAAAACAGGCCCAAAGGCGGCAATTAGAATATTCATAGATCTAAACTTGGGCAAAAGTGGTTTATAATAATGGCGATATCACACTTTAATTTCCTGGATTAATTACTTGATTCTATGCGTGTGTATGTGTCTGTGTGGAAAGTAATGCCTGTGTATTCTTTGTGTGTAACAGTCCTATATGAAACAGTTTGGTTTTAATGTCCCCCATCATGTATTTATACAGGATATGATATACTGGAGACATATCCTCCAAAAATATGTCAGAGGAATCACTGTAACTTTGTTCTGAGGGGGTCTGGATGCTGTCTGTGTCTGCATGTGTGTGTGTGTGCTTGGAAACACTGCAGAGGTTAAAAGGGTTTTGCAGGGCTTTCCTCCCAGACTGCACCTGTGTGACCAAACAAACACTGCTTGTAATACCATTTCCTCTGGGTGCATTGCTCTCTGCATTGGGCCACATGCCTCACAATAAGGCAAAGAAAACAGTAGTAAAAGTAATATAGTATTGATGTGAACTCAGAACTGATCACACACTGCTTTAGGCTGCTACAGATTTTAGAAAAGTGTATGTGACATTTAAAAAAAACTCTTAGTGTACAAATAGTGTTTTAAAAACAAGTTCAAAGGATTATTTGAAGAGTTATTTCCGACTGTTGCCCTCAAAAAGCACTGGTCATGTCAAATACTAAATATTTTTCCTCTGGTACCAAAGGCAGTACTCTACATCAGTGATTCTCAAAGTGGAGTCCAGAGACTCCCGGGGGTCCGTGGCACTCTGCCAAACCGTCTGTGAAAAGTTTTCAGATTCATTCATTTCAACTGTCATGATATTCAAAAAAAAAGTTATTTCTTTCTTGTTTACAAAAGGCTTTGTAGTACAACAAATATTGTTTCCTGTTTTTTAGATCTAAAATGATTCAAAGATAACATTCTAATCAAATGAATTTAAAGTTTTTAAAATCATTGCTTTACAACAGTGCGGTCAGTCAGAGATCAGTAGTGAAGAAGATGGGCAGACTTTTTAAACAACCAGCTACAACAACAACTTAAAGGTACTATACCTACTACCTGCATACTATACCTGGTCATGAAACAGTCTCAGTATAATACTGATGCCTCTATTTGACTTACAGAAACAAATGAGAGCATCAGTGAGAAGATTGGCTATTTCTATGAGGTTATTCTTAATGCCTGCACCTGGTCAGATTTTCCTTGAAATCAGATTAAACAAGCCATTGTTAACATTTTTCCAGGCAAGTATACAGTGAGTAGTACGTTAGTCAGTTTAAAAAAAAGCAGGAGGAGACTTTTCTTTTTGATGTCAAATTTTGTGGTTATTACCATGGAAACACCACCAATTTTGTCCACAGGAGCCTCCGAAATCAACAAAGTTCCTTGTAGTAACTTTAAGTAAATGAAAAATAAAAAACAACAGTAAGGAAATACAATGACGAGTACCTCCAATACGGCTTTACTGAATTGGACGGGAGTGCCAATGTTTTCTATGCCTGCAGTGTTGAGCCAATGAAGTGATAAAGCCTGCCAAATTGTGTTTTATTTAGTTCACGTGTACACAAAGAGTGAAGCTCTTACTCTTGATATCTGTATTTGTGTAGCATGTCCTGAAATGCACTTCAGATTAGCTCTTTTCTTTTCTTTCTTTTAATATTTTCTACACTTTAAGTATAAAAGTAAGTAAGTTTAAGTTCTCTAAGGGGTCCTTGGCTGACAAAAACTGAGATCCTATGCTCTAAATACATATTTCCATCCATTTTAATGTGTCATTGATGGTTGTAAGAGATCCAAAGTACAGTAGGCAGGATTATTGACTGGCACTGAGGTCATGTCCGACAGACTTCTGACATGCCAGAAACACATATCTTCTAATGCTTTACCATCCACAGTCAAATGAACCTACAGTGTGGGAAGAATCATCGACATGGGGGCGTAACACAGCAGATCTGCTGCTGTGGGTCAACAGTGGCAGACAAGGTGTGTCCTGACAAGCAGGTGTGCTCTACGTCTGTCAACAAGAGCCGCCGCAAATCGTCTGAGAGCGTGTCTGTTGCTTTACTCTTACTGTTGACTATATTTACTCGTCTGTCTGTACTGAATGTATCTATAAACACAGCCGTGCCTTTTCTTGTCTTGATAACTGTTTGTAGACGTCCTCATTGCCAAACTCGATCTTCCTGTCTGCATTAATGTCGGTCTCCCGGTGTGAAAATTGTTCAGCTGATCTGTTCTGCACCATACGATAGAGATCTGCTTTCTGCTGTGGTTGTTTTTCCACCAAGATACTGGAAAATCTTGCCACTGTGAAGCCACAGTGGTGTTACCAGACAAGCAGGTTGAATGGTATTTCTGTACAGTTGCAGAAATAACACACATCGCTGTGTGGATCATAATTATAGCTTTGTAGATAGAGGGTATTAGTATGGAAAGATAATATCATTTTACAGACAAATAGCAATAATTTGGCAAGGCTGATCTTGGTTTTCTCTTGGTTTTCTCTTGTGCCTGTTGACTCAAATATATAGGATCACTTGTTATTTTTTTAAGTCTTAATAAACATTAATTTTAATAATATGCTTTGAATTATTGGATAACTGAATTCCCACATATTTTCTGTATACGATTAGAATTTATTAAAGAAACACATTTTCTTTAGTACATGGTTAGCCACAAGTGCATATTAAAGTTTAATTCCCAGCAGGCGTATTTTGGATTTTAATAGGTCTTTTACCCTTTGAGCCTGACAGAATGGTGGTACTGATTGACTGCACAGACTTAGCCTGGATCCAGCCCCAGGCACCCGTCAGTGCTGTCGTCTCCACTCAGATATCCCCACTGACCACGTGGACATTGAGTTCTGTGACTGGCAGCAGTCGTCTCCTCTGAAGGCAGCTTCAGCTTCCAGCACTCTGCATGAACTCAGCAATTTGTGGGCTGGATAGTACTAACGTGTGTGTACTCATAGCTTGCAGAGCAGCCACTTGCTGCTGTGGTGTGATTGGTCATAGGACTGCTATTGACATTTTGATAGGAGCCCATTTCATTCTTTTTCAGTCTCACTCTTCAGCCACTGAGACTGCAGTATTAGCAGGGTATAACACCACTCCCATGCAATAACAAGCAAAAGCAAATATACAACTGATACAAACTGATTACAGTTGGAACATTTCATTAATAAAGCAAAACCAGTGAACAAGTTCAGGTAGTGAACTTGAGTCTATCTCCGCCAGGTTTGAGTGGTTAAGAAAACTATACAATGTACATGGAAAGATACAGATTTCACTGCAAAACCTGAGCTCATTTAATCCTGAATCGATTTTCATGCGATTACATTTGTCATAAATGTGAAAAATTAACATTATTGTGGTTGTAAATAAGGATTTGATCTATGGGAGGCACCATCAAGTGTAAATCATTTAGAATTTCAGCTTTTGTGACTATGTGTTAGTATCTAAAGTGAATAAATGAAGAAAAAAAATGAGATTTATAATATTTGTTGCTTTATTTCTGTAATGGCATACAGAGGTGGAGTTTCCATATGTGTCTCAGAGTATATGGGTGAACTGTTTGTACTTCTCTTAAGTGCCTGGGGAACAAAAAAAGTCTTATTTATTTTATTAATAAATTAATTCAATTATTAATACAATAACAAGGCTTTACAACAGTATGTTGCAGTGGAAGTTGTGGCTATTCAGAAGGTTAATGTTTTGGTATTGAGCTTATTAGATTGCTCCCAGTAACTGAATTCAGTTGCAAAAAATAATCACTATTTTGTTTAATTTCTCACGTCTATAACAAACCGTCAATTTGTTGTGAAATCTGCATCTGTCAATACACACTGCATTGCTTACTAGCAGATCTTGACCTCGACACAGACGCATTGCAGAGACATACAGCAATATCTAATGAGGTATCTATGTCTCTATATCTATGGTTAGTGCTTTGGTAAGTCTCTCTCTCTGCAACACAGCTCACCTGAAAGCTACGCTATCACTTACTGCTTCTGCTGCTCCTTTTCACACAGCATTTCAAAGGTCCACATCCATCCCAGCAAACTGCTGAGTCCATGTTTCCCTTTGAGGGGAAAGTTATTATCTTAACTCTCACTCCCTGCTGTGCAAATTTTGACATTTCTTTGAGGAGAGTGAAGAGGTGAGAGCTTAGAAGCCAAATATATAAGCGATAGATAGTCTACATATATATAATAAACAATTCCTTGTGAGCTGTCTGACTAATATAATATTTGATTGTCTGAATGAAGCAGACTAAGGTTGGGGATATCAATTTTGCATACCGTAGCTTCAACTGTCAAAGCACTTGAAATGATTTTTCAATAAAAAGTTACTTGGGGAACATATGTATTTTGGCACATGTTGCTGGGAGTTAGCAGAGATGCTAATGGTCAATAATTTTATGTTAGCCTTATGTTACTCACATTACTGTATGGTATGGTAAAACCATACTGAAGCAGCATTTGTCTGACAGTATTGAAATAAAAAAGGCTGCTGCCTCAGAAAATAGAAGACATGATGAAAAGTGTGATGAATACATATGAAAGACAAAGGGCCTGTGACAGAATGAGGACAGGCTGGCAGACTGAGGCTGCTGTGGACAGTAAACACATTGGCCACTGGAGACTTGGCCTCACTATTGTGTTACTGTGGCCCAGACGTGGGGCTTATTACATATCAAATTACCATCAGTGCCACTACTTAACAATGTCTGTGTGCATGCACTTGGAAAAAACACACTTGCATGACAAATCACCGACACCACCAAACAGTGTGTGCGCAGAGGAAACACATCAGCTCTTCTCTTCCTCTTTCCTCTCGCAGCCCACGGATCATCAGGGACTTATTGTACAGCAGCAGTCTGTCTGTGTACTGCAGCAACATGAAGTGATCGGGAAAAACCACTCGTTGCAGAAACATAAAAAAAACCTTTGTTCCCTTCAGAACATGAAAATTTTGTGGCCGGGTGCAGAAACCTCCAGAGAGTGATCTGGTGTTGTTAATATTCTGCGCCTGTGTGTGTTTCCTACCATTGTTGTGTGCTAATATATACCCTACTCAGTAGCTGTGGCGGTAAATTTATTTCACTCCAGTCTTACTGCATTGTAATCATCATTTCTTTGATTACAATCAGCCGTTGTTAACCTAGCGAGATAGCTGTAAGATGTAATATGCTACTGTGAACATTGTCATTCCCTTTCATTTCATTTGGCAACAAATGTGCCAGTAATCGAACAGCGCTTCACCAAGCAGAACAATAATACCCTTGTAACTCAAATAAAGTATGTATATTTCCCCATTATTTCAGTGTGTTAAAATGCCACAGGTTGGTAGTAATAAACATTTTGTAATGTAGTTTAAGATGACATCCTCCGGGCCATCCCTTTTCTTCATTTAAAATTGATGCCCTCATAAACAGATCAATAAAACACTCAGAGGACATAAAGTTGCTGGGTGTGGTGTCGCTCCATCAGCTTTCCATTAGTCTCGCCACCTCAAAGCTGATATTTTTCACCAATACAGTTGAGAAAGATTTCTGTTTTGTTTTTTTATATTTTGAAATAGACCGGTTCAGATCTTCAAAACTGATTCAAGTGGAGAATTGAGGGCACTGTGGGTTGTTGAATGTTGGCATGTTCACCTTTATACAACCAGGGGGGTGTGTTTTCCCTCTGAAGTCCTGAAAGTCACACTCAAAGGGATAGTTCAGATAATTTGATGTGCGGGTGTCACATAGTGAGTGTACCCAATATGATAATAATATATTACCCACAATAGATGCCAATTGACAAGCTGTTTAAGTGTACACTACATATATCTTTAGAATATTTAGCACTGCTTTATTTTGACATCAGACACCCTTTTTTCAATGGAAACCCCTTTTATATAAGCCAGATATCACTCTGCAAACCAACCAAAGTCCATGGACAAAATTAGTCATTTTACCTTGCAGAACATGTGTGCTGCTGATCTCTGTGCTATTGTGTGACTTTGGTGAATCCAAGCTGTTTTTTTTTTTTAAATAAAGCAGTAACTCAATAACACAAACAAACTAACAGATCAAGGCAACGGTAGATCTGCAACTCCTGTGTACTGCAAGGTAAAATTACTCATTTCTGTCATGCAGTCTGGTTGGTGTAGATAAAGTGACATTTGACGTGTAAAACAGCAGATTCCCATCAGAGACAATTGTCTGATGGCAAGGTAAAGCAGCAAAAACATTCTATATATAGTATACAGTTGAAGTGATATTGATTTTTTAACATGTTTTACTTACTGACCCTGTCCACAGCAGTTCATTGCTTAGCTTTTCTTATGGTACTCCTCTCTGCTTCTGGAGACATGCCAACTGCCTTCTACACCGACTCTGAATAAGTAACTCATATAAACCCACTTCAAAAGACCTGAACTATCCCTTTAAACATGTGCAGAATTCTACGTGGTCACGTAGCTGAATTTCAACTATCTACTGTAGCTACTGGTGCCCAAACTGTGAGCTCTGTTACTGCTTTAATGGCTGAGTGCAGACATTTCTGCTTCCTCCCGGACTTAGCTTGACACAGATATTGAAGGGAAGCTTAACTGTGTAGAGGTGCATATATTTAGACGGTGAGCAGGTCAGGTCGGTGTCGCAGTGGCGACAGGTTCAGATATATAGTTGGTATGAGAAAACTAGATTGGGGCTGGCAGTGTAAACCAAACTGAAGACATGGTGACCTCTGTCTGATGAAATAACACTGTGTCCTTTGAATGGTAATGGTGTGTGTGTGTGCGCATGTGTGTCTGCGTGTGTGTGTGTGTGTGTGTGTGTGTGTGTGTGTGTGTGTGTGTGTGTGTGAATGCGTGCTCCGCAGAGGGAATGCCCAGACTTTCTTATCATAGTCACATTGCCTTCTTCACCCTCTGGCTCCACACCAAGACAGGCTGGAGCCGAACGCAGGCTGTCCACAGACACCGAGCCAAGTCTGAGGAGTGACTACTACAGTGTTTGTTTGTACCAACAGAGAGAGAGAGAAAAAAACAAACCAAAATATACTGACAACAAAATGTCCGCTTTCCACCTGTTCACCCATTCTTTATAAGGTCATTTGGAAGCACGAACCGTAACAGTGTTTTCATCCGTAAAACCCATTTCCATTTTAATCAGATTTTGAAATAAATGCATCTCACCGTTCGACACAAAGAATTTCACTTAAAAGGATTAGAATACACAAACGATACCTCTAACCGCACTTGACCTTGCAGCTGAATTGTGAGCCTGGACTTTATAGTAGGCTACACATTGGGCCCTTTCACGCCTATCTCATTTAGTCAAGACTTTCAGTTTGTTCCAAACCAAAATTACAGATGTGAAACCTCCCCGAGACCATTGTCCAGACCAAACAGCTGAACCTTGATCCAACCAAAATTGGTCTCCATGGTCAAATTGAACCATTGTTTGGTTTGTTTCTTGTGTGGAAACTTTTTTTTTTGTTGTGGATGGTTTGAACTTCCAGACTAGTTCACCCTTCCTAAGTCCCACCCCTCTTGGCTCTATGCTCCAATAACAGCAAGCTTGGTACCTGGCAGAGCTTTGGTCAACTTTCCTGTTTCCTGTATTTAAAATATGCTACGTACTAGACTATGTTGAAAAGAAAACCGAATGTTGAAGATGGTTAAAACGTGTTGCAGGGGGACCTGTAAGTATAGTGACATCTTACGGTGCTAATCTTAGCCAAACTGTAGCTAATATGCTAATTATGCTATCTACATCTATTGTTTCCTAACTAACTAATCTACATCAATAGTTAGCTAGCTAGGTACATCTGATCGCTAATATCAGGCTATCATCAGAGCGAGAAAAATGGATTTGATAACACTGACATCAGATCCATGCCCATCTATAAACCAGCAACCAAGAATTTAGGTATGTCATGAATAGTTCTTTACTTTACTTTCATAATTACAGTGTGAAACCAAAACTAATCAGATCACATGTATACAATACAACAAAACATGTGAACCTTGGTTTGGACTTTCTGGTGAGAAAAGGCCCATTGACGAATATAAACAGATATTGTAATAGCTTTCATAGCCCCTTAACACTATTTATCATAATTGCAGAGCTTATCTACCCAGTGTCGTATCCACGCCATAATTTATATTAGATAATATTGGGACATTATAGAACTCAGACGCAATTAGGGGCTTTGGGGCACCTCATTAGGATTAGCAGACTAAAACCGTGCACAACCAATTTGACAAAAATAGTTGGCTGTCTGATGGAGACTCAAGCTTGAAACATAAAGTCAGTCTGTACATTTTGGGATGACCTTACCATTCCACACATGTACTTTATGGTAAATACTGAAATATGCTGTAATGTGTCACTGATGCAACCTTGAAATTTGAATCATTGTGCATGTAAATTAAAAGGGTCAATAGAGCCATAAAAGAGAAGTTAAACAATAAAAATAAAAAAAGAGCAGATGGACAAACTTATTTGCTAAAAGAATTCAGAAGAAATCCAGCAAGGCTGTCCAACACCAAGCTTTATCTTTGTAAGCCAAACCAATGTTTCATGACAACACTGCAACACTTATGTAACTTCATCTGATAGGCTTCCATATCAGCATGGCTGTCTGAAAACTCTAAAAGGAATCTGGAGTCAAATACAACTTCCATAATGTCACGTTCGTGTTTTCTGCTCGAGTAGCTGCCCGGCATGGGAACACGCAGCTCGTTGTCAGCTGTCAGAATCTGTACGATCACGGAGAGCCGCTTTTTTTCTTCTCTAATGATGCAACAAGTTGAGTTTTGGTTTACTACACCAGACGGTATCACAGTTAGCAGAGTGGTTTGTTTCCAGAGGCCGGGGGATGACGTGTCTGTGTGTGTTGCAGTTAGTTTCAAAAACAGCCCAACTGGGACACATACACATTAGTTCCTAACAGTTAATGGATCCCACACTGCTGCTACATTACTCTGCTGCTGCTGTCTGTCACAGAACCATTAATGCTATGTTTTTTACTTTATAGTGACCCTGATGAACTGCAAAGGCGGATTTAAAAGGGCTCACTGAAACACAGTGTGAAGTAATGGTACAGAAAACAACCTATTAATGTCTGTGAACCACACTTAAAAGGCAAGGGGAGTTTTGTACAGCACTAGATTATTTGATGGCAGCCAGCAAACATTACTACATCATTACTGATAGTCAGTCTTCCTCCAAACAGTGGTGGAATGCAAATAAATTCATTTAGTCAAGTACAGCACTTTAAACAAATTTCAGGTAGTGGTATTTTACTTGAGTATTTCCTTTTTATTCAACTTATACTTCATTCTTCAGTGTAGTATTCTGACAGTGTGGTATTGATTTCTTACTTAAGTAAAGGATCTAAATACTTCTTCCACCACTAAAAAAGTCCATCTAAATTGTATCTAAAATCCAAACCAAATTACAAGATTTGGTGAACAAGCACATTCCTGTTATTTATAAGAAAACAGAAGAAATGGTTGAGATTTTATAATACCTCCCGCTGAATGAAACTACCACTTGTCGCTTAGAGCCATTTTACAGGACATACTTTGTTATCTACACTCAGATTCACATTCATAATTCAGGTGTTTTAGTTCTACATAGATGGAAAATCTTTTTTTTTTTTTTTTGTTATGCAGCTGATTCAGCTTTACTTCCATCTTTACAAATATTACTGAGGTAAACAAACTAGCATAAGAGAACTCAAAAACTTGATTAAAAGTTCAGTCAATCTGAGGGCGGTAACAGGTTTCAGTGCTTTGATGTGTGGCGTCGGCGCGTCACTTTTGATTATATTTGGATCACGGATCAGGCCTTTGGAAGACATTCTAAATTAGAGCACTGCTTAGTGTTGGTCAATTATGCAGATATGGTCAATTATGTAAAATGAGTATCTCACCTCCCCTGGGTACTGCAGAAGTCGTTTAGGATTACAGACATCTGGAACTGGCTCGCTCACCTTATCTCTGTCACAGTGGATCAATAGGGCCCTCCTGCTAAGCACTTAAAATTTCATTTCCCCTATTGCAAAGACCTTATGCTTCCTCTCAAGGCCTTGCTGCTACAACTCAGGACTCTTATTAGTTGTAGCCTCAGTAACATTTTTTTCCTCCGTTTGAATAGCTCCACTGTGCAATTGAGTGGTTCTCAGACTATCAGGTGACATGAAGGGAGGCTGCACGAAGGACAGTTTCGATGACAGATGACTGGAGGAGCAGTGCTCAACATGATCAGTCACTGTATATATCACACACACGCGCGCGCTTGTCTAATGGCATTGGCTCTACCATGAAAGTCGCCCTGTGAATGTTTCTTACATAACCCACAACGCAGCCCCTGCAAAACAAGCAAAACAAAGAGACGCACAGATTATGCACGAAACCATCAACTGAACTGAAATAATCAGATCTGACACGGTGGTGTTGGAATTAAAACCTCACTGGTGTCGGGTGGATGACATTACTGGTTGTTGGTGGTGAACAAAGCCTGCATCCACACTGCTACTGCAGCAAGAGGCAGCCAACAGAAGTGGGAAAGAAAGAGAGACGGAGCCTGAGAGGAAGACATAAAAAGCAAAAATACGGAGGAGGCACAGAGAGAAAATATGGGTCAGACAGAGAAAGACAGGGAAGGCTCAGTGTAAATCAGAATGTGTAAACATGTACGGGCCTAATCTAATTATTCCTTGTCCTCCTGGGCCTGTGATCAGATGCTTGATTAAAGCAAGAGATAAAAGAAGAGCGGTAGAGGACAGAGACAGAGGTAAGAGGCAGGGATAGGAGATACAGGATGGATTGAGTATGCTATAGAGAAGAAATAAACAGATTAAGAGATAGTATGCAGCAGGTAACATGTGCTGTAAAGCCTCTACACGGTGTAAGAGCTGTGCAGCACTCATTAACATAAACAAAATGAAAAAGTATCTGCAGCATATTGAAACCAAATACAGAGCTTATGTTAAACTGCATAGCACATAATACCTTACTTGAATTACATTTTCATATGTGAGACTACTGAAGTACATGTGGGCTCCTCTATGTGGACGTGAGTATTAATCATGTGTGATCATACTTTTTCTTAAACAAATGGACTATAAGCATAAAAAAATCATGTTAACTTTGTCAAAATGATTTCTATAAAACAGCACTGTGACTGCATAATGGGAACAACTGGTAGAAATCAATTTAAGAAAAACCATAACCAGGTATAATTGGTAAAGTCTTGAGAATAAGCCAAGAATATAATGGATATATCCAAATCAGAGTGGAACCTGCACTTCATCCATCCTCTCTTACTCCTGCCTTTCCCGTCTCTCTTTCAGCTCAGGACTGTCTGATATGATCAGTGAGGGTTTAAGATCAAAGTGACGGTAATCAGCTCATGTAAAGTTAAGTTTTACTTGTCATTTTCTGTAAGGAGAAAAGTGCCAATAAGAAAGTATCAACTGTAACATACAGTAGCAGTAGTAGTAGTAGTAAAAGGATGATTTATGCATACTTTAAACCACAGGGATAAGCAGCTCAAAACCTCCACAATCTTTCCCCCAATTTATTATTCATGTTAAGCTCTGATTGCATGTCCTACTCACTTTCTTTAAATTGCATAATTCTTGGTTCAGCAGCAAATGACCTCATGACTTTTTAAAGAGATGTTAGGCAGCTCTGGGTTTGAGGCATTTTCTTTTGACATGCACGTCGTGCTGTTTGTGTGGTGTGTGAGAAGCCAATAATAATTCTGCTTGACCTGAACATCTCCCTTTTGGGAGTCCTGAGCACCTGCCAGGGTGGGGTGTGGTCCCGCCTATTTACTAGAGATTAAGGAGCTTTGACAGGAAGGCGTGACAAAGACTGTCAAAATCAATAATTCTGAAAATGAACTGCTAATGTTCCTGTGCACGCATGGGGCAACTCTGAAGTATGAAGACAAAGAAGCTGTTAGTTAACCTGTATGGTGGAGTGGTGTTTCAGGACAGCAGCACCATGACTGTGCACAAGCAGCTAGAGGTGGGACCAAGTCATCGTTTTGTTTTGTTAAGTCTCAAGTCTTTGCATTCAAGCTCCAAGTCAAGTTCCAAGTCAAGACAAGCTAGTCCCAAGTCCCAAACTTTGAGTTTTGAGTCTTAAACAAGTTATAATGTAACAGTGAGGCTACAGCCTCATTGATTTACAAAGTTACTCAAGGCTCATTTATGCCCCCCTTTATGCACAAAGATGTAACTGTCACTGTCCACATACTTCCAGGTCTGCTTTACGTTGGTATGTACGTTAAGCAACATATTCATTAGAGGCTCCCGTTCAGAGTCCAAAGTTGCCTGAGGGAAGAAGAAGAGTCAAACGTTTCTGATAACAACAAACATGTCGACAGTGAAGGAGGCTGTAATAATATGCTTCTTGAGAAGGAGGCATAAGCAGAGGGAGCACTGTAGATGGTCTGTGGTGTCATAAACTTTGATGTGAACGTTTTCATTGTGACCTGTCGCTTGAGGTATTGTCTACAGTGCCCTCCTGACTGCTGACTACTGTACATGCACAAATGTATGAAATGAGCATATAATACAGACAGAAAGCTCCATCCATATCCATACGCGTTTCTAATGTTGAGCATAAATGAGCTTTTAGTTATTAAGCTGATGTTAGATTAGCATCAGCTTGCTATCTATGTTGATATTAACTTCGGCTTACTGTTTCAAATGTCAGATAAAGTTGGAACTTATTGCATGCCTGATGGTAATTTTCAACCTGCACATAGTGCATACTTTTCATTTTTTTTGTTGGTCACATTGTAGTTTTTCTGTGTGATCTTTGGTATATATATTTTTTTTCAACTGGAACCCAATAATGTAACGTTAGTTCTTCATGATTCTCTCTGGCAGCTTGATTGATTGCTCGTATTGGTTTAAAAAACGTCAATCTGGGGATCAAGGGTTGTTGTTAGTTGATTCAGGAAATGGGAAAAGCGAAATTAATTGTTTTGTGGCGTACTCTTAAGATAACATACAAGTCTTCAGATTTGTGACTCAATGCCATGTGGCCAAGTCCACAGGGAGTAACAAGGCTTAAGTCCTTTTCTGTTCTACCCTGACAGCCCAGACACTAATCTGAAACTAGTTGTTTGTTCATATGTTGTCAGCTGAGCTTGCTGTGAAATCCTTAGGCTGACACTGATGCAATGGATAAGTACTCTTAATGCTCTGTAAACATGCGACAGGAGTGTCGCTTGCTGCTACACTTCATTTCCCTCCATTTGCTGCAGTTTCATTTCATTCTGCTACAGAAGAGGAAAGGGGTTCCCACACAGATATGAGCTCAACAATGCATTCTGTATATTATAAAGATTCTCCATCTGCTGAGACAGATTGCAACAGAGGATATTAGCATAAGCAAGGGTATGTTTTGTATTGTGCTAGACACAGTGGTTTGTGGACTGCAAAAACAGGTGTACGCTACCACTTTCTGACCCCTTCATTTCACACATAAGCCATAAAGATGACATCTGTTGAGCAGGCTGCTATATGTATGATAAAAAGCCCCAGTTATTTCTCAGTAAATGCTTTGGAAACTGTCGCAGCAGAGCTTGTTTGAAATGAATCGTATTGGACTTTGGCCAGCCTTTAAAACTACAACCCAGATGTAATTCTGAAGTAGAAAATTTCCCTTGATATATACATTTTTTTTTAAAATGAGCAGAAAATTGACCAAAAAAATTAAATCAAGTGCTCCCAGTTATTGAGTGTGGGCCAATAATGCAGTGGCATTTCACACTTGAGATACTTTCTCATACAGTTTGAGCAGACACCATGAAATAGCCTATAAAGGTGTTGTCAAAACAGGAGCTCTGGCTGGCTCTAAAACCTGCGTGCAGTGTTGTTAAAGTGCTGTTACGGTAACTGTGGCCACATCAAATGACAGTTTGACATCAGGTGTCTTGAGCCTTGTTCTCCTTGTCTTATCTTTTCTTCCCCTTTTTGTCTTTATCTTCTTTTCCCTTCTATGAAATGCTGACCACCTCCTGTTTCCTCAACTTTTCCCCCCGTATCTCTTCATCAACATATACAACACCTCAACTCTTTTGGTTCTTTCCTGCTGATTCTCTGATTCAGTGGTTCATTACTGTCTTCGCACCTCCTCCTCTGCAGCTCTTCCTCTTCCTTATCATCCAGCTCATCCTAATTCACTCGCCCCCATTCCCCTTCTATTCCCCTCTTCTGCTCCTCCTCATCACTCAGAGGAACAGGAGAGCTCTTCATCAGGCAGACGTCAGGCATCTGTCAGAGTCCAGGCCAGTCTCGGTGTGATTGATTTTTTTGCCCACCTGCGTCTTTCGTAATGACCAACTGTCAGTTGTTTTACTGCCCGCACTGCCTCCCCTCAGTATCTCCTGTCACTGCAGCATCCAGGAGCTAAATCTCTCCGCTCAGACCTACAGTGCATTATCTAGCTTGTCTTCAGATAAGATTTATGTAGGTATACCATAGAGTCAGAGCCTGTCCTCTGTCCAATCACAGAGGGGAATGGTATCAAGGAGGGTTGTTCTAAAGAAAGAAATTGTTTATATTCTGAAGGCAAACGCAATATCTCTTTTACGCTTAAAGTTTTCAATTATTCTCAGGCAATGACTTTTCTGACAGAAGTTAATAAATGTCTGTTTGGACTTTCGAGCACGATGCTGTGTTTTGATCCGGTCTGGTAACGGCTTGTAAAACAGTTTGGGAGCTGAGGCAGCAAACTATTTTGAGTAGAATGAAATGGTAACTCTCGAGCTCTGCCCACATAACAGAATACTGGCAAAACATATTTCCTGTGCGGCAAGCCAATATCATCATAAGTAGGGCCTCGGCATGTCCTATTGATTAGTTTGAAAAGACAGGATTTAGAACTGATCTCAGAACAACATGTTACAACAAGTGAATGCCATCTCCATGTGTTCTTTTTTTGAAAGAAGTGTTTTTTATCAAAATCAAACTTCTCTTTGACAGAGACAAAAAGGTTGTGTTTTTCTATTTGTGGGCCTGATTTACTTTGGTAGGTCTGTGTGTGCAGAAACGTGCTAACCTGATATCAACTGCCAACAAATGTGCAAGCTGATCTTCTAATGGTGAGCACTGAGGATTGCATCTTTCAATTGTGCAAGACAGCATATACTGTCCATTTAGTACATTTGCCTTGATGAATATGCAGTATGGCGTGTTTCTACCCTAGTGTGCAAAATACTAGGAGGAGAAAATACTAAAAGGTTAATTTAGCAGATGCACTGTGATTTACCAAATCTGGAAATAATTTGCTGTGACTGCGTCTGAATTTAATACGTTTGAAAAGAAGGTGCTATCAGCCCAGCGGTGCACACAGATGACTTACTGTGACAAGGAGGGAACACTCCGATTTAAAGTAATTTCTCATCAGATGTTTGAGGTACGCATTTATTTTTATTTCCATTCAATAATCTTTAATGCAGAAAAGCACAATTATTAAAAATAAATTTACTGCAGCCAAACAAAACTGACCATTCACAGCTACTGTATCCTAAAGAAAATTAACACTGACCTTTATTATATCTTCCTATTTCTTTATCTTTGCCAATTTTTCAACTGGTGTTTTGTGGCACATTGTGCGTCTCTGCCCCAGCGCACTCCTGTCATCCACTGCACTCCTCTCCAAGCGGTGCACACTTGCATTGAAAGACTTACTTCCTGTAACCTGTCTACGATCCCTCTTGCCAAGTCATTTACAGCTGTTGTCAGACCAGACACAGCACTGACCAGCTGCCTGGTGTGCGCGACAGTGGCCTGAGCGTCCCACTTGAGCGCTCAGGCCACAGAGGACACAGCTCGCACCTCCAGTGCAACAGATTTGCTTATTTATTTATTATTATTATTTATTTATTGAAAATAGTTGAAGAAGTTTTTATTATGAGCCAATTTTCCCTTTGTTCTTCACCTTGTATCTTGTAATCCTTCCTTAATTTCATCTGTTGTTCTTGACTTTTTTTTTGCTGTAGCTCAACAGTATGTTTATTTGCCTCTTCGACCAACACCTCCATGGGATCGAATTCCATTTTGTTCTTTTGAGCAAAAGTAGCTCATGTGTTATCCTTGAAATATGCTGCAGTACAAACACTGTTGAGTAACATTAATTACTAAACTATATGACCATGTATGAAGTAAGATACATTAGAATTATTGTTGAAACAGCATCTGTCCAACAAAATCATCACCAGATGTAACTGTAGGCAGGTGTACCTGCTGCATGGGCATTTCGCTTGACACACCTAAGTCAGTGCCATTGTGCCGGCTATTGGTCATCATCAGGGAGCAACCAGTCACTTTATTTTCTCTATTTTTGTATTCCTACTGTGATTATGACTACTGAATACTCCAACTGCCTTTGGGTGCAGATTTGTGGTTATGTGTGTTCATGTTGTGACACTGAACCATCCAGACATTTTCTGTTTGGTCAGCTGTTGTTAACACGTTTAACTGTGATTGATTAGCACAGCTGTTTCTGTGCTATGAGACCAGTGATGTGACTGGTGGACAGAGTATTTAATCACCACACTCCCTGATCTATATTCATCTGCACCTAGTCTGTCCATGTTGCACCTTGCACTTTGCATTTATTATTCAAATTTCAACTTATGGTGCAAAATATTACACTGAGGATTCAATGTATGCTTATTTACCCTCATACAACCAGGCCTGACAAGAGAACAACTTGCTCACATTGAAGCAAACTGGTAAACTAAAATCCAGACTAAATATACAAGGAACATTAATTCTGACTTGAATGGGCACCGAGGATGAACAAGCTATTTAAATTTCACCTTGAGGGGATGAAGTTCCATGGATTTCGTTGAAGGCACAAGATGTTACTTCTTCATCTGAACTCAGGCCTCAGTGTGACTCCAAGACATTGGATGATGAAAACATGTCAGGGAACACTTTCAAAAACCCCCCTCATGTCCTGTGGCAGCCTCCAGACTGAGTAAGCATAAATAAGAGGAGCTTCAAACTGGAAGTGAAGTGAAAACAGGGGCACAGCACTTCCCTTGGCTGCACGCACCTGGATGCTGTGCTTCTTTGATCATCTACAGAGGCCAGGTGCAACTTCCGGATCTGGAGTAAGGCATGCCTCAAGATTTCTGTTGCTGCTTGTCTCGAGTAATCATTCCTTCACTCTTTCCCCTTACGTCTCTCCTTAGTCTCTTTCCCTTGTCCTCTTTCTCTCCATCTGCCTGGCAGGGACAACCGAGTGCCCATGGAGATCTTTCATCTAGTGCTATATACCTGGCCAAGGCAGGCTACAGGGTTGCTCGGCTGTCAGAAGGCATACGCCAGAGGAGGGAGGAGGGCTGAGACTAGAGAAGAGGTAGGGAAATGAAATGCAATGAACAGGAAAGAGAAAAAGGCAAAAAAAAAAAGTGCCTCTCCAGTATTAATAATCTATTTATGCTTTTGCCAGGCCCAAATAAGAGGGAGTAAATGAAGATGAGTGAGAAACACATCAGAGGAAAAAGATGGAGAGCAGAGAAGGGGGAAACAGAAGTGGAGCAGAAAGATGAGAGACAGGGACCCTTGTGGCTCATAGAGGAGAGCCAATTTATAAAGCTCCTCCTAATGCAGCCACTTGGGTCTCATGCATTTACCAAAAATATGTTCAAGATAAAATCAGTCAAAACATAAAATTAGGGGTCGATGGAAAAATGATACAGCATCATATAATGTTTTTTAAAACTAGACCATGGGACAAAAGTTGAATCATATGTGTAGAGACTGTTTATCATGAGTCATAATTCTGAAAACAATGCATATCACATATCAGTCAGTCTATGAGTTTTATTTTAGCAACATCATTGCTATGCTGCACATAAAAGTAGTAAGTGAAATACTTTTCAAAGTAAAATTTAGCTGCTTCTGCTCATCAAGCTGGTGCCATGAGAAATTAATAAATAAAATAAGATGTTAAGTCAAAATGAGTAGAACTCTGAAAACTGCTCACAGCACAAATGTGAGCCTTTAAATGAACATCCTTCACATGTAAAATTGAATTTTTAAACTGTGAATTTTGAGTCTGAGTTTTTATCTTTTGAGGTTGCTGTAGCTGGAGCCAGAGTAACAGACTGAGTTGATAATATAAAATCAGCAGCTACTAACAAAATGTATGAGCACACATGCTGTTTTATATACACTATATACATAAAATCTATATAAAAAAAATCAATTCAGGAATTGTAAAAAAAAAAAAAAAAAGAATCATATTTAAGAGAATTTTTTTCTGCAGGACATGTGAATATCACCACAGAGCCGCACAATGGTTAGATACCATTCCACAACTTTAAGGCTTTGGGGCATCAGTTTAGCAACATAAACACTAAACAGGCTTTCAAGATGTTCGCAATTTAGGTCACAAATGCTACTGCAAAATTACAATAATATCATATGGGGACTCAAGTATCATGATATCATGGGGCCACTGGTCATTCCCAATCCTACTGAAACTGATTATGTCTGATTAAAAGTGGCATTTCTGCTGTATTGATTAATAAGCATAACGAAGCAGCACAGGGAAATGAGAGGTAGTTGACATGCTAAAAACATCCTACACTGGATTATTAAAGGGCATGTTTATGCGGCATGCTCCAACTGAGCAGTTTTTAAAATTTGAAAGCCAAAAGCATGGGAGCGCACTGAAATGATTGCTTCTCATTCAAAGCAGAGACTCAGTGCTGCATGGAACATCGCAACTTTGGCAGTGTTACTGTGTACATTATCTCAGCATGCCACTGCTTGGCCTATTGCATCTGCTGCAGAGTGTGCCTCCTTGACAGGCAAAGACTGAGTACTTCAAGAGTGTGTGATGTGCCTCGACAGGAGGCAGACGAGAAGAAGGGAAAGTGTGTGTGTGTGTGTGTGCTTTTGAGTATCTATGTGCACTAAATCCCTCTGAAACCTCTCTCTAAAAACAGGTTGCATGCTTCTTTTACTAAGGCACATAATAATTCAAAAGCCTGCCATTGACAGCGGCTGTCTATAGCCGTGAAGGACTGTGAGTTTGACAAATGGATTGTCTCATAGCTGTCTACCTGCGCAGGTTCTGCATGGGAAAATCAGGGAGGAATGCTGCAAGGCAGGTCTGTCCTTAGTCCTAAATGCCATGTCTGGGAACATAGACGAGGATCATTATCGAGTCAGACCGTGTGGTTAAGCCTGACAAAGTGTTGTTTATCTCAGTCATGGCCAGCCCTCTCAAATGTCTGTATCACACAACAGAAAAATGGAAATTCATCGTTTAAGTCAGCAGGTATTTAAAGTGCAATCTGCTCCTGAGAGGCCAACGTTAAAAGCAAACAATGCTCTTCAAAAGGTGAAAGCCTGGCTTCAATGACTTTTAAATGAGCCTCAATCTAGCCTTGTTTATGCTCTTTTTCTCTCTCTGTCTGTCCCTCCTCCCTTTTGTATCAAAGACAACCTTGATCAAGTTCATATTAGATGTAAATGCTTCACATCAAAGACAAATGTAACCATGGGAACCAAATCCTGAGTTCATAAGAAAAATAGATTGTTTTTTTGTCTGTCGTCCTCCATTAAGCCTCAAGGCTACACTAAATACAAAGTATATCACTGTGGATCAATGCTGCATGAACTGACTTATATTATGTCCATTACAGCATCCATTGTGATGGCTCAAACCACCTGTATCTGTAAGCTGTATTGTAGTGATGGTTGCAATGGAAATACATTTATTTTCTACAATGAAGATCCTTTGACCCATTTTTACGAGTGAATCTTTAAAAATATATATATATTTACACAAGTCTCTACAATAAGACAGCCAATGCTAATGAAAAGTCTAGCTACCAGGGCTATGCTCAGAGTTCAGTACATTTAAAGCTCTTTCTCACTACCACAGGAGCGTAAATAACAACAATTGTTTACATGAGAGATCTGCACACCCACTCAGCCTGTACATAATAAAGTCATCGTGCTTTCTACACACACACACACACGCACACACACACAGCTTCGTGAACGTGGTGCTCATCCGCTGGAGGAGGTTATGTGCTGTAAGCTCTTGTGAGGAGGATATGCATGGGGAAAAAGCCAGTTGAGCAGTCTTAAAAGACAAGAGGCTGACAAGGCCCCGGACTTCAGCTATACAGTCCAACAAGTGCATTATGTTTCCTCTCAGTGGGGCGGCTGAGATGACTGCCAGGCTCCACGTGAGGCAAAGTGGCAGCTTAACAAAGCAAAACATTTTAGAACTGAATGAACATATCCAGTGAAAACAAACATTGGTGTTGGCCAGTAATTTAAATCAGTGTGGCTCTCAGCAGGTTTTGATGTATTACATGGACTTTAAAGGGATAGTTTGGATCTTTGATGTGGGGTTGTATGGGGTACTTCTTCATAGTCAGTGTAAAACCTACTGTAGATGCCGGTTGACACGCCCTCTTTTTTGGAGAAGAGAGCGGCACCAGCATAGAAGCTAAGCAATACACTGCTGTGAACGGGGTCAAGAGGTCACTTTAAAAATATTTTCAGTAATACAAGCATATTTTCAGCTTTGCTTTGTTGTCAGACATCTTTTCTGATGGAGAACTGCCAACTGTTTGTTTGTGTTATTGTGTGACTACATTATTTTAAAAGCATAGTTTGAAAGTCACTCAAATCACACAATAACACAAACTAAGGTAAAATGACTGATTTCACCTATGGAGTTTGGTTGATTTGGAGAAAGCGAGATTTGACTTATATAACAGCAGTTTCCTGTCAGAAAGTGGTGAAAATATTCTAAATATGGCGTACACTTTAACAACTTTTTAAGTGGCTAAATTACCTTTTTGCTGCTGACCCTGTCCACAGCAGGAAATTGCTTAGCTTCTCTGCTGGTGCTCCTCTCTGCTTTTCCAAACTGGTGGCTTGCCAACCACCATCTACTGTAGGTAACACACTGATAACTGATAAATATCTCATACAGTCCCACATTAAATAATCTGAACTATCCCTTTAATTTATGTGAATAATATCTTGGGGAAAAAAAGAGCTGAAAAGAGCATCTGATGTTGTTAAGGAAACAAAGATTATGCCTTGTCATTCACTTTTCAGAGTAAAAATGAAGTTGAGGCGGTGCTTTGTCAACAAAAAAAATAGAAGAGTAAGCATGGGCATAAATGAATACAGAGGTACTGGTGTACAGTCTTCCACCACTTGGCTGGAATGGTGAAGAGGTGCTGATGGAGTTGTGAGTTTGGGTTGAAGAGGGAGAATCATGGGGAAGGATCCTGCAGAGTGGAGTTAAAAATAGAGCATGAAGTGGAGGAGGGGGAGGAAGAGGAGTGGGAGGGGGACGTACCTGTGGGCTTGGAGGCAGCCTATTTAGCAACGAGCAGCACCAGTGTGGACGACGATGGGCTGGAGAGGAAGACAGAGAGAGAGAAGGAAAGAAAGAAAGAGGGGGTGGAGACAAATGAGAGAAAAAATGAGGATAAAGTGAGGCAAAAACCAACCAGACGACATATAATGAGCCAAAAGGCAGAGAGGGGAAGGCTTGAGGGGGTTGGGGTTGGTTGGGTGGGGGGATAATGAGAGAACAAGTCAGACTACCGTGAAACCCCATGTTTGAGTCGAAAACAGACAATAATTTCACAGTAGGCTGCGGATGAAAACAATGACTAGCAATAGTCCGCGACAGATGCACATGCTGAACGTACAAATGTCTCTTACACACACACAAACACACATACAGGGTGTTACATTGTCATACTGTAGGTGCCAGAGGTGGGGGCTTCATAAATAATCCTTACAAAAGCTAAGCCTAGGTAGAGACAAAACAGCCATATGGAATAACGTATTAGGTCATGTCATGGCTGAGAACTAGTCAACTAGTTCCAGCTTCTTCACAATAAAAGTCCCTCATTATTTTGTTATTTAAAGTTTTTATTATGAAGGAGCAAAATCAGCAAATTGGTTTTCATTAACAGTAACTTAACACAACTCCTGTCCAGCTGGAAGCAAACACGAAGCAGTAAAATAGCGCAAGAGGCAGAGGAGAGAAGCTGAAACTGTTCACAACAAAGTCTGCAAATTATCTTCCATAATCGGGTCATGATTTTCTGAAAAGACACATCGCTTTTAAGTTTTACAAATGTTTTTGTTTTTGTGCTTTGAGCACCAGCTGAGAGCCATTTAGTTCCATATTTGAGAGAAGGCAGGCATCCTGCAAAACTCACACCAAAACAATCTAGATGGATGAATAGCACTACAGGTAAAAGTAAAAATACATATTTTTGAATATGATGCAAACTCTTTTTTTCTCAGACCTCTCGCTCATATTTTATATTAGGAATAAAAGCAAATCAAGTGAGATCTGGCCTCGGACAGAGTAATGTTAAGTATTTTCACCAGAATGCAGCTAAGCAGAGGCAACAGGCGGCAATCAACAGAGTAAGCCCTGCCTTGGACAATCAGGGCATTGTTTACTCGAGGGCCAGACAGGTGCAGTGTTACTTTTTGTCAGCGTTAAATAATCTCAGAAAACAGAACACATGGCCCATCATTTGGTTGCTAATAAGCTATTGTTCCCAGCCGGTTCAGGAGGGATTCCAATGAGTCATTCGCAACCATCAGAGACGAAGTCTTGGCAAGAGAGACTGTGCCGAGCAGCTGTATTGAAAATACCTCCAGATCCTGAAGCTTAATACCTGGATACTGGGGATTTTGTAGCATTCACTAAAATTTAAGAAAATGTTTGCTACACTTGAGCCTTTTCATGCTCATGCATATCAATTTTTTCTTTGCTTTGGCATTACTTTGATCTTGTTGATAGTCTATAGTTTCTCAAAAATAACTCAATGACCTGAATGCAGTTAAATACACAAAGGAAACATGATAAAAACCAATAACACTCACTGGTCTGGTTTATTATAATATGTCTGTTCTACTATTATTTATGACGCCCCATGATTTGAATTTTATGGTGAGTTTTGAATTGATTTCATGGTCTCTGTGGCACTAAAATAATGAGAATCAGAGTTACAAGCTATTCTAACAATAAACTGGCTACATTTGTGTGATCACTTAATTCACATTTTTCAATTAGGTTTATTTGCTGCACACTGTATAATGAATTATGGTTATAAATCATTCTGAAAGTGTTCATTAATTTTCAACACAGCTCATTATTTAGCATATTAACTAATTCACATGAGGTGTGCTAACAAAACCATGGTTAATTATGAACAAAGTGTCTGCATGCTGCCAATCTCTCCCCCTTCTGTCGTCCACCATCACCGTCTCTTAATCACTGATGTGCATCAATGTGCCACAGTTCACCATAATGATTGCCTAATAAGAGACAATAAGAGGAGAAAAGGCCTGTCAATGAATGACAAAGTGGTGTCAACAAGTTTTTAGCTCCTCTGAATGCCAATAAAGTAAGTTGTCACCCAAAAGCAAAACCTATTAATTCAAATCCATTTTTAGTTTACTTAACCGTCTACTGAGACATACTTACTGTAGATGTAACAATATATCAAACATTGCAATATCACAATGAAAAGTCCTGATACGGCACCATACTGGCCATATCTACTGTAATATTTAATGTGAATCATTTTATTTTTTGTTTTATCTTATAAAAAGACTGCTGCTGAGTGCTGCATTGTTTTAGTTTTGCAGTCATACACACATAATTCAAACATTCATTACCAAGACAATCCAGGGCAATTTTTTGCACATGCATGAAGGAAAGCAGTTGAAAGGAAAAATTTAAAATGCAAGCAAAAATTCCATCCCATCAGATTTATTATTTAAAAAGGGATATTTTTTTTTCAAGTTGTCATTTTCCTTTGTTTTTCAATATTGTTATAAATATCATACCCCACATGAAGCACATTGTTCAGGCTGTTTACAAGACGCATGAGCCATTACAGATAACAGCATCAGGTATCGGTCCAATACTGTCCTCATGTACACACAGGTGACAGGAAGAAGAGAGGGGTATGATTTGGGCTTGTCATGAAGAAGCCATGAAATGTATTAAGGCCAGTTGACGAAAGGGAATACAGTAATGAGTTGGGAAGACAATTATTTTCAAGGAAACCTGAAAGCAGCATAAGGACACCAGAGTGGAGATGTGCCTTTTTTGTGGTATTATCATACCTTGAATTTTTGGTATTGTTATATCGCTAGTATGCACTTTGAGAAAACCAATTTAAATTTTGTAGGAATGAACAGTCAAAACCCTGACAAAAACATTAAATTATAAAGCATGTAGTAAATATGAGAAACATGTTTTATGATTGTTAAGAGAGGTCTAAACTGATTTAAATTCAAAATGCACACACATAATGTCTGGTGTTTATGGCGTCTTTAAAACATATTTTGTTTCCAGAGCTCTACGTTTCATTCTGATACATAATCAATTGCACCATACTCATTTTCACCCTCTCTGGATGTTAGTGTTTCTAATATCCAAATGTAAATGTGAGATTAGTGTCTAGACCAGCATAAATTAACCATCTCCTACTGCTAAATGATGACCACAGAGAATGGCCTATTTGAGCTGTAATATCAATTAGCAGCTATAAAAAGAAAATGCAATCATGCAGTAATGAACAACAAATCTTACAGCCTTACACAGATGATACGGATTAAAGGAATGCCATATGTTTTTCCACCCTGCAAACATTTTCAGCCCATACCACCCTGTGACAGCATATAGTATATTTTTAGTTTTGGCTTTGAGAATTATGACAGATGTAGTCAGGCTGCATTGCTATTTAATATCTTATAAGAAACCACCTAAATGTTCTGATGTTAAACTAAAGCAACGAGGTCAAAAGACATTTGGAGTTCATGTTTAAAGCACAAATCCAAACTCTTTTACCCTCTTGTGAATACATTCTGACAATAGATTTTGCATTTCTAGGCACATTTTTAGTTTAGTGATATGTTTTCCATGTTCCCTAGTCAATCCAAGACAATGTGATACTTTGCTTTGTTAGACTTTGTTAGTCGAATATTTTTCAGCAAAAAATCAAAGGTAAAATTTAAGTTTCTGCCTTTGCAGTGCAGCCAATTTGCACCTACGCCGATGTAAGGAAACGCCATCATCACCTCCCTCAACAGAACAGAATGAAATCCAACCAGATGTGTTTAATTAGGGGGGTGCCTGTGATCATCAAAATGCCAGATTGTTCACTAATATATCTACCTAAGGAGTTATATTTATACCTAAAAGTGTTAAGCTATCATTCACTAGGAGCTGTAGAAAGGCATTTTGGACGGTGTAGACTAAAACAGATGCAAGTAGGTTGACAAGAAGAAAATTCAAAAAAGACATAAGCATGTTTACACCACCACATGTCAATCTGATCAAAGATAGCCATCACAGCAATGACAGAACTGGACCCAGGTTAAAGTGGTTGGTTCAGTGTCAGGATAAAATTATTTATGAGAAACTCTCTCTGCTATACAATCTATATGATAATTCATATGATTTCAAAATAACTCGTAGAATGCATCACTGGATGATGACTGGCATCCCTCTATATTCCGCAGTTTATGTGGAGCTGGGTTGTGATGGCAACAGGCTAAGCAAGGTCGTGTAAATATCCTTCACCCCAGCAACGTCTTCCAGCTCCTCCTGGGGAATCCTCAGGTATTCCCAAGCCAGATGAGATATATAATTCCTCTAGTGTGTTCTGGGTCCTTCCCAGGGTCTCCTACCAGTTAGTCCAGGAAAACCTCCAGAAGGCACCCAGGAGGGATCCTTATCAGAGCCCCAAACCAGCTGGCTCCTTTTCATGCGAAGGAGCAGCAGCTTTACTCTGAGGTCCCTCCGGATGTCTAAACTGTTTCTGTCAGGGTGAGCCCAGCCACTCTACAGAAGAAACTTACTTCATCTGCTTGTTTTCACAATCTCATTCTTTCAGTCATTACCCAAAGCTCATGACCACAGGTGAGTGCCTGAAAGTAGACTGACCCATAAATCCAGAGCTTTGCCTTCAGGCTCAGCCCCCTCTTCAGCTCAAAGGTCCAGTGCAACACCCACATTATGCTTTCTGGTAGACGACCATGGCCTCACACTCAGAGACACTGTCTCTCACCCCATCTGCTTCACACATGGCTGCAAACTGGCTCACTGCTTGCTTGTCATGGTCTAATAAATATAAGAGCACCACATCATGTGTAGAGAGTGTCGAAGTGATTCTTAGGTCCCCAAACTGGGCACTCTAGAGACCTGAACTGCACCTTCAGATCCATGAAGACCACACAGAAGACCTGTGAGATGTGGCAACCCTGGCATCCTGAGTCCAACAGCCACTGAAAACATGCATGACTTCCTCCTGGGAATACAGACCCACCTCTCACTCCAATTATATATTAGCCGAATTGTATATGGCAATGTCAGACAGACAGGGTTGTAAATAGGCATCTCATTTTTTTTGTAGCTGATCACAGCTGCCAATCGGCTATAAGCCAAACTGGTGACTACACAGCCAATAACAGTTTTTTGTTTTGTTACAGCAGGTGGTATAGCAGTATTGTAGGTCAGTTTGATATTAAGCCACTAGGTATCGCAAGTGACTCAGCATGTGACGAGAATGTCAGTGAGTTTTCCACAACATGTTCCTGCAGATGTCTCACAATAAAAACCTTGCTAAGAAATTTAAGGCTTTCCACTGAAATGATAGAGGGGTTTTAATTTGAAACAGATTTAGGAAATGCTGAGTTTGTCTTAATGCAGTAATTTTAACAGGACAAGTGAAGGGCTCAAACTAAGGTTTTGTGCTTCTGCTAAGTTACCATACTGACAAAGTGTAGCTGCCTCGATAATATGGCAAACAGATGTGATAATGGTTATAAGGGAAAGGGTTACATATATATATATGTTATGGTGAAAGGGGCAATGATGGGGTGTGTCACCTTCAGCAAGTCTGGATAGCATGTTTAGGATTCATTCTACATTCCTGAGGAGGTAACTCAAGACAACATGGGGTGAGCAGCTGATGTACAAATCATGTTGGGGGTGAGATGCTCCTTTTGGTTGGTTAGCATGTGGCAATGACACCAACTCAGCTGAGAATTAACTCTTCCTAAGTCCCACCCTTTTTCGCTCTGTGCTCCAGTAACAATTGAGCAAACTTGGTACCTCAGTCAGCTTTGTCTTTTTCCGGTAAAAGTAACATCTAAAGTTTGCTAATGTCAACAAGATGCAAACTACCGAGCTAGATAATGTTAGCAAAACACTTACTAGCTACCTAATGATTGATGTAGATTAGCTAGCTAGTTAGCTAGTTAGCTAGCTAGTACATTAGCTAACTTAAGATGTGAATGTATGTTGTTTTTACAGGTCCTCCAGCAACATCTTTAAACCATCCATCTTTTCAACATAGACGAACCTACCACATAGAAATAATAATCCAGATCTCCCAATCACTTATTTTTTGACTGAATATCGGCCAGTGATGGATTATAGATCTGGGCAATCCTAGACATAAGCCTACTTCAAGACTCTAAAACACATGTAAAATGGATAGATTGATGACATCTACCTAACATTGTAAACAGTGGCTCTGTCCATTATTCGTCACAACGTTTTTACAAAAGGAAACTCTGAGTGGAACATTTGGATCCTCTGAATAGAAACAGGTGCAGCAGTGAAAACCTGGGGCCAGTACATTCATACATTATAGGGCTGGTGATGCCAAAGAGGTCCCTCTCTCTTCATAGGGAAATACTGCCTGTAACTAGGAAACAGGTTTGTCATCGACCTGTGAACGAAATAACAATGTGGCTTCCTCATTCGTTCATCTCTCCCTTTTTCCGATGTGCTTTTCTCTTTCTCTTTCACTTCATTTATCAGTCTGTAATTCTCTTCCAGGGGGAATCAGAAAAGGAGCGTAATCAGGACGACACCCTGAGAAAATATCCAACCTGTGTGTGAATTTAAATAAGAATCCAAGCATCAAATTTCAGCATGTTGATATGCTTCTGTCACTTTCCCCGCTGAAAAAAACCCAGACATCGGAAGGTGACTGGGATAATTGGGAACGCAGCATGAGACCAAGTGTGAAGGGATTCATGTGGTTAAAAGCTCAGATGTAATACGAGTGGTTCACAAATCATCTTGTTTTGTTTTCTGTCATTTGCCCACAGGTTACACTTTAAATTCTCCGACTTCACTTCTTGCAGAAGCACTGCTTCAAAAGGAAAACGCTAAATTGGTGTCAGAAAACTGATGTTTTTTTTTTTTTTCCACATCAGCCGGTGATTATTGTGAGAAAATAAAGCCAACCTTGTGTGAGCAACATGTGCTGAACAACAACAAGCCTTTGATGTGGATAAAAGGCCTTTCATGACCACAAACTGGTTTGGCAAACAGATAAGACGTTACCATAAAATTTCAACAGAGTGTTTGTGAATTAGATCTGTCTGACCCCATTGCTGTGAGCATGTCAACATTTTTATCAAGTAAAGTCAGGTTTATTTAGAAAGTCAATTATTCAAGTATATCTTAAAGAGAGAGAGTCAGATTTTTTTTCACGTAGGGTTGTATGAGGGACTAATCGATGGTAGTGGTTCTACAATAGACGGTGGCCACCACACCCTCACTTTGGAGAGGCAGCAGGAGTACTGGTGAAGTAAGCAAAGCAATGTGCTTCTGTTGACAGGATCAGCAGCACAAGGTCTACCTTAACAATCTTAAAACAGTCAATGTACACGCTATATTTAGAATATTTTTACAGCTTCACCTTGCTGTCGGACAGCCTTCACCAAGGAGAAACCACCGTTATATAATATCGCCCTCTCCCTTGCAGAACACAGGGGTTTCTTCTTTCCTGCTGCCTAGATGTGTTTGTTTGTGTTATTGTGTGACTTCTTTGTTTTAAAGGATTCATTTGGATTCACCAAAGTCACACAATAACACAAACGAACTACCTGATCGAGGCAGCAGTAGACCAGCAACTCCTGTGTTACATGAGGTAAAATGACTGATTTCGACTATGGGGTTTGGCTGGGGGCGGCCGCCTCAGAGCAAGAAGGTCCTGAGTTCAAATCCCCCAGCTGGTTGGGGCAGGACCTTTCTGTGCGGAGTTTGCATGTTCTCCCCGTGTCCGCATGGGTTCTCTCCGGGTTCTCCGGCTTCCTCCCACAGTCCAAGACATGCATGCTAGGTTAACTGGTGACTCTAAATTGCCCGTAGGTGTGAATGTGAGTGTGAGTAGTTGTCTGTCTCTATGTGTCAGCCCTGCGATGAACTGGCGACTTGTTCAGGGTGAACCCCGCCTCTCGCCCAGTGTCAGCTGGGATAGGCTCCAGCAGCCCGCAACCCTTCAGGAATGAGCGGTTACAGAAAATGGATGGATGGGTTTGGCTGGTTTGGAGAATAATAAGCATAATTGCGCTTTCCCACCAGAAAATGCTGTCTGTCGGAAAAGTAAAGTTAATATATTGAATGAAGTAAGATTACATTTAAAGTGATATTGATTGTTTTGTTGCTGATCCCCTGGGGGCATGCCAACCGCCATCTGCTGTAGGTAATACACTGGATGACCCAACTTCAGAAAAGCCAAACTATCCCTTTAAAAGACTAAGCACAGCCTAATCAATTTACAGAGACTAGTCACCAAACGTTTAACAAAAAACATACCTACCCATTATAATTAATAGCCCTGACTGTGTGACATATATTAATTTTTATCTTAAAGAAAAGTCAGCACAGCACTCCTTCTCTAGCACTCAGAACCACAGTTTCCTACTGTTGGCCACTGGGATCCGCCCAGTACAACCACAGTCCTCTACTGTTGCCTCCTCAGCAGCAGTGCAAATCTCACAAAAGCGCTTTGACATTAGCCATCCTTCATCTTCCTGCCTGCGTTCTTCTAGCTGATCTAAGGGCCGGAGGTGACCACTCTCTGGTCACAAACCCACTTAATACCTGACAAATACCATTAAATATTCCACCAACAGCCTATCTATCTTGATCAAATTAAAATGACTCCTTTTTCTAGGCCATCGCAAATCGACTATTAATATGCCAGAAGGGAGCATCACACGCAGATAAATGTCAGTGGTGCAATGTACACAGGCTAATGAGTTTTGAACACCGTTGACACAGTTTGGCTCAAATAAAACACAAAGGACAAGAGTGATGACTAGTTCACTATATTCAATTATCCTGCTTGAACAGGAGCTGCTGCTGTGCTCGGTCAACTCATTCATTCTCAAATAAAGAGAGTAAATTAACTGTCAAGGCTTTGATGGCACAGGACAGACCAAAAGCTAACAAACATTATCAATATTCCTCAAGATTGTGTCAGTTTTTTTCTTTAGTTCATCAGCTTTACACATGGTTGATATCAGATGATACTGCTGGTGTTACACAAATCACAAAAACAGTTCGCTTCATCTATGTTTTGTTTGGACACAGTGTCAAAAGAGTGCAGTTAAATATAGTTTTGGTGGGAACTTTTTAGGAAACACAAAACTTTTCATGTCTTGGGGCGAGCGTTTTATGAAAAAGGGCGTTGGTTGCCTCTTCCAGAATTAGCTCAGCACACACATCTGCGCTCATTATCAGCTACACCACAACACACAGGAGCCACTTTGTATCGCCAGGGAAACTCACACATCCTCGCCGCGTTTCCTGGTATGACCTCACTCACAGAGCAGAATACAAACATTGTGCGTCAACCTTCAGCATTTTTCCCAGCGTGAGGAAAGCACTAATAGGTCTTTTCTGAGCAACACTGTTCTGGACTGTTATGTTTCCAATCATTCATTTTGCTCATTCAGATCATCCCCTCACTGTTTTCCAACACCCTCGGCCACTACAGACTATATCAGAAACTATCAGGTGGAATTGTCCTGTATTTTTCTGCTGTGTGAGTGAATTATGACTGACATTAAGCGGTATTTTAGGAAAATGCTTAAACACAAGTACAAGACATTTCCTGCTGTCTTGTCAAAACACTAAGAATGGAAGACGTATTCAGATCCTTTACTATTTACTGGACACGAAGGCAATCCAGGCGCTCCAAAAAGTAAACAATGAAAAAGGAAAAAAAATGAATAAAAGTATTTCTTGTTGTACTGAAACCATTTAAAATGCCAACATGTTTTGACCACTGCAGGTTTCAACAGGACCTTAAATCAAAGTTTAAAGGGCTTTTTTTGCCTTCTTTTTTTATCGTATATACTGTTGGGAAGTTTAACCTACAGCAGTTCATCATTTTAACCATCCTGTGTTTGTAGCGTCACTGTCCCATAAGAATCATGTTTCTCTTAAAGGTCAACTTTTCATAGTTTATTTTCAACGTTTAATAGTTTATTCAGCTTAAACAGCAGGATAATTTTATCAAACCATAAACAAAAACTTAATCATTCGGTTTATCAGAAAAAAAACTGATTCAAAGTAACCAAATTTGGAGATACATCGTTCAATACATCACTGATCAGGAAGGGTATGAAACTGAAGCTGTCAGACAAATGTAGTAAATAGAGTAAACATGACAATATTTCTGGTTTAAGTATTAGGTTGTGCACAATGGAAATAGTCAAGTAGAATTTAATGATTAGCTGCAACAATTAATTGATTAGTTGTAAACTATTAAATTAATTGCCAACTATTTTGCTACTCACTTTGAGTTAATTTATCAGGCATGGCGCCATACCGGGGCACAAACCTGCATAAACCCCTTCAAGTATTTTAGTTTTTATTTTTAAATGAGGAAATATGTAAAAGTTAATTATCAGTCAACTCATTTTACACCATGTGTGCACAGTTTGCGGGCACAGGGGCATATGCACCTCTTGTTGTAGCTGCACTGTGGGTATAATTAACATTATCACCTGTAGTGGAGCAAGTGGGAGGGGGGCAGAGGGAGTGTTCACCTCAGACCTATTGCGCTAAAGGGGCCCACCAAATCTGCCTGACTGAACCTGCAATTTTGTTTAGTTGAATAAAGTTGGTTTGTGTGTCTTGATCGTGGCAAGAAACAAAAAGTCAGACTCAGAGCACGTCTGTGTTTGTTTCTGCTTATGCAGCAAAAAACAGCAATGGGGCACTGTGGCTTGTTCGTGTTGTCACTGATTTCACCCCCTTGGCACCTTAGCAGTAGTAATTTGACTTTGCGACTTTGTTTTAAAGTTGTCTGTTTTTCATAAGAAAACAGTGTTCAAAAAAGGTCTGGATCAGAGTGTTTCTGAAACAATCAAGAACTGACATGACATCATCGTTACAATGTCAGCCTGCCTGTCTCTGCAGTGCAGGTGCAGCATGTCATTTCTTTGACTTGTGTAGTGTGTGAGCTAGCTCCGAATTCTGTCTGTTTCTAAAATGGGGAGAAAGTGTGGCGCACTAAAGGAGAAGGAGAAGAAGAATAATCTCTGCTTAAAAAGTTCTGCTCACTCTCAACAGCTCAACCCTTCATGTGTCCCTGGTGTCCTGCTGCTGGTGAAGTCTTTCACCTTTGCATGTAAAAGACATTTCTGCCATTGCTTTGTGGTCAGTTGCTTTAGTCTAGCCCTACTTTGACAAGATGCAACATGGTGAAATCGGATTGAGTGCTCACTCATTCACACTGATGGATCACCTTCACAGTCTGACTTAAAAGCTTACAAAGATTTTTTTTCTTTGGATGTGAATAGAGGTTTTTGAGAGATTTATTCTCAAGCGTCAGCATGCATGAAAAAAGAGCTGAACAGTAAATGTAGTAACACCCACCCTGTCTCATCCTGTGCATTTTTGTCCCTGAACGAATTAATGAATGAGTGGCGGCTACACAGCACTTCAGTTTGACATATAAACAAAATCACATTACAAGTTCAGCATTGTGAAACTACTGAGAGGGACTCAGTGATTTAATGAACCTGGACTGTGGTGTGCACTCGTGGCTCATAACCAGCCTTCTTTGTAAGGAGGCGCCAGCTATGTCCGGGTCTCAGTCCCTATGTAGACTCTTCAATGCAGCTGAAGCTCTCACCTTAATGACTGTCGACTTTTTTCCTCAGTCGGATGCACTTTTAATTATCAGCTCCAAGGCTCTCCATAGCATCTGTACTCAGAGGACGGAGCTTGCCTTTTAACTAAGAACCTCCAACTTTACAGAGTTGGCTCAAAGTCAGGCTCAAAATCTGTTAGCATTGCTGAATTCAGCCATGCAGCAGCAGGACCGCAGTAACCCTTTCATGGTGGTGTCATCTTTAGTCTGGCTGCTAAACTAATAGGACAGTTGCTGAGCTGGTGTTTATTCTATGAGCAGCAGTGTGTCCTGAGAAAGCCAGCGACTATGACAAATGACCTGTGACAAGTAATGACAGCCTTGATCTAAATTTGAGGAGAAATGCTTCCAGTTTAGGTGTCTGTACACACATTTTTAATACTAATGAGAAAAGCCTCTGCCAAATTTGTTATTCTGTCTTAGAGCAGTATGACCTTGAGGGGTTGGTTGGGAGAGCAGCTTTAATGCTAAATTGCCCCCCAAAAATAAATTATTTCAGCATCAGCCTCTCGAAACACACTGTACCTACATCACAGACTCTCCTGGAATTTGTAATCTTAGCGCATAGGCACACGTCCTTCTAGCCAACAATGAGATAATACTACATGCGACAGATTTTTATCAGGATCTGATGTGTCAGTCATGTGCAGAGGACTTCCTTGAGACAAACGGAGGCCTAATTAGGCTGCACAAACAGAATGCTGCTGGTAGCCCGCTGCAGATTGTGCATATTTTGCCTATTTCTGTGCTTCACCCAAACACACAGCAACAATGGCTTTCTACCAAACAGCTGTTCCTCTCTCCCTGCTGCAACTCTCACTGGGGCATCATTATTGCAGAGCACATTTTCTTTCATCAGCTTCTGAATGAAGCATCAGTTTATAGAAGAGCTTCTCAAATGAGTCTAATTTCAACTGTCATGCTATGTAAATACACAAAAATATCTTGTTTAAATACAACACAAATGATTAATCATTAAGGATTTATGAAAATATATACGTTACATATAATTTTTTCTCACAAAAACACTTCGTGGTATACATGATCTGTAAATATCGCGAAGGAGAAGCAGAGAGAAGTAGCACCACATAAAGAAAGCAATGTACTGCTGAGGCCAGGGTCAGCAAAATGACTGATTTCACCTATGGAGTTTGAGAGAACGATATTTGGCTTGTATAACAGCAGTTATCTGTTGGAAAAAGGTTGTCTGACAGCAAGGAAAAGCAGTGACAGATTTTTTTAGGTGGACCTTTTTTAAGTGACTAAAATATGTGCTGTCCACACAATTCATTGCTTAGCTTCCATGCTGGTACTGTCCTCACGGGGGACGTGCCGTCTGGTAATACACTGACAACAGACAAGTTCATAATATAACCCCTCATTAAATAATCCAAACTATTCCTATAAATGACAGAAAAAGTAGATCCACTCTGGTGACAATCAGGTAGCTAAATCACTTTTTTTCCACCATCCTGCATTTCTTTAACATTTTACTCTCAATCAGACATTGAGACTGATTGACAAAGTAAACATGTCTCTCAACATTTCATTCAGTTAGTCTCTAATACTTAATAACCACTAGATCATAAGCCCAGCATTTCTCTCAGGCTGCTCCTGAAGCTAGTTTAATCACTTTCAGAGTTTGTGGAGAGAATGAGGTCCCCTAAAAAATGTCATTTTTTGTCTCCATTGCATATTGAAAAACAAAAAACCCCTCAAAATCTTCATCTGCACTCACTTACCAAACTAAACTTTACTAATTGGGTCACTGGTGTTCTGGAAACACAGCACAGGTTTTTGGGGGAGCTGCTGAACCAGTATGGCAGCACAGCGAGTTTGGCAGATAATCTTGCTGGGTCAGTCGATGTTTTATTAAGCAGGTAACCCAGCTGGATCGGCATCTTCGAGCCATTGGCTGTTCTTCCCTCTACCGCTGTGTCAGATAATCATTAAGCCGGAGCTCAGCTAGTCAGGTGTCACTCGGAGCTGAGCCTTGTTAGCTGCTGGGCTGCAGAACTGGAATCTTTTCACATAGGATCTTTCAAACAGGATCTTTCTCAAAAGAAACGCCATCGGCTCATCTTCAACTGCTGGATCTTTTAAATTAAACACATGTTCTCAGCGTGCTCCAGTTCATGATTACATCCTGCTACTTCGTTTGGAGTTTCTCTTCCTCTAATGAAGAAAAGAGTTTCTCTTCTTCTGATGAAGTCAAAGTACATGAGATGCTACAAAAATGGTTTCTTCATCTCACAATCAGATTTCACACAAATCTAATAATGTCACCATATTGTCCAAAACACATAAGATTCATGTTTCACACTTTGTTTTACAATGCAATGTTAATTTCATGTAAATTTAGTGTGACTTTGAAATGAATCATTGTTTATTTCCTTGGTGAGGGAGCAAACAGCTCTAGTGAACAGTATCTCATAACAGATGAAAGCATAGCCTGAATGCAACATGCTAACATTGGCTCAGTTCTATTCCATTATTAATAAGCTTCTTATTTGTAAAGAACATCTAATAGCCCTCCTTTTTTGATGTGCAAACCAGACTTTGTGCAGCAAAATAAGTCCAACTAGTTTCTCATCTTCTGAAAAAACTCCAATGTGAGTGTGCTATTTAAAAAATAGCACAGGACTAGACCTAAAAAAGGAAAGAAGGGAGAGAACACATGGATTTGTGAGCCATCACACTGAACATTAGAGTCGTATTTGGGCCAATATGACTTATGGGATAGACAGATGTCTAACATTAATGAGAGAGATGAAGAGTAAGTATAAGAGGATGGAGATAAATACTAAGAAATAGGCTCAAAAGGAAAAGGGGAGAAATAGACATTAAAAGAAACCTATTTAAACAGTGTATAAGAGCCCACATCAAAAAAAGCACCACCAGGAGGGGAAGGTTTGCTGAGTGGGAGTCATCTCGTTCCTCTTCTGCAGCGCTTCCTGCGGCTCCCGTTTTGCTCTGTTCTCGCTCTACTGTCTTCCTCTGCGCCATCTAAATATTTTATATGTAGCCTGATGTTGTGTTAGGGATGTGTCCCACTCTTTGATCAGGAAGACTTGTCATTGATTTGTTGCTGGAGCAGAGTAAAGCATTGACTGTTTCATCACAGAGGAAGAGGCAATGAAGACAGGCTCAGTGAACAAAGACAAATCAATAAATAATGCATCATCAGCTTGTCTTCTGCTGTTTTATCAATCATTAAGGGGCCAATACAGTGCCATCCCACCATCACATACTGTGCCACCAGTAAAATGCAACCAATTTGTGAGTACATGATATTGTAACTGGTGTTCCAGTTTCAAACCAACTTGAAAGCTGCGTTGCTGTAAATAGCTTCTTGTCTGTACATGCACTGAATATATAAATATACTGCTTTTATAGTTAAAGGAGAAATCTGCAATATATTGTACTGAATCATAAAATGACCAGGATATGTCACCAGAGATTAAGGAAAAGAGCTGTGTTGAAATACCAGCTTCTTCAACAACAACGCTGCAGCCATGGTGCCCTCCTTTCCTATTCCATCCCATAACTTGTGTTATGATTTACTCACTTTAATTTTAATTGGATTTAAAATTAATGCTGAATGTTTGCCAAATGAGTAAGTGTCTGTTTATGAGTTGTGTGAAATAATTAATAATCTCTTAGAATGAGTAAACATTTGTAACGGTTAAATCGAGCAACATGTTAATGGAGTCTGGCAGTCATTGAACTCAAACTGCAGAAAGTGTATTTGCAGAGCAGTGGACTTTTGTTTTCAGGATAACAGGCTGAACTTTACATTGACGTACTGACAGTTAGTAACAGCTGATCAACTAACAGTGTAGGACTTGTTGTCACTTGTTATTGTCCAAGTACAAGCTTGCGCTCATCTTATGCTCCTGCAGTGCGTCTGTCTGAGCTTCATCAAGTCCAAATTTGTCAGAATCTTTCAAATTTATTTTTTGGTACTTTGAGCACCACAAGCCAACTGCCATTTGGTCCCATTATATTGGAGAAAAGTCAGACATCTCTGTGGTTGATATCGACAAAACTCTGCAACTCACATATAAAAAATGTAGATGGATAAACAGCACTACAGGAAAGATATATACAAAAAATATAAAGTTCTGATTTTGGGCTGAACTGCCCCTTTAAGTTCAACATTCTGCATTGTAAATCTTGAAAGTGCTAAACATCTAACAACAAATGCAGCAGCAATTACAGAAGGACAGTGTTCTGAGTCAGAGAAGATGAGCTGTATACTACAAAATCACATCAGCTCTTGTTGCATTAACTGAGCCGAAACCCACTGTCGCTCTGGCTTTGATGTTGAAACTGCAGTCCTGCACAGCCAGGAAAAAAAAAAAGTGTTCTAAAAACGGGTCCTAAAATCTAGGAGTAAGAGGAAACGTCGCTGCTGCCATAATCCTATGGGTAATCGTTTACATTTGATCACCATGCATGAATACGAATGCTGTTCTGCGTGTCCTTGAAAAATCCCCCAATTTACAGTCACTCGCTGGGGCGCAGGGACTGATGTGAACATTTTCTGCACTTCTTCCGGAACACGACAGCTATTCAAACGACTTACTCCAACCTCCAGCAAAAAAAACGACTCATGTGAAACAGTCACGAGTGGCACACCTTTAAATTTACTTAGTGTGGTGTTGCAAAAACAGCACAAGGGAGATGAAAAAAAAGGAGAGATGAAAAAGAGAGGGTGCAACAGTGGCGAACAATGCCAAGTAGAAGATTACAGATGGCTGGCTTTGTGTAGGGGTGCTTGAGCATGTTTTCAGGCTCATTTCAGTGTAATTTTCTCCCTTTATCCATGGGCACGCAGCCTGTGAAGGGTCAGAATGAGGCATGGAGCCATGTGGTGGATGGAGAGGAGGGCCAAGCAGAGCGGACATGTAGGCAGAAAGAAGACGTGATGAGGTTCAGCAAAAATGAGACTGAGTGATGCTGGAGCATGCATGCATGCACTGCCAATGATGCACAACACAATGCTTTGGGTAATTTGATCTAAACTGCGAATGCAACGTGAATTTCTCCACTAGACTGAAAATTGCTGGACTTTGAAAGTAGCTGTAATGAGTCACGGTTTTAGGATTTATGACATAAACTCAGAACAGGCTTTAATTTCAATTCTGCCATGGTACAGATAAAGAGGGAGTGCCAAATACCAAAGAGCGTACCAAAATTAAATTTTAAAAAAGGAAAAAAGGATGGGATCCAGTAAATGGACTGAGAAATTGGAAAGTGGTGGTATAATGTCGCCTTCAAAATGGGCATAAATTGTAGGGACAAGCTATTTTTAACTAGTGTCCCATTTCTTAAAATGTGTTAACAGAAGTTCAGTTGAAATTGGCCCAGTAGAGTTGAGATCCCAGCAGGAGAAAGTTAAAATCTTCTCTTTTTACAGACTTCATGTTTTCACTGCAATTTCAGGTTCAGTCTAGATTTTGAAACATGAACATGCCTCTCAAGAGGCCTCAAGTAGAGTTTAAACTCTTTTTTTTTTGTGATGTCCCCATGAGGTTAAGCACAGAGTTGTTCTATTAACAATAGATGAAGACAGACTTTTGGGACAATGTGGTGGAGTCAAGGCTGATTCCACTGAGATATAAGCCAGATTCCTGATTCTGCATCAAAGTGCAGAGAGGTCCAACCAAAGATGCCTCCAGCATAGAAAATGATTTATAATTCAGTGTAGGATTTGACCCACTGATTATCATAGCACCAACACAAGATGATTTAAGTTATAAGATCTGATTACACATCCCAAAGAAACAATTACGTGCCTTGTTGACCTACTAATGATCAAAAGCAGAAGTAATCATGTTGACATTCTTTTATTCACTTTGTGATAGCAACTATTGAAGCTAGAAAATAGTTTGTAGTGGGATATGCTTTGGTAGATCACAAAGGTTTTTATTTACTTCATTTTCTCTTCACTATTAACACTCAAGAAAAAAAAAATCCCAAACTGGCCATTCACAATTCTGGATGTTATCACTATAGCTGCAACAGCACCTACATTGTGAGTCAATTACAAAATTTCATTGCTTAAACATTTAAAAATGTGATGATTTTTTTTGTTTTTGCTGGCTTTACAGTCTTCTATGATAGTGCCTAAACTGAATATCTGTGGGTTTTGGACTGTTGGCTGATCAAAAGGTGCTATTTGAACACATTATCTTGGGCTTTGGGAAACTGTGACAGCATTTTTTTTTTTACTATTTTCTGACATTCTGTGGACAAGTCAGTTAATCTATTAAAAGAGAAAATAATTGGCAAATTAATAGTGAAAAAAATGTTGCGGCTCATCCTCATGTCTGGTTACGGGGCTATCATCATTCTTCGCTGTTTTCATTTGATGAAAGGAATATTTTGAAGGGAATTTAGTCACCGTTGGAGTCTTATTTTTACTTTTGTTCCAATAATCTTAAAAGGTTGGAAAACAGATATGGGCATGCGTGCAAAGATCGAAGTCATTTCAAAATCTATCATCAGTGTTCACATCAAACTATAGGGACACCCTCTGGGAGGGGACCTCTGGAGGTGAACATGACAGTTCATATTTTACATTTAATAAAATATGTACCCGTTTTGCTCCTGTATTAAGAGGTTAGTGGTCTTGGCACGGTTTCGCCACATGGGACTACGTCATCTACTTAATGGGAAAGAGATCCATCTTAAATATCTGAACTGAGTGCAATAGAAATCTCCTCCTTTGGGACATGAAGCAATCAAGACTGATGCTTAAATGACCTGCAATGACTTCACACATATGCTGTCTGTTCATAATGTGGGATTATACACTATGATATGACTGACACCAGAAACATGAGACTCACAAGTCACAACAGTACCTGGTTCCCATGAGTCAAACCAAGGACAAAAGCCCCAAGCGAATCTGTCACAATGCAATCTATTACCCACCCAGTCGCATTTTTGATGTAGAAGTTTCTAAAGAGCCAAGCATGAAACGGGCCCTTTGTGTAGAACAAAGTTTTACAGAGAACAGTGGCGTAATATCTGGTGGGTATTCCCCTTGAGTTAGGGGAAGCCACATATGCACATGACACACACACAGACACAAACACACACATAGATGGACAAAAAGATGCTAACACACAAGGCCCATTCAACTGGATGCATGCATAGAGTGTCTCCACACTTCATATTTAATGTTCTCTCACTCACATGCACACGCACACACTTTTTTTTTCTCTCCCCTTCACTCTCTTGTGACAGAATATGCCCTTTGTTCATGTTCTTTGAGGGAGCGTTGGGGAGCCAGGCTGCTGGGGCTCTGGGAACGGACATGAATAAATGGACTGTCCTTCATAGCAGCATGAGGAGAGCAGCCAAACAGCCCGAGCAGGAGATCTTACATCTATTATCAAAGGGCCTTTTGAAAAAAAGGCCACAGCTACAACTACGACTCTTTTGAAATGGTGGTTACACACACGCAAAGCCGAGCCCACATGTATTTGCACAAGCATGTGGTGAATGCACGCACAGTCCAGTACTATACACACACAGACAGACGGACACATTCCAACAAAAAAACTCTACTCCGCCCATCCGAACTACCAGCAAACCAAACGGACACTACTGAAGACCCAGGCCATGGAGAGATATTGAAAAGTGGTCTTCCAGAACTGAAAATTAATATTTGATTAAAACGCTGCTGCTTTTTAGAAAGTGCTGTCTTGTATGTCTAGAAAGGAACATATCGCTGGAACCATCTGTCCACTTTGACTTAAATGCTTAAAGTGAGAAACTGAATTGTGTATAGGCTACACAATGGATGAAAGGCTCACATTGGCCTGTTAGTTTTAACATGCCAATAGTGCTGACAAGCATGTTGGAAATGTTGAAGCCATTACTCCACATTAATACTGATGCATCTTCATAGAGCCTGACCAAGCATCCACATCACGCAATGGAACAGTAAAGCATTTCTGGGTGCAATGGTTTTGGCTTACTTCTACTTACAGCCATCTTAAGATTTTCTGTGACACAGTGCCTCTAGGGTGCCATAAAACTATGATTATGTGAGAGTAATCACCACTCAAAGTCCCACAGGCACCGACTAGGCTAACTTCACAAAGAAACAGCAATGGAATGCATCTTTCTGGTTAAAACTTACAACTAAAATTAGACTCTGACAGCAGTACATGAAGAATATGATAATATACACCTTGCAATCATTAAAATTCATAGCCCCTATGACCTAGGGTGCAAATTTAGGGAGGGACAGTTATGAACTTCAGCCCTGGTGAAGTGGATTGCAGTTTTTGCCTATTACGTGAACTTTTACTACAAGCTATTAGCCCCATTCGCTTCGTTACTTCATGTTGTTTACTAAGTTCATTATTAGAGCACCAGCTTGTGCTGGTGAGGTTTTAGTGTTATAATACCCAGCTGTGTTTCAAGTGGGCAACTAAGGTTTTACCCTTAACTCTGCTTCTGTTCAGGATTAGAAAATTTCTCATTTTTGTGAAGAATATTGATCCCTACTGTATAACCCTCTACCTGCAGGCCACAGGAAAGCATGTTCATTTTAATTTGCTAAAACATGCAACAAACATGCAAAATCTGTGTTGTGGGTGAGTGTGGGTGTCACCAGTAACACACCTCCTTTGTTACCCCCATGACTTGCACTCAAACTATGAACATATAAAATAATACTGGGTAGGGTTACCTCTTCTAGAATGGTCTAATTACCATTTGTGACCATGCATATCTCTATCTCAGAGACAGAATGATTGGATCACAGAGTCTAATCTTGGTTCTCTAGTGTCTGGATTTGAAAGAGATTTGTTCATGATCACAATTATTGATTGGACAGTCCTAGACCATCAGAGGAGCGCTGTGAATTCTAAAAGTCAGGACTTGAATATGAGTAAACTGCACACCCCTGATACCTGCAGTAAATGTATTCATCTTGCTTTCTGGAGAGGGTGAATATGATGAAAGGGTTCAGCCATTATTGCTGTTGAGCATTCTCTGCTTTTTAAATTCACTTTTCCATTAACCACATCTAATCTCTGTCTTTTCAACTGGGGGATTGAATTCTGTGCTTGCATTAAAAGTCTGGTGAAGCCTTACACTACATTAGGTGCAATTTTCATTCCTTGTTAGAGGGGGGAGAAGTTGCCATGTCATAGTTTTTCTCCAAGGCCTTTTTCCCAATACTCCCATCTTTAAAATATCGCTGTGCTGGCAACTTTACTCCAAGACACCTTGAAGAGTGCAGCTGCCTCAAGCACACTTCTAATAGCCATCTGTATGAGACTTTATAAATCACTTACAACAAGCCGCTCTGTCACTAATCGGAGTATAAAGTTCCTTCTTGTGAGTCATCATTGACTGAAATAAAATCAATTACTGATTTTTCTTCTCTTTCTGTGGCGAGTGGATAAGCTATTCCTCTGTTGTTGTGTCAGTTCTAGTGGCCTTGTTGTGGGCTTAACGGGCATCATCAATCTACACACACACACGCATGCAGACATAGACACTGCCAGACAACTCTCTTGACTATGAAGTGCTCTAATTAGTGTGAATAAACACTGGAGTTGATAACACTGTGCTTGCTAAAGCTAACAGAGCTTCCTCTGCCATTGATCTGTTAGCTTTGTTTGAGAAAAGGTCACAGAGAGGCAAAAAAAACAACAGTTTTGGCAAGTGTTGTATGTATGATCACTTTGGATGCAATATAAAACAATACGTCAATCACAAATTAGGCACATAAACCTTTGTCTCCTTTAAGTAGTCCAGTTCAATTCAGTTGGTCACACATTAGAATGAGTATTTTTGTTTTTTTCCATTGTCGGTGGTGCCAATGAAACCACTCCATTCCTTATTGTTTTTCCATTACCCCCAGTAAGGTCAAGGGTCAAGGCGAGCTGGACCAATACTATAAAGGTGGAGTTCAAACACTGCAGACCACTTGGTCAGAGAAAACTGTAAAAACAGAGTTGTCTCATCATCTGCATTCTGCTGTAGTACTGACCAAACTCTCCGTGTGTTTCATAGTGAGTGCTGCTCCAAAAAGCTTAAAGAAAAAAAAAAAAGAAAAAAATTAAATGGACATTAAATGAAATAAATACTCAATTCTGTAATCCAACCTCATTTTTCTTGGGTAGGTTCAACTTATTCAACTTTATTACGGTTAATTCAACTTTAATTAAATTTACTATGGTTGGGTCTGACTAAATTTGATAGAACTGAGATAGAACTGAAATAATTTTAAAGTAATAAATACCACTAAATGAAGTTGGTTCACCTGAAGTAGAAAAGCTATTTAAACATATTGAAATATGTGCCACGATTTAATAAAGTTAATTCAAAAAACTTTTGAGTGTAACTTATGCCTGCATTAAAAGTCCAATGAATCTGAGCAAGTGACAGAAAAATAAAACGCATGTGAGTGGAGCAGAGGAAAAGGTTAGCGGTTGGTTGTCAATCTGGCAGGAAATGTTGCCTACAGAGAGTCACTTTATAAATGCTTCAGCTTCTAAAGACTCAAAAAGTCATGCCTGTTGTTTCTTATCTGCTGGAGAAGTGAAGCGTCTGCAACGACCCTGCCTCCATTTGAGAAAAAAAAAAATCTGCAGTGGAAACGCAAACCAGGTCTAGGTACATGTGAGTTTCAGGTTTCAAGGTTAGTGTACTGAAAGTATTTGGCACAACATGGCAATATCTGATATAGTTTAGTAACTTTTGTATGATGGAGGATGAGGATAAGAAAGAAGGGAATAATGTTGCAACAGCAAATGAAGATATAGAACTATATAGTCACTGCAAATGTAAAAAACATGCATGATCCTAGATGGCACAGTGTGATCATTGCTTGTTTACTATAATGCATTGGGAACCAAGCTGTATTTGCAGTTGGAATAAAATGTATGCATGCCAATCCATCCAGTAGCTATCAAGACATTTCACTAAAAAGTAGAAATGCCAACCTCCTGAAAGAGCTAGAGAAAAGGTCAGGGGATCACCAACGTCAGGAGGCCTCCTCCTCTGGGGCCCTCGAGTGTCTATACAAACTTTTAAGGCAGTCCATTCAATAGTTGCTGAGAAATCTGAGTCTGGACCAAAGTGACTGGTCTGCTGACAGATACTGCCTCGAGCCACACTGCTGGCTAAAACGTACAGACAATTGAGATGATAAGGGAAAAACACGCTTAGTCTCTATAGTTGATTTTTGCAATACACACAGTGTACAGTGAGCTATCAGACTATATATAATGTCATGTGAAGCATGTTTGAGGTCCATATGTCAGATGTTAAATTCACCAACAGTGATTTAAAAGGGATCCACAAACTAGCGTGCACAGATGTGAGCCGACCGTTTCCTGTCGGTTTGGCAGCTTTTAGCGAGGCTGGAGATGTTCAATTAAAAGTTGAAACACAACAATTTCAACCGAGGAAAAGGGTTGGTCATCCACACAAAATTTCACCATTTTCTTTGTTATCGTTTTTGTTTTGTTGCTGTCTGGAGGAAGTTTCTCACTTCTTCAGTGTCTCAAACAGTTTTGCTTTGGCACAAAGATCACACTAGTTGCTTGAAGGAGTGTGTCATAATCCTTTGCATGAGATTTGATTTTGAAGTGTTTATCAAATTTGTGGTGTTGAAGCTTCCGACAATCATCCCAGCAATCCCAAAATGCTATTTGGCTTTATTACTATATGTAACAGAAAATACAGCCACACATTTGACAGGATGTCGGCTGGCAGCTCTCGTGGTTTGTTGCCACTTACACGACATTTCAATGCATATTTGCTAGTAGTTTATGTCTATTTGTACATTATTTCTGATGTCTTTTGCCTAGTATACTACAGTATCAGATCAGCACATCCGTAGTTATATATTTCATAATGATCTCTTGGGGTCTAAAACAAAAAGACCCTGCCAAAACTAGAACTGCCTTACAGTTGTATGCTGTCACCAACTAGTAAAGCTGAATTTTACATGCATTTTTACACGTCTGTCCAGACTCATAGAATATACTTCATGTAGAGAAGACTTTGATGGAATTAAGGTCTTGTAGAGACTATTTTTACAGAGGTAAAAAGCTTCATCAAGTGGTGGAACAACAAAAGAACCTCAATATTAGCAAGACTAATTAGCTTGAGGTTGACTACAGTTATTCAAATATGGTGCTGCAAAGAAGCTACAACTTCTAAAACACAGATGCTTCACACTCATCTTCAACCCAACAGCAAAGAAGATCTATACAATCATCACATTTTCAAGCTGGGCACCCAAGCTACTGAACAGCTTGCAGAAAAACATGATATCATAGTGAAGTTGACATTTTGGATATAAAATGTCATCACTTCCATTGGTGCCTGGTGTTAGATACAAGTGGGAGTGCAAGATTAGGATGGCAGGAAGATTTTCATCAACGCCTGAAATGCAATGTCTTGGAATATACAGCCTTTAATCATGACCAACAAAGCTGCTCTTTCATTGTACAGCTCAGGTTATTGTGTACTATTATGTATAAAAATATTAGTTTTTCATCATGTTCTGTAGTTGCAGTAGTGAGTGGCAGATAAACAGACAGAAAGGATAACCATTTACCTCATACTGCCATATGAAACTGAGTAGAATTAGTTAATAATTAGCTGGGGGGTGCAGCTGCTCTGTTTGCTCAGTCAATGTGTTTGTGAGGCCACAGTGACTTTTGACACTAAATTCTAATATGTCCATCCTTGAGTCCGAGCGGACATTTGTGCCAAATTTGAAGAAATTCCCTGAAGGCATCCCTGAGATATTACATTCAGGAGAACGGGACAAGATGGAACAGACAACACAAAAACCAAACGAGGTTGTCACATTACGCATACCTCATCGACTTCACTAAGCCACAGGTCTTCCTGTGCCGTGTGAATGAAAACATGCAGTCCCTGAACACATCACAAGAGGATAAGCAATAGGATAACAATTGGATCATTAGCAAAAGGATGCAGTGCTTTTCCCCTGGTCATGGCCTTGATCGATGTTTCCTTTAAAGTCTGCCTGCATCAGATTTTTTGCTGTCTGAAGAAAAACTTTAATTGCTCTATCAGAGTATAAAAGTTTCATTGTGTGAAATTTTACTGAAACTGCAGGTGGTGCAATTTTCATGCGATTAAATCCTCTAAACTATCAAAAATTAAGCTTGTTGGGAAAATGCTTAGCCAAGAGTCAGGAATGTTTATCTGAAAAATAAGCCACGAGCCCATCAGAGATTCACTTTTTATCATATTCCAGCACAATTGCTCATCAGATAGATTTTTCAGTGCATTTAACAATTTGGCTGGGCACTATTTATATTGTAATATATTGGAGTTCAGAATGCTTACAGCTGCATCAAGGCAGGGCATGCTAGATTGCATTGATTATTACTGAGGGGAACCATATGGAAGAGAGGAGAGGAGAGCAAGAGGGAAAAAGAGAAAATAGAGGAGGAGAGGGGGGTCATAGATGAGGACAGCACTGGGCATGAAAGTGAGATTTATATGGAAAGAAGAAAAACTCAGGAGGGTGAGAGAAAGGAGATACATGCAGGGGAAATGAGAGGAGAGGAGAGGGCAGCCTCCTCTCTGTGGATGGGAAGGCTAATCCCAAACATGGAGCAGATTAAGTGCATGACACAAAACGCATGTTTATGAGGCACATCCCTTCGCTGAGGAACAATCTGCTTAAAGGGATCGAGAGCAGACAAACACACACATATATTTTGTCCCAGTAATGTTATGAACACCTAGCACACACACACACACACAACCTTTGGTAATGTCATAACCAAGTAAAACATTCATTTGTAAAATTTACAAAGTTCTTGCTGCAAATCAAACATCTAATAAAAGAGTAGGTGTATTATGAGTATTACATGACGATGCGGTTATGTTCAGTCTATTGCAGAATAAATCAAATACAGAAATTGGGTGCTAGATGGGAAACAAACACACACACACACACACACACACACACACACACACAGACACTCACACAGACAGATGGCAGTTACAGATTCTAATTTCCCTCTATAAAACATATGAAAATGCTTTCTAATTGTCCTCTTTATACATGAGACAACAAAACCATTGTGATTGTGTGTGTGAGAGAGAGAGGCAATAAGATTTCCCAAGGATTGTATATCCATAGTGCCATCTAGTGTCTCCTGGAAAAACACACACAAACACACACGAGATTCCAGCTGTGATTATGCCCCAGACAGTGGACTGTTTCTATGGTTAAGTCTTCATGGAAGCTGACGAACAAAACGTATTAAGTATGGAACAACATAATATGTTAAAAGGCCACTTAAAGTGTGTGTATCCACAAAAAAAAAGAGGGGCAAATTAAAGAAGCAGACATGAGAAACAGTTATGGAGAGCAGCTGTAATGACTTCAAAGAAGAAGAACCATCGACAGTCCTCATAAGAGATTAACCACATATTAACAGAAATAATTAACATCATCATATTAGTAAATGATTCATAACTTACATAATGTGACTCATTATGTAAGTTATTATGTCTTGTTATTTGATCTCTGTGTGTCATGATTATAATTACACTAATAATTTATTACAGTTAGTTAGGGGCATTGTTTAAATATTAAACACGTCTGCCTTAAATAGAATTCCAGCAAAAGTAGAAAAATGTGTAATCACATTACACATTAGTTGATAAATTTGCTCTTAATGTCATAAAATACAGGTGTTCTAATAGATTTTAAGAGCAGTAATGGCTCTGTCTTTTGTGACCTACCTAGGGACTTCAGATGAAAACGAGCATTTTTGCAATATTTTGCCATCATGTTTATATCTTGTAATTTTATAGCGTTCATTCATGTGTGCTGTCCCTCATTTTTTTTAATCAAATAAACAAATAAAGTCAGGTAAAAGTAAAAACAGAAAGCAGCAAAACATATTTATTTGTGACAACTTTCATTCTTTTAACACCCTGACAGGAACAGAAAAGATGTGTGAATGCCTGAACAACAGTTTATGTCTTTTTCAGGTTCATACTGTTTTACCGTTTTCTTGTAGTGACTGTAAAAATTAACCTTTCACATATGTACAGAAATAAATTTTAATCCCTCCCTAATTAAAACACCATGAGACAGAGGAAAGGTTTCTAGCTACACAGAGACCATGAAAAATTAATTTCCAATTACATTTGGTCGTGATTCTGTCAGATATTCCTAATTGTTAAAATATTTTTCTGACATTGACAAGAATATTCCTGTCAACCTACAAGCTAAAATAGAACATCTCATGTAATGCTGCACTCACATACCAACATGCATGCCCACACAGGCTTGCTGCAATGTATACTAAACAGGAAGCTTCCTAAACATGCCACCTACAGCACTGCTATAGCAGCTATAACAGCAGGAAAAGAAATTACACTATACTGATGGAGCAGAGAAACCGATAAAATGAGCCACATTCGGCTCTGTTCCACTGCAGTATTGAATAGCGGGGCTATAGGAGCTGTTGTTGCTGTTGCTGCTGAAATTCAATATACCTCGGTTGCAGGAACCTATGAAATCCATTATGAACCAGGTTTCTACTTAGGAGTACAAAGGCCACAGCTTTGCATATGTGTGTGTATGCATGTGCGTGCGTGTGTGTATGTGCGTGCGTGTGTGTATGTGTGTGTGTGTGTGTATTCAGTGAAATTGCTGCTGAGGACATTGGGCTCATGGGGGTCACCCACTGTGTACCAAACTGCCCCTTACTCCCCAGCCCTCCCTCTGTCTTCCTATCAGCGTCGTCCCTGCTCGTCTGGTTCTCCTTCCATCTGTTTCATCTCTCCACTGTCCTCCAGGCTGCATCACTCTCCAGTGTCCACTCCACTCTACTTCATCACTCCCTCCAGGATTTAAATGACTTCGATGGCTGCGCTGTTTTCAGCTAAATTAAATGCTTCCTGCACATACTGTCTGACCTGCACGGGATTGAAGTTGTCTCTGATCTTTTCTGGTATAAAACGTCACACTTCTTCAATGAACCTATCGCTGTTAATTACAGTATTTAGCCTTGAATATATACTTAACTAGAAGGGCACTCGGAGAGCGCAGACCTCCCTCAAGGCCAGCAGTCCAGTCTTTTATAATATGCAAATCTGCATTTGCATACTTCACAATCAGTGTTGCTTGTTATGGAGAAGTGCAAAGTTTGAACATTTTTCTTTAATATCTCTTGTAGAGTTTATTGCAGACTAGTCACACTTGGATATGAGTAAGAATATAATTAGTTTCATGATATGTGCATTTATCTTTCCATTCCAACTACATGCTACCCCTTCGTATTACTGGTATCTCTGAATATGGATTGTCATGTGGAGTTGTTGTATTGCTACAACTGACAAGAGGTGGGAATAAGTCACTAATGCTTAAGTCTCAAGTCTCTCAATGAAAACTAATGCATCCTGCTCATACCTTATAAATTTTTGTGATATTTGATATTTTGTGCCGATCAATAACAAGCCCCCTTTAATGAACAACAATGGAGAAAAGCTCTACAGCCCTAAAGGGCTCTAAAGTAAAAAAAACAGAAATGGTTCTGGGTCTTTTTCAGGAGGATCACACCATTTCTCTGTGGCCTATTTACCACATCTGTCTGGTGCTTCTCACATAACACTGCACACCACTGTTCTCTTCTTACTACTGGCATTGACAACATAATCCTTTGAATTCAAATTATTTTTGGACTAGCCACCCCATGATAAATGTCTTTGCTGGTCTGCCTAGAAAAATGCAAACATTTAATTTTTATTTAAATTTATTTTTGTCTCAAGCCTAAGTCAGGTCTCAAGTCATTAAAAACCAGGTCGAAGTTAAGTCGAGTCTTTTAATGATGTTAGTCAAGGAAGTTTCAAGTCCTCAAATTGATTAATTAAGTCTGACTTAAGTCAAAATATGTTACTCAAGTACCCCACCTCTGCAACTGTCCATTCATAATTCCTACCTCTTTTTACTCCGTGGCTCAACAGTTGATCATGCTTGGTACCTCAGTCAACTTTCTCCTTTCTGTTTCCTACATAGATATGTCAATGATGAAAAGAAAACAAATTTTGAGGATGGTTAAAAGATGTTCCTGGAGGACCTGTAAAAGTCCCATATGTTAAGTTAGCTCATGTTAGCAAAATGCTAGCTAGCTAGCTAGTTAATCTGCATAAATTGTTATCTGGTGAATTAGCTAGCATTTTGCTAACATATGTGATTATATGTGTCTTTTGCAGGAAAGGAAAAATTTGACTGCTTGCTCAACTGCTATTGGAGCAAAAGGGGCGGGACTTGGAGAGGGTCAGTTGGGTATGATTTGTAACTACTGATCGTTACTACTATCTACTGGATATTTGTGTATCCCCCTTGAATCCAAAATCCAAGATTTAATGGGTTCTTCCTTGGCCTATGTTACACCCTTCCACCAATTTCCATGAAAATCGTGCCAGTAGTTCCATAAATCTACTAACAAACAGACAAACAGCACACACTGTAATACACTGCAGGTTAACCATGCCATTAGCTCTGACATGAGGCTCATAATGATTGCGGGTTCAGTGGATAAGATTTTTGGCTTTCATCAGTAAGCAGCTAAATTTGTCTTCCTTATCTTTTGCATAAGATGTTTGAATTCTTTTAATTAGATTTTGTGTCATTACCTTTTCCTGTAATCACATCTTTCATGGATTTCTTTTTATACTGGTGTCTGTTCAATCATAGCTGGAACCCAATATGGGTCACAAATATATTTTATTGGAATAAACCCTCCAATTTGATTCTCTTGCTAAAAAACCTCCCATTTGATTCTCTGGCTGAATTTGTATTTTTGCTTCAAGCTCCACACCATTTTTATGTTCTGCCTTTTCCCCGTTGTGCAGTTTCCTAGAGCATCTTGAAAGAGATTTCAAAAAATGTCATTAATTATTAGCATCTCCCTTGTCAGCAGACTTCAGTGTGAGAGATAGAGAATAGGTCTGCATCTCTTGTGGGCCAGCAGTGATTGGTAAACAACAAAAAAAACTCTACCCTAATTCAAGAATAAAGGAACTCGACACACCAGGGGATATTTCAGTCTGTCACTGCAAGAAACTGAGGCAAAAACATGCTTCAAAAGGAGGCTGGTGAAGAAATGTGTGAAAACATTATCTGATTATTAAATCAAAATGTTATATGCCAAGGGACGCTGTGAACAAGTGCAAGATATTACAGTAGAAGCAAACACTGGGAGGGAAATCTGTTTGGATCCATTCAGGTTGATTCACCTTGATCAGTACTGAAACTTCAAACTGTTAAATCCTCAGTGACAAGAAACTCATTTCACTATTTTGTTCCCAATAAAGACAAACTGTAATTCTCGCTTACTGGATCACAGAGAAACATTCAGCTTTCTTGTAGCGTTTGCTGTATGTACGCTGTGTTCTGCACCTTCTGTAAAAGATTCTTCCAGTTAATAACAGTGTTGCAGAGCAGTTTTTTTCATATGCACTCTGTTGTTACTAGAGCACCTGGTTGGCTGATGAAGTAGTGATAGCACAGTCCTCCTACAAGGTCACACACACACACACACACACACAGTGACACACAAAATGAGGCATAAGATTAATTGAGTAATTCTAGTTTGGGCTATATATGTGGCTTTGGAAATGGGCTCCCCATAGTCTAACTCCAGAGTACAAAACCTGCATATTCTAGGTAGTTTTTTTTCCCAGCAGTGTTATCTCCATTGTTACCTAAGGTTAGCTAAAGCTGTCGGATAGTTGCCTAGCAAAGGGAATTAATCATGCACCCTTTGAGGCCTGTTCTCTTTGATGTGAACAGTTTTAGTTAATTAGTTTTTCCATACTTAATTCAGTTAGGCAAATTTCATGGCCAGACATGGTCACTGCTACAAAAACCATCTCAATCACTCATTAGTTTAACCTTAAAGGGCAAATTTGGCACTTTTCATAAGGATGTTGGTCTGCAGTTCTCTTGCTGCAAAATCTATTCTTCTTCCTGTATTCAGTGATGTCACAGTGATGTCATTGGTGATGAGGAAGAACTAGATTCTAATCCGAGCCTCTAGGTAGCCAAGAGGTGTGTTAGATCAGTATTTTTGTCACCTAACGCTATGTTTTGGTCTACGAAACAGTAGCTTTAGGGTAGTGATGAACAACAACATTGACAGGATGGTCAGAAGCTTGCATGCAGTGCACCCTTGTACATATAGGCACTGCCAGCGTGGCTCTGTATGCAGGACAAATTCAGCGCGACTGAGAAATGCATTGCTTCAAATGATCACATTTATAATCAACAGAGACTGGACATCCACATGAAAAGTGCTGAATTTTCCCTTTAAAGTGAAAATCCAACAATGACTCCTCAACCTGGAGAAAGCTTGATTCACTATATGTGGTCTATTCTCTGTGAATGCCATGACCTGAGTGACTGAGAATCTTAACAAACAAGCCAACATTTTGGGATATACACTTTTTCACTTTCTTGCTGAGAGATAAATGAGAAGATTGATACCACTCTCAAATCTGTATGATAAAAATTGAGCTATTTCCAGGAGACCGTTAGCTTAGTTTAGCATAAAGAACAGAAACAGAGGGACACAGCCAGTCTTTTTGTGTCTAACTGTAACAAAAGCCACCTACCAGAACCTCCAAAGCCCATGTTTAATCTGCAGAAAAACAAACCATAAACACACTAACTCCATAGAGTTTCCACTGGTTGCTGGGCAACCTCATAATGATGGCAAGAAGTCATTGCTGCCAGCCAAGAAATAGTCACATAACTTCTCATAAAACTGCAGCTTCTTGTTTTACTGGTGAGTTTTTGCACAAATTAAACAAACAAGATAAAACACAATAGTTTAGCAATCTGTTTTTCCGTTTCCAGTCTTTGTGCTAAGCTAAGCTAACAAGCTGCTGTCAATAGCTTTATATTTATCATATAGTCAAAAGTGGTATTACACTTCTCATCTAGCTTTCAGCAAGAAAGAGATACAGTATATGACCAGTACGGACAGAAAGGGAACATGTCTTTGAGGACAAAGTGAAGCCTCTGTGAGAAATGTACCACCAGCGCTCTGTGAGGGGGCAGATAGATCACGCCGCCTCTGGACCGCAGTTTAATTCAAAGCAGTAAGGATCTAATTACGAGGCAGAGCGGGGCTGGATACTGTATGCCAGGCTCCAATCGGAGGCGCGGACGAGATCCCTTGGGAATGACAAGAGAAACTCGGGCTCAATATGCTGTCCACTCCTCTTTCAAACGCTGTCATTCTAAAGAGACTTCCTGTCAAGGAGAACTGATGGCTTGATACAGTGATCGAGTAACGACTCACGAACTTAGTGATGCACACTTGCTTAAATTCTGCATAGAACGTGAATATTGTTGTCCCTAGATTTTCTCATTTATGGTGCTCCATTACAGATAATAAAAGAAGAAAAAAAATCTGATTAGGTTTCTCACAAATGAAACAGGGAAATTGTTGAGCAAAACTGATGTTACCAGAGATCAATACAAACTAACACAATAACACTTCCTTTGAGAATTTCCTCAATATATTCATGAGCAAAAGCAGCACTTCATACCAGAAAGGATCCGACTAAGCACTATAATTGTCTCTTTGTCAATTCTGCAAAGGTCCAATGCACACTATAATAGGTTCTGGGGTTCCTGTGCTGAAATACTTAATCTCTTATGTAATCAGTTGATTGATTAAACAAATTTGATAACTGATTAATAATTGAGGTAATTCATCAAGCAAAAACTCTGAACAAATGCTGTTTCCAGCTACTCAGACGTAGTTTTTCTGTAAATGGAAATTTCATATTTTGGAGGTTTGACTTGTTGGTTGGACAACACAAGCATGACGCTGAAGCTGAAGACAACTTCTTGGGTGCTGAGCAGTTTTGATCATTTCCTGACATTGTTTTGATTAAACAATGAATCAAAAAAGTAATTTCAAGATTCAATTATTCTGACATTAATTGACAGAATTAAATATTTGCAGCTCTAATTCTAAAACATAACACAGTGCAAATTACACAGAATTGCCCCAGGCATACAATATATGAATACTGGCTTATGAGAGTAGAGTCAGTGTAAAATCACAATGAGAAATAGTGCTAAGTACTTTTTACTGACCAATCCAATATTCTCTGACAGTTATTGGGGATTTATTGCCACTTTAATTTATATAATCTGTAATATATACAGCCAAAGTTACAGCCACCAATATTAAGGTTAACATCAAGTAAAAATGTGTTAGATGTTGATGCAATGTTTTGTCAAAAATGTCTCCGTCCACAGAGTAAAGTGTGTGTTAGATCCAGAAAGATTCAGTTCAAACCGCTTTGAGCAAAATGAAAATAGCTTTTCTATCCCGTTGCCTGCAGGAGATGAGATGAGCAGAACTGCGTAAAATCTATATGGATATCAAAGACTATCACAAGGAAAATAGCCTTGAACCAATCCACCTGGGTCTCTCAAATGTGTAAAGGGTGAGATTATGTAGTCACACAGGCAACGGTGCTGTGATAAAAAATTTAACATAAAGGCTCCATTTCATTATCTCGGCCCATTCAAACACCATCATTGTCACCATAGATTTGTATTTCAGCACATATGAAAGACAGACAACACCCTGCCACATTCAGACTGCTGTATGGCAGTTTTCTGATAACTAAACAAACACACTGCCAGAATGAAAGCATATTTTTGTTGTTGTTATCTTAGATCACATCCTCATCTCGACTGTAGAATGCCAGGGGGCGGTGGAGAGGAGGTGGGGTATGCAGGCTGCATTTTCCCAGGATGCCTAGGCTGTGCGGGTTATGCGACTTTGCTTTGTTAAAGGGTTTTTTGAGGATAGGTTTTCCTCTCTCATTAGTCAAGGCATTTTACCATGGGATCTGAAAAAAAGATATGATGCAACAGTGAGTTGTTACTTTGTATGTGAAAAATCCAAATGGTGGCGGCGGCGGAGGAGGAGGGCAAGAATGCTGGAGCTTGTCCAGCCTCCGAGAGCAAGACCATTGTCAAAGCCTGCAGCTGACCTGACCAGTCTTTGGCAGTGACTCCACTAGATCACCCAGAGCCTTTCTTTATGAAGTACTGTCATCTTTGATTTATAACATTCAGTCAGAGTTTGAAAGTTTTAAACACAGAACAGAGTTTCATATCCAATATTGTACAAAAGAAACAACTTTTTTCCATTAACACTTTTCACTAGTCTTTCCGTAATTTATTTTTGATCAAGAGGTCAGCTCCTTAATCTCAGAGTGACGGGATCCTTAAAATAAAAGTGATAATCTGACTTGTACAGCCCCTGAGTCCTATTGAGTTTTATGGAGTTACTGTATCTGACCAGATCATATGATCCTACGGCTCAGCATTAAAGCTTTCAGCACTCTCAGGTTTAGCTTGGCAATCACTGTGAAAAGATGTCACATCAGGTTAGAGAGGGAGACTCTCTTGCTCTGTATTTTTAAAGTAAAAGTTCTATTTCTGTCATCAAGTCACGCCATGCCAACTCGCTCCCCATACAAAGTGTAGGAGAGGTATTATTCCTTGCAGCCCGATAATTTCTCATCCTGGCCTTAAAGGTGCAATACGTAACAATAAGCATGTTCACAAAAAGACTACTACAGTCCAAATAGCAAATTGGAGCCATAGACTGTATATTAACACAGATACTTACTTATTCTGCAAACATTTGACATTAATTTAAACTCTGAATAACATGAAACAATAATACAAGTCACAGGCCGAAACAGAAATTTCATAGGAGGACGCTGCAGTTGTAGCGCCGTCGACAGAGAAGCAAGAATTTCAACTTAACATGTTTCCTTATTCTCTGATGACATATCATGGTCATTTTATGAATTATTAAGAAAATATATTACAGATTTCTCCTTTAAAAATAATACAGAAATTTAGTGGAATCAACTGTTTTCTCGTCAACGTAATGCAAATAATGTTTTATTTACTGAAATTAATTAAACCTTTTAATTAAAAATTTAATTTAATCTTTTTTTAAAATAAAAATGATACATTTCTAGTATTTACTTTCAGAACCTATATGAGTTCTTTTAAAGGCTTTTGGCTTGAAATTATGAGTTGAATGAATGTACTGTAGAAAGTTCAATCACCTCATTAAATTAAATTTCTAAAGAAATGCATCGTATTAGCAGATTTCCCAGCATGCACAGTTAAAACTCTCTTGAGACCCTTCTTTTTTTAAGCTTAAAGAAAGCATATCATAAAAACTTGCTGTGTGTCTCTAATATATTTGAAGATGAGTCATGGTTTCTTGTTTGAATTAATATCAAGTTTTATTGACAAGAAAAGTTTATTTGTTTTTAATTACCTTATTCAAATTCGGGAAACTTAAAATTTTAAGGCTGCCTGGACGCTATCTTTTTTAAAGTTAAAACAAGTACTCTAATTTTTACAATGTGTAAGAAGATAACATACACTGATTTATGATGCTGATGACACAGCTTCACTAAACGAGCATCTTTACGTCTCAAAATTACAAAGCGGTGAGTGTGGAATGTGAGTCCCTCCAAATGCATTCATGCAACTATCATTATGCAAGTATTTGACGACGTGGAACGCAGACAGAGAAAATCAGATAGCAGCTCATAAACAGCTCAGTTTATCACGTTACTTATGGCTCGATTTTCTGTGAAACTGTAGAACATAGGCCATTATTCATTAATGTAAATGTATAAGACATAAGTTGATTACAGCCACCCTCGCTTCAGATTCAGAGGAGTGCCAGTTAAAATGAGGACGACTGGTTGGTCAGCTGTTCTGGCAGCTGAATTGGCTGACTATGAGGTGAAGCAATTAGCAGGGGTCAGTGAAAAAAACATACGTGACCTTCTAATTTGGCACCATATGCTTGTGACAAATTGTTTCTTCTCCCTATAAACCTAATAATTAACATTCCTATCAACACAGCAGAGGACACGTAACAGATAATCTGGCTGGAGACTGGCAATAGTGCATGGAGAACGGATGTGGGGCTGCTAGGGAGGTGATTAGAAACTACAAAGGAAAGATTTAGATCGTGTTTGTAGGCAGTGTGTGTGTACGTGTCTGCGTGTCCGTGCGTGTGTGTGTGTGTCGAATGAATCTGAATCTGAAAGCGAGGTGCACAATAAGAGGGAAAGGCAGAGGGGAGGGGGATACAAAGGAAAGGAGAGAGGAGCAGGAAAGGGAATTGAGTATGCTTATGCATGTATGTGGAAATCCTTACATTGCAGTTTGGCAGCAGAGGTCAGCCAGACACTGAGAGGTTAGGAGTAATTTATCACAGCGAATTAAGTAAAGAAGATCTCACGGTTGCAGTGCCTCCTCCTCCCCTGCTGTGATAGAACAAGTGGTGACAGAGGACAACCGGAGGTCGCTGTCATCTTCGATTCAGCTTCCACTCCAACTACTACAGCCTCTACAACCTCTGCACAGCGCCACTAATACAGTATGTGATCACCCAGTGATAAGATAGTACTGCATAGCAAGAGAATAAAGAACTACCCTGCATCAAATTGAAATTAAAAGTTTTACAATTACCACCAGGATGATATAAAAAGAAGGTCCAAGCATTTCACATATCTTAAATATATTATGCCATACATAAGTGATGGCTTCACAAACAAACTCAACTTGCACTGCAGACAGGTTTAAGTAAAGGGAGGGTGTAAAAATTGGATTAAGCTTAATCCAAGCAGGCTGCATTGTTTTTTTTTTCTCCACATCTGTGCACTGTCAGAATCAAAAGGCCTATAATCGAGATGGAATCTAGCCACATGATCCTGGTATTTCACAGTAATGTGTAGATGACTTGTTGTAGAATTAAAGGGATATTTGGTCAGCAATTTTATTATTTTATTTATTGCTGACTCTGTCCACAGTCCGCTGTTTCTCCTGATTAAGATGAGTCAACTTGCAAGTTATACACTGACTATTGATAAGTACCTCATACAACCCCACATCAAATAACTGTCCCTTTAAGTAAAGCAATCACCAGGCGGAGAAGCAGTTGGAAATGAAACCTTTTCATTTCTCAATATTATACAGTTAAAGGCCACAGGGTATTTATGCCAAAAATGTCTGACAGCTGTTTTCCTCCCATGGGTAAACACCGGATTATTTCAAGTCGGTCCCTGCTGAGCATCACAACAGTCAACATCTCTGTCCCCTGTGTTGGATGGATCACACGGTCATACAAAGCCTCACCCTCCCTGTTCTACATGCAGGACATGTCGCCTCGGTCATGCAATCTGCCTCTAATAAAATTACGCCAAGGGAGTTAGGGCGATAATATCACGGGGCCTGACTTTGTGTCATTGAGCTGCTTCTGTGAAGGCAACAGAGATAATAGAAACCAAGACAATAATGAAGGTACCATTATTACATTATTCTCTAGGGATGGTGAGATTCGCTGATTTGCATCCGTGCACCAGCATAAAAGTTAACGATGTGACTGCCCCGATGTGATTTAAAAAGTGTGCATCAGATACAGTTTAAGATGAACTTGTGATGATTTGTTTCTACCAACTTTGCATTGGTCAAATCCAATTTATTTGTAGAACATTTGTAGAGGGCCTACACCCTTGTTATTCAGACATGTAACCAATAATTTGTGGTTAATTTTCTCTCATCTCCACTGCTGTCACTGGCAGACTATACTACAGAGGCCGCAGGCAGACCAGGCGAGTCACATTAAATTTTGACATGGAAGAGGAAGAGTACACAGTCTTAAAAAGTCATCAGAAGTGGACATTTGTTAGTAGGACCTAAGACTTAAATTTAGCGTGTGCTGTGTTATGACGGTGAGACAGGCATTTCCGGCATCCTGTGACAGTTAAGCTTTTTTCTTTTGAAAGCAGTTATGAAAGACATGTTTGTGAAAGAAGGACTGGTTTAAGGCAAGGCTCAGGCCTGGTTTTATTTGATCTTTTGTCTGAGACTTTTTTTTTGCACTACAAAGGACTTGTGAAAACAGCTGTTTGTGAAAGGGCCAAGTGTTTTTAGAGGTCAAAAAGGAACAGCAGAAATTAGATGCTTTCTTACCAACAGTGCTAGAGAAAAACATATTTGATGTAAAAAATGGTGCTTTTTAGTTAAAGCTATTGCTATATGAAACTTTTTTTTAGCATTAAATGTTTAAAAACACTTAACATATGCCACATATTTTATTGAGTTGTGTATTCACATTATCCCAAATGTTTCCAACAATGTTTAGACCCACACAAATCTGTACATTTATTCAAGGTAGCTGTGCATGTCCTTACTAGCTGCGAGATAATAACTGATAACTTCTGGAAAAACAGAGGAGACGTAGGATGAACATAGTGTAATAACACTTTCATTTTGCCTTGTCTGTGAACACAGTTTCTGCCTGAGTCACGTCAGATAGATTTTCATCTGCAATGGTGGTTGTTTAACACTGAAGAAAACAATTCCCATGATCCCACACTACTTCAGATGTAAACAAACTACGTCATTTGGTATTGTTTTAATGTAAGAGAGACCCCTAGCAGCTGATCTAACATAGGAAACAAAGAAAATAAAATTGAACTGCATAGCATCAGATTGTTTTGCATTGCGTCATTTCAGATTGTATTAAATAGTGTCAGATCATACTGCATCACAATAGGGCTGAATTGTATTGTATTATATTGGTGCTGTAGTTGCTTCATATGTATCTTTAATGAACTGGATTGTTGATAAGGAATGGAGATGTGTATCACACCGACCTCAGTGATGGAGATGTACATCACTAATATATTCACATACACAGTGTATTGTTTGATGTACCAGTGAAATATTAACATTTTGTTTCTCAAAAGATTTGAAAATCTAGACTTTAAAAACATCACCAGTGTAAATGAACCCAAAGAAAATATGATTAACTTATTAATTATTAATTATAATTCATAACCCTTGCAAACATATAACATATTGCAAATGACTGCAAATTATTGTGGGACTGATAATGCAATGATTACTTGACTTATTAATTAGCCAATCAACTAAAAAGTTAAGTGACTAGAAAGTAACTGTTTTGTTAATTGATTAATGAATACATTTTTTAAATTTGATGACATCACATTAGACTGGAAGTAACAGATTGATTATAATGATAATCATTAGTTGCATGGTCAAGTCCTGTGTTTTGTATAGTTTGGTGTTTTGGATGGAGATTGTGCTTTTTGATATGAAATATAACTTACTTAAAAGTATTTTTCTACAGAGGCAGCACCGCACTACAGTCCATACCAACTGCAGTTAGAATCAGTGACCCCTAAACATTGGACAGCCAACCATTTGTCAGTGTTTTTGCTGTCACTCTTCGGAGGAGGGGACAGGATATCTGAGAGCGTGTGTGTATGTTTGGGGGTAAATGCATGCACATGTGCATGAAGGGCACGGAGGAGGCAGCAGTCTCCCGAAGGAGGAATTTATTTGAAAAGAGCCTCCCATGACCTGGCTTGATCTCTTCCCTTCATTCTTCGGTGGGGGTTGTGTGCGCATACACTGTATGTGTGTGTCTGTGTGTGTGTGCATGCTCAGCATTGGGGATTTGCAGATCTTTCTAACGGCTGTCCCCCCCGAGGATAGGACTGTACTCCCACCGATGGCTCATAGCGCTAATCTGAATGACAGCTTGGTCCAGCTTTCAGCCAGAAAACAGCCCACCAGCAAGGTCCAAATACCTGCTGAAGAATCTTATCTGCCATGAGATGACAGAGGGGAAGCTGCTCTCCCCACACTGTTCCCAAGCAAATGCTGAGCCGCCTGTCTCACTCTCCGCCTCTTTGTCTGCCTGCTTGTTGTTTGTCAGCACAACACTGTAAGACCCTGCACTTCTCCGGACTCAGCTGGATGTGACAGCTTGACAGGCTGTCACAGCAGCAAACTAAAAGGCAGCGGGTTGATGACACTGTCATATTACCCTTCTGCAGGCATTCTGAAAGGACACCTTTAAAGCTTCACGCTTGATGTTTCATTTTTGTATGCATACTGTACATACATCTATACTGAAGGTGCAGTTGCAGTTTTGGAGAAAGATAATTGTTGAGTCTCATTACCAGGTTGTCATATTTCTAATGCTTTTGGCTCAAAGATGGTTCATTGTTGGGTCTCATTAACAGGTCAAGTGTTCATTACATTTCTTCAAACATGCATTCTTCATTTTGTGACATATTTGTTTCATACATATGAGGGCAAACTGCTAATATATGGTATATTTATTGGGTCAAATGTTAATATATTGTAGACCTGCTATACACAATGCCCACGTATTTACTCTGTGAATAGTTCCAACTACAAACCAAGATTCTACCAACAGGCCATTTACACTAAAACATTACTCTAGTAACCCAGTCACTTTTTGAGGCATTATGCGCACTATTACAGTCTCTAAATTTACAGTGGACGTTCTGACTGACACTACAGAGCCAGACAAGTGACATGTAGCTACTGCTGTGCACTTTAGCTATTAAAAAGCACCAAAACGAGAACCCGAAATAACTGTAGATTATAGATGTAATGTTGCAGGTGGCAGTGTATTAAGCACAAGCTGAAAAAAATTGAAAATATTCTACGTTGTTTTTCAGGGAAAAGCAGAGGGACACTCACCCACAGACAGCCGCAGAACTGCTGAGATGCTAAATAGAGCTTTTGGAAAAATAAACACCCCAAGTCATATCAGATTCTGCTCGTCCCTTCCTAACATTTTTGTCTTGTTTATATTTGTTGTTGAAAAGTGTCACTAGATTTCGTGCATAAATAACTTAATATCAGGAGTGAAAAGTGGTCATGTCTACAAGGAGAGCCTTGATTTATTAAACTCTTGCCAGATTTGTACCTGCTTCTGTTCAGACTGTTGTATGTGAGCTCTTTCACAGTTCTGGGGTTCCCTTCTAGACAAACTGGTTTCAGGAATAAGACTCAACAATCAACCATCTTACTGAGGCTGTGATTGGCCAAAGTCTCCTGTCATGGGCTATATTTTCTTCAGCCTGAAAAAAACAAAAGCCAAGAAGAGGAGTAAAAGTCTAGTTTTCTCTCAAACAACTTCAGTGACATAAACCGTAATGGTTATTCTGGAACTTTTGCCCACTGACACCAAATATATACTGCCTGCTCCAGCTTTAAATGTTTTTGTTTTGCATTAACTCAAAAGGAGCAGCAGGGGAAGAGAAAAAGGTTCACAATTTCAGAAAAAGCCAGTATGTTTACACTGTAAAAGCAGAATAAATCAACAGAATTACACTTTAAATCCATTTCACTAATGCTTGATCCGCCTGAAGACTGAGTCACTGCCATGCTCCTGTTACTGTGTATACCACTAATAAGGCAAAAGTACACGAAACTCCAGCCACGTCAGTAAAAAAACACCCCCACAAGCCATCTGCCATGTTTTCCTCCTCCTTCAGGGGCAAACTGTGAGTCTGTTTAGCTTAGATGCCCACTCATCAATCAGTGGGGCTGTTCCACAAGCCATCCAACGCAGCTTGAACTAGAGGACCCTCATAATTGAATATTAGACCCCCGATGAGTGGCAAGGAGAGCTACTGCGATACCGACCGGAGGCTGTGATGTGTTGCTGTCGTTGTGCTGGCACAGATACGTGTGGTGTCAGTCGCATCGTGCCTGCCCCGCGGTTATTCTGTCACACTGTCATAATTTCAATCTTTTGGATAAGAAATGTATCTACAGACAGACATCCACACTCACACTCACACAGGGGTCCACAGATGCACACAGGCATAAATGTACTTGGCACACACATACATAAACACAGCTTGCTTTAAATCAATGGCGGCAGTGCAGGGAAGCTGTAGACATGTGCCTTTTATTTAGTTAAGTGGAGAAATGAATTTGTTTTTTTTCATTTTGGTCCTTGTTTAAAGCAGCATGCTGAGTTATAACAGGCAGGAAGGAATCTTTAGACAGCAACAGATCAGACTGAAGATTAAGGAGCAACCCGTGACTCTGCAGTGCAAATTTAATTGTGTTTCTCAGAGGCATAAAAGCAAAATGGTGAGGAGACACATGGAGTTAAGAAGGAAATTGTATTTTTCTGGTGTCTTGCCCACATAATCTGATGTATGAAATGGATGCTGAGGCGAAACACGATGTGGGGAGGCACTCTTGAAAAGTTCAAAGGATGCTTTGTGTACTGTTACAAATTTGGATTCTCTGAAAGTAAAAACAGATTCAGCACCAGAGATGCAGCCACTGTGTTTCTGGAGAACAAACAGTGTTTGTTACAACTAAAAAAAAAACAAAAGCCACACAATAACACAAACTGACTGATTGAGACAGCGATAGATCAGAGACGTAAAATTACTCATTCTGTTAATGGAGTCTGGTGACTTTGAACAGAGCGATATAGTGCCGGTTTCTCATTCAACAAAAAGTTCTTATTCTTTAAAGATCTAGTTTAGAGTGCAGTGATCTTTTCCATAATGCTGTAAGTAGGGCTGCCGCCACCAAAAGATTTTCCTTGTTGACCAGTAGTCATTATTGCAAGTCATTAGTTGACCAGTTGTCTCAATGACATCAATTCAATTACTTGACTGTACTCCACTGCCACCGTCCTTGCTAAGCGTACATGGGGTTGATCGTCATGGCAACACCATTCCCACAGCTGGGAAATAACACACACACACACACACAGTTCTCTGCTTCTCTCTTGAGAAGCTGCAGCTTTTCTTCACCGAGAAACTCAAATCTAAACTGTACGTTTACTGCCAGACTGACAACTGCACTGCTCACCTTCCTCTCCACAGAGCATGCATTCACCATCACCCTCTGCCACCATAGTCAGGATTTCTTTATACCCTGGTACACTGTAATACCTTTATACCACCTGAGACTAAATTAAATAAATAAATATATATATACATATATATGGCATGAAGCCAGCCACCTGTATTGATGACAAAAGCTGTAATGATGCTTAATGTGTCTAAACAACCACCAAAGAGACTGAACATTTTAGTAATTTATTTCAGCACTGTAACTTCACACAAGTCTCATTGTTCAAGGGGCGTCCCTGCAGCTCAGTTGGTAGAGCGTGTGCTGAGACTGTCAGTCATCTGCAGAGGCTGTTGGTTTGACTCCCACCAGCGGCCCATTTGCTGCGTGTCATTCCCTCTCTCTCTCTCTCTACCCCCATTCCTGTCATATCTTCAGCTGTCCCTAAAGGCAAAAATACCCCAAAATTATCTTAAAATAAAAAAAGGCTCAGTGTTCAAGACAGTAATAAATAACTGCCAAGACAAAAAACTAATACAGATTAATCAACACGGTGTATGATATATACTCATAAATGAACTTGCTACAATCTCACTCCTCACCAGGCTCACGATTCCTGTTCCTGCCTGAACCCACCATACTTTCATCATCAGTGGAGTCACATGGTGCTTTTCATTACATTGAATTATGCCTCCTCGTCTCCCCTCTCCTCCTTCAACCTGGATGTTGTTTCCCCTCCGCCACGATGAAGGATCTTCCAATTGCTTAAATGCACCTGGAGGAGACGAGGAGTGAGGAGAGAGGACGCTCCTGGAGGAGCTCAGAGAGACGTGAGGAGTGATGCTGATCGGACACTTTCGGCGATTGTCATCCTGCATCATCAGGGCATGCAGGGAAATCAAATTCTGAATAACAGCAACATTGATGACTCTGAATATTTTTGTCCTTTGGTGTCACAAAGAGCTCATGAAGAAATCAGTGATTGAAAGCGTTATTAGTATTATTAGACTGCAAATTGCCGCATGTTCTGAAAAATGACACAAAGTAGAAACACGATTAAAATGCATCTGGTACAGTGATGATTCAGAGATTATTAGTGTGGAATCACTGTCACACACTTTTTAATGGACTAATCAGGGAAAATACTTGCAGTGGCGTGTTTACTTTGTAGTGTCAAGTACAGGATGTACAGATAGTAAAACACAGCTACATGATGAGATGCGGTATAATGCACCATCATGTGTCGGCATCTAACACTTTATAATGAGATAATTTCATAGTGAAGAGTTGTGGCATCACAGAAAGCAGCATTTTGTCACACACTCTTACACAGCTGTGTGTATTATTGTGCATTTAGCAATGATGTAAGTAAATAATGATGGCTAAGTAAACAAATAACACTGATCTATATAAATTTGGGGATTTAAAAGGATTATTAAATGATGACTAAATCAACATCAGAAAGAATACTACTAATAATAGGCTATATTAAACAGTTTACAGATCTAAATGAATACCGTCAGATGTTGGAATTGTTATTAAATAAGTGTTTCTGCAGACATTCATGCCAGTCAGCACGTCAACATTAACTGACGTAGCTTCAGACTGACGCTAAAAGGAGCCAAGCATCTTTCATTTCACGACTTTGTCTCCTCTGTCCTCTCTTCCTTGCATCTCTCTCTCATGTCCTCGCTGAGTGGAGCTAAGACACGAGGAGAGGAAGTGAGTGGAGGAAATGTATTTATTGAATGAAAAGCACCAACAGTCCTGGTCGGAGCCACTGTCAATCACCTCAGTGCTGTATTCCAAGTCTTCAGATTGGCCTCCACCAGGCTGTATCACTGACTGCTAACTGAGCTTACTATCCAATGAACAGCAAGGAGAAGCTCCCAAATGGAGTTGGAGGTGGGTTTTTTTTTCTGCGACTAACCAATAAATTAAAACTTGGTAAAGAAAGACTCTTCTCACTGACTAATGGTTTAGTTGACCATCAGAGGGCAGTTCCTGTTGTCAGACACTTACAATAACAGCCTGAGCCTGTTAGTGGGCTTATTTTGATGGTTTGCAGTTGCCCAGAGGGATTATGTTGCAGCTCAGTTTCGCCTGTGACAGCTGCAGTGCTCTCTCTCAATACTGGACCAATTTCAAAAAATGATGTCCTCACTAGTCACTCAGGCACAAAAACATAGGAAAGGGTTGGTTATAAAATACCAAAGTTGCCCTTTAATGATTTGACACAATCTATCAACAATCACAAGCCAATTCATCATGTTTGCACCAACACTGCACCTAATTAAGGCTATCATAAAAATGTGTACTCAAAACAAATCACACCACAACGTCCATGACAAGAAAAAAAGTGCTTTTTTTCCCCACAGGAAGTTGGAGTTCTACCCTTCACCCAACTTTATCGAAGCTGAAACAACATGCCAACCCCCCCGCTGTTTCAAGAGCCTCCCTGTGAAAGCCAAGAGGCTGACTCTTAGAGAAATGCCTCATTCAGACTCAAACTGGCATCAGCTGTTGACAGACAGCCCAGAATAAAAACATCCCTGTGATGGGTATCCTTTCTGGCCTACACTGATCTGTGAAGATAAAGTCATTAAAATGTACAGAGAAACTCTCTAAGCAAAACAAAGAACAAACCAATATCTTTTTAAGGATTTACTTTGTTGTTCTAGACAGTCACAGCAAAACTAGTATTAAGATACTTCCTGTTTCTATCAGAGAGTAAATGATCTCTACAACTTGCTCATCAATATTTGACAGAGAACATTTAACAGAGTAAATCCAAAGAGAAGCCAATTATGCATGGGTGTTAATTTTCACTATATGTAGGTCAGCAAACATTTTAATATTGCATGGTGGCTTTGCTATGGCACGCAATAGTGAGATTTAAAGTTTTGGTACAATCCGAAAAAGAGTTAAATCTTCAGGCAGGATACTTAAAGCTCTGAGATGTTATAGCAGCAGTAGAGTATCTAGTTTGATTTGTTTTCATTTCACTTGATGGTTATAAATGCATGAAAAACAGCAAAATATAAATGCGCTCGTGAAACTGCTCCAAAGTAAAGTCATCAGTTGGCCTGTTTTTGACTTGAAGGAGCAACAGCTCCTATAATATTTTAGTAAAGACGTAAACTTCAAACTGCAGACAATAAACCAGGTATACCGCTGTGTACAGTAGGTGTTCACATCTATTCTGGGAAATCATCGCAGCTGCAACACAGAATGCTAACCCTCAGTCACAGCTATAATCATCCCAGCACGCAGAAGCTGACGCCTTGTCTTTCACTGAGAAAAAGGCACGCTCTTGTCATTATAATGTCTTAATAATTATCATCGAAGGCTGCAACCGGGGGGTTAGGACGAGAAAGAGAGAGACAGAGAGAGGCGGGTATGGGCAGACTGCGAGAGCAGGCAGCACCCTGTAGATGCATGATGAATGAGGGTGTCAGCTGTATTCACCCAACTAGCAGCGCTGTCTCAGAGAGGGTCGGGCCCCATGCGCTGAGACCTGTCTCATTAACCACAGTGATCATGCATTAACAAGAGAGCGACAGAGAGAGAGAGAGAGGGGGACAATAAATCATTTTCTATAAGATGGAAGAACCACCAGTTTTTCAAAGTATAATATTCCTCTCTGTGCATCAAATGTAGTTTCACTGCCGGTCAACATGAATCTGACAGGAGCACATGTACTGGCACACTGTTTGATGTATATCAACCTTAGAACATAATATTTGGATTTTTAAGTACATTTTTAAAAATAAATTTAAAATTCCAATATTGACATATGGGCCAATATTCTTTATTCATATGTATAAAATCCAAAGTGATATCAGGGCACTGATACAGTAAACTTTCACCTGTGTTTTTAATAATTATCGATAACAAGAAATTAAACACAAAATAAAATAACTTGAATTAAGAGAAAGGATCAGATATACATAAGATGCTGCCTATAAAATTCACAAACCACTTTAAACCGCTGTATCTGTGCCAGGCCAATATAGAGCCAATAACAGTCAGCTGATATATCTTTCTGGTTCTAGTTAATATTGGTGTAAGAAAATATCAATTCACTATTATTATGATATTATATTTTGTGATATCGTACTGATGAATGTGTCGTGATGTTGTGATACTAGGAAAAAAAACATGGATGTAGTTCATGTTGTGTTTTGTTTAAACCCCCAACTGCTAGAAAGCAGTGTTATCTATTTTCACTGTTCTGTTTGCATATAAAAGTAAACTTTTGAACTCAGATTTTATACCTATGGTGTAATGTCGTTTATTAAAGTTTTCCTAAACTTAGATTTAAAAATAGCAGTATATCACCTCATTTACAGTATCACAGTATATTGCAACACATTGCAACTCTTGTATGGTGATACATATCACATCACCAGATTCTTGCCATCACACAGCCCTGCTAGTTAGAATGCACATTTGGAGAAAAGGGACAGGGAGGTGCTGACACTTGCCGACGCTGGGCCCCACTCTCTTGGTTCCTATTGTTTTGGTGTTGTGCATTATTGATGTGGAGCTGACATTTTACACTCCACAGCCACAGTGCCTCCACTGTCACCTGCAGCACTGTCTCCACAATACTCACGGTGACACACTGTCAGAGCCACAAAATGATGTGACTTCCCCATGGGCACTGTGTGGAGATCCTATTGTGTTTGTTAGTGAGTTTATGGTGATGTGCTTTCACTCTATTCTGTCTTCTTCAGCACTACTATAGCACTGATATTGTATTTTCTTTATAGCATATTAGGGCTGGGCGATACATCAATATTATACTGATACTGAGATATGACAATATCATTTTGAATCTTGTTTATTGTTGTTATGGTATATGTGTTGTCTTTTCCTGCACTTAAAGGCTGCATTACAGGAAAGTGATGTCATTTCCTGAACTTACAAGACTGTTTTGGCTGTTTGACAAAAAACTTGTTTTATTTTTATTGCATGTATAATACTTTTGTCAAAGCACTAATGGTCATCCCTAAAATATTGTCACAGTATTAGGGTATTTGGTAAAAAATATTGTGAAATTCATTTTATCCATATCACCGGTACGTAATTCAATAAGATCATCATGTCGTTGCAGTATTTGATCATTTATGGTATGTTGTTTTAGAGAAAATTTGTTTATGTAGATATATATGTTAAATATATGTATATATTAAAAATATTGAGATATTATTCATAAGCCACACCACCCAGAATGTAAAAAACAACATGAATTAATAACCTAACTGTCACTCATGGATGAGGAACATACTTAACCTACAGAATCTACAGTGTGTCTTACTGTTGCTCTGGCTATCATCAGGGGCGTGGCTGGGAGTCAGCTCAGGTCAGTCTTATGATCCTATAGTAGTACTACACTATTATGGTTGTAGGAGGCGTGAAAATAGTTTCAGCAAACCTCAAAATCACCCAGTGACGCTCAGCGAGCCATGACAAGATCTCACTCAGCAAAAACGCCTCATGGCAGCATCATCCAGAGAGGAGAGAGAAGCTGTTCGTCTCACACTTAAAGTGTAGTTTCAGCACTCCTTCACAGCTCTGATGGTGCATGTGTAGGCCCTTTTGAAATAAACATAACTGCATAAATATTAAGTCCATGATGTAATGCTGACGCACCAGATCTGCGAGGGCACCTTTGCTCCCTCGCTTTTCCAAATCACCAGATCAGTCACACACTCTTTGTTTTCATCCGGCATGAAGGAAAGCTTCTCACACACTGGTAAACAGCTGAGACGGTTGATTATCCGCTGGCAGCGCAGTTATCCAGTGCCTGACATTGATCAGCCTGCGCAGCGCACAAACTAACAGTGTTTTTATTTAGCCCGTGTGCACATTACTCTGTATTCCTTCTATAAACCAGAGGAAAGAAGCTCAGCCTACCTCCGTCCGCCGTGACAGCTCCGTGTGTCGACTTCTAGCAGCGGCAGTACAGATCACAGTTGGTGAGCGCAGAAGTTTTGACGAGTCAGTGACGGACGGATCACAACCACACACACACGAGCTGTCAGCGCCTGACAGATCTGTGTATCACACACACACACCGCTGTGAAGTGGATATATGACAACGCCCCTAAACAAAACTGATCTGCTTGATTCGCCGCCGATCGTTAACGCGTGGTAAAGATGTTGCTGCTGTCCAACTCGGCTGTGCGCAACGGCGCGCTCCAACTGACTAACGCGGTCCCCAATCTGAACGCTCCCCAAGGACATGTGACCAACCCACGGGGGACGGGAATAGCTCTTATTCCCCCCCACGGCAGCAGCAGCTGGGATCGGTTACACCGCTGCTCCAGTGCCCGCGTAACAAACCCGAGCTGTGCGCACCCATACTCCTCCTCCACCCTCCTCCCGCCCTCCCATCATCCCCTGTGGCCTCATGGTGTCGCTGTCATTAAGATCCACAAGATTTGTGTGAAAATACCTTTCTCGACTCATAAAATCGTTAGTATAATAAAACTATTAAATTATTATAAAAGTAATTTTAAATAGAAAACACTTTGGCTGACTCCTTCTATGTACATATAGCATTTTATATATATAAAAATATATAAATAAATAAATATCAAACCAAAATGCGATGTCATGTGTTTCCAGTGCAGTTTTGCAGTTTTGTAACATTTCAATCATAATGTGAACATTTATGTGACATTTATTTTCTAATGCTTAATTCAAACAACATGATGTCAGCCCCGTTATAGGCCAATATGGCCGACGTAAAGGACAATTGATCGGGAATGATTATTGTCATCAGGTGCGACAACTGATTATTTTACCCTGTGTAGTGTGACAACCATGGCTGCATCTAAGACACCTAATGTTGCAACAAAAAGACTAGCATGTTAAAAATATTTTGCCATCCATAATGAATTCCCCAACATGTTCCAAACATGGACCGACAGGAGCACAGAAGCTCCTCTGTGCAGAGCTGTAAACATGGCAAAGCTAATGAGGAACGATGTCAGCGGTGCTGCGAGGAGGAACTGTGAAACAGCAGAAAGGTCTCTGTCACCTTCTCTTTGTTTTTTAGCCTTTTCCAAACACGAGGCAACCAGTATCATACGCACCTCCACTGTTTGTTTACAAAGTAGTTCCTAGAAGTCAGTCCCTGCCACCTGCTTCCCAGTGATATCACACACATCATGAGCTAGTGATGACAGGTCAGAGAGTAACATGGAGTCTGCCATGTCTCTCTGCCAAGACACAGCGAAATCTTCTGTATAACTGTCTAAAAAATCTCAAAAATATTGTGCAGTCTGCACCTGGTGTTATGTTGCCAGGCCTCTGTCAATCAAATCAAATTTGATCATTCTTAACCAATTTACAGGTCCTGATAAACCAGATTAACTGAGATTTTCAGTATTTAACTCTTGATAAATAGTGCTTAAAGATGTTTCCAGAAATATTTGATGTTATAATACATGAGACTTGAAACCAAGTTTTCAGGGGCTTTAAAAAACAATCATCTGATATAAAGGCTGGACTAACTCCTGTCTAACACCCAGTTTACTCTAGTGGTGTGTCGGGTTGCTCCACTCTTTATTTAAACAGTGTTTAAAAACACTTTGAATAGAGTATAAAATTAACTTGTCTGTGGCTTGTCCAATGATATTATTTCAAGTTGGCTTAAAAGGCATCATTTTGCTTTTCAGTCACATATTCACTGGGGCTGAGCAACTATTTTAATATTATCCAAATCTCAAAATGGCCAGGTGCAATATTCAAATCACAGGAGCAGCATTTTTTCATAAAGGTAAAATGTGTGACAACGTATCATTATAAATGAAGCATTGTGCCTCAGCCTACAAATCATATTCCACAGGCATGAAGAAACATGTTTGTTTCACACCAAAGCAAAAATCACATCAACATGTTTATTTTTATTTTTCTGTGAAAATTAAATGCAAAACAATATAATTCCCACTAAAATCGTGACTTTAATTGCAATCACAACATCTGTCAAAATAATCACAATATGTCTTTTTTTTAATCATTCAGCCCTAATACTCCCACACACTCCTGTTGGAAGCAGACATTGATGTTTTTTGTGGCCATAGTTGTTTTTTTGGGGTCACATGAACCTCTAAGATGGAATTAGCCTGCATGGCACCTCATCTTTGGCCACAGGATGATACCTCTGCTGGTCCATGTCTGCATAAGGAGATGCTCCTCCCTTCTTTGCACTTGTGGTTTTCTCTGTGATGGCAGATCATGAGTCAGCAGAAACCCCTGTAGGTTAAACTGGACTTACTACACATATTTGTGGCTGACTAACACAATTTAGACCAGCAGACAGATGGAGAAACCTGCTTGTCAAGCAGCATTAAAGGATTTTCAGCAGTACAACTGTAAACTCTTTTAAGTTTAACCATAAACAAGATCTCTTGGGTAACCAACCCAGAATAAATCTAGAACAAACACTGGACACTGTTGTTGAGGTTGACTCTAATTGTCCACGTCCACATACAGTATTGAATCGCCGAAAGTGAAACGTCAATATGTTGCAGCATCCAGTGAGAGAGTATGGCTTCCTCTTCCATTTGACATTGGAGGTGACCATAATCCGTTGGCTAAATATCTCATATATCAGCATGCAAAATTGCAGCATTTTGAGGGACGGCACATTCTTTAAAGATAAACAGTATGTAAACAACCCTAAGAAGGGATGCAGAGTTTAGGCTCCTCAGAAAGCATGGCATGTTTCCAGAGGAGCTGATGTGAACAAAATCCCTGTGGTCCTTTGCATCAAATGCTGATTGGTTTAGAGAGAACATTTGACATGTGTAAAATTGATTGAAAATGTGAAAAGTATTTGGCAGTTAGACTGGCCACTGGATTAGAAGAACTGGAGGAGAATGGGGTGGAGGAGGGTTGCAACAATTCTGTGCAGAAATGACGTCTGAAAGCAGCAGAAAGGAGAACAAATTTGAAGTCTTGACACATTGACATGATTGGCTGATGGAGACTGTGGCTAAATCTGGTTGGTTAACTTAAAGAGTGAACTCCCATAGATAGCTGATTGAGGATAAGTGGGGAAAGAGAGAGGAGGAGAGAAAGACAGTTAGGGTGAATGAGGCATAAAGATAGTCTTCTTGATTGAACTTATGCTGAGCGTCATTAGTGATACAGTTTGGCTAACAGCTAAACAAATAGAAAAAAATCCACTAACATTGAGAATCATTTTTTGTTCTTTTTTAAAAAAGTATTTGTCTCATATTTTGGGTTCCCACTACCTGTGTGCCAGTTTGCAGATGCTGTTCCAGGCTTTAGTCATGACTATAGTTGGGTATGGGTCAGTTTTTCAGTGCCAATATTTTGACTTCAATACCAGTTCCTGAACACTACTTTTTCTATACTCATTTTATAAAATCAATTTTAACAAAAGGAAAATTACGTTGCACATTACACTGCAATTACTGTCTTCAGAGGAGGAAGCTGCACAAAAACCTGAGAGCAGGAAAAAACATTTTACTCTGCAAAGACCACACGCTCAACCTAATAACTGAACTAAAATAAAGAAGCTGATGGAATATCTGAACGGTATTGGACTATATAAAAATATATAGAACTGTTGAAAAGAACATTAAGAATAAACACCGGTCTGCCTAATCCAAAGAAGAAGAAGAAGAAGAAGAAGAAGAAGAAGAAGAAGAAGAAGAAGAAGAAGAAGAAGAAGAAGAAGGGATTGGCTGTGTAGGTAATGTTTGAGTTCCTGGAAAATAGTGGCAGAGTGCTAAAGAGCAGCTAGCCCAAGTCTGACCATTAACTTAAAGCATTTTTTTCCCCTCAAGGTTCTCTATCCCAGGATGTGCCAGGACTTCCATCTGAGTGGACATATACATGAACAGACTCACAGTCGAGCTAACAGGCTGCACTGTGTAGTTAATAAGCAGCACAAAGTTCCATTAATTTGGTGCAGATACTACAAGAAGCTGGCAGTAAAAATCCAACAATGATCCCCATCTAACGTCTTGTTTTTCCTGCATGCCTCTACAGCCTGTAACGTACAAATCACCAGCATTATGAACATGGTATGAGCATGCTGTGTGCTTGATGGCTCACTGACAGTGATGAGATGCACTCCTTAGGTATCGAAATTTTCTCCAGAATGACAAGGTGATTTTCAATACTTGATAGGACTGGAGTAATTTGATCGGCGCTATAAAAGCACTGAACTTCAGTACCCAGCCCTAGCTAACTGGAGGATATTCAGAAATGCTAGAAAAGTCTTGACCAAGACTAACAAACAAAAAGAACAGAAAAAGTACAGATATACTTAACAGGAATTGAAAATGCAATTAGCAGAGCAGCTCTCAACACAACAAACGTTGCTGTCAAATTGTTGAAAGTTCACCCCTCTTATTAATTTTGCATTTTGCCTGTGCTTGACAGTGTGTGACACGCACCAGGTTTCACTCTGACATCAAACAAGATGCAGGTTAATGCAAATGAAGCAGAGCATCAACCTGAGACCCTTTAGGCCAAACCTGTCTCCTCAGGTACCCGTGGTCACATTTTGAAGGTGGGCAAATGGAAACAGCGGACTAATGTGGGATCATTAGCCTGCTGTGCACATGCAGGCAAGGAGACGTCTGTCACAGCATCGCTGCCGACGGCTGCTCTGTACTCACAATGGGAACAACTTGCCTCTGTGATGGAAACCTAGGATCTCTGGTATAATAAGATGATAACTGTCAGGTCCAACATGTGTTGACGATGGGAGGCCTGGAATAGATGCTTGAAAACTGGAGTCCAGTCAAGCATTTCCTTCTATGACAACATAGTGTTTGCAGGTGGATAAAGTGATTACTGTTCCAGGCAGCACTGATCAGACAAATCAGTGCTTAAGTGCCACATGAAAGGGGCTGGAAAATGTGTGCATCCTTAATTTTTCTGTCATTTAATTCAGTTTGTGTGGAAGCACTTTGGAAACGAGGTTACGGGCCTGAAGATGAAGATGAGAGGAGCTGTCTTTTCGGGCCTGTAGGTGAGCTAACGTGGGTGTGCTGCTGAGAAACAAGGATTTGTCTACTGAATTGCTGCCTTCAAACAGCTCTCACATGCAAATGTGACAGATGTTAAATAGTAGCGGAGCTGTACAGTCGTCCAAGTTACCATCTTAATTAGCTCCTCTGTGACAAGGTGCTCATTCAGCGGAGACGAGAAGGACAACTTAATGCTGGAGGCAAAGCTGATTGGTGGTCTTTGTCTGTCTCTCTCTGTCACATCCACCCGCTCCCATCCTACACATGCTGCCAGTCGCCTTTTCCCTAACACATCTTTATTGATTAGATTTTGTTATACACTGAATGTGCCATGTTCAGTGCACATTGCAGTGTTTCCCAACATGCCTTTTCAATTTGGCCTACTGAAGGATCAATCTCCATTTGGCCAGTAAAAGCATCCTACACTCATAGAAATAAAGGTGTTAGCCAGAACCATGAAGGATTATTTCACTTCTCTCCATAGAAAAACCTTTTTTGGTTCCTGGTAAAGGTAAAAGTTGGAAGTCCTTCAGAGAGTTCTAACTAGAACCTAACATAAAGGGTTATAGCTAGAAGGTTTAAAGAAAGGTTTAAAGAACCTCACATGAGATTCTAAAGGAAAACTCATCCATGGTGTAATGATTCCACCCAAGACCAGAATCTTTCCACCTTCTAAGGGTGCTAACAAGAAAACATCCAGGAGGTTCAATAAAGCCTATGATTAAAGAGTTTTTTCAAGGATTGTTGCAGTCCTTGAAAAACTTTTTCTTACAAACAGGGTTTTTTGGATGAGTGGGAATTTATTTTTGCTATGCTACAGTTATTATGTTGGGGTGGTTGTTTTGTTTTGCTGTTATACATATTTCATTCCACCCAGGGACTGCAGCGGAAAGGTTTTAACTATATTTGGTACAATACATGTATTCTGCATCGTCCCTGGGAAATACACCATGGATAAAACAAAATAAAACTGAAAGGGTTTGTATGGAACCTATATTCCAAGAGTTTTATGTAAAACCCACCTAGGGGGTTCTACCAAGAACCTTTAAGGTACAAACAACCCTTCATTAAAGAATTCTTAAAGGATTTCTGCAATATTTGAAGAAACTCTTTCTTCCTAAAATGGTTCTTTGAATGAGAAGGGTTCTCAATGGAACCTGTGATCTTACAAAGAACCCTTTCTTCAAAAATGGGGGTCTTCAGAAGCAAATGGTTCTGGATAGAACCTCTGACCTTTAGGAAGAACCCTTTTTGAACCCTTATTTCTAAAGGTGTGGAAGATAGATGGTGTATAAAGGAAATCCCCAGTGGAGTGGTCCACACTGGGAAACAGCAGTGAAAAGAGGCTAAAGGGAAACCCAGTAATCTTCCTCACAGCTTGCCCGGAGAGCATATATGAATATTTGCATATGATCTGTGAAATGGGACCACTCTGTATTACGTGTGGCAAAGCAGATGATGAGGGCATGGGGGTGGGGGGGTGGGGGCTGCGACTCCTTCCCACCTTGCATTTATGTCTCTGCAGGAAGTTGATAAACTAGATCCCCCGGGTTGAGCGTGCCCGCAGGACTGAATATCAAAGCTGGCAGGTGGATCTTTGCGCCGGCGTGTGAAGACTGCCAAACTGGTCATTCCCTTGATGACATGTCATCGCTAGCTAGGTGGGATTCATCTCTGTCAAGGAAAGAGTCACATCATCACACAGTGTCGGATGGAGAAAGCACCCCTGACCTGATAATGGCTTTGCTGCTGTTTGGAGTCCAATTTTGTGATCTCATTGTCTTAAATGTCTCAGCGATACATGCCAACAAAGCAAGATACCGTAGAGGCTTTCAAGAATAAATATTTTAAATCTGAGCCCACACTGACTTACAATGTCACTCTGCTGTGCAGAGCTGCTCTCTCACATCCCAGCATCCCTCAGTAGCACATTTTCTACAGTTGAAAGACTGTCAAAGAAATGCATTCATCCTTTCAAACAATTCAGAATGAGATGTCCTTCTTTATCTTGCTTGTGTGAAGATAGACATGGATAACATTTGATGGTGCCCTTTTATAATGAATGTCTTTTGGCACAAAACAGAATTGAGACATTTTATCTTCCTAATCTACAACAACAAAAACAATGAACCTGATTAGGGTTACTTACACTCTGTTAGACATGCCTCTCCAGTGCTTCACTCACTTTGTATCATTACAAAAGCCTGAACTTGACAGTGATGAATGGTGGCTTTTTTTATGTTAAAAATAAAAAAGTCAGCCTTCTAGCATTGAGCATCTTATCAAACTCAAGGCCACAATTAAGGGAAAATGCTGCACCGCTCTTTTTTTCCCTGCTGACGAAGCTACGGTCATCATATTGTGTTGCACAGCTGTCAGTCTGCTGCCTTCTTTATCATGACATCTCCTGCTGCTCCTGGTTTTAACAGTTTTATCGCAGAGAACACACACACACACACAGGCGACACATTTGTTTTGCCTCTTTTTGAAGTCACTTTGCATCATCTGTAGTCATTTTGTGCCTATTTGTCATTAAATGCCTCTTTATAAATGTTTTATTCTTCTTTATGGTCCTCTTGTGTCTTTTTGTTTTTGTTATGGAGTACTTTGTATCTCTGTGGTCATTTTGTGCTGGTTGTATTATTTCTCTTTGTGGTTGTTTTCTTTCTCTGTGTAGTAAATTTTGATGTCTTTGTGGTAAATTGGGTCATTTTGTGTCTCTTAGTCAGTTTGTATCTCTTTATAGCCATTTTACGTTTTGGAGATTAAGCTGAGAGGGACCCCTAACCCTTTGGGCCCCTGGGCCTGTGCCCAGAAGGCCCGTTTAGTAATCTATCCATGGTAACGTACAATGAGCAGAGCAAGGAGTCTGTGCAGGTGGAGAAGAAGGCTGATAGCATGTAAATGTGGGTGTGAAGAATACATGGTTAAATATATTCAAAAGATAGCTTTCCAAATGTTTTATGAGGAGGGAAATGAATTCAACACATTTATTAGAGCTAAGAGATGCACAGAATATGTTTTGGTGACAAAATACTGACTGTAAACATAACTTTCATATTCCCTGTGTTAAGCATGGAGTTGCAAGTTTTGTGCTTTGCCCAAGGAAACTTGTAAGGTACGCTAGAGGCAGCAGAAGGAATCACAAAAACCTTTATCCACAGGCCTACCTTTCTTTCTCTCAGGCTATCACTGACTGGTAGCTTTAAAGTTTTACACTTAACAGTAAAAAAGAAAAAAACAGATATAGTTCTTCCAGTAAAACACAAACTTTCACCAATACTAAACCCTTTGAGGTTGATAAAGAGTATTTAGTAATGCAGATAAGTGGCAATTTGCACTATCTCTTACAAAGCTTGCTTAATTTACATACAGATTAGCCCAAAACATATTGTTAATCATTACAGGGCTCATGAATAGTTAATTGGAGAGGGGTAACTGAGGCTGGGAAAAGTAATAATTAATGAGGCTGGGTGCAGTTGGGACAGTATGGGATACTTTATTAAATTTTGGCACTGGGAATGACCCATTTTTGAAGTTGTTTGGAGTATGAGTAAGTTTAAAGTCAATTAAAAGAAAAAAAAACATGTTAATTCCATGATGTTGCATGGACATATATGCTGTACATTTTAAGCTTTTAAACTGACAAAATGTAATATGTTTTTGTGTGAGAAATGTGAACATATTCTTATTTAAAATGAGGACAGTTGTTAGCTCCTAGTTTCAGAAAAGTAGCAGCAATTAAGAGTCACAAAAGTAACAACATCACACGCATTGGAAGCTTCCAAGAACCGCATAATACCGTATATCATGCATTATGTAAATATCTTAGCGGCTGAATCTTTTCTCTCCATCTGTGCATGTTTGAGCAGTTGAAGTTTTAAAAACATTCCTTTGTTAAGCAGCTCTGAGGATTTGCGTGTGTTTGTTGTCTGTCTGTCTGTATGTATGTCTGGGGTTTTTCAGGATCAGTGTCAATATAAGTAGCTGCTGCCAGCTGCTGTGTTTCAGCTCGCTGTCCAGCCGCTTCTCTCAGACACTGAGCCAGCCACAAATAAAATCCTACAATCGCACCAGCTCATGAATGCCTGAACAGGAAGACGTCTGCTTGCAGGTGGCTGTAGACCGAGCTATTGCACCACAGGGGCTGTTTTTTTTTTTTTTTATCTGTTTGGATTCCTCAGCTGTGAAACTCTGCAGGTCAGCCAAAGAAACAGGAGAAGACAAAAAAAAAAAAAAGAATTACAGTCTTTTAAATGAAGTTTTGCAAACCTGACCTCTCACCCCTCTTTCAATAAGTCTTCACTTTTTTGCCTGTAAAACTAATGTAATAAAAAAAAAGGTTAAGGTGCAAGTTGAGTTATTCCTATAGAATACACATGACAACCATCTTTAGAAAAAGTGCTGGAAAAGCCCAAGGCCAGTGACTAAAAGGACTTGTGACTGAAGTCCCTAAGTGTATTTTAACAGGTTAAACAAATCATCTTAGAGCTGCCAGGAGCCACAGAGCTGCAGTTTCACATCTAAAGTAAAGGATAATCAAGGATGGTAGTAAAACGTTTTGGTTGAGCTTCAGTAATTCAGTAAGTGGTTATTCATTGTAGATCTCTCAACCTTTGATAAATGGTGCCTACTACAAATAAAACTCACATGGACGTCTACTACACAATCACAGATCACATGAGTTCATGTCAAATACAAAGAGCCTGTTGTTTCACCGGTCCCACTGAGGTGAGTTGTTTGCTTGTTTGCCGACTTAAAATCCATACTAACCAACAGTCACAGTTATGTCAAATGTAGATGGCTGTTTCATGGAGTGCAGGCTTTTTGGGCCCCTAATTGACAACGTACGCACTTCACTCACTTCTTTTGACCTTGAGTTTGTAACCTGTTCCATGCAAACAGTGCAGAACTGTCTCCACCCCAAACAGCCATTACATAGCTGATTTATCATGTGGGCTCGAAGGTAGCATGAAGACAAAGCATTAAATTAAACAAGAGAAACCTCTTCTTTAGATGATGTAAGTCGATACATAGCAGCTACAGTACAATGAATGCTAAGCACAAAATCTTGACAAAAATGTTTTTGAGCTGAAAATCTTTTTTTTTTTTTTTATGGGTCAAAAAATCCACAATGTTGCTTACAGAAAGATGCCAATTCTGTGAGTTCAAAAAGAAAATGGGAGTGTAGGATATTGATGATCCATCAGAAAAGTGCTGGGTCAGACTGGCAGTGTTACAACTAGCCCGCTGTTACAACACTCCCTGGCCCCCTCTACATGCTAAATTTTATGGGTTTTTTTGTGTGTGTTGTTTTATGCACCAACTGAACAATGAATTTTCTCAGAATGTTTGCCACCTTGCTCTTCTTTGAAGCATGTGAGTCATTTAATGTCTCCCTTCACCCGGAACGTACATGAATTTCTGCTGTAATGGTTGCAGATTTGGGTCAGATGTCTTATCATGTGCATTACTGGAGGGAATTCTCATACACAAAATCACAAAAACACTAAGGTTGAAAAAGTGGATTGTTTAGTCACAGATTGCAATCAGATTAGCCCGGAGGTTCATCAGCTGGGAAAAGGTTATCTTGCTTTCTGTAGACATACACCATGGTCCTGTTCAACTGCAAGCTGATATGGCACAGACAGGAATTTGGATGTTTCTTACAATTTAGAGAGACATGAGGTGGGATAGATAAAGGCAGTGCTCGGCAGGTGGTACACCAAGCTCAAAAACCGTGAAAACCCTGGCATAGTTAAAGTAGCTCAGGGAAAAAATAATCTGCTAACAAGACGAAAGTAAGAAAAAGAATAAGCGAAGGAGGGAAAGTGTTGCATGTGAGTGAGGATGGAACAAGATGGTGGGAAGAGATCAACCCACTAGTTCGCGGTTCTGGGAAGATGCGGCCTTAACTTCTCTGAACTTGGAAGTAAACATAGGAAACTGTGAAATAATGAACTTAATTCATTTTTTGATTCACCAGCCATGAAAGGAATGCATGAGCAGTAATAGCATCTCTGCAAAAGTAAAGTTTTGTGGTAAAAATCAGTGTGAAATATCTGTCCCTGCTTAATAGAGTTGGAGGCTTTTCTCAGTTTTGAATTTGCTTCAGACACAACTCCACAGCTGTGGTTTCCTCAGTTTAATCTTGTGAAGGTGGATATATTTCAGGACTACAGGCTGCTCATTTCTCTTTACCACACAACTTAATGTACATAAAGGCAAAGAAACAAACCATCTCACTGATATACAGGACATAAAGTACATATATATGTATATGGCATGTGCTGATGAAAACTCAGTTGAGTCAAAATGCATTGGCATACCCATGATTTAATGAAGGATTTTTAAATTTATCATCAGATCAGAGATTTATCCCTCAGATCAATCCTGATTACCATCCATTACTTTATACTTTTGTTGTCAGTAAGTTGAACAGTCATTATTTCTCTTAACTGTGTCTAATCTTTGGCCCCATCCTTGACAACCACCAGATTGTTTCATCTTCTGCATTACCAATACTATTTTTTTTGCCCCCTTTACAGCACTTTCCGCTTTGTCTTCATTTTGTCCCTTTTGATGTTGAATTTAGTCACATCTTAAGTTAAAACGCTAGCTAACTAGCTACGGTTTTGCTAACATTAACTATCAGATGTAACTTGCTAGCTAGTTACCAACATTACTAACATTAATGAAAAAAGAGTGGGACTTAGGATGGGTCAATTGTGTAATCTTATTTTCATGTACACACATCTAGGAAATGGTGTTTGCACATTTTTTGTTTACAATTTTTGGTGAGAATTGATGTAGGCTTTGGATTATGTGGCATTTCTACACAAGTACTTTATGTTGTGTCCTTGTATCCCAAGTGAACAATTAAAATATATAAATCTCTATAAAATAATAAGTAATAATAAAATAATATCTCTATAAACACTCACATGTTGAGCCTGCAGCATTGTATCCCATTCTATCCAAGGGTTATTTTAGGATTTCAGGGAGCCAGATCTCCCTGTACCAAGTAAAGTAAGCAAGTAAGTGTTTTGTTTACATCTGAAGAATGAAAACCATAGAGGTAGTTATAGATCAGAGTGTTTCCATTTAATTCTCAAACCAATTAAATGTCCCAGGCCATCGCTCCATAAAGGCACCTGACAGACAGCAGCCTCATAAGGACGAGATAAAACTTTGCCCATCTGCAGAGGCCTGAGGGGGTGGTCTCATGTCAGAATATCCAAGCATCTGCTCCTGCCTGCCCAGGAAGCATCGCCAGATTAGGGGAACCTGGAGGGGTCTGTGATTATCTTGGGGCCCTGTCTACAACACAGTCCGGGTTGGCAGTGGCCCACAAGGCAGTGTCGCCATCCTGAAATTGAATTGGGAGGGATTTAATGGGTTTAAAGGCTTTGGCTCTCAGTGTGATGGAATCAGATAGGGGTGAAAATGCCAGCAAGTTGTGACAGACAGAAGCGACGGCTGGAGCACCAAGCGACAAAGACGGAGAGATAGGGACAAAGAATTGGAGACAAACTGATGGGAAGAAGGTGATTTTCTTGATTAAGTACAGACCATTTCACATTGGTGTCTGTGTGGCTTCAACTGACCCTTTTTGCTCTGTGCTCCAGTAACAGGTGAGCTAACTTGGATGGTGGAACTTCAGTCAGCTTTCCCCTTTTCCCGTTTACTGTACTTGGATAATATATGCTTTGGGCCAAAATATGTTGAATGATAATAATTTCTTTTACAAAAGGTATATGTTTCTGGGTAAAGTGACATATAGCCACATCTTAAGTTAGCTAATGTCAGCAAAAAGCTAGTTAACCACCTAACTTACTAGCAAGCTAACTACTGATGCACAGCTGTAGATTAGATAACATTAGATAACATTACCTATCAGATGTAACTAGTTCGGTAACGATTGATGTAGCAAAATAAGTAAGTATGTTTTTTTTCTAATATTAACTTAAACAGGTATGCAAATTCTGCTGCTTGGGGTCGTGCTCTCATTAAAACAATAAAAAAGATGTAGTTTGATAAGTGAAGTGACCTGGGATTATGAGAGTTGTTATCTTTACTTTCAAACAACAACCATGGCTGAAAATCTATCTGACATGACTGTTCATGGACAAGGTAATATTAAAATTTTGTGTTACATTTAGTCACGTGTACCCGAGTTCCTTCCTTAAGCCCACTCCCTTTGAAGGTATAGCAACCAGAGACTAGCTAGCAACAGCTAGCAGGAAATGCACTGCTACCTGGAATAAATAACATATTTCTCTGTTTGAACAATATTGGAAACATTTGAGATAATGTAAGTACACGACAAAATATATAACATGTCACTATTTTTTTTAATATATTTTAACTCAGAAATGTTACATAGAGTAGCTTTCCCTAAAAATTGTAGCTTTAGGATTAGACAGTTAATCATAGTAGATATCACTTTTACAAGTCCCCCTAGCACCAACTTCAAAATTTGGTTTTCTTTTAAACACAGACAGGCTTAGCACATTGCATATCTAAATACATGAAATAGGAAATTAGAAAGTTGAACGAGGTTCCAAAAGGGGATGTACTTAGAAAGGGTCGTTTTTACGAACGCTTACAGTCACGAATCGTATAAACTGATATTCAGACATCTACCACACTGTTGATGGGGCACGCTGCTTCACAGCAGATGGGAGAGTCTGAATATATTCATGTTGTTTCCATTATCATTGACAATGAGAATGGATGAAGCTCCAGTGACTGAAATAGCAAGTTTAATCATGTCCTTCATGTGTACATGTGTATGGAATTCAACATTAAACGCTGAACATGAAGGTTATCTAATATAAAAACACATTTTTTTGTTCGATTGAACTCCAGGACGTTCTCTCCTGGGAGGAATTTAATCAACATGAGCAATTTCATCCACTGAATATGCATGTTTTTTGCCGCACATCTGACACAGAGAAAAAGAAAAGTAAATCCACATGAAAACCTAGACCCCACAGAGGAAAGGAAAATGACTGACTGGTAATTTCTGAAATGATGCGTGTGTAAAAATCACTTTAGGGGAAAGTGTGAGTGAAGCGCTCTCTTCAAATTAAGGAAAAACAAATGTCAGCCTCAGAAATATACTATATCAGTTCTAATGCAAAAATGAGGCAGTGGCTCTGCAGCAAAAAGAAAAGGAAAAGTCATGTTCACTTCCACATGAACCCGTAATATTTCTTCAGTGTGTTTACATTTTAGATGGCAAACTTGCCAGTTCCTGCAACCTAATCTGAAAAGAAAAGCAAGTGTTGCAATATTGTGCTGCTTGATTTAAGATCAACTTTGGCGTCTGCTGTGTGTGTCTCTTTCATTTTGCTCTCTGTTCTCAAACAAACCTGGTCTCCTCTCCAAAAACACAGAGAAAAAGCTGAAAATACAATACAGCTGCATGCTTTTGATGTAGTGCGACAATCCTATTTCATACAAATTTCTGACTGCATGGCTCCTTGGCAGGCAGTGTACATTAGAGTGGTCATCAATGTGGACAAAACAATGGCCAATGTGACATCTGTGCTTTTGTGTGCCGTGCTATCATCAAGCTGAAAGAGTATATGGTGTGGGGAAAGGAAATGGATGTGGGAAAATGCACTCAATTGTGCTGTACACTCATTTCCAGTGAAGCATAGAGCCTATAGGATATCAATACACCCAGATTATGCTGCAAGCGATAAGGTGCTTGCGAAAAGATGCAGTGTGTATGTGGACTGGAACAGTCAATGCTGCAGCAGGGTGTTTAGCCCAGTGCTGGAAAAGAGCACTGGTTGTTAGTGGTTTGGTTGTGAGAGCTCAGAGAGGCAGGTACAAAGTGACAGCACATTAACTTGAACTCCCTGGCGGCTCGCCTCGTCTGCCCTGGACTGCCCAACCTTCTCTTTCCCACACCATTCCCACTTAGTGGACCCACAGGCTTTTAATGGAGACCATCTCTCACTGCCCAAACCTGAGGGTCATGGCCGCTCGTTGTCATGACTCCCAAACAATCTCCCAAACTGTCAGTCCTCCAAGAGGGACTGCCTGCCTCCAGCTGGCCACAGGATCAGCTGGCCTGGGGCATGACCAGGAGACAAGGCTCAGAGGGAGATACGAAGGGTAAGCAGAGGTACATCTTTATCACAAGAGTCAATCTGTAAAGCACATGAACAAACTAGAACAGGTCAGTACAGATCTTTGCCTGGAAACAGGTGGTGAAGCACCTACTGCAATGCCACCACACTATCATGTTCTATTTCTCACTTTTATAACAAACCAAATGTCATGACAATTGGTTCAGTGTTCAGAAGTGAGTAATAGTGGATTTTGAAGACATTGCATTGATTTACTAGCAGACCTTGAATGCTCCAGTAAAACTATTAGGCCGATTGGTCCACTAATATGTGAGATTAGCTGCAGACATGGACAGTAGATCCAGCCCTGTTGGTCACACACGCACAGACACACACACACAACCTATCACATGATCTCCCCGAGGCCTGGCAGAGATAATAACTGCAAGCAGATATAATGAAAATATTCTTAAGCAGTATGATACTCCCCCCCCCCTTTTTTTGGACACGTAATTGTTGTAAGGGATCACAATTTAGCAAATAATATTTTTTAAAAAGATGGAAGATGCCTTTAAAGTTTTGAAATAAAAAAGGGCTTCAACAAACAAAGTAAAAGAAGAGACAGTTACATTTTTAGAAAGATGTTCGGCTTTTGTAAGCTTCTCATCAATTTACAGTAAATGAAGTGTGACTTCAATGAGATTTCTTCGTGAGTGCCAGCAACTTACTGGCAGAGAAAATGAAACACGAAAAGAGCAGAAATTCTTTGCGAGCTTCAGTTTGAATGTGATTGGAAATGAGAGGGCTGCACAGAAATGTTGTTTGCCAGCACACCACCAGCAAACCAACAGCCCACAGAAGAAGATCACGCTGTGTTGCTGGACAGACATCAAAGGCTGAGGCCTCAAATAGTTTCTCTGTCACACTGGGTGACCCAGCAGCACTTCTCTTCCTCCATATGTACACAGAGAAGCCAAATCCATAAAACCCATGCATGTACTCTAATACTCATGGACATACTCTTTCGAATGCACTAATCATGCAGCCTTATTCACTAGCTAAACTATCTGTATGATCCTGCTTTTTTAGATATGACATTTTATTTGCTTTCAAAGTCAACTAACCCAGCACCCAGACACAGTTTCACAGTTGGCAGCCCGTCACAGTTGTCTTGACCTTTGATCTCTAAGACACCCTCTCCCACCAACCCCCCCCCATACAGCCCCTCCGGAAGTGGCATCTGTGGAAACATACACCAGTTCAGTTACTAAAGTTAGCCTGGTAGAAGTCGAGCCACACAGGGAGACAGGTGAGAGGTGAGGATGTTGTCACACTTATACAGTATTGGGATTTTCATGCTCGGCCTTTCAAAGGGATTCTGGCTCCTCTAAGGACATATAACATTTCACTGACATGTTTAACTTGCAGCATATGGAAGTTACGGAAAATTCCATATCACTTGAGGGATGAGAAACAAAGTAGAAGTTGTCCTGGTGTCAACTTACAAGAAAATGAAAGAATCCTGAAAAACATCCTACATAATGCATTCAGTGCATGTAAACTCACAGCTCATCCAAGGAAAGTGCATAATTTGTTTCTGACACCTATCAGGATGCATATCCTACTCTGATGTGATGCATGACTTCACTGAAAAACTCAAACTGAACTACTAATTGAAAACAAGTCCCATGTGTCTTGAATCTTTAGGAGAATCTTACAGAGACATTTTGATGATGCACTGTGATGAATAAACGTGTAAAAGAAAAATCAAAGTGTGTTTTTACCACTTGAGGCCTAGAAGCAATAGCCACTATACAAGCTAGATTACCCCAGAGAGCATGTTCAGGCTGCTCCTTCCTATCACAATATTTCTTCTCCAAATTCACTTAGTGAATTACAAATTGAAGTAAATTATCCAGGGCAGGATTTGATTAGAGGAGCCGGTTATTTTAGCAATCAGACTCAAGGGAGACTTCCAGTATACAGGAAAAGAGAGATACACAGAGACTGATGTCTGGTCAGTGTTTCACTAGTCCTTCCAAGTAATGACTAAAAATCAAGTCACTATTTCCTTTTCCTAAGTTTCCTAAGTTTTAATGTCTGAACACTTTTAAAAACTAAGGCATTCTGACAGTATATAATATAAGGTTAATATGGTACACAAAAAAGCAGAGGTCACAAGTCTCAGGTCTTTACTCTTCCAATCCCAAGTCATCACTGACAAGTTCCAAGTAAAGTCCCCAAGTCCCAAACTCTGAGCTGCAAGTCCTAAACAAATAATCTGCCCTTCAATAAATTAAATACCACTTTAACAACAGAGCCTTGATTTACCATTCTTTGTGTAACATTAAATGTCAAGCGAAGTTGGAAGTGGATGCATCTGTGTCTTTAATTTTCAACCATGTTTTGCATGCTGCACTTAGTTTTTGTTAACCACTTGGCAGGTTTTTTTAAGCAAGTGAAATTATATTTGGTCTCAGAAATGTAACATAAGTTCTTCATCGTTCTCTCCTGCCACTATTGGATGCTGTCAGATTGATTCAAACAGAGTGGATCTGTACTGACTGCTGAGAATGAATAGTGTTAACATTTGTTGATCCAGCAAATGAAGGGAAAATACTTTTTAAATAGTGTACTTCTTTATTCTTTGGGCTTGGTGCAAGGTACCAGTGTTTTCAAGTCAAAAGGCTCAAGTCAAAGGAAGTTATGAGTCATTGGTTTCCAAGACACTACTGTGGGCTATTGTAAAATGTGCAGGAAAGATTTAGGGCTGGGCATAAAAGGCAAAAATTACTGAAAGATTTTTTTTTTTTTTTTTTTGCATTTTGAGAGTAAAATCAAAATGTTGAGAATAAAGTTAAAAAACCATTTTGTCTTTATTCACTGCATGATATTCAAACTTTATTCTTAACATTTGGACTTTGCAAAATACAAAAAGAATCCTTAATGGGCCCCTAAAGCCTTCACTGTGTTACTGAATACAGTTCCCCTATAAAGCTTAATTGTATTTTCCTTTATGTTCTTTCGGCTGTGAGATTAAACAATATATTTTTTTTCTCTGGATGAACTGAACAATGAGAACTCGCTCCCTTCAAATGTGCAATACACACACACACACACACACACACAAAGTACAAAAGCCCTTCACAATTAATGTTGTCCAAATATAGTTTAAAAGGCAGAGGAATTATACAAAACTCTGTTTCTATTAACAACAGCTGCGGGCAGGCTGCCTCTCGTCTTTCGATGACCTGACGATTCATTAGACACCAAAGCAAATGAGAAAAACAAAATTTAATTGTGAGGATTCCTTTGGAAAATACTGAGTGACTGTGCAAGTAGATGGACTTGAGGCCACCTGCTGTTACCGGCGCGCTTGGTCTAATGGTGTTTGTCCAAAAAAGATAAGGACCTCTCCACGGAACAACCGATGGGATTTAATTAACAGTGAGTGACAGGGCCCTGTAGCTGCGTTGTGTTCTCCAGCATCTTTTTTTATCCTGTCACATAGATACAATTCTGCTGCGTAGAGCAGAAGGTTACATTTCAGTTGTGGGCTTGAGGGAATTACTCTAGGGAGGATTTTTTTGTGTGTGTGTGTAAAAATTGAAATGCAAGACACAGCCCAATCTTAATTACTCAAGTATTTCAGTGTCAGAGAATGTGGCCAAGTAGACGTAGCTGCAAACCCTGGATTAGTGCTTCCACTGTGAGGGGCTTAGTCAGTGGCACCAAATTCTTCATGCCTTAATTACTCTAAAATGTTGATGCATCACCATATTAATGACCTAAAAAGAAATAATGACTGAGCAATGGACATTGATTGCTGGTATGTTCCCTCTCAACCAGCCACTAGGGACACACATCCTCTCTGACTGGCCAAACAAATGCTGAGTGCCACAACTAGCCAGGAGCAAGTAAATGCGCATTCATCAGCAGCGTCAATCAGTCACTACACTGTGACAACACGGCAGCTTCCAGAGGCAGAGCTGCTGTTTCAGGCCGCCCGGATTGTTTTTAAATCCATTTTTACCCACATCTCCCTCATCGCTCACGTAGAAAACAAATGAATTTGTAAAGTTGTAAATAAACATGCCCATTGTTCTAATTCTCTAGTGACGGCTATAATTAACCCAGAGGAGGTGGGCTTTAAAAAGCCAGACAGGACCAATCAATACTGATCCACAAGGACAACAGTGAGCGGCAGAACCCTCCTCTCAAGCAGGCCACTAACGCTGGTCAATCAGGGAAAGTGCTCCTGCCATTTCCATTTTAAATGCAGTCACACATAAATGGGTGGGAGTGGTCTCTGACTCTGGTGGCCAAGTTTTAATTCCCCAACTCATAATAGATCTTCTATGAGTAGGTATTTTTCTTTCTTATTGAAACATGACCAAAACTTTAAGTCTAGGCTGGGCTGCGCTAACAAGGATTCATTTATAAACCTAATTAGCCCAGTATTGACTTTAAACTTTACAGGTTTAACTTTTAAAATGGCTTCCTTTTTGGGATGGACTGTGCAAAATTATCAAGTTCCTCGTAGAAAGTTAAGGGGCACACTAAACCCAACTGTCTGTCCCAAGTTTCTCTAGTTGATCCATTTAAGTCTCCCAGTTGATGCCAGGCAATCTCTATGTTCATTTATGTTCTGTTTAATCTGTTTAATCTTCAAATATTTGGCCATATTGCTAAATTAATCAAGACAGGAAGATTAATGGGAGCTTCTCTGCCGGCCATGAATTGTCTAACTAGGCTAGCTAACTTTATAGCTAGGAAATGAACAACGTAAATTTTTTTTTTACATACTTCAGCTAGCTAGCAAACATTGTAACATTTTGTTAAGGAATACAGAGCAGCTGAAAGTTCCTGAAAGTCCCCGCTCCCCACCCTACCCCCTTCCACTTACTACATCCTGACAGCACACAATGTTATCTGTTTATTTTAATTTGGGTAAGTAGGTATCTCCATATTGATTAAATTCTATTTAATTTTGGAATACATCAATAAACCTGGATTTATTAAATGTTTTTAATTATGCAACAGAGCTCATCTTTATTTTGAATATACATTCAATCATTTTAAACCTAGATTAAACTCTGATTAGAAGTAATCTGAGATTAAATTAATCTTTATTGCTGCAAACAGGTCTAAGCCTTAATTTTCAAGTCAAACCTAAACATAACCAAAGATTTAACTGTCTAAAACTAATCCTACCTTTCTTCCTTGCCTAAACTCCACTGACTGGTAGACTGGTAATATGACTGATAATATTTTGATCTGACAAAACATAAAAACAGCATATCTACTAGAGCAGTAAACTGATCAACTCTCTCAGGATTTATTAATTCATCAAGTTTTGGGGGATCATAGGTGCATTCTAACATGTTCATACGCTGTGATTATAACTGAAAGTAACCAGCTGGTATTTATTGAGCCTCTGAAACACAGTATATACAGTAGCTTTATAATTTATGCCCACAACAGATTTCAGAAGACAATTTTAATGTGTTTTTGTGTGTGCCTGTTTAAGGCTTGTTTGGATAAGATGATAAAATGGATCAGATATCAGGACTCTTATGCACGGTATGGAACTGATCTCTCTAGACTGCGTAAAATTAGACAAATACAAGATGTGGCAGATCTTTCATTGCATGCTTTTGGCTGCAGCTGCTTCATTTATTTTGCCTCCATTAAAGATAATCAATATTTTATTGATTGCTATTCCCATTTTGCTCCATTTCGTGATACATTCCTGCACACAGGCACAGCAGGATGATTACGAGCATATGCCGATATGAATGTTGTTAAAGCGTTTTCATATTAATCAACACCTCAAGTTTTATTCTCAGAAATGCCTAAAGCCCTCCAATCAAGGTGTCATGCATACTAATAAAACTTCCATAATTGGATTTGCAGGCAGTTTGAAGTTAAAGAGGTGTTATCCAGACAAGGTGAGAGGAGTCCCTGTATAGCTCTGACTTTAAGAAGTTCCACTGGCACCAACAACAAGATCAGTCTTCCTTAATTTATTTCTTCCCACTCAGAATACTTTTCCAAAAAAAATATCAGCCTGGTAAAACATGTCCTCATTTAGTGTCAAGCACATTATTAATTACCGTTCGGCTGCAACACAAGTTCATATTTACTTGTAAACCCCCACCCCCCCAAAAAATAACAAGACCATATAATGAAATAATGTCCTCACTATGAGATTGTTATAAGCAGTACCTAAGTGCTGCTGTTGAAAGTACATTGGCTGCTAAGCACTGATCTGTTTGAACTTCAAATAAGCTGGAGACAAATGTAGTGAGGAGATCAAGCATATAAATCAAAGAAGCAGCACTTCAAACACCGACTGCAGGGACAAGTGAATCATAAATAGGAACGCTTAAATACTTTCTTTCTTTTTTTTTTTTCTTTTTTTGGGCCAGAATTTCGATCAGGTTCTTAAGACTTTTGGCTTCTCGTATTTCATATTTTATCATGTTTTATTCATGTAAGGCTCTGAAAATATATTCCACGCCTACATTATGGATTTATGGAGATCGTGCTTCATTCACAGCAATCAGTCTATTACATCAGCAATCCTCCATGAGTCCTATTTTATATAACTCGTTCCCATGTTTGGTCCAAATGCTGTATTTAACCTGAGCTCAAAGGCTTCTACAGCATCTGTCACTGAGAAGCTTTTTCTAAATCCAGAGTTTGCAAAAAAGCATCAAAGGATATCTAGTAATATAATTTAATCACTTCAGGTCTAATAAGGGGGCAGCAGCAGCAGACAAAGACAGTTCCTCTACATTTCTATGAACAAGTGGCAGAACACTGCTAAACTCAGTGTGCAACTCACTAAGATCTGTTGAGTTGTTTGTTGAGTTTTTGTATGTTTGTGCAAAGTGTCATGTGTGAACTGAATTAGTGTGTAATCTTCTGAACGGGATGCCCAGGGATGCAAAATGTATTTCAGTGTATACTGACAATAAAGCTGTATTGTGTCATATTATATCATGTTGTGCTGAATGTGTTGTACAGTGTTGTGTCATGTTATATTGTATTGTATAAAATCGTATCGTATTGTGTCGTAAATAATTGAAAGTCTTACCAGTTTTCATATTGTGTTAATTTTGGAGGCCCCCGTGGACAAAAGCAGTAGCAAATATCACATAAAAATAAAATGTTCTAAATTAAAATATCCTCCTGCTTCTTTTTAACTGGCTAAAGTACTACTTATTGTAACTTTGCCTGGTAAAATGTAAACACAGGCTCATTTCATCTGATTACACAGAGAATCTGACTTGGTGAGCATTAAGAGACCAATCTTTTCACTTATGGGTCTTATTTTCTTATGTAAGTCATAAAGAGGCATCAGTATTAAATAAAAACTGCTTCATAACCAGTTAAAAACTAATTAAAATAAACATTTTAAGGAAACGTTACATCTGTCTCATCTATGCAGATTTGGCAGATGTGATATTGCAGATTCTGTAAAGTGTTTTGATGAACGGGAGCCCCAGTGTTTCCTACAGTTTTCTGCGGGTTTAAGTTGCTGGGGTCAACTTGAGATGTTTGATTTGAATTTGAGAAAAAAAAAAAAAAAAAAAAGAGTTACAGCCTTTTTCCCTCTGAAAGTGACTGACACATTTAAATAGTAAATGAACTAGTCTGGAATCCTGCCTGCTGAAGTTTCACAAAACAGGGGCCCACAAACAACATTTTTCATATGAGCCACCATAAAATTAGACATGGCCATTCCACTGAAAGTAATGAGAGAGACATGGTGAATAAACCCTGGGTTCTGATAGAAAGCAAGCTAAAACAAAGCTGAGGGCAAACAGTGGTAGGTACTGACACTGAGTCAATACAGGTTTCCTCAGCCAGGAAGACAGACAGAGGCAGAACGGAAGATATGTTCAAGAAAAAAAAGAAAAAAGAGTGAAAGCCTTGGTTAGAAGTTGAATAGCAAAGGAGATGGTACGGGAAAGTGCTGGAGTGCATGAGCCCAAGCCTTGACAGTTCAGACCTCTGTTTCCTGACAACGGTAATTACTTCCCTGGCTTAACTCGTGGCCTGAATCTCCTTCACAGCCAACTAATGCTCACCACTTGGAGCTCGGCGCTGCATGTTCCTGTGATGAGAGATTGCCTGTAAAGAGTTTGTGCTTCACTTTTTCACAATCCAGCGGGGCAAACTTCTTAAAGATGACTGGACAGCAAATTTAATCCTCAGAGGGTGAGAGAGAGGCTTAGGATTATGTGCCATATCTTGCCAGCCAATGGGAGGATTTGGGCCTGCCTGGCCCCAATGTCTCGGCCAATCACAGCCTGAGGCAGAGGATCAAATACACATGGGAGAGAGCAGCAGTGAAGAAATGATGCACAATGATAGCCACAGTGTGAAAGACTGGCTCTTTACTCATCTGCAGAACACTAAAATACAAAATATAAAAGAAGAAAAAATAGTGTGAATTTTGTAAATTGTGTATGTTATTTGGCTGTCTCATTGTAAAATGATAGGTGTACTGGAACACCCAGCAATGATTTTGATAGATATTTACCACAGTCTGTTTAGCTGTAACTTTTCAAAGCTGTTCATATTAAATTTGATCAAATATTTACGTCATATTCAGAACATTTTGTGCTTGTTTACATTTAGTTCCCCAGCAAACGTCTGTCAAATCAATGCTGTGCATGAATGCATAATGGCTTTCATCTGTTAGGCTTGTTCTAACACTTGAAAAACAAATGTAAATTAGTTAAATAAATCACATTTTCCTGGTATGAAAACCTCAAAAGATATTTTTCTTTTTTGCATTTGTATGTATTCCTTTTCCTTTTCTCGTTTCGCAGTGCATCTTCATTATTCCCTCCACCTACATTGCTCTCATTTGTATTGCAATGCACCAAAACAACCAAATCGTAAACAGAAACGCTAAGCTTGGTTGAGCACGATGATGGGCACAAATTGTTTGCTGCCACCACAGTGGGACATGTAGAGGAAAAACAAGATATTTTCACACTCGTAGAAAAAGCTGTAATCAAGCTGCAGCACCCTGAGCAACTCCTACACACTAATACGCACACAAACACAAGCACACTCCAGCATGTGTTACAAACAATAAAAATGGGACGGGGGGCCTCTCACCCTAACACTGTGTTCACACAGACGGATACAAATTCAAATTCTCATGCAGCTGTAGCTGTGTGATACTGAGGCGTGTAAGAATCTTCTGTTTGCTTTCACTGCCCTCTAGTGCCGGTACACTGGTGTTACTCAAACAAAGTCTAATGAACATGATTCACTGTGACAACCTATACAGCACATTATTATGGGGTTTGCTGGTTTTATGTTGTTCCATGGAAACCCAGCAACAAAACATTTGATATTTTTTCTTACAGCGTGCATACATTCATTTAAATCTGGGGGAGAAAGTTTATTCTTGATGTCGCTGTATGAGCGAAAGTTCATTAATAATGTAATAATGTAATTCAAGTGGTCTGAGAGAAAACTAGACTTCTTGGCCTCCTCTTGGCTCTTTTTTTTTACGGCCCTGAATGGGGAGAAATAAGCACAAGGGTGATATTGTGGTGTTTCCTCTCCAAGAACTTCACTCCAATGAGGAAGATAACATGACTCCAGTCATCTATTGTATCCACCTGGAGAACAATACAGCTACACCAAATCAGACTTCCTGGAAAGGAGAAAGGAGGGCGCGCATTTTGTAAAATCTGCAATGTCAGATTTCTTTTAGGGGCAGGGCAAAAAATAAACGAATGAAAGCAGACTAATGAATATTGCCTTTGGTAACTTATTCTGTGTTCTTTCCTGAGAATTAAAAGTAAAATTAAAAGTATTTAACATAAAAAGGCTGTTGGAGTGTATGTATTAGTTTGTTATATTCATGCTATAAAAGTCACTGAAACACAAAGTATTTGAAACTTATATTTTTTGGTTTTGAAATCCTACTATTTTCGAGGTCTCGAGGTTGATAAGTATGTACATGGCTGGTTCTGGAGACAGAAGCAATTAATCTTATTAAGATCAGGTTAAGAGCCCTCTGTAGATCACAATTTAATATTATTACAGCTTGAATTAAACAATAAAAATAATGTAAACTGTGCAAAATAATGAAGAATTATAGAATTCTATCCTTTCTTAAAATATGTTTGACAGATTCTAACTATTTTGAATGACTTTAATGTTTTAATCAACCCTCAAGAATGCTTATCTTTTTAACTTCACCACAGCTTTATGACAGAGCATGGAGTTACTGTAGTTTTAACTTGTTCCAGACTGTGAGTGCATTATTGATTTTTTAACTTGTCACACTTTCAGGTTTTAGAAAATTTAGCCAATCACAGCTCATTCACAAAATGTTAGTATTTCATGACCTGGGAATGGGACTCAACAATGAGCCATCTGTCTCCAGAATTGGTTACTGCCCCTTTAATCATATACATCCATTCATAATCAGATATCGTACAATCTTCTGTGTACTGTACGTTCTGTCCATTTGTACTGTTTGCCCTGCCCTTTAAATGTGACAGACCTATATATGTTAATGTACCAGTGTCAACAAAATAAACCTTTGCCCGTCTCTAATGCATCCCAACCTGACCCACATATCCTGCATGTTTCATTTCTCAACACACTGATCATTAATGTTGTTTCAATGCCTGCCAAAGAGGGGCAGCATGAGACACATGTCTGGCAACTTTGGCTTGAACACTGGGTTATAATCATAATGACTCTACAGCTGAATTGATAAAGAAAATCAAATCTGTAATGCCTGCGATAAGATAACACCAATACAGACAAATCAAAGTTCGTATAGTTTGAGTATACTCGTTCTGTACACTTGGACACAGTTGAACTTTGTCCTCACTTAACTGGGTCAACTTTCTGCTTTCCAGCAAAGTAAACTTTAATAAATGCATGCACTTTGCAGGAGATACATCTTTCACTGGTTTGCAGAAAGTTCTGTCTTTAAAGTGCAATTCTTTGGAATATTGTCTTGCATATAAATATATATGTATTGTGCACAGACAAGTGAAATGATCTTAATGATCTTGCAGCTTAAGAAGCCTTTTTCTTTTTGAAAATGTGTTTAGTAAAAGCTTTAAAATTCTTTTAAAGACTACACAAATTTCTATTTTGCAGGACTGTCTTGCTTTGACTGAAGTCAGTGACTGACCAGTCCAGTGTTTTTACAATGAACTCTGTGGGAGCTTTTAAGGTTGCTCACATAACTTCTCCATCGACCTTACTTTAACTGACAGATAGATGTGATAAGTTCACACAGCCATGTTGAGGATCTGTCTCACAACACTACGTGAAAATGTCCATCTGCACATAGCAGTGTACATTTGCAGCTGGACTTCATGTTGAGGGTAAGAAGTGTCCAGCGTTCACATTCACACAGCACCGGGTAACTTTTTACTCTCCATTTGGCATCGAATTGAGTTCATTCACTCACTAAGATGGTGTAGAGCTTTCATGGCAGTGACTGTCATAATACAGCACATGTGCACTTCAGTTACCATGAATATGCTTCACTCACATCATTCTTTTATGTAACTAGACAGCATTAGTCAGTGTTAGCTAGCTTAGCTAGTCATACCAAACAGGCTACACAGAAGATGTGACAAGAACTAGGCTAACTAACAAAGAAATCTGTTCTGAAAAGAATTGAAGTAATAATAAAATATGAAAATATTACTGTAATAGCAAGAAAGGACAGTTAAAGCGACAGTTCACCCAAAAATGAAATTTCACTCAATATCTACTCACCCCTGTGCTGATGTGAGGATGGGTGAAGATCTCCAGTTCACAAAACACTCCCGGAGCTTCAGCAGAAAACAGCGTTGCAGCCAAAACCAGTACAGCTGAAGTGAACGATGACCAGTTTTAAAATGTAAAAAAAGAACACACACACAAAAAAAAAAAACACAAAATGACTCCATACTGCTTGTGTGATGTAATCCAAGTGTCCATAAGCTGCGACTTTAAAATTTGACCCAAAAAGACGCCATTTAAATGGTAGGACTGTGCATCTTCACTGATCACATGATTCGATTACAATTATCCTGTCAACGATTCAATTCGATTCGTTTTCATGATGCATCATGATGCATTGCATCCTCAATTTTCTGTATTACTGCATATGGCTACTTTTTTCATCAATGAATACAAGCAGTCAGATAAATATGAACTCCCTTTTTTACTGTTTAGAAAGTGCTTCAGAAATCAGTAACATGAAAGTCTTAACATTATAAATAAATAAATTGTATAGGTCTAGCCTCCCTGTATTTGTGTGAAATTATTCCATCCTCAAAAACAAAAATAATACTTCTGCAGTCTAACTGCAGCTTCTAGCAACCCTCTTCTGCTCAAGTTATTGCTAATAAAGCTGCAACAATTAATCAATTATTACTCCATTATTAAATTAATCATCAACTATTCTGATAATCGATTAATGGTTTTGAGTCATTTTTTAAAATCATAAAGTGTCCAAATCTTCTAATTTTAGCTTCTCATATATAAATATTGATTTTAATTAGCATAGTCGGACAGATGACAGCTCGTGAAATGGAAATAAAGTTGAATGTAGGCTGTGACAGAATAATCTGATACATAACCAGTCGACTGGAGTGATGTGTGCCCGCATTAAGCACAGACACTGACATTAATCTACAGACAGAGCACCTGTTGCCGCTAGCTTCTGATACTATTAGCCACAGTGTGGCAGCTAACGTCAGCTCCAGGTAAACGATGCTGAAAAGGTGTCGCATTTAGTGAGATATCGTCATGTTTTGCAAGTTATTGTGCAATGTACATATTCCACAGTGCATTTAATATACGATTCGGCGACTGCAGACTGTTATCAACTGCTTCAAATGGCTCATAATGCACAGTATTTTTCAGACTGTTTTAACATTATCAATTAGTAAGCTGTGTTCAATTTTAACTGCTTTTCGAGTATTTTCTTACTGATAGACTAGTCGACTAGTATTAATTAAATTTTATGTTTAATCGACAGGGAAAGACAGGGTAATTCTCTTCCCTTTCTTAGAGTTGGGCGGCAAAGTTGACAGCGTCTCCTCAATTCTTGACTGGACTGAGTCCACTGTTTTCTTAGTCGCACCGGGCGTTAGCTTCTCAGAGTGAAAACGGCTAACATGGTTTCTCAAGTTAGTGGTATTTTCAAGGTGTTTGATTTTTATGTGACAGACTTAACACACAACATGTGTCGTGTTCAGTTCGTGCTTCCCAGCAAGTTCTTACAATCTGAAATGTGCCCAGAGATCTATTTTTAAAACACTAGGTGCGTTTTTAATCACTTGCTTTTGATAATCACCTGGCTCCGCCGTGTTGCGCTTGCCTCGTACTCCCACAATTCATTTGGACGTTGCTACGGCGCTGGTTGCTACCAGGAAGTTATTTTGAATTTTAGAACTTTATTGGACAGCCGCGGCCGGAAAATCAAAAGATGCCTTGTAAATGGCATCTTTTTGGTTCAAATTGTCATTTCTTACGGACAAGTGGATTACACCACACATGCAGTATGTAGACAGTTTGTGTATTTTTGTGTTCTTTTTTTTTTTACATTTTAAAACTGGTCACCGTTCACTTCAACTGTACTGGATTTGGCTGCAACGCTGTTTTCCGCTGAAGCTATGGGAGTGTTTTGTGAACTGGAGATCTTCACCCATCCTCACATCAGCACAGGGGTGCGTAGATATTCAGTGAAGTGTCATTTTTGGGTGAACTATCACTTTAAACATTATTAGGAGTCGACAAAAATTGTTAGTGTAAATAAAATGATATTGCTAACATTGTTAGATGAAACAGTGTTATGTTAACAGTTAACATGACTAACTAGTTATAAAGTGGACAGTGTTAACATCAAATCTATTTTCTCTAACAGGTTTTTCCTGTCCTGAAAAATGTGTCTTCTCCTCCACTTCATTTGCCATTAATTCAGTCATTGTTCTACAAGTTAGAAACATGGTGACTATAGGACCCTCTGCTTTAGGGAATTCTGAAGCAGCTAAGGGCGAACACTTAGAAATCAAAGTGTTTTCCCTTACAACATCCTCAAGAAACCCTTTAGGTGATTTTATGCAACACTGTTTTTTTCTAGGGCATCCTTAGATAAAGATTTAAGGGCAACCTTTGCCTAACTAGCTTTATGCAACCAACCCTGGATTCTATGAAATATGCAATTTTACACTGAATATGTCATGCTAGGCCTGAATTTGTCAGATAATGCAGCTGTTTTCTTTGCAAATCTCAGTGTAATCTGCTGCATATTTGTCAGTTAATTGAAGCATTCAGGTGATTCTCCTCAGTTTATCAAGCCATACTGAATACTACCTCAGTAGTTTCCAACTATTTCCTCTGGTAATGTCATATAAAACCTGCAATATAGCAAGATAAGTATGTTAACTGAACAAACCAAATTGCAAAAGCAGGATATAAATACTGCTAGGCAAGTATAAACACTAGGGCACTATTTTCCAGCTGTCTGTAATATGCTGACACCATGACCTATACTCTAAACTTGTGTATCAAGGAAATTTGACCCAGTTTCTCACAGATGTTTGCAATTTGTCAGCTGTTTGAGAACGACATTCAGGTGATAAAGTTGGAACATTGTGGTGATAAGCTATAGGAAATGTTTGATGTTCAGGAGCAGCATCTGCTACAGAGGCAGTGCTGAACCAGTTCAGTCTAGGTCGTGGTTGGAGAGACTTACCTTTGGTATCATCTAAACTAGGACACAACTTGTGAGCTCTGTGGGATGCTATTGCATTTTCTTCCCCCCAGACTGGGTCAGAAATGAGAATGTAATTTTTTGCCTTGACATCTAAAGGACACCAGTTCTGAATGCCAGGAAAGTGTGGAGTAATGCCCATATTAGTCTTTCTTGTGCCACGTTTGGGGACACAAAAATACGGGAAAATCCATCATATTCAGCTAAAATTATAGTATTGGACATAAATCAGTTTTGTTTTGACTCACTCTTGCCAGACTTGGTAACTGGCAGCCTATAAAAACTCATTCCAATAAACAAGCCATCAATAATTCCACTTCTCATAAGTTACTGGGGGCTGGGAAATGAACCAAATACAACTTTGTCCCAGTGCTGCAGACTGAAGGTGTGAGTTCACCTGTACCACTTCAGTGCCAACCCATACACACTCATGTTGTCCTTTTCAAACTCCATGGGGTAGCCAAGCAGAGGCATGGTAGCTTGGCATGACACTGAAAAAGGACTTTATACAATAATATAAATATACGAGTGGAACCTGTTGACAAACTAGAATTATGTAAAAGTTATTCATAAATTGGATGAAAAAATAATGTTTTAGTTACATGAATTTAAAAATATTGACTCCATATGATATAATTAACTTAATTTAAGCTTAAATGTATCTTGTTTATCTGAAGTATCTTTTTTAGTTGGCTCAATTCACAAGCATTGTGTTACTACAACACAAGTCTGTTAGGTTAGATGACCTTACCTAACCTAATACAAATCTGTGGAAATTGCTGACAAAATAAATTTAACTGAAGTCAGTGTTTTGATTTTTTGAGTGTCATGCTTATTTCAGAAACCAAATAGCTGTTTATGCAAATAATCATTTTGTTTTTCTGGACAATAGTTCATTATAGCATTGGGATTAATCTTTTTTTCAATGTTTATATACTTATATAAACCCACAATATTAATGCCAAGAATAAAAGACTTGCTTAAACAGTTAAAGCAGAGCAGTTAATCTTGATTTATGATTTAATATGACTCATTTTAGTTTAGAAGTTCATAAGAATTCCTTGTAAGAACACATTAGAGACTGCACATATGACTGCTCATTTTATGGAAAAAAGAAATTGTAATTATAGTGATAAGCTATTTTATACGACTATGCTGCAGCCATTCATTATTATTATTTTTTGCTCAGAATCATCATTCATTTATATGAATAAATAATTATTACAATACCAGCAACACATGTCCTTTATCACTTGTTTGCCTGCTAAAAGCTACATCAGAGTAAAATGTGGTAATGTATCTCGTGGCCTGACTGAACTCACTGGTGTTATTTGGACAGATTTTAGGAATGTGCCACTGATAGCAATGAGCTTTCACTATCCTAGTTTCACTGACCTAGTTTAGACAGCTGTGGGAGTCTGTCTGTAAGAGGCAATCCTCCTCAAAATTAATAATTTATATTGACTGTCCACATCATTTAGCTCAGTGCGGTCTGTGTTTCTGGAGACAAAAATGTTCACCCAAAACAAGCAGCCCACCAGAGGACCATGACCAGTATGTAGGCTGTTACACATTTGCAGCTGCCAGTAAGTTTGAATCTGAATATGTATGCATGAAATCAGTTTTTATGCCTTTTAGAGTTAAAAGGAAACCACACAGGGTTTAAATTATGCTGCTACACAGTTCTCCATGGTGTGAAACTTTCAAGCATTTTGCACCACTGACCCACTGATTATAAAATAAAGATGGGCGACGCATCTACACTTCCTCCCACTGAACAAAAATGAAGCCATGGAAGATGCAGTGCTGTCATCTTCCACTGGTGATGTCTGAGCAGTAGTGATCGGTGGTGATAGTGGAGCTGCAGTACCGAGGTCTCGCCCATATATCTGGCCGACTCAATCACGAGCAGGTAACAATCTTTGGAAAACTTGTCTTGACCTGTAGTTTGATTTATTTTAGTTTGACTAATGTCCATTCCGCTAACACGGGGAGGGTGGGATTTATGACCTATACTGCACAAAAGACAATTTGTTGTATGGTTTTGCTCGCAGCCAGTCATAACAAGCATTCAATTTGATGCGACGTGTGATTGGCCCACTTCTGCAGTTACAGCCAACAGCTAGCAGATACAGTCTGTGGTGGTGAAGTCGAGCGTATTTGGCAGAGTTTAGTGTGCCAAGATGCCACTGAAGCATTTGAAAGTATGGAAGTAGAAAAAAAAGTGTCAAATGAAGAATTCTATTGGTATCAAGATCAGTACTGGTATTGTATTTTATAAACAACACCCAGTCCTAGTAATCAGAATTCTCACAGAATTAATCACAAGTAAATTGGAAAACAGCAACAACATTTGCCATAATGAAATTCATTAGTAAAGGTAAGCAACACCAGTGGTCAAAATTTCGTGATACTTATTTCCAAGACAAACTGAGGCCAAAAATTAAATTATTCTCTGTGTTGTCTTTTTGGAAGTTCAATTTTGAGGTATACCACAGTTTTTGCACTCACAGTTTTTCTTTGCAATGGATGATATCAGCTGACATTTCAGGGGCACTGACCTTTGGTTTCAATATCAAATAGTAGTGTAGATAATATGTTTACACTGGGAATTTATTTTACAACCTGTGTGATAAGCTGACTCACTTGAATTGCTTCCTCCACTGGACCACGACCCTGCAATGTTGACGTGTCCTCACGACTGTGACTCTCCTGCCACCACTAGCAGTTGGTTTCAGTTGATTGATTGTTCTGTCGCTAGTAGCAACCTGGCACAGTTCCATATCAGTTACAGTTTAACTGACATCATGCCTTTTTTCTTTTGGTCAAGAATCTTTTATCTACTCTCCAAATCCTCCTGTTGGACCATAAGTTGTGGATAGCCTACTTTTTTTTAAAATTATAGTCCTTAGGTGGCTGTTGATTTTGTATTTTTCTGCCAACCAAGCTAGCTGTTATACAAGCTGATTGAGGCAAATGTGTTGCTAATACAACATTCTAATACATTCTATATATTTTACTCCTTTTACTTTTGCTCCTGTGGGCTCGACATGTATGTTTGAATAGTTTGACATTTTGAGAAATAATGTTCATTCAGTTTCTGGCAGAGATGAAAAGATTTTATACCTTTATGTTGAAACTATGGGCAAAGTCTGAAATTGCATAGTAACATGCTGTGTAGTACACTAAAACAGTAGTAGTAATGTTCTAATTAATTGAAGGGAAATATTACAGTATGCAAGCACTGGACACTACACCAGCACAAATGGCCCACAGTGCAATGCAGAAGTGATGACAACAAACAGTAACACATCAGACAAAGGCAGCGAGCAAGTCAGCTCTGGGGTAACACCTGTTACGCTTCAATTTAAATGTAAGTAAGGTTTCACTTTTTAAAATTTGTTTGTCATTGCAACAAGTTATGTGTCCTCAACTGGCGAGTAGGCTTTCAGGAAGTGATTAGAGCTTGAGGTCTGTGCCCGAACCCGAGAGGAACTGATGGGTTTGGGTCGGGTCGGGCCGTATTTCTCACATATATTATTCTTATTCTTATTCTTACTATTTTTTATTTATTTTTCTTTTCATTTTTCTCCCCAGTTTTGTTGCTAACAGTTCAAATTCCCCCCAAAAATCCCCTCCTAATGTTTGATACATAGAGGAAAAAGAAACAAGTTTCTAGAAGAAATTTCTAGAAATTATGTGATATGGGCTGAGCAGAGCATCTGAAAAAATACACGTTTATTTACAGAAGAGTTTGTTGAGTGATAATACACGTTCTAGGTATCTGATTTAAGATGTAGCAGTGAAGTTAGAGCCAGGTGCTGTTAGGTTAGCTTAGCACAAAGACTGTAAACAGGGCAGCAAATCTAGCCTGGCTCTGTCAGTTCACAAAGTATCACTTTATATCATGTTTGTTTAATCTGTAGAAAATCTTAAATGTTAAAACAACAATCTGCAGATTTACAAGGGATAATGTTCCGTACTATATCTTGGCTGTAGCAATAACTGCCTGCAGTCTCCGCTAACTGGCTGCTGGCTCAATCCTTATAGTTAACACACAGATATGAGAGTGGTATTGATCTTCTCATGTAAGGCTTGGCAAGAAAGAGTTTTCCCCAAGTGTTAAACTATTGCTTTAATGATTTGATCTTTCACTGTTTCTGGCTGGCATCAAAGACAATTTGACAATTAGTCTAGCCTTTGTTTTTTTAAATTCAACATCCTTGTTACTGTACTGTTTCATTTTACAAAATCTTTGATCTTACTCTGGTTTGTGGTTTCTGATTTGCAATCTATATTATATCATTTGTTGTCCAGTACTGCTTTCATAGTTTCACATGTGCTTTCAGCAGCGGTCTACTTCTCTCTTCATCCTGAGGTGAGGTATAATTAGGGCAGAGGATTTATTTTCTGAGTAAAATGCAATATTAATCCATAAAAATTATTTGAATTCTCATTTAAAACCTGTGAATGCAGTCAACTCAGTAATCATGTTCAGCTTTTCAAAAGGGTTGATGCAGTAATTCCAGAGCTCAATTGTTCCTCTTACTTTTTGACTGCAGACATGGTTTTCTTCATCATCTCCACCAGATATACAAAAGTTCAATTTATCCACCATTTTCAGGCTTATATAATTCAGTATAATAAGGTTTTAAATTGGGGCATTTCAGGTGGAGGAACAGATTTATTTTTAAAATGCTCACAGAAGGTGGGTCCACTGGACGAAGTCAGTGATTACACTAACAATTTTCCACTAGAGGGCAGCCTTTACCTGAATCATGTCCTCAGTCCCATCCTTCCACCAACCAAACTGCAGCAGCCCCGCTGCCCGAGGACATCATTACACACTCAATAAAGCAATAGTCAGTCATTTTCTCTGCTTAATTGATCCCACTGCTACCCAACAATGCGTGGTGTGACATTTTTTACTGCAGCAGAAACAGCAGCATGCCTTAGAGTAAGACATGCTATTTGTAATTATCTTGTTGTTGTGTTCTTGCATGACTGGCCATCTGTAGACAGCATGCAGCACACTTGTTGGTCAGTGGCCGAGGTCAGCAGTGCTCAGCAGCGCGTTCCTGCTGGAGCCGTCTGTATAGCTGTAATGACATTGTCCTGGTATTTACCAGGGCTTGTGAAACGTTCGTCTGGAGGACAAGAACACAGCACGCACGTTCTTACCCAATCCAAAAACTGCTTGGGAACAGATATGAAAATTGACAAAGTAAACAAACACAGGGGTACTCTTTGACTGTGTCTGTAGTCAAAAAGTAAGAGGAACAGTTGAGCTATGGAAATACTGCATCAACCCTTTTAAAAAGCTGAACATGATTACTGAGTTGACTGCATTAACAGGTTTTAAAGGATAATTAAAATAATTTTTATGGATTAATATTGCATTTTTCTCCCTTCCAGTGGAGAAAATATGATAACGTGTCCTTTACAGTGGCTTTCTAGCAGAAGAAAATATGATAAAATGCGGTCTAGAGTGGACCAGTGTCCAAGACAACATGATGAGGTGCCTGCCAGGGTGCCCTCCCAGTGGAAAAAGCATGATATAGTGTCTTTAGGGTGGTCCAGTGTCCAAGACAACATGATAAAGTGCCCTTGAGGGTGTCTTTCAGTGGAGAAAACACGATCAAATGCCCCCTAGAGTGCCCTGCCACTGGACAAAATGTAATAAAGTGCATCACAACTTTAAGCGTGGTGGTGCCCCACCACATAAAGCTGACCGTTTTATTTTTTTCACCCCTACCCCTCAGACGGCTTGAGTAACTAATGACAGCAAATGAAGGAAACTCAGGCAGACATTGGTAGAATATGCAAGGCTCTGTACACAAAAAGGCCCCTGCTTGTTGGTGGATTCAAACCCATGACCTCTTTGCACTAACGTGGCAGTGCTAACCAATGCACCACCAAAGATTTAGTTCTTTAAAGGAGAATCTTTTAAGAATATTTACTGAGAGTCTATTCACAGTCAATTTGAACTAGATAATGGAAAATCTATGCTACTATTGAATAGTATAAAAACTAAGCCAAAAATGGCAAAATGGACAAAAGAAACACGAGCTCAGCAAAGAAACATTTTCTTTAAATTCAAAAGCTTGTAAAATGCTGTACTGGCGTCTTTGGTTTTTTCCTCTTTTCACAAATTAGCAACACTGACATGTTATCGTGTCTTTGTGTGTGTTCCTGCAGCCTCCCTCGCTCAGCCACTCCTTGTGCTGTCAGCATGGCAGGGTGGAGCTGGCGGAACGGCACATGTTTCAAGCATGCTCTAAAGCTTCACGCCCTCTCTGTCTGTTTCCCTTCCCCTCAGTGCGTGCACGGCTAAGCTGAAAAAGAGAAGAGGAGGGCTCAGAGTATGTAACTATGCCATTTACCAATCACAGGGGTTTCCCCACCCTCTCAGTCTCCCTCCCTTTCAGCTCCCTCCCACTGTCTCTAGGCACACAGACCAAAAAAAAGTGCAGGGAAAAAAGTGATAAGCAGCAAGCAGCTTCTGGGTTTTGCTTTCAAGCGCACTCCTGCTGAATCGGTGTGAGTGAGTGTGTACGTGTGTGTGTGTATGTGTGGGGCGTTCACTCTCTCTCCTGCCACAGTAACATTGCAGCAGCGTCGGCCCTGAACAAAAGGCTAAACGCAGCAGAGCCACAGGACAAGAAACTCAGGGACAGAAGCAGGCTGAGCGGCCCAGCGTGACTGCACTTCTCAGGGAGGAACTCAACCTGCCATTTAGCCCTCCTGGCCCCGGAGTGGAGACAGGATGTCACACTAGACCAGCCAGGAAAACACCCTGTTACTGACTGTTCTGTCTATCACTTTGTCTTTCATTCATACACCTCAGTCTCTGTCCTGCACCTGCCCGTCTACACCTGGGTGTCTTCCCTTTGCATCCACCTGTGCTTCAAGATGTCAGACGATGACTGCCGCTCGCCCATCGGCCTGGACTGCTGCAGCTGCTGCCTGGACCTGGCCAACGGCTGCGATGAGTCCATGTCCACCAGTCCGGCTCAGGGCCTCGGTACCAATGGGGGCCTGCCAGCGAGCCCCACCAGCCCCAGTGTCAACCACTTCCGCCAGCTTCGCAACCAGCTGATGTACCAGAACCTGAACACGGACAAGCTGAACAACATCATGAGGCAGGACTCCCTGGAATCAGTGGTGAGGGACCCCTGCTTCCTGCTCAACGAGGGCATCTGCAACAGCAACATTGACCAGACCATGCTGTCTATACTGCTCTTCTTTCACAGGTATGTCTACTGTTTGCTTATCAGACAGGTTCGTGCTTATCTGATAAGGTAGCCACTGAATATAAAAGGTCTTTTATTAGGACATGAAATTTGAACCTGAAGTGAAAGTTATTCTTTACCCCTCTTAGGGACATTCAGTACAAAGTCCAACTTTTTTCACTTGTGGATCAGCTTATATCATATTAACATGAGGGCTGCTAGGAACCATATTTTGCTTAAATGAACCAGATGGCTAATGTTGACTAATCAGGTTTTCTTGGATCAGCACTTCTTCTAAAAAGGCTGACACCAGTGTTTACTGTCATGGATTAAGTATAGGCTAAGCAGAGGGTGTTCATTTTGATCCTATTCCAGAAAAGCATTTCAAGTATGATTTAAAAAGCACATTATTACTTCCTTTAAAAGTAATTGTAGGGCTGACTGCCAGGTTGAATTTTGTCTGTGTTTGATGAACACAACAAACTTTGTATTACTTCAAATTTAAAGTTATTGGAATAAACAACAATGTCTCGCAATGTCTATTTACATCTACAAATCAATATGCCATGTGAAAGTGGCATATCTGATATGTTATTTAACATGACATTGAGAATGATATGTGTTGTTCACTATTAACACTATTTTTTTTTCTCCTTTGGTGAGAACAGTCATTAATGTTAGTAAGACATACTTTAATTCTGAGAAAAATAGTTGTTCCTTGATTCATTATACATAAAAGCGCTTTACTTCAAAACAACACTGTAAAAACAAAAAAGGTAGAAATTGAACATTTCAAGGCAACGTAATGGATTTTTGAGGTTTGAAAAAGTTTTTCCAACTAATAATATTTTGTTTAGATTATTTACTTTCACTGTTTAGATAAACTAAATTATGTGAGTTTTAGAAACCCAAGAAATTGTATTTCAAAATTTGCTGAGTAAACTCATCAAAGTGTAAGTGAATAATGACTAGTAATTCAGTATTTCGACTGCAACCATTTAATTTTTGAACATGTAAATACTGACAGTTTTTTGAAAAACCTTTCTTTGGGATTTCTAAAACTCAAAGATTCAAGTTTATCCAAAGAAGAAAACTAAATTTAGTGCAACAAAATAGGATAGGGCAGCAAAACATTGTTTAATTTGGTTTGGTGAGTTTGAGGTTGATTCAGAACTCATAAATTTCGGAAAGACAGTTGCCTTGAAAATCTGAGTTTTCTCAACTTTTTATGTTTTTTCCAGTGATCAAAACACCAGGTGGATTAAAATAAAGAAAAAAGCCAGAAAACAGAGCCCAACAAAATCAAACCTAAAATGAATTTCTCACAAAAAGGTTATTCTAAAACACCAGTTTGCTGTCATGTTGATTCAATTAAAATGATCTTTTATTGTTTGAGGTCAATTAAAACTGGCTTGACACTCTCATCGCCGCTGCCAAATGCTGTTTAGAAAACAGCGTTTGGCAGCTCACCTCGCAGTGTTTGTGAGAAGGAGAATGTCCTTCTACAATGTTGCTGGCAGTTGGAGAGTTTGTTTGGCAGCTACTGTCAAATGACTTCAGCCTCAAATTAGCAGTTACCGTCTTTCCACTCGGCTAACAGTTTTGTCTGTCATTGAACTCCTGAACCCGAGCCAGCAGTTACTGTACAGTGCTTGGAAAATCTGTAATTACATATGGTGTGTCTGGTTATCAGAGCGGTAAAATGTGGAGATCTTTGAGGCATACAGCTATCTATATGCACTAGAACAACACAACTGTGTTATCATTGTGAGAGCCACCTTTGAATGTCATATACCATGAAGCTGTCGTCATTTGTGTCAGTAAAACAGAAATATGTGTGAAAGGATCATGACATATGTGTCAGTCATACAACATGTACATCATATGATAGGGTTCATCTGATATTTTGGCAATAAACAAGGGTTTTCTATTTTCTAAAACTGATCTCTGCCCCCACTTTTACCAGCTCCTGTTTAAGGACTGTTTTCTTAAGGCTCTGTATATTCAGTCTGCTGACTTTTATACCCTGCACATTGTTGATGACTTTTCTGACTTCTTATTTTTTTTTAAATACATCAACAACCAAGTCGTTGTTCCAATAACATTTTATAGTAAGCATTTGATACTTAATGGGTTTTTCCAACCAAATACTTAAACTCAACTTTGAAAAAAAAGTCTATTGAATAAGATTAACAAGTTCTCATTTAAAAGGGCAGCACATAAACAACCTTTCAACATTAATTTCCCTCTGGAATGTAAATCCTTCTAAAAATAATTTAAGGTAAAACCAGATTTTTTTCCAAATTAAGTCAGATAAACTATCTGCGAAATGTTTATGCTGATAAAATTGCCTGGAATTAACAGAGCAGTGGCATTTGTTATCATTGATTCAGTTATTTGCAGATGTTATCATATCTGTAATGTTCTCTGGCCAAGAAGCATTATCAGTATTTTATCAAATTTCTCCAGAAGCCGAGCTGCCACAGCAGACCCTACTAAGTTAAAGTTTAACCTGTCTCAACTTTGTTATATGCTTCGGCTATTAAAGTCTGTTCTTATCTCCTGTTGTGATGATTGATACTGCATGAGTACAGACAGTACGAAGTAAAACCATTTAGTGTGCACTGCAGCTGAGGGGGCTGATGACAGCCATGATTAGATCTTAAAGCCAAAAACTGTTGCTTTTGGTTGTAAATTCTTATCTTTGTTAAACCCTCAGGCAGTTACACTCAGAAGTTATCCTTGAATGTATTTAAATAAACCAGAAGGTATTTCCATGTGATTAAATGGCTTTTTTTCACCATTAATCAATTCTGTTGGATCAGCTTCCTTTACTAGTGTAATTTAACTGTAAAAGTGATTGGGCCAACCCTATTTAATCAAGTCAGATCCAAATTAGTTGTAATAACCTTAAATTAAAGGTCGAATCAGTGGGATCTGTCCAAACCGTTTGTAAACACACCAGAAAGTTACCAGGATGTGAAGTACTGATGTTTTGGGTTGGTAAAGTGTCCTAAGAACAGCAAAATAATGGGGAAAATAAGGGAAAAACATGCAGAGGGCAGGGTCTCTGCAGCTACAGCCATCACCACGCACATCTACAGGGTCTTTAAGGATGACTGAAAGGGAGTCTGTACATTGTTCATAAAGAAATTATTGCATACTATACCTTTATGTTGACCCAACCCAAGAAAAAGTTGGACCAGCAAAACGGCTTAATGCTGACAGCAACTGAATAATGTGGAAATAGTTTTCATGACTTAATTAATTCAGTCAAACAGTTTTTCAAATGTTGAAAAAGTAACAGCTCTTACGATAATTGCTTTTAATACTTGCCACACCACACTAAACATCTATCAATCTGAATAAAACATCACATCAGGCTCATTGGAGAACTCGCACACTCTCTGTCGTCTTTTTCATCTGTTAAGTTACGTAATACTGTAGCTGTTTAAATGCTTATTAATTTGACACCATTTAGGCAATATTGTTCTTGCTGTTGAGCTGCATTATTCAACAAAGGAACAATCTGTCCTTGATTTATTTATGATAGCGAGGGTGTGTCATTATGATACTGTAGGATGAAGAACATGGGGTGAAGAAACTCTGGGTTGCAGCTCCATCCAGAACTCCCTTTTTGGCAGTGAGAGCTAACGAAATCAGTGAACAGATAGTGTTTTTTTTCTTTTAAACAAAATGTTTTTATAGTTTCAACATGTCTTTAGACTTGAAGTTATACTTGGATATGCTTGGGTGAGTTATTATTCACTGCATTAAGTGTTTACAGTATCCTACTTTGAATAACGCCTCCTGGCAGGGCTTTGTTGAAAAATGTTAGTGTTACTGTTTTTTCTTTGCTGGTCATAATAGCACAGCTTTACTTTTGAAGCATCACGCATTTCTTCACTAAACAAAGATAAATTCAATCAATTAAACATCAGTTATGTCATTAGAAAGTTATTCAGCATTTAAATCTTGATCTAATTATACATTTATGTACAGTGTAGATGGTTAAATTACACACAGGACTAGCATCTCTTTTGAAGAGAAAAGAAAAATCTGGTTATAAATGCCAATGTGTTTGACATTTCTGGCTCAGAGGCAATGTGTTCGCTCAGTGGCCGGTGTGACCGTGCATCCGTGTGTGCCAGCTCAACTGTTTGCCTGACAAACAGAGTCTTTAGCCAGAACACTTTGTTCCTGAACCTTTCCATCTCAAGAGGGAATCACAGACTCGGATCATGTGGCTTTTGTGGATAGGCTTTCTTGCAAGCTTAAAACATTGATTTCAAATGTGTGCACCATTACATGCAGAAACACAAATGCACCCATTCATTCACACATGTACTCACAGTCTAATCCTGTCAGTTGAAACAAGAAAGCTGTCTCGCTGAGTTTAGGCTTGCAGAAGTTCATGCATTTTTCAAGTACTTGCTTCGGGAAGGCCCGGCTCCTGATGAGAGCCTGGACGAGGTTTAGACTATGACCTCACCCTGGGTGGTCAATCTGCCTAGCAGCCATCACTCATATTTGCCACTTGTTAACAGAATAAAATGTTCAGCATAGCCGGAGGATGCATGCCAGGACATCTTTTGGATTGAGTATCAGTATGAGGCGGTGGCAGTGGCCAGAAAACTTGTTATGTAAATGATTCAAGGGTCGGAGAAATGTGCTGAGAGGAGAATTTGAACTCATAAGTTTGGTGTTTGAGGCAGAGCCAGAGAGCCCTGAGGGGGGTCAGTATCTGTGATTTCCGAGGGATAAAACCAGAGGAAATGTGTTGATTTACTTGGAGACTTGGCTGGAACGAGAGGGATACTCTTGCACACCTTCACCCCAGGGCAGTGAGTCAGTACTTAACAGCCACTAAACACCATCACATGGCAGGGTGAAGAGGGGTGAAGAGCCTGCAGCGACGATACAAACATTTATCACAGGACCTCGGCTCTGTGGCCAGTCAGCCTGTCTGTAAGCAGTCAGAATACAAAGGGAAAAGAAGCTAGCAGCAGCAAAAAAAGATGTCACTAAGTGTCAAAGACTTCACAAAAGAGGTTTTCTTCTCTGCAGCAGCTACTGATGTGGACACAAGACAGGGCTGAAGGAGTATCCTTCTGCCCACAGAGCTCATTTCCAGGTTTATAGACAAGAACAATGATTTGTCTTGAAACTTTGAAGAAAAAATGTTCTTTTAAGTAACGCAGTGGTGCAAGTGTCCATGTCCTTGTCTGTAGGCCAGAGCTGTAAAAGACCTTTTGGTGTTTTCATGTAAAGTCCTGTTTAAACCAGCCTAACTTGGTCCTTGGAAAAGGGATTCTCGTCTTTTTGCATTCACTGTTGGTTTATTTTAAAGAGGAATCAATTCTCTGTCTGGTCAAGCTCTGATAGAGCCTCAGTCCTCTTTCTGTTCTCTCTAAATACGTAGTTCTTCAGGAGCACAAGCACATCCACAAAGAATACTGTCAAGTTTTAGTGTCCTAAAAGAGACAAGTTAATAATTGAAGGAAAACCTTTGTGTTTCTTTGCTTTGCAGACGTGTCATTTGAGCTGTTCTTCCTTTAATACCTGCAGGAGTGCAATAGTTTCTTCCAAGGACTAAACTATCCTCATCCACTAGTCTTGCTAGCATTACCAGTGGTCATGGTTCCATCTGTTTGTGTCCCTGTACAATAATGTGGTCTATTTACAGCAAAGCCTAGACGGCTAAAATACAGTGGCAAAGGGTAAAGCTAACATGGAATGCTACCATGGAGCGCTTTGTGTTCAGAAGCACAGCGTGAACTGCAACAGGGATCCTGAAGTGAACCATGCTCATTGTTTTCTTGAAAGTGGTCTGACTTATTTTGGTCTGTTCACATATGCACAAAAAGATTAATCATCCAGTCTGAGTTTGTTTTGAGGGCTGGAGGGCTGCATAAACACCCTTTAAACCAGTTGAGAAAGTTTGTTGGTAGAGTTTAAAAGGACAAGACGCTGTTAAACAAGTGTAGGCAAGCAGTTGCCTGCCCTGTGTATGGATGAAATAACTTAAATTTCTTAGTTCAGGTCTGTTAACTGAAAAAGAGAAAGAATTTCCAGCCTGGTTGGCAAAGACTAAAAATTTTTGTCTGGAGGTGAGGTTCACTTCAGGTTCAAGACTCCACATTTGTACTTTGTCTAATAAATTGTACAGAAAAATGCCAGCAAAAGGATTCTGATGTAAGACTCACAACCTTTGATTTGGTTTCATTTTCTGCTCTGACACAACTGTTTATCCTTCTAATATATGGCAACAGCCTCATTATGGTGGTAAAAGTTCCCCACTTTGACTTGAGAAGATCACTGGCCTTTGGCTTTGGCCCAGTTGACTACTGAACATGACCCAGCCCTCCCACGGTGGAGGGAAGACCGGATCCAGCTGTTTTAGGGCCCACACTCAGCTACAGAGCTCCACTATGTGATCAAAATATAAAACAGAAAATAGCTTTACTACGAGTCCAAGACCTGATCTACTGTGGAGGTTATGGAAAGTGTTTCTACATCCATATTAACAAATATAAATATTCCCAAAAGAAAACCCATGTCTGTGAAACCATTCGAAAAGCGTTTTAATGAAGGAAAACATTACTTTAGCCAGTTTCATATTTTAGTTTCAATGTATGACAGCCGAACAATTCCACAGTATATCCTTTTGATATCCTCAATTCTAATAGCAGTAAATAGCTTCTTTATCTTGGTTATGACCGAATAGTGACCTAGAGTTCATTTCCATGCAGGTCACACCTGCAAAATTATCTCCTATCAGTCAAAGCAGAGCTGCGTACAGGGCGGTTCTGCCTACTCAGTCTTTGAGGGAAAATCATTTGCATAGAAGACTTGTTACATAAGTGATGCACACTTTTAGAGAAGTCAAACACGAATCATAGAGCACTGTGGTTCATTCCCGTGTCTGCGTGTTTTTGTTGTGTGTTTATGCTGGCTTTATGCGTTACTGTTGAAACATGGGTGTAAACAGTGTGTAGGAGGTAGATAGAAGAATCTGAAAGCGCTGAAACAAATTTAAACTTGTGACATTGTGAGGGAATGGCATCTGCCTCTTCCCTCCAGTGTATCAGGCTTGTTCTGCCGATAACATTGAGGGAGGATGGTAGCATACAAATCAGACAGGAATGTAAAGATGAAGGGATACTGTAAACAAAACACAGTTTCCTATGTATTCTCCACTGCTGTAAAATTGGCCCCATTTGCCAGACGAATGCTACATAACCAAAAAAAAAAAAGACACTCATTACACACATGCAGCACAATTACAAAAACCACTGCCTATGAATTATATGTAAGCTGATACAAGCTGTAACAGGCGAAGGGATCAGAGTGAAACTAACGGCTGCAACAGCGTTGAAATTCAAATTTTACATCCATTCCACTGCTACAAAGAAATTCCCGAGAGAGAGTGGTGTAATCTGAAGTTAGACACAAAACATCATGAGGGAGGCGGAATATGCTGAATTCTTCTGGTTGCTGTTGTCTCTCCCAGTTTTGCCCACATAAAAGGCTTATGCATGTCGAACACATCCTTGCTGACAACAGAACCTGTATGCAATTACACTTTTTTTTGATTCAAGCTCTTTTTTTTTTGCAGCAAAACCAAGCAACGTAACTTCCTATAAAAAAAGAAAAGCTACGTGTCCCACACAAGTTTGAAGAGAATTACATAACTTCATAAGCTGCAGGTGGAAGGGAGATGGATGTAAACAAAAAACAGGGATTAGAAGGCAAAGGGAAGGATGTCGGGATGGAAGAACAGATTCATGCCAAGCAAGTGTTAGGAGCCAGTCCCTAACAAACAAAGGCCACAAAGGCGAGGCCTGAGCAATGTCAGGGGAGGGAGAACTACAGGGAGAGATATCCAGAGGTACACAAACAGCCAGACAGGAGGCCGGTGCAAAGACAAAACATAGACAGGACTTGCTAAAAATAGTCAGCCGTTGACACTGGAGCTCTAAGATATAGGTAGACGGCAGACGTCTGTGCTGAAAGTCACAATCTTTCTCTGTAGCTAAAGGAAGTCATTATTTTGAGGCGGGAGGAAGTAAAAAGCCACGACAAGCGCTTGTTTTACAGTTGTTTTTATGAGTTTCCTCAGTAACATCGGCTTTGACCTCGACTGTGGTGGAAAAAAAAAAGATGTCCAGAGAGTGGAGAGAGATTGATTTGCAATATCAGAAACCGCTGGATTTCCAAACACATGCTGGCGTATATTTAGTGTACGAATTAGCTCTGTCTTTGATTTTATCACTGGGAAACCAATTTAAAGAGGGATGTACAATAATGGCTTTTTAATGGAGCGCTTGAGTTACTGCCTTGTTGTGTTGTGATTGTGTGAATAAGCTGCCCTTGGTGCCGTGCCAATAGATGCCTGGAACCACTGTCAGTTCAAGGGTTTATGTGAAAGTGCATGTGTCTGCTTAGTACTCTTCAGTACTCCACTACTGGAGTAGAAACTGTCTGCTGTCTATCTAGTGGTGATCAAATTGCTGGTGGTCTTTGAATACACAGTTTAAGTCAAATCAAGTTTATCATAGCCCGATATCACAAAGCATGTCTCCAACAGCTTTATGTAAAATAAAACTAGTAATGAACAACATTAACAAAATATATAATATATCATTAAACAATAAGATAAACTACATAGTTACCCCTCAAACACACACCATCCACTTCAGAAGACAGAGATCCGTGTGTGTGAACTCAGACATCCACAGACACACCCTGTACAATTGGTTGTTGCAACCTCCTGTAGTGTGTACAGCCCTTTCTTTACCAACGCTTCTGCGGTTCCATGTTCAGTTGCTCCTAGCAACGCGATAAACATAACACGCTCATAAGATTGGTGCTACAGTATCTCCTTATGTGTTTTAGTTTCTGTGTACTCTGTTGGTTGCAAATATTTCTCTCCATGCAGCAAGCCATCTACATATTGTTTGTTTGACTCAGAAAATCTGAGATTTTCCCTCCATTTTATTAGTTATGTTACTTTGTTGTTATAAAACAGTTCACCCACCTGATTAAAAACAAAGTCAAATACACATAAAATCCTGCCTTTTTAAACATGTCTTTGACTTAAAAGGTCTGACAATGTTCAATATTGTTTTTATTGTCATCAATTTCAAAAGACCGATAATGGACTGATTGTACATATGCAGAACAGATATAGGTTGTGTTGCTAAGACCTGATATCTGTGCCATAGAGCTCCAGACACCATTACGACACAACAAGCCCTGTAGTTCGTTCATTACAACAAACGTAGTTTACCTTGAAATGATCACATACACCATCATAAATACTTGCAAGTGGGTTAAGTCTGTGACTAAAAATAATCCCGCAAAATACCCTATTTACCTTTATTTGAGAAAGGCGGGCACTACTTATTTGAGGGGGTCTACATAAGACTGACATGACAAAATCATAACCATGACATGACACATGTCATAAACCGGTCTTTAAACACTCCCCAACCATAGACTCTGGAGGAGCAATAAATTCCTTTTTGAAATAAATCTTTTTTTGTCAAATTATTGCTGTAATAAGTGGGATTAATGTGCAGTGAGCAGTCTGTTTTGCAATATTCCTCACTTACGACTGTTGTCAGTACGTGTCATTTGGTTAGTTATGACATTTATTCTTAAACAATGTCAAGTTTGCATTCAAAATGACATAGCTGATTTGATGCCAACAGTCATAAACATTTATAAAGACTACTTTATGTTCATGACAGGTCATGTCATGGTTTTGAGAATGTCATGTCAGTCTTATGCACATCCCTTGAAATAAAGCAATCCTGAACTTTCTTAAACGAGAGTAAATAGTGTACTTTTAGGAAGTATTTTCAGTCACTGAATGTTGCTAAAACTTTTGCTAAAAAATTTCAGCGGCCAGCTGTTTGAGGAAGTTATGTAATTTTCAGTAGGAACAGACGGGCCTGAGGCTGACTGCACAGACAGGTTGGGGAAGTCTGAACATCTTGAAAGATGGACTGATGGATTGTTGGTTTTACTCTTTTCATGGGAATTGCTGACAATAACGAACACAACCAGCCTTTACTTTAACGATTCGTTAGAAAGACTCCATAATGACCCTAATAGCAGATATCTTTTTCATAAATAAGCCCTGTAATCTCTTAATCAACCAATCCTGTACTCCTCAATGACAGCTTTGAGGGTCAGGAATGAGTGATTCATCTGTCTGTCTGGAAGACATGAGACACACGTCTTGGCAACACAGACACACACAAATGTGAACACGCTTACAGCATACAGGACGCAAAGGTGACCCACAGCATTGTGCTTTTCTTGACACGTCACCACAGCAGAATCCAGCTAAGCCCTTTTGTCCTGAGTGGCTGAGAGACACAGTATGTACGAGACGTGGATTAGAAATCTATTAGCAATATGTCAAGGTTGCCATCAAGTCAAATCCTCAACATCAGAGTATGCTGGAAATCGCTTTAAGAAGAGATTTTCCCTATCCATCTTCTAAACTTATTCATCACTGTATAATTAATGGAAAATTAGTCGTTTTCACAAGTCATTAAAGTTACTATAAGGAACTTTTGTGTTTCATTGATTGTGGACCCCCCCGTGGACAAAAACAGTGGTGATTCCACAATAATAATCACAAAATATAATGTCAAAAATACAATTATTTAAATAAAATGCCTCATTTTAACTGGCTGTTACACTTTTCACTGTAACTTTGTCTTGGGAAATATAAATGCAAGCTTGTTTCAGCTGATTTCAAGAAAAATCTCACCCAGTGGCAGGCCTTAAGAACAGCTATATGTTCTCACGGATTGTCTCATTTGCTTATGTAAGTTTCAGTATTAGACTCCTTGTAGTAGCTTTAAATGCATGAAAAAGTACCATAACATGTTTGATTTAAGTTCTTTGAAGCATCAGAATCTACTTATTTTACAGTTATTGCATAAAATACAGTGAATATATACCTACTTTAAAGCTAATTTATTTGACATTTATTTGGCTTGAAATTAAACTGATTAAACGAAAATGAAAATAAGATCTACAGTTTGTGACACATCAAAAGGTAATTTTCTGATTGCTTAATGCCTATTTTATGGCTGTTATCATGCTGTGGTTGTAAATCATGAATATCGAAAATCCAAGTGTTGAGGAAACACTGGCTTCTTTGTGTTGTGGTCACGGAGTAAAATTTGTCCAGAGTAATGTCGTGGTTTCTGTTGAAAACTCTTTGTAGCGAAGCCCACAAGGCTCAGCACTGCCACATAACCATGACTTAAATGGTGAAGAATTTCTGAAGTGAGTCCATGAAAAATAAGTAGTGTATGAAGTCAAAATAAATACACAAATCTCCACTTCGCTACAGCACAGCTGAGTGCAGACACCTGTGAGATGGCTTTGGAAAGTACAAATTGGGTAATATGTCAGAGCAACGAAATGTTATTTCACAAATACTTCAAAGGAAGAAAGCACCACCCATCTATTAAAAACTTTTCTTCTTTCATGCTTCGTGTTTGCGCAACTGTCTTTGTCCTTCCCTCTTTTATTTGCCACATCTCTTTCCTATCCTTGTTTTTTCCTCCTTCTCCTTTCGTCTTGTCTTTTATTTCTCCATCAGTTGTTCTAGTGGGAAGCTGCTGGACTTATATAAGTCTGAGGGAAGGCGGGGGGTTTGGAGTGACCATGGCTTGTGCTCACTGCCTTATCTGTTTGGACCATGGCTATGGCGCCTATTTAGATAATAAGGCTGCCTGTCAACACTTGCCATCACACACACACACTCCCCTCCACACATACACACACTCCCTGTGCTTGAGAGTGAGTAATAGCATCGCAAACAGTCAATATGTCATAATTACACTCTTTAAATTGGCATTAGACAGTTATGCCACTTGCATAACACTTGATATAAAAGGTTAGTACACTGTGATTTGCTCTTTTTTTTTTTTATCAGACTGCAGCTCACGCGAAGCAGCCTGCTGTAGGGGAGACTGGGGACTGTTGAAACAGGTTTAGTTGTAAAACTGTCAGTTTAACCAGTCAGAAAAGAGCTGTTGTGATGTCATCAATTCCAATTTCTTTTTGAGAACACAAGAGAAATGGCTTGTAAAGTAGCGATGTCTCTACTTTAATTTGCTTTGCATTCATGCCACATTCAAGCCCACATGCTAAAACACCCAAGTATGTAACGGAAGCTCGAGGTGGGGATAGTTGTAACAGTTCATTAACATGATGAGACATTTCTGCACAGGGAACCCTTTGTAAACTCAAAGCCCAAGTGGGGGTCAAAAAGGGTCAAGTATGTACATTGTCAGTTCTGGACCCACAAAGCCTGCACCACATTTGTCACAACTATGACAGTGACTGAATCCTCGTGTGACACATGCACATGTAGGAATACAGTTTACACACTTATACATTTAGATTTTTTTGTGTCACATTAAGTTGTTCACTTTTTTCAGAACTGTTAAATATTATTTCCACTGATTCTGATTTCTGAACAGTGTAATAGGTTGTAAAAACAAAACTCTTTGTATTTGACACTGACTCAGATAATCTGAGATTGTGTATTTGACGTCCAAGTGACTTTTCTTTATAATAGACAAATACAGGTACCACGTATCAAAGTTTTAGAAATCTAGCACAAACAACCACTGAGTTCCTGAAGCTCAAACAAAAAGTGTTACTACCATTCCCGTCTCCCCACCGCAGTTTCAGTCAGGCAGTGGAAAATATTTGTATTGTCTCCGGTATCGTTCACGGTGTAGATGCATGGAGGCTGAAATGATGGAGTTTTTAGACTTGCATGCTGCACCACCCAAGCTGCTGTCTGGAGGGCAATAAAAGTTTCATTCCGTGCTATTTTCATTAGGAAGGGATTCCCACTCTGACTTTTCTAACTCTGCATGAGAAGTGAGAATGTGGTAACCCACCCTACTACTAGGTGCCATGTTTGGCTAAAGTGAGGAACAGTAGATCTGGAGGGGAAACACATGCTTTTCATGAGCACACTGTGTCTGTATTCAGCCACCTGGGAATGTAAAAGTATGATTGGTTTTCAAAGAGCTTGTGTGAAAACTCTGGTACTAATTTCACCTTTTTGCTGCATCCCTTAAAAGAAGTGGCATACTCTTGACTTCATTTCGTATTCAGTCTGATGCTTATTCCATCTGTTTCTCTCTGGACGCCTCTGTCATAATCCCAAGTGTTGTTGTCCCACACTGACTGTTTTTTTTTCTCACCACAATAGTCTGCTACACAATGCAGCCAGACAGCGCTTTTGTGGAGCGGGCCTGAGCCAGGCCTATCATTAGCCTATCTTATTTCTCCCTGGGCACTATTCATACGCAGGTTGGGTACATGATGTACCCTGGGAGCACACACACATGCGCAGGGAAGAGAAAAAAAAAAGAAATAAATGCATGAAAATTAGGATGCAGATCAGAGCTCACCTTTTCACAGCTCAAAGCATCCACAATTATGTACAGCCTTATCAAAAATCCATGAGCGCACACACACACACAGCCACGTACACGCTTACACAAAGACTCTTACGATATATTCTCCGCCTCAGGCTAGTATTAGACATACTTTAACAAACCGTATTGCCACAGCTGATTACCAAGAAGTGCTCCTCGAGTCTCCGGGAAAGAAAACAATTACTTCTCTGAACCTCTGCAGGTCATGAAGACATGATTTCCAGAACACAGGAAAGGTTACAGCAGCTGGACCAATCACATGTTCTATTTTTGAAGTTACTGGACATCTGTAGTTTGCCGACATACCGTGTTTTTCTTTCCTGACTGTACTTCTGTGTTCTCTAGTAAACAGTTTTGGGCTCTCGAGGGTGGATGTGTAATTTAAAAGCCACACATTTTCCCAAACACGACTCTCGTGTCATGCAGTGGGCAACATGGTAATGAGCTCGCTAATAAGAAGCATGAAAGAACACAGTTTAGGTCAGAGAGCATGTGTCAAACTCAGTTAAGCACCATTAGGTTGTTGTGGCCGGTTAAACAATTATGTAATGTAGGTGTTTAAGAGTAAATGTGTAATTGGGTTTATACTAAAGTCTCTGACATCTGCTTCACTTCACACAAACATATCCTTAATTAAATCTACAGTACCTGAGTGGCATTTTAACATTTAGTTCAATTAAAGCTTTCTGGAGTGTTTACCTCATTTTGAAAGATGTGACGCCTCACCCCCCCTGTTCTGGGGACTCCTGTGTTGTACTGTCATCTGTAATTGCATCATTAAATTGGGCCTTTGCAAAATATTAAGAAGACAAAGAAAAATAAACAAGCGAGAGACTTCAAACGGCTGTCAAGCTCGGAGAATAAGTTCAGGACGGGTTGGGCAACCCGCTCTCACCTCGGTGCAATGAGTTGGTTTCATCAGATGCATCTAAAAGCATGCAATAAACTTCTGTGCTAAATCAAGATGATTTTTTTTTTCTCTGTGAGGGCCGAAGCTGAGCTTGGCAGAAATTTTATGTAATATAACTGCCACTCTGAATTACAGTTTACAGTGTACATGCTCTAAAAAGGGCAAATGACTGGCAAATCCTCATGAGCCTTAATCAGACTCTTGACTTTATGTAATGAATATGGTTTCCTGTTTGTTACTGGTGAGTCCAAATTTCCAAACTCTCCCTGGCCTCAAGTGTTCCTACACAACAGTGGAGGCTGGCTCTGTGAGAAAGAGAGGAAGGAAAGAAAGTAACTGGAAATGGAAAAAAAAAATAAAACTAATAATAAAATAATTCAGCCTAAGATAGTTCTAATCAGCAAAGTTAGGTTCAAAATGAGTAAATCCAGATTTAAGATTAAGTCTGTTGCAGAATTCAAACCTAATTTCCGTTAAGTAAATCAAAGTTTAGTGATGTCAGCTGAAATTAAAGGAGAAAATCTGTAATACACTCACTGTAATAAATCCCAAAATACCCGCTATATGTCATCAGAGATCAAGGAAAGGATTAAGTTGAAATACTCGCTTCTTTGGCTCCAACTTACTATTTGGACAGCAGTATTCACTGAGGGCTGCTGGGACTTAGTAAGTGCAAAAGGATTGTGGGAAGTGTTAACTTTCGGCTCCTCTGGCTATTACTTAACAAAACATGGCATTTTTTGCAAACTAGCCCAATAAAAAAGTAATATTGTTTAGCTAATAAAAAGTAAAAAAGAAAACATTACATTGTTTGCTAGTTAGCTAAAAGGCTAACAAAACATTACAGTGCTTGTTAACGAGCTAAAAAAGTTGGTTAGCCTAGTTAGCCTAATGATGATGGCTCAAATGATTTTTGTCAATCCATCTCAGAAAAGGCAGCCATATTAAAAGTTAAACCTTTTCGAGTGTAAGTTTGAAGTTAAAACTGGATCAGTTTTAGTGCAAAAAAATCAAATATAATCTAGGTTTAGAATAAAAACTAAACACAGGTTTACAGAGAGGTTAAATTTAATCTTTTGTAATTTAAGATAATTTTAAAGTTTGATGCAACATAATTTAAAGTTAAACCATGATTTAACCAGGTTTAAAATTTCATCCCTGTTGGTGTAACCCAGGCTGAGATAGAACCAAACAAAGGAACAACAAAGAGCAGAAACCTCCAAATGTACCATTTTTCTTCTGTGATGACAATGCAGTTTTTCACGGTGAGTCACAGACCATGAAAAAACAAAGCAGACTATATCTGTTTTTTATTGCATACAAGCGTGGCTCCTAAAATAAAAGTCAACACTCCTCATTATAACTACAACAGAAGAAAGTAGATTGTTGCTGGACTGATGAGCAGTTTGGTCCCCACTGGCAGACAGCAGAAGCAGAATGAAAAGGTTGACCTGTTCTGCCAAGCTCTTTTTTCCTCTCTCTGGATGCCTTTCTGGCAGACAAGAGCCTGCGAGAGAGAAAAGGAGAAAAATGAACGTACGGATTTGTGCCAAGTTTCAGTGAGTCTGTGATTTTTTTTTCTTTTCTGGCTGTTCCCCAGCAGAGAGAAAAAGAGCGAAAATAACAAGATGTATCCTGTCCAAGACCTCACTTCTCTCTTTGTGACGCTGTGTTCATAAAGAGGCAGTCGCACCACGGAGCGGCCCGGGATGGCGGTATCTGATGGGGCATTATGCCTCATGCCATCTTACTGTGCCATCATGAGGAGCAATTAGCACCAGTGACATTAAATGACCTCTTTCTGCATTCCTTCCAGTATGGTGTCATGGAGAGGAATGAGTCACAGCTCATCATTATGTTTGCATGCTGTGGTGTTTACACAATCTGAGATTAAGCTAAACAACACTCTTCTGAGTACATGTAGATGCTTCTGGAGCAAAGTCATAGAGCGCTGATGCTGGGCTTAGGATGCCAAGAAAGTGTGTCTTTGGGAGGACTGTGGACGAATGCTTAAACTCCCTTCCCCTCCCTTTCTCCATCCATTCTTGTGCATACACTCGTGCAGACTGCACGCACAGATTCCATCCAAGCTGCCATGCAATGCACACAAAGACCTATTTATTACTAGTCTGAATACGAGGTGTCATATAAGGGGAAGTGGAGCCTGCGCTGCTCTGGCAGACACAGAAAAAAGAGAGGACTTTATGTAACACATAAGGTCGCAACCTTTCAGTACATGTGAGCCAACAGGGTGGAAGTTAGTCCGGGTCAGGAGGGTTTTCTTGCATCAGTAGAAGCATATTTGCCTGTTGAAGAGCTTTAGCTGGAGGAAGACTGACAGTTGACCCCCTCTTCACCTATAAAGTCACAGCTTGGTTTTCAGCAAAAGTCACTCTAAACAAGTCAAGAAAACAGAGTTTCTGCTAGTACAGATTAAATTGATACCAAAGAGGAAAATATGGGTGGGTTATATGCAATTTTTAAAATATACTTTTTAAGGAAGTTCACTTATAAATCCTTTTCCATGCTGCTAAAGCAGTGGCTCATATCTACAGGAATTCGACAGGAAATCATAGTCATCTGTGAGGTGCATGACTCTTTTCTCCTCTTCTCCTACACATTTCCATCTGTGAGCTCCACATGCTCGCTCTACCTGACCCTAATGTTTCTACTGATACATCACCCTCAGGCTTGTTTAGCATAATTTAAGCATTGCTTTGCTATAGGCTCAGACGCCAGGTCACGGTGTGTGGGAAGGAAACAGTGTACATATACTGTAGAATAATCAGGTTACAAAACGTCGCTTTTTCTTTTGAATGTTGATGAGGTGCAAGGATTCTTGGACAAGGATGTAAAGTTGAAACAACTGTTGAAGCTTATTTATCGTACAGCAGCTTTAAGGTTATGTAAGCATGCAAAATAAATAGCTGAACTGCACGCAAGAAAGACCAGACGTATCTATCCAAGTAAAGCCGATTTCAAGCAAATTTAGGTTTGGTATTTAGGGCAGTGTTAATTTAGCTAACAAATAATTTTCTTCACATTTTTTTCTGTGACGAAAAATGAATGCCGCATGTCTCATAAACTGCACTCAAATGTCAACATTTGGGGAAAAGAGAGGAACAGACATACGGATCAATTTCACATTTTATGACCCTTAACCATGTGGACCAACATCGCCAGTAAACACACAACAAAGTTTAAGCGACATTTGCAAATAAAGAAGAAACTACAGGCGCCACAAAACTCATAAGGCCCTATCTGGAGACGGTGTTTAGTTTGTTTGTTTCCAGTCACTTCCACCACAGTATTTTTGATTTGACATGAAACAGATCAAACCAAAACAGCTGTCTCACATGTACAGTGTGTGCATGAGGACAAATCCAGTTAACACGTGGGTGATGAAGGTCGTCTTGGGTTGGTGTGGGCAAAAGGTGAATGTTCTGATACTCCAACCGTGAATAATCTGAAGGTGTACTGTAATGGCTGAGCGCTCCCTCTGATTCCAAGACAGACTCCTGTTCTCACCAGAGGTTACATAACAAACAGACAGACACAACAGTGTGGAAATGTTGGCAAAACACTGACAATCCTTCCATGCTTTTTTTTTTTTCCAGGATTTTACCAGTATATTATCACTTTGAATTGGAATTAATGTGCTGTTATCTGATCCTTTTAGTGGTTTGGTGTATTTCCAGGGCTCTTTTTGTTCATGGGCCCACTTCCCAGCCCTCTGAAGGGAAAGGATGCTATTGTAGCTCGTATCAGTGGGAAATTCAGAGAAACACCCAGATAAAAAACAAAGTCCCACGCTGCTATTCTATGACAGCCAGCAAGGGGTGGATATAAAAGAAAAAAAAACTGAAAGAAAAGCAGGATACTTCCTCCAATTCATATTCAAATAAGCTTTCTAGAAGGAGATATCAGATACAGACAAGGCAGCACTTGTCCCCCTGTGTGTTTTCTGCAATAATATCTAGGCCATTCCATTGAAAACAGCATCGCTAAGCACCTCTCCTGGGGTCTGTCTTTTTGGGAGAGTGTCTCATTTTCCCTCTCATGTAGGCATCATAACTGGCATTTGCATTTTATTAAAAACAGATGGAAACAAATGCAGTGGTCCAAAACGGATGGTCAACATGCCACAAACATTTTAAGTTGCTTTAAAGACAAACTATGCACGATCTCCCCCCACCAAAAAAAACATTGCATAGACTCAAACAAAAATAATCCTTCTCAGTCGTCATCCACGACCCACCAGCGGTGCGTGGTAGCACCTGCATCCAGAGACCCCACCCTCTGGCTGTGCCTTCTTATTTTGTCTTTATTTTGTTGTGCTTGGGATGCTTTACCAACTTAAAACTTAAGTGTTTGAGGGAATATGACTCAGCAGTCAACTATCTTTCTGGCGCATTTACAAACAACAACTGACAAATATATTACCTTTACACATATCTTTTTGGAATCCCCGTGTTAAAGGGATAATTGTGATTATTTAAAGATGGATTGTATGAGGTACTTATAGTTTGTCGTTGTATTACCTATCGGAAAGATGGAGGTCGGCATCCTCCTAGTTTGGAGATGTAGAGAGAATTGTCCCTTGTTTGAAATGTCTTGTTTACATCATGTGCTCATGAATTTGTTTTGTGGTAACTTCTTTTGTTCAAAACCGATTCATGTTTAAAACATGCTTCCACGTTGCTCAAGGCCATAATGCTAACTATAATAGAGCACATTAATACTGAAAACTGTTACCCTGCAGTCATAAAACTGAACAGGCCATGGCACCTGCTGTCACAAACACAATGAGACGTGCCGTAGGACAGATTTAAGACTTACATTCTGCTTATCGTCTTGATCCCATGATAAGAGGCTAACACGTTTTGCAGATGTCTGCACTGTTGCTCCTGCACAACATCCTACTGAACAAGCCCTAAGATGTGTCATCTTACAGTATAAACACAGGTGGGGGCTTGACATACCTAGCTATTGCTTTTCTTTTTCTGGGGTTATAATAAAATACTTAAGCGTAGTATTATTGTGGCTAAATAAAACAGGTTTTATTTTGTGGCATTGTCTTCCTGATGAACTGTTCAAATAAACTGTTGGCTATAACTTTTTGTGTCTCATTTTAGCGTTTAGATTTTATGTCTTTTTTCTCATTAAGACTCTATTTCTCCTTTCTCTAGTGCAAACACAGCAGCATGCCCCCGTCATATCTCAAGGTAACCATGTTTTTTTTGACAGTTTATCTAAAGAACTGGGAGTGCAGCCAAAGCCTCCTATCAGAGGAAACACTGCCTAACAACAGCTGTGGAAGCCTTCGCCTCCCTCCCTCTTTCTTCTCCTCTCCTTTTCTCTTCCTCATTTTTGCATTTTCCTGTTTTGGTGTTTGGTAGCTCTCCGCTCAGTCTTTGATACAAAGCATGGGGCTGTCCTCAGGCCGCCGAGCGCAGACACACCGTATCTGGTGAACTCATGAAAGGTGATACCATGGATTCTCGTGATTGCACTAATTTGTGTGTCTGTCTGCTCCATGGTGCTTCTGCATATTTGTGCTGACTGTTATATTTCTTTTTATAAAGAAAGACAGCTTTGATAGAAGAGATGAGAGCCAACAGAAATCAAGACAACAACTTATCTCATGTTGTCACGCAATTACACAATATCCTTTTAGTCAAATGGAGGAAATGTTGCTGCATAATGTGCTTTGCTATGTCATCATATTAAAGGAACTATGCATATTTTGCAACACTTTCTTAACTTCCATGGGAGTATAAGTGTGGAAAAGCATACTATGCTGGTTTTTCCAAAAAAAACAAAAAAAAAAAAAATAACAGTGTAGACACATAGGCTATAGAAATAATCCATCTAAATCATTACTTATGGCTTGCTATAAGTGTGTGTCTGTCTCTGCAGGAACTCTGCTCTCTGCCTTTATTTTGTTATTTTCTCATTATTTTGCTATCTTTGGGTGGTGGTGTGTATCCCCCATCCAATAAAGCATGCAAGATGTGAGTTCAGGACTCTAAAGAAATGACGACCAATGGTTCTCTTTCTTCTGCTCTCTGTCTGTGAGAGCTGCAGAGAGAGATACACAAGCATACATACACGCAAGCAGAGCAGACTGAGGATTGCTTCGGCTGCATTCCTGTAAAATCCAGCACGTTTATTTGTGCTTTCAAACGTTAACGCTGTGAAACAATCAGATAACGTTTTTTCTTTTACTCTCATTCACTGCTTTGTTCTGACTGACGGCACTCCCTCTCTATCTCTTTTGACCAATGCACACATACAGCAGAGCAGACTGAGGATTGCTTTGGCTGCATTCACACAAAATTCAGCCTGATTTTTTGTGCTTTACAATGTAATCTATGTGAAACAATCAAATGATGTCTGATTCACTGCTTTTTTTTCCCCTCACTAACGCTGCCACTAACCCTCTTCCTGAACACTGATCATTTATGCAATATATTGTATATTTCTTATGATATACAGTATGCTCATTCATAAACATACATTTGTTTATATGTATACCTATGTGTGCATATCATACCAAAGACCATGACCTCTGTTTCTTCTAATCAGTCTAAACAAGAACACATCTTAGTCCTGGAATGATGTGTGTGTGTGATTACTAGTTTGTACTTTTATGAGGCAGGTACGTTTTGCTCCAAAATATTTTCTTTTATTTCTTGAATAACAGGATGGAAGGGCATGACCAGGCAGCACCCCTGTGTGTTCACCTTTTATTTGGGAATGCAGCCGAGATGTGGCACACTTAGAAAGTAAACACAAGTATCCAAGTTTGTTGTGCATGAGACTCGATGTTGCTTCACCGTTACTCCTCCTCCCGCAGTTCACAGTTACATATACAGAGTCAGCAACACCTCTGCCAAAGATAGGTAAGCATGTACCAGACAACAAATATGACGAGACAGGTCAGAGACAGGATAATTACCTCGAGGCAGGGTTAGGCTGTCCTGAAGCATGCCAGTCAGTCAGATGGGATTTACTGCTCAGAGACAGTGTGAAAGAACTGGAATAACAATAGCTGTTAGAGGAGGAGGAGGAGGAGGAGGAGGTGGTGACGTGCAGCACAGACAAGAGAAGAAGAGAGAGGGCGCGAGAGAAACCAAACAGAAGAGCCAGACGAGACAGACAGCAGGACAGATGACTGTGCACAAGGTGGCAGACAAGATACAGAAGTTACATAGAGCCAAATCAACGAGTCACCAGCAAGACACTGTACATTTTAATAAACAATATTAGAAAAACAAGGGGCACATGCTGTTACCATTACTATTATAATTTTTAGAGGGGTGTGTTGTAAAGGTTGGCATCTACCTTGTAGGCGCCACACTGTGCTCCTTCCTCTGCGGTTGAACTGTAATTACAGACTTACCAAGAGAGAACACCACAGTCATTAAACTGGTGTGAAGAAGACAATCAGTCACACAGGCTGGAAAACAAAGATAATGACGTGCTGTTTTTGAATGTGCGTGTGACTTGGCGTGTTTGTGGGTAGGTCAGGAGTTATCCAGTGGCTGTGGGAACCTGTGAAAGACCAGCTTTTGTTTCAGTTCTGCAAGTGCTGAAATAGTTCCTCAAAATACCTCGTATAGCTTAACTGACATCAGTTTCATTTATGATTCATAGTTTATTTCACGGTAATAAGACCAGATGGTGAAAATAATAAAAAAATCACTTGTCTTTATGAGAATCTATAGAGATGACAAGAAATCTTACACTGAACCAAGGCCACAACATCTGTGCTGTCTTTATAAGACATAAATCAACGCTGATCTCAGAAATGTGGCACTTGTAGTGCAGTTTGCTACATACTTTAAATATGTTTTTTACAACACTGTTGGAAGGACTAAATTATATAAATAAATGGTTTGACTGCAGACAGAAAATATATGAAGACATAACTCTGACTGTCTCTGACAAACATGTTGGCACATACCTACTCTTGTGTGCAATAATTCTGCAAGCTGAGCCTGGCATATTTCATGATGCGCTGCAGCGTGCCCTTGTGCTATTGTAGGGTTGAAGCCAAAGATAACCCTGTATCAGTACGCCGCTCCGGAGTGAAATGCCTCAGCATTTGACCTCCCTGACCTCTCCCAGTCTTTTCCTTCTTCTAAGATCTTTTCTGGATAGTTTTAATTGCTTTCTAGGGAACACATTTGAATACTTTGTACTTTAATATCAAGCGAACGGCTTTTAAACTTCCACTCTCAGCTTCGCTTTGCTGTGGCGAGGCTCTACACCATGCTGGTGTGAACCAAACTCTGTGATTTGTGTGCGGAGATAAGGCAACAGCTTTCTGGCTCCCAAACACTGCTTATGTCTGCAAATCTGTGCATCTCCCAAACAATAAAGGGCTTTTACGCACTTCTCCTTGCCCACAGGCCAGATCTGATTAGAGTTTTGACGTCAGCCTCAGCTTTTGTTCCAGAAGATCTCAAGCATAGCATCTTCTTCTTCTTGTTTTTTAACATGCACATTTGAAAATGTTTGATTGATGCCAGAGAATGACATTTTCAGGATTGAGGTTGGCATTTTTATTCAATCACCATGTTGATCCATGAATCTCCAGAAACATTTGTTTCACAAGCATATTTAATCCAATGCAAACGAGGTCAGTGAAGTAAAGGTAAAGAATCAATTTCAGAGTTTAAACGTGAGCAGTCACCTGCCAAACACTGTAAATCCAACCGCCCAGACAGATGAAAACAGAAAGTATAGTACTTATGCATGCTTTTATGCATTTGTGTACTCTGCCTGCATGACCTCAAACTCATGTGCATACAAATGTTCATTTCTGTGTCTGTGTGCGCCTACGTGTCTTGTCACACGCTTGTCCTTTATGTATGCATACATGGGCATGAATATGTCAATGCTCTTCATTTTTCACGCTTGAATGCACACCTTTTCTGTCATGGGAGTGTGACTGTGTACCTGGTGTGCAGTGCGTGCGTGCAAAAAGCAGATACGAGTGTTCTCTGGTGTCACAAGTGAACTTTGTACCTCTTGGATACATGCTGGAGGCCGGCCAGTTTAGCCTACATTGTTTACCCGAGCCTTTATACAATGACTGGGATGGCCGATCGTGTTTACTAGCTCTTCTGTGCAGCCTCGAGACCGGGAAAATGACATCTCAGAAAGGCAATTTGTCTTGTGTGCTTTGACCGACTCCAAGTTTAAGAGTCGCTTCAAGTGGAAGTATTTCCTGTTTGTTTCTCAGAGGAGAGTTTGAACCTCAGCTTCACTGTCAGCCAATCAGCAACTGTCAAATCCTCAAATTTTAAGGGAGTTTTATTTGTTGAAATCAAACTGAGCTGAAATTAATGTTGATTTAAATTTCTACTTGATGGCAAATCCATCACACTTACATGTTTGGAAGCAGCAAATAAAATGTTCTCTCTGAAACAGATCCCAATCTCACAACTATTTTGCAATTATTCAAAACAGTTTTGTGTCTGTGAAGTAGTGACACCATTAGTGTGATTTTTCAGTGACTACAGCAATACTTACTTAATTCAGACATTTGCATCCATTACAAAAAAAAAGAAAGCTGCATGCTCACTGAGCTGAAAAGCATTCTCAAGGAGAATCCCATTAGAAAAAGACACCTCATTTGTTTTGTCACAGCAACACTCACTGCTCAACGCAGCCTGAAAACAGCACTGATGAAAATGTCACTCAGTGAACGCAACGTGTTGTGTTTATTTCATTCACATTATGCGGTAAAGATGTCACCTCACAGTGCTTTTGTCAGATTTTCTGACTTCAGCAGTGCCACCAAATATCCTGAAGTTAAGCTCTTATCTGTTTCCTTCTTCTCAACTCTGCTGTACATCTACAAATGGACTGTGACCAAAAAAAAAAAAAAAAGAAAAATCCCTCAAATGACCAATCAGTGAAGCTTACAAGATTTGCGTCTTTGTCTGAGGGGCAGGCCTTTTAGCTTTTTGAAGGCAGGATAGGCTGGGGTTCCTGTAAACTCCCAAGCAACCTGTCAGCTCAGCTCAGCACGCCACAGTGCTGGATCTCACAGGTTTGTTTGGATCACACAGAAGCTTTTGATGCTGATCTTTCCCCTGGATGAGTCACATCCTGACAAAGTATTCTTGTGTTACACTGTAAATCCCACTGAACTGATATCAATCATAAGCAAAAAGGAAACATTCAATAGTGTTGACAGTGTAGGAAGAACTGAGGCATAAAAGAACACATTAAGCCAGCTGCTTTTCACATGTTAAGTGGTAATAGACAGGGTTGGTCAGAATATTTGAATACTTTTACATTACTTTCAGATTATATCAAAATCAAACACTGAAAATATTGCATCTCATACTAAAAAGCTGGTTGTAGCCACAAAAAGTTCCACAAACACTGGAAACCCTGGAAATAGAGATACATGCTACAGCCACTTTAACCAAATCAAGTCAAATAACTGTATATATTAAGGACATGTAACTTAAATATCATGAAACTGTCAGTCAAAGTATAAATACGTGAAGGACACAGTGTCATTGACTTAATGCGCCGACACAGTTCAGCAGCAGCAGAGACGAGGAAAGTGAATGTTTCTTCGTTAATCAATTGCCACGTTGGAATCTACGTGGTTGAATCAGACTTATATAAACTGTCTGAGCAGTGACACATATGTTACCACTCATAAGGAGCTACACTTGGTTGTATAACTGCATGTCATCCATTACAGCTGATTTTTCAGCCATAAAGTACATAGATTGAGGGCAGATTTGGGAATTAACCATAAAAAAACAGTAAACGCACCATGTGAGCAATGGACAGCCGTGCAGCGTGAAAAACATTGCTTTAGATATATAGATATATTGAATATAAATGAATATATTGATATTCATACTAATGAAACATGCCAGAAGGATGAGATTGAATTATTACACTAAATAATATAAAAGGAAAAAAGTTCATCTTGGCAGCCATGGAAAAAAAGATAATGATCTACTTCTAAACTGGTATATAAATACATACATATATGTACATACAGTGTAATTAAATTAACCAGTGATTACAGCTTCATGAGAAACATTAACAAAAATAGAAATATACCTTTGAAGATAAACATCTTTATATTTTCTTAAACTAAATAATGCATAAAAAGGATTCATTTCACATCAGTGGTGGTAATGTACTATGTAGTGTGATTTTGTGTTATTAAATTATCCTACCATTTAATACTTAAAATACTTAGACAGATTAAGACCTTATCAGGGATTTTACGAAACAGATAAAGCATCCTCAAGGCTACAATTACTTCTGTTACTTTTCATTTTTAAAGTGCATTCTAATTAACACTAATAAGTCCTCATTAGCTTTCCAGAATTTAGCAGTGAGAATGATGATGCAATGTGTGTGTTTATAGCCTCAACACATTTGTTTTACAGTCTTCACACGGGTGGCCAACATCTGGATATACATTTCAGTTTTTCTCCTTCAGGAGATGTGGCTGCCTTAATTGCACTTTCTCATTAACGTTTCTCAAAGCTTTCTTCTGTTTAACTGCAACATGTTTCTTTTTAAGACTCGGTGTGGAACAGGGGCCCGCACATCTGGTCCTGTCCTTGTCTGTCTCAGCCTGTCCTCTTGTCGGTAGGGGATCCTCACCATGCAGACAGGCTGAGGAAACATTGCGTACCCTGTGTTCTCTCCGTCTCCTTCGGCCCTCCTCTCTGTTTGCATGAGGTCCACGCTGTACCTCTGTGGGATCAAACGGACCTCTTGCCCCGTGGTTTTAGTTGAATGGTTTTAACTTGTGATGCTCTGTGAAAGGGGAGAATTATATGAGGTGCTGAAAATGTGTGAGTTCCCCGGTGCACCACTTCACAGCTGCACTTTGAGTTATAGCAGGTTCCCCCGTGAGAGAAAGTAAAAGTGAACTATGAATGGTTTTAATCCAACTCTATAGGCTTGGCTAAATTTATGTGCATATTTACATATGAAAACAGCTTAGGTTGATTTCCAACTGTACAGAAGTTTTACCGTAGCAATCAATCAAAGTTTTCAATGGTGTTGCCCCAAGTTAAAATGCAAACGGGGCTGAGATCCCTGGAGTGAACATTAATGATCAAGAGAGCACATTTAGTACAAAGGAGAAGTGGTCTGTGTCCTGCTTCTATTCAAATCCCTATTCCCTTTTGAACAGCATGTATGTGCACCTATAGATGTACTGTATATTAATTCAACAGTCTTTCAGAAGAATTGCTGCTTTTGAGGGCATTATATGGCTTCACATGGCCTTTAGCTATCTGTACACGTATGTTACCTGCTTCAGTCTTGGTTGGCACAAAAAATACCCCAAGCAGATCAGGTGCGTGTTATTCTGTCATCACCGTTTAGATTTACAGCTTCGTTGCTTTACTCACGAGCATGCTGTGTAGAAAGCTGATTGAATTATGATCTGAGTCATTCCTGTGGTCTTGTTGAAGGAGAACAATATGATTTATTTGTCTTGTACAGATCAGTGGATGGCAGGATGATGAAACTTCCTTAGGCTAATATGAGTAACTCAGAAGAAACAAAGTCCTGGTCACTGCTGTCTGTGCCTGGGAGGTGAGAGGCAAATACTGCGATTTTGCAAGTGGTTTTACCCAGGGAGGAGTTATAAATTAAGGAAAGTTTTAAGAAAGTAAGAGAGAATATGATTCATCATACTGCTTGGAAGGTATTATGAAGTCTTGGAAATATCAGCCATCCCAGGGCAGAAAGAGATCAAAAGATGTCACGAAATGAAAAAGTCTTAGGAAGTGAAGGGCAAAATATAAAAATACAAAGTCAGTTCCTAGATTCTGTCAAGTTATTGCACAGATGATTCCACTGGTGGGCAGTAATTTTTCATGGGGGCTCACATGAGAAATTAATCAGACTGCCTTGGGCCACTCACAAATGTGATATTACACACAACACACAGCTTTACCGGTGACATCAGTGAAATAATGGACGTCAATGTCATGTTAAATATCCTGAATTCACTGTTTTTGCTTTTTATCACTCATCTTTGCCATTCAGCTACTGTACAATGCCGTTGTAGCCTATGCTGTGCTGTACTCCTATAATAGTCAAAACACAGTAATGCATTTTCACTGCTGGTCACCCTGCCTGGATTGCAATGTGATGGAATTGTAGGCTAATTACTTTTGTTGGTAGGGTCCAAAATTTGAAGTTTTACGTTTTGCCATCCAGGCCAGATACATCTGCCTTTTCACATGTGGAAATATTATCTATCTATCTATCTATCTATCTATCTATCTATCTATCTATCTATCTATCTATCTATCTATCATGGCCATTTGTGTAGCATTTTAAGCTGTTAGTACACTTTCCTTCAGCAATGACCGCCAATAACTTGTCTCAAATTATCCGTGGGAAATTAGTCATTGCTCCACCGTCATCTCGCAGGTGACAAAGGATTAGCTTTAATGCTCAGCGGAGGAGCGTGCTGGAGTCTGTGGGAACGATTCAGTGTTTAGATGACACTGACAGTGAGAGTTAGCAGGGTGCCTATCATCCAGTTAAATCCAGATCGTGCTGATAAGGCCAGACGTGCATGAGCAACCACGTATGCAAGCGTGCGGCCAACCGCATGCATCGACGTACACGCGGGCAAACAAAAACACAAGCGAGCACACAAACACGCACCGGGGGACGGCTTGTTGAGGGCCGAGCTTCCTCCAGTGTTGTCCCAGTTGCTGGTGACTTGGGTCACACAGCTGCAAGCTAAGCCAGAGACACGGAGGGAAAATGTTGAGAAAAGTGGGGAGATGGAAAGAGGGGGAGATTGCGAAGTAGGAACAGACTAAAAGAAAAAGTTAGTACTGTTACAGTGAGAGATAGTTTTGAGAAGAAAGGAAAAAAGGAGATAAGGAGATTATATATGGTCGAGGGGTAGAGTTTGAGGAAGAGTGTTCAACTTGAACCAAAAACTGCACTAGGCAATTTTATACTGTACATTTTTACCAGAACATATAAATCTGTAGCACTCTACTTAAAGGGGTGTGCATAAGACATGGTCATTACACTGTCATGATATCTCTCATAACCATGAAGGAGTCTTTACGAATGTTTTTGACTGTTGTCATTTTGTGTCATTTGGTCAATTATGGTACCAATTTACTTGAAGTGTAGGGAATTATTAATGACACTGTTACAAAAGTATATGAGAGTGTAATAAAACTTAATGACATCTTTATGTCAAGTCCAAAATGTACCACTTTACTTCAGGTCAAGGAAAATTTTCATGACACACTCTTATAATTGCCAATGTCGTAAACAACTACATATGAACGCTTAAAGTCATGTTAAATCATTAAGCTAAGCAGTTTCTTTAAGTTTGAGAATGTCAGATTGTCTGAAAAAAGACACTGACAGGTTATGTTGTCTTGATTAATGTCAAGTTGTAATAACAAAGTCATTATAGGCTTTATTAATGACAAGTTGTCATAACAAAGACATTGACAGGTTATGTTGTCTTGATAAATGTAAAGTTTTCGTAACAAAGACATTTTTGTCTTGTCATCGTCATGTTCTCAAACAATGTCAACTTTGCATGAAAAGTGACACTTAACGACAACAATCATAACCGCTCATTAAGACTCCTTCATGTTTATGACGGGTGTCATGACCACACACCTCTTAAAATAAAGTGATGAAGATACTGTTGCTTCTCGTTGTTTTCCACTGAATGAAATTCTCTGTCTTTTTTTTCATATTAATTTTCTCATGCCATTTGCCCTCTTGAAAAACTCATGCAGACTGTTTTGTGCTGTAAACCAATTAAGTGGTATCCCCATAAAGATGCTCAGCCATCATTTAAAAGCATCTATTTACTCTGAGCACAGATGCTGCCAATAATCGGAGCTGCAGCCATTTGCTTATGATAAACACACTGCGCCAAAACCATTTTTGTAATGACTTATTGATGTTAAGATTCCACATGTAGCCCAACAGATGAGACAGTTTGCAGTAAAAAATAAAACCCTGCCAACTCAGAGCTGGTAGCATGATACAACTCATTGGAAAACAATTCGGTATATGCATCAATCAGCTTCACAGCCCATATAGTAGATTTATCAGTGTCAGTATGTACCCATTAGCACAATGTCAGCATTCCACGGTTGAGGGCAACTCAGATTAGACATAGACTCACACAACCACAGTAGCTACGACAGCTGAGGTATACAGTACACTAAAGTAACATAGGCAGATGAATATAGACAGATGGCCATGAACTCTGTAACCTTTTGTTCTGGGACATGATCCAGCAAACAGTGTATTTATCGCAGGTGCCATGCAAAGTGGCAACCGTCCAATGTTTTGAGTGTTACTATTCATGCTTTGTGTTAAGTAAACACTGCAGGAGAAGCTTACCTCACTTTTTTTATTTTAGAAATATAGACTCAGACGTTTTGGATTAATAACTCAAATAGATTCTTTAGGGCAGAGTATACCAGACAGAAAAAATAATGAGCAATCCAACATCTCTCTCATAAAGGTCGATGGTAAACTAGGCGACCCATAACGAGTCAGAGGGCTTTGACACGGCTAATAGCAAAGTTCACTGCTATTTAACGCTGCACGGCCAATTGAGTCCACAACCTTTGACCTTTAGTAGAGCGTCCACGGAGCCATTAGCAAGACCACTTAACTGCATCCAAAACCGAACAGTCTAATCCCTTATCTTTCAGAGCAGACAATCTCGTGTGTGTGTTTGCACTGAAACACAGATGGGGATCCTGTGGGCTATGGACTAGAACATGCTGTTATTTCTTTCTGGGGGGGGTGGATGAATGTGGCACGACAAGGGTTCACCATACTGTGATATTCCTCTAACACACTCCTCTGGGCTCCGGCTCCATTTCAGTATTTTCACAGTAAATTTAGCCAGGACATTCTCCATGTTACAACTCAAGGTAAATCTTTACATTATGGCCTGAAGCTGTCTGACTTGTGCTGAATCACAGCCTGGTGCCAGATGCTGCGAGGTCCCCGAGCTTGTTAACCGTAATATACTGCACACAGCACTGTTTGCTACAGTACTGTTTGTCCTCTTGTAAACTGCTGTTAGTGTCAGCAAAGGCTACTGTAAATGAACTGATTATCATTTTGTATGTACTGAAATTAAGTGCATTAATTTCAGGTAAGCAAAGCGTTAAAGCGGCCTTCTGTGTTAGGTCGAGAAACTGAATTAATGTGATGGAGGAGCAGCTGCAGCCTGGTCTTGGTGGTAATGCTCAAAATTAAGCACTTCGCACTTCGTGTCACACTTTATTTTTCAGTCCACTAAGACATAACAAGCTGTACTTTATATCAAATTAGAAAAAAAAAGTAGAAATAATATGTTCTTAATTAGTCAGCAAACAAACATAGGTATGGCCTAATTAGACATCATACACTAAACAGTACACTAATAAGACAAGTACTAAAGCTGTACTTTGTATCAAGTTAGGCAGACACAAGATATCATATGTCTTTTATTACATGATATTAGACAATTTATTAGATCCTTATTAGACTTTCTTAGAGGGTAATTAGGGACACATTACAACAGTGTAATAAAGTGTGATAAGGGACTATACAAGGGGCTGTTACTGTTTAATAAAGAACATATTATTCCTAGTTTTTGTCTAATTTGATACGAAGTGCTGCTTGTTATGTTGTTATGTTAGTGTACTATAAAAATAAGTGCAACCAATGTTACATAGAAAAGGAGATTATTTATTAAGGAAAAACTCAGTTAAAACAGTTCCTCACAGATGCTGATAAGTACAGGAGTGTACAAACACACACCTGCTTGTCGAGATTCTGGTTGTGTAACAGCTGCCTTTAGGGATGTATGGAGGAAGAAATGGTTTCTATGTTTCCTACCATGCAATCATAATTAAAGCCTTTCTGTATAAGTACAGCCTATTAAAAGCTGGTCCTTCGGCGCCTGTAACCAACATTTAACCAAACTGCTTAACACAGCAGCTCAGACTCATAATAACGCTGAGTTCATGACATAATTTTGTAGATTTTAGAGCCTTAAAGTAATATATAACCTGGCTTGGAACCTGGTTTTACTCTAATTCCATATATACAGGATGTATGTAATTACTGCTATCATGAAATGCTGTGACAGCAGTGGTGTCATTTATTTTCTCTTTACCCATGATTCCTTTGCTGCCCCCCTTCAGAGATTCAGGGGAATAAATAAATAGCTGTTACTAATCTCCGCATGATAACACGATGAGTTGCCTTGTAAATCACTTTTGATCTTCTCTTGATGTTTGTACAGACAGTATTGGTCATGTGTGTGAAGAGATAATTGTCGTGGACGTTTAATTACATGGCACCACTTGTGTGGCGGTCAAACAAAAACAAGAAGCTTCCTACAGTATATGGTCTGCAGCGGACTGTAAAGAAACCTGGACATACAGTATCAGTCAGCTCATCTTGTCCTTTGCTGGAGACAGAAAAATATGAAAATACATGTATACGTTTGGATATTTAAAGATAAGTACTACATTACCCAAAAAGAATAAATAAGTCATAAGTTACAGAAAGCAATGTCTTGATGTCTTTTCATGTTTTAAGCACTGTGAAACCTCATGAAATTTAGGACAGAGGGAAAAAAAGGAAGAAAAGAAGACATCCACCTGAGCTGCTTGAATGACTAAGCTGAATACAAAAGGATTAAATGTTCTTGATTTGAAATGAATTGCTCTTGACATGATGAGTGTAAACATGCCCAAATACAAGTCATCCATTCCCTTTACTGATACTATGCAAGCCCTTTCAGAGGCAGCTCAATTGCTTTCCCAGGAAAATGACCTAAATAACGAACACAGTTGAACTGAATGAACCTGAAATTCATCTGCTACAAGTAAATATAAATTACATTTTGTTGACTTTGAGGCTGTGTGGCAATGCACTGTAAAAACCCATACGGGAATTTAGTGGAATCAGCTACTGTTTTTTCATTTTAATTATCCAAGTTAATTAAACTAGTTATTATTAGTGTCTATTTTCAGAACACTTTAAAATTTATAAACATAAGTTCTTCTAACTTGAGGTCTTTTGACTTGAAATGATGAGTTGAATAAATGTGTTGTACAAAGTTCACCGGGCTGCAGCTCAGAGGAGGAGCTATCTATCTATAGCTCTATAATTATCCATTAGGATAATTTGACCCTAATGGGACCAAAGATTACAACACTGAACCCCATCTCGTGATAAATGCCAAATATTTCAAACCAAAAGATACGTCTTTGAAAAAGCAACAGGGAGAAACTGGTTTAACGTGACTGTCATGTAACACAACACTCGTTTGTACATCAAGTTCTGTACACAGTATCAAATGACAGAACCCTCAGATGGATTAAATGCAGGAAGAGGTGTGAGAAACTGTCAAACTAGAAAGAAGCTTGCAATTAACCACGGCGAGAGTGGCTTATTTTTGCTGCGACACCTTCACCAGCAACGAAACAAACATTAATACATTAATTACACCCCCGATGACAAAAGGCTTACTAAAACTGACAAACTGACTTAATCAGACTTTTAAAGTGTTTAGAGGATGTTGCATAAGATACTGCTGAGCTAATTTAGTGGCCTCAGCTCATTTTACATTCAAATAATAAGCAGTTGTGTAACATTTTCTCTGTGGTTAAAACGATCCCATATTAAAGACCATATAAGTGAGCAAACACTATGTTGCATACTCTTGTTTGGCTGCCTTTAATGTGCTGGAAAGTCTAGCGCTGGATAAGATCATTATATGGAGAACAAGTTTCACATCGTGGAACAATGGCCCAACTATGTGTTTTACTAGACATATTACCGCTGATTGAATGAGGTATGGAGATAGGCATGATGATTGTTCCCTTCAGGTACGCTTAGAGAAAGATCTTTTGCTTTGACTGCCTGAAACAGACACTCACACCGCTGTGCAGAGATGAAACAATTGGCACCATTTCAGGAAAATGTCATTTCATTGTAACTCTGTGGCCATTGTGTTCCACTGGATCATACAAGTGCCAGTCTGAGCGTGGCACTCACAGTTATGGCTGCATATCCAGAGGTATCGCCGGCGCTCAATTGTCTCTTTGTGCTTTGAGAACTCAGTTGTTGAGAACAAACAACAGCAGAGCAGTGAGCAAACAGGCAAAGAGCTCCTGCGTCTTCATTTGGAACAACATGGGCCAGTCTCACAGGCATCCCGCCGAAGTTCCCCCCATTGGGGTTATGCCACCCTCTCCCAGGACGGTGTGCGCCCTCCGGCTGGCCGAGGCGCCCCACCGATTCTGCTGTCACTACCAGCACTTCAGCTATCCTGAGAGAGTTATGAGCTACTCGCCCCCTTACTCACCGAGTCTGTTCAAGAGGCCGGATCGGCGGTAAGTGGGGCGCCGCAGAGGACAGTCAGTTTGTCTTGTGTGTGAGAGGATGATATTGACATGTGTCAGTGACAGATGCTTGCATCAAAGACAGTCCAGGTAAGGATGGATGATATTGGCAGTGTGTCAGTCTCTACATGATGTAGGGATATGGATGCACTGTTTGTCGTGGCTTTCACGTGTATGTTCACATAAGAGTCATTTAAAGCTACTACAAAGAGTTTTTAACTGGTTGTGAAACGACCTCAGTTTATTACTGATGCCTGTATATGACTTCCATAAGTCAATAAGAGCATTCCTGAGAAGACTGGCTATTACATAGTTGGATCGTTGGATCCTGCTTGAAATGATATGAAACCACATGAAACAATCCTGTGTTTACATTTTCCCAGGAAAAGTTATGGTTAGAAGTACCTAAGCCAGTTATAAAGAAGCAGGAGGAGATTTTTCTTAGAAATGCTGCGGCTTGTGTCCACTGGAGCCTTCAAGATAAACAAAATATGAAAGATCCTTGTAGTTGCTTTAAAGCAAGCCCTGGAAACTATTACAATTTTCATAATATTCATTCTTTCCAAATAGAGAGCAAAACAGAACAAGAAATGAAATACCCTATTCTCTATATCAGCTGTGTTTAAAGAGATGTTATGGCAGAGTAACATAAACCTTAATGATCATGTTGTTGAAAGTTGTCTTTTTCAATTTTCTCCCATGGTGAATTTGCTAAACTGATGTGTGCATTGTTGGCCGCTGTGCGCACAGTGTTGAAAGCAGGCAGAGAGAGATATCTCCACCAGCCCTCAGATAACAATGTCGGGCCTGTCATCATCTTCTGCATGCGCTGCATGTTGAATACAGCCTATCACATAAAGTAATATTGCATGCAATCCAAGGGCAGAAATAGACAGCCTGTTAAATTTATTGAAAAATCTCATGAGAAAGACCAAGGCCGTGTGCCTTGTCTCGATTCATGGCTCAGGAGACTTATAGGTGATGTGATAATAATGACTGCCTCTGGGTGTCCTAGTGTTCGTGGAGTGTTCAGTATTCATTGGTTGTAAGCAGTCGTGTTGGCCACACTGACAGCTTCCTCTGAGACTGCCTCTGGCTGCAGCCGGTGGCAGGCCTGTATGTTCTCAGGCCACACTCTCATACATGCCACGCATTCCTAATTGTGAGAGTGCAGATGGGACACACAGTAAAAAAAAGAGAGAAAAGGAATCAATTTTACCAAAACCGATAGACTTGTTTGTCTTCTTCTTATTGGCCTGTTTTGTGTGCATCTTGAATGTGCGTCAAAAACCCCAGAATGCTGCTCATAACAAAAGCTGTGAGGTTGGCGGCATGTCTCAACCCAATTCTTCTTCAGCCATTGGTGCAGATGAATCACAGTATTATATAATGCGGTTGGCTCTTGCGCAGGGGACATCTGATGGAAACCGTGGCCCATCGCCTAGCTTCAGAGTGACTCACTGGATTTGGCAGATGCCAAACATGGTCAGGCAGTAAGAGCTCCGCAGAAATATGAGTGACTTTATTTCGTGAAAAGGCAGCTTAAGTCAACTTCTGAGGCACTTAAACTGTTCGGAAAGATGCTAGAATTGCTTTTGTTGTGTGTCTTTAGCTTGTTAAGATTTGTGCTGGAGCAGTTATTAAACTGTGATTAAAGCAGGCAAAGCAGGAAGGTCGTGGGCATCCTATTTGACACTGTCATCATCTTACTGCATGTGGCTCATTAGGTATGTTTTACTTGAACAGTGCAGGGAGGCTCCCCACCGTCTGTAGTTTCTATCTGTGCATCTCAGCAGAGCCACAGGCAATCGCTGTGACTCGCCCCCTTCTAAATGGGACTATCACAGCGGGGCGAGGTAATTCACCAGCCCCTCATCACCAGAACAGGGCTTGATATTAAACCTGGCAGCTGTACTGTCACAGCACGAAATCTGAGACGACAGGCGCTATGGGCTCTAACACCCAGTCAATGTGCTTTCTGCTTAGACTCGTTAGGCCTACCAAAAGTCACCCTTTCCACTCTAATTGTTTCGTTATATAACAGAACTCCTTTTTCTCTAAAAAACGTGGCAGACCTTAATTTACAATGCAGAGATCAGAAAATTGAGGGCCCTGGCTTATTTATTATCATTTTAAATGCAAGTTCTTTTCCTGTGCAACAAGGAAAACCATGGCGTTATTCTTTCCAAACATTATTCATGCTAATTTATAGCTATGTTAGACACTCAGCAGAGAATTTCCATAATAGTTATTGTGACTTGGTGGTATTGTTCTACAGGTCGTTGGTGTTTTGTAAAAAAAAATTATGACACAACAGAGGCTCTCTAATAGAAATTTAATTGGCTTATAATCAGAATTGAATCAGATAATTGTAACAACAAAAGGGAACATAATGTGACAGCTGAGAGGCGCTGGGCAATTACATTAGAGCTATTAAAACCTGCATGGACGCCTCAGTAAAAACAAGGTCTATTGCTCAATAACACCGTCAGTACTGAGAGAAAATGCTGTGGGGAAAAAAAGAGAGATAACAGCAGAACTGTTTTTTTTTTTTTTTTCTCTGTGTCCTCTGTGGTTGGCTTCTACTAAAAATCGTTTTTTACATTTTGTAAGAGGCTCGGTAAAGTTGCATCACATGTTGTAAAAATGCACGTTCAGAAGATCATCTGAAGTGCAAGAGGTCATAACTGCACCTGAGAAACACCTCAGTTCTGAACCCAGAATGATCCTGTATGCCCTTCCAGTGAGGGGATGTTGATAGTTAATAGACAACATATGCATTACAGTCAGTGTTGCCCTATGAAATTTCTTTGACTGCTGTTGTTTAGGCTCAACTACAGTGTGATTTAAAAAAGCACAAGTAGCGTAGTATGGCATGTAAACACTATTAAATAAATAAATAGAATACAGAAACACATGTGGAGCGTCCTTTTAAGAATCTTCCGTAAATTTTCCAAGCAGGAAAACAACCTGGAATTATCAAATTATAGAGCCGGGAAAAGGTGCACGGAAAATTCCATGCCACTGTAAACATTTGTGTCCAGGAAAAAAGCCTTTGTCAGGAATATTGTTCCCTATGGGAGGCTGTATTCTACAGTTTCACCACCAGAGGCCGATAGAGTTCAGTATAGACTGAGGGGAAATTTACCAGGACAGAGTGTGGAAAAGTACTTATGCAGAATAACTGTACATATGTGCACAACACGGTACAGGACATCCCTTTTTAACATGTACTGTAACAAACAAACACAAGATGAAAGGAACAAAATGTGATTATTGTCAAGGACATTTTGTGAACTTATTGTCAAGGACATTTTGTGAACTTAGTTGTTTACATTCAGCTGAGCAAATCAAGAACTGCTAAATACATAAATAAATATTTAAATTTCACATTTAAAGGAAACATACTTAAAACATCCATAAAATTGCCCATTAAATAAGTTAAGTGATTCACATGGAAATCAGATGATACAAGTCCTCGCCACATGCAACCTTTCTGTGGCCGAATCGAGTTGTTCTTTATTATCAGCACGAGCTGCTTGTTTGCGCAGACCTCTCATTATTCAGTTGGTTGTTATGATATAGTTTGCAACACTGAGTACGGATTTCGGTCTGTGGGTTAACTGCAGCAGCCCGCAGCAAAGAAGTTCAGCAGCAGGGCAGACGTAATGCTGCGTTCAAATGCTCCTCTCAAGCTCGTTATTTCGATACGCGCGTTTGTTTACTGCCTGTGCAACCTAAAATTGATTGTTTTTGGAGACATTTGTTTTGTTGAGAGGTGTATTTTACACTATATTCCAGAATAGAATGACAAATGCATTGTTTTAGTTCACGGATAACACCAAAGTGTTCTTTTATTTTTGTTTTTTGAAGAGACTCATCCTTCTGACTGTAAAAAAATATATAATAACAACCCCAAAAAAGGAGCAAAAGTCTACACAATCTATATCATTTTTATACAGACCATCTAATCTGTAGCATGTGATGGATGTTCTCATAATCACAAAAAGGTGGGGGAAAAGTCCTGAACTAAAATTCCAATTAATATGAGAATGTCAGTGGACTAAGTCATCCCCAGTCTTGTCATCTCAAGGATATCAATGAATATAAAGTCCTTTGTGCTGTAAATAAGTGGTGTTTATTCCAATCTGTTAAATATATACTCACTTGCATTTGTTTCTGTCTTCTTTGCTTGTTTGCTTTGTTCTTTCTTATTTTGTTTGTGATTACATATTTGCAAAAGCATGAGAGTAAAGATGATAAAGGCCTATGGTGTAAAACAGAATAATTAATGAAATTAAATCAATAAAAACATCAATTGCAAAAAAGTGAAAATGGCGTAAAATGTAGTTATCAAATAATAATAAGTTCTTTCAACTACATTAATTCTTGTGAAATGTATGCATTAATCTAGTATGGGGCATAGTTGTGAAGCAGTAGGTTGTATAGTCCATTGCATTATATTTTATGGCAGTATGTATTGCATTTAATCTTTATTCTGCACAATAACATCAATGCGAGGGAACAAAACATTCCCTGACCTGTGGGGCAAATCTTACAAAACAGCAATACTAGAGCAGCATCGTGAGCACGAGTACGTGACCAGCGCGTTATTTACCCTCCGTGTTTACTAAGTAGGCCAAATAAAAGTTCAAGTGTATAGATTTGATTTTTACATGCTCCAGCTCTCCAGCCAAGTTTTCACGTGAACGCACCATAAAATCTGACCCGCCGACTCATTTGACTAATTCATGCGCGCGTCAGATGACGTCAGGGGGCAAGTCACTTAAATAGCAGCCAGTGGCAGAAATAGCATCAGACAGTCGCTTGTAAAAACCGGCGAAGCTCTATCCTCGACACAGCACACAGCTCAGCTCAGCTCAGCTCAGCTCAGCCAGCAGCAGCGAGTCAGTGCATCGATACTACAGACCAAACAAACACGGATCTTACAGTTTAGGGTGAACCAAACCAGTCGCAAACGTGGCGAGAAATATCATCCAAACGAGTCTGGTACTCAACATGAGCACGGAGATGTTCGCGAAAACACCCATGGAGGTGGCCGTCTACCAGTTGCATAACTTCTCCATCTCTTTCTTCTCCTCGCTACTCGGAGGAGACGTTGTTTCGGTCAAACTTGACAACAGGTAAATATCCGAAATATACTGTAAAGATATGTTTGAAAAAAAAAAATGCGTTTAATGAGTTATATAAATCGGAGCATGAGTCAGTTATTCTTATTCTACTGCAGGCCTTCACAAACTGTAAATGCATTGTTGTCCATTTGCAGTGTCTGATGTGTGTAATTATGCCTCTGAAGGCTGTCTGCTCAGCTGTGTTTCTGTCTGCTGCTGTTTACTTGGACTTTGAGCACATATCTACGCTGATTTGTCACGATTTCCCCGTACACTTTGTCCTCCTTACACCATAGCCTATATAAAATCATAATCCTACTCTCATTGCATACTTTATAAAAGTCTAGTAGATAACACTTGAGCAAACAGTTTTTCTTTCAGTTTTGCAAGCTTTCTGTTTCACTGTTTCAGACCGGTGAATTCAGGAAGCACTAAACCTTGCGTTTCTTTTGTAAATAGTTCGGGATTATGTTGACTCTGAAGTTGAAGGCAGTTGTTGTGACATTGAACTGTTAATTTATGGCCTCTTTTTCTTCTCTTCTGCAGTGCCTCTGGTGCTAGCGTTGTGGCCATCGACAACAAGATTGAACAGGCAATGGTAAGCACAGAAACACAGACAGACGCATAGATATACTGCAGGCTGCACCACAGGAATATAGATTACACTATATTGTACATGCATATTGACTGCAGGTCCTTCAAAAGTCTAAAATTCAATAGTCTGAATTTTAGGCTGTAAAATGTCAAGAATGTTTTTGACAGGTCTGAAAAATTGATTGAATCATGAAGTTAACATCACTTTTATGAAGTTGCATTAACTTAAGTTTGCATTTGGGAAAATTAGGAGTGATCACACTGTTACAACTATAAAATGAAACCAACACTGACCCATGACCACTCATGAAAACTGATGAAATGGGTCTTAAATAGTCTTAAATTCATAATAGTCTTAAAAAGTTACATTTAACCTGACGAAACCATGGACTGACTTCTACAATGCAAAATTATCATTTAACAGTGGGCTGATGCTGCTGTTTACAGTGACTACCAGTAGAGCCACATTGTTTATTACTAGCATCAAACCTGTGAGCTTTTAGATGGTCTCTCTGTCCACAAGGGTTTGTCCTGAAAAAAATATCATTGTGTATAGAACAGCGATAACCCACTGACCTCCCCAAAACGCATTTCCTCAATGCGATCTGCAGCCAGCTCTTTATGAATGCTCTGGGAAGTCCCTGTTATGTAAAGGCATGCTTTATTCATGTGACAAACTACAGAAACAAGAGCAGGAAGTCAAAAAAACAGAGCCTGGTAGCAAATTTGCTGCGCAGAATTATTGAAAACACCCTTGAGTCAAAGCTGTATCATGTATACTTCACTGTATACTCTTTCTCATAAGAAATCCATGCGAGTAAACTTGTCTGGAAAACTTCATCATTCTTTCAGCACCTGCATCAGCAGGATTTCTGCAGGTCCTTAAAAACTCTAAAATCTAATAATCTCAATTTTAGGCCTCAAAATGTCTGCCAGGGCTTAAAACTGAATTGTGAAATTAATGTTGCTCTTATAAAGTTGGATTTAACTTCATTATTGCATTTTTGGGGAAGAAACTATATTGATCACACTGTAACAACTACAAAATGAAAGCAACACTGACTTAATAAACACTAATGCAAATGTTAAATTACATTTACATTAGTCTTAAAGTCTTAAATTTAACTTGAAACCTGCAGAACCCTTGATCAGCGGTGCACCCTAGCAGATCAGCCTTGGCCTGAACATTTCTCGGTTCCAAACTGATCCATCTCTTCTTCTTTCTTCTGACAGGACCTTGTCAAGAACCACCTGATGTACGCGGTGCGTGAGGAGGTGGAGATCCTCAAAGAGCAGATCAAAGAGCTGGCAGAGAAGAACAACCAGCTTGAGAGGGAGAACTACCTGCTGAAGAACCTGGCCAGTCCAGAGCAGCTGGAGAAGTTCCAGTCTCGCATCCCAACAGACGTTCTGCTGGACAATCAGAGCTCCCAGGTGACCCCAGACCACCAGCAGCAGCAACAGCAGCAGCAGTCCTGCCTCCACAGCACTGGCTCTGCTGTGTAAGTGGCTCTGCCTTGGGGCGGGCAGAGCCACTGTCTCTTAACAGTAATGGACCTCCATTTGAATGAAGTGTTACAAAATCGCCGTCGCCGAGAACCCTTCGATGAAACAGCGAAGGTGAAGCATCGGGGCTGTAAATGATCGATGGGACACAAAAGAACTGTTGACTCTGATAAGCACAAAACAGAACTTGAGACGCTCTGACCGGTGCAGTGTCAGGCCCGTCCTCTGATACCGTCCAACTTCGTAGTCTCTGTGTAGACAAAAGCGCTGAGAATAGAGAGCGGGCTGACTAGACACCGACGAGCGCTTGCTTTCAGACAGCCGAACCCTTCCAATAAGCACCCTTTGCGAGGGTGCGAGGAGGTCAGAGGTTGATTGGGCTGGCCCTGTGGGTGCTACCTTGGAAAGTGTGCGGGGACAGTTGCACCCTGCTCACCCAGGATTGACCCAACTGAGACGGTCCTCCATGTCTCAACGAGAAGAGCCCCATCATGCGGATTCGTCCGACCTCAAAATACAAGTTTCAAGGACTCCCAGTCGCACATTTCAGCCACGTACCAAGGACTTTTCCTGTACCTGCGATGTATTGCTCATGTGTTTGTGTACATTTAAGCATAACAAGAATAATCAACAGGATAAGCTAAGGCGGTAAACAGAGGTGGCGGTTAACGCAGTATAGCCTATTAGAGCTGGTGGACTGCTACAGTAGACTGATCCAAGTATACTGTCATGATTCATAAAATATAATCTTGTATTTTCTGCAGATGGGGCTTGCTGCTTATGGGGGAAGTTAATCCTGCTATATCTCCTGTTTTTGTTTGTGATTCTGAACAAAATTTTGTAAAATAGGAGTATTGTACAGTTGTTTCAAAAGATTGTTTTGTAATCTATGAGGGGACAGGCATATCTGCCCACCTTGTTTGCCTAGCTCCTTACAGCAAAGGATAACTACAGTGTACAGAGAAACATCCTGAGGTGAACTTAGTGGAGATGATGAGCAAGCAGAATCCGGCATTTTGTTGCTGCACATGCACTCCTGTTTTTAGCAGCCCCGTCCAGTAACTGGTCCATTTTCTTGCTCAGATGCCAACTTGAAAACGATGGCATGACAACAGTGCCTGTCTGTAGTTAAGAGGAACACATTTCCACACTGAGCTCTGTTGTTGTTGTTGTTGTTGTTGTTGTTGTTTTCTAGCTACCAAAGACTTTGCCTTTTTTTATTTTCCTTTCACAACAACAACAGAGGCCGAGCAAACCAGGACCATGTGTAAAAGTTCACAGGGAGAAGCTAGCGCTACAGTTTCTATGTATTTTGTAAAGATAACGGTATTGTTGCTGTAAAAGTATCCTGGAAACAGTTGTTCACTATGGTGTTTGGATACGACTGCACATTTGCAATAAACCTTATGTTTACATAGTACAATACGTTGACGCGTTGTTTTTTGTTTTTTAACTGTGTCCACAGATCTTGTGATTTATGGTTTGATGTGTGACATCACAAACTCCTGATAGGAAAGTTAAACTCATGATCTAACATTGGGATTTTTCAATATTATGGAAACACAATATCATTTCAAGTCCTTAAATAAACATCAAATGTGTTTCTAAGTGGGTGTAATAAGTGGCTGGTATTGTCATTACTAATGCCTTATGCTCTAATACACTATAGTTACAGTAGAATACCACTGACACCAGACCAGGCTTTTTTATAGTACATTTCCCTGCAATGGAGAGATTTATTCACTGGAAGTCCAGTTAGGGAAGACAGATGAAATTGCTGAAACAACACCCAGGATGATTTCATTTTCTGCAGCTGAAGTAAGAGTCTGAGAGACGGTGAAATTCCTCTCATTTGAATTTCAGAGTGAACAACACATTGTCTGTTCACAAACCTAACCTCGCATTCTTGAAAGTTGGAGCCACTCCACAACATCTTTGAAAATATGCTGATTTGTGTTGACTTTTGTGAGACTTGTTTGGTGTTTACAAGGTCAGTCTGACGGGCAGCATGTGATTTGTAAAAATCAGCACAATGTTGCAGCGAGCCACGAGGCTCCTGCTACAAACAAAGGCACTTTTTTTTAAAGGGACAGTTCACCCTAAAATCAAAAATACATACTTTTCTTATGCCTATTGTGGTGTTTATCCATCTAGATAGTTTTTGAGGGAGTTGCAGAGTTTTGGAGATATTGTCTGCCTTCTCTGGAATATGAAGAGACTTAATGGCACTTGGCTGGTTTTGTTCTAAGCGCCAAAAAAAATACATTTGAAAAAGTCAACACCAGTGTCTCTTTCCAGAAGTCATGACCCAGTTACTTTAAATAATCCAGACATTGTTGTGAGCAGTTTCAGGAAGAAACTACTTTCTTTCTATTAAAAGGAAAGTAGATCAGGTAGATTCTACTGTAAAAAGAAAGTAGCTTCTACCCTAGAAAGAAAATGGTTGCAGCATGAAGCTGCTCCCAACAAGGTGTGTGTATTACCTTGAGTTGCATTTAATCTATCCACTTACAGTGGAGAGCAGACACACACCTCTATAGCTGATATCACCAAAACTTGGCAACGCACACCAAAACAATCAAAATGGCACTACAGGTATGAGGAAAAGTGTGTATTTTTGATTGTGGGGTGAGCTGTCCCTTTAATTTAGCATGTTTACTCCTTGAGACTTTAAAGAATCAAAGTTTGATATTAGTAAGTACACAATTTTTTCTTTCCAAAGTCAAAAACAGTGTGACCACTAATGATAGTGAAGTAATAATAGCTGCTTGCCAGTAGACTGGAATCTGCCAGAGTGAAAAAACAGTTTGTCCTAGTAGCATTTCCCTTCAGACGGATTGGCAGCCATTCAGTGCAGCCTGTGTAACTAGATATGTTGTGGCTTCCCTAGTGCGTAGACCAGGCTCACATCCATCCACCGCTAAGAACAGAGAGACTCAGCTCGGGCTCAGAATCACCACCACAGATCAAATAGCACCAGAGTAAACACAGTGTCTTCCCCACTGCTCATTTTTACACACGAAACTGTGGTCTCGCTTGGTGTTTTGTGTCATAACAACCGATTCTGTGTGAAACAGAGGGTCCTAATCAATATGGCTATCCCAAAATGCATTTAATTAGTGTCAGGTGGGACGTGCAGTGGTATTGACTGAGGAGGACATTTGTTTAACGTAGCAATGAAGAGAGGGACAGGCGTTTATTGGCTCTTTGCACAAGACAGTTGGAGTCAGTCTCTGCTCCCTATCCAGACACCTGAAGACCTTGTGCATGTCAATTTGGGAAGTGATACTGCAGAGTTGTGCGAATGGCTAATGCAGACTCAAACACTGTGGAAAAATTCATCTGGCTGTACAGCTAGCATACATGCCACAAGCTCAAGAGGCTCACAAAACGTCTGAAGACAATTAGACTTTGGCCTGATTTGCTATTTTGATTTAACACCCATTCTGTCTTTCTATTTTGAGACTGGCTTTGTAACACTGTGTTCTAGAATAATTTAAGTGCATGTGGCTTTTTATTGAAACCAATTCACCATAAATCTCCAGTAATGGTTCGCAACTAAAGCTCAATCAGGAAATATTTGTCTCTTTGCCGACACCATGTTTCCTCTTTAGGTTTTCCATGGGTCTTGTTGTTTATTTGTTCCCACTAGTTACCTCTGAAAGTCAAGCTTTTTCAGGTCAGATCGAGTGTTTTCATGTCTGCCATGTTGCAGGTACCAAACATAAACAATGCAGCTGAACTTGCCAGTTGTACCTGATTTCTTGTCCAGTATGGTCAACTTTGGTCAACCAAAAATAAGCTTATAGTTTCACGGCAATGAGCTTTTTAAATATATGGGTTTGAAGGGTATTTTGATCCAAGTAGTTGTATTTGCAGAACATAAGACATGACATCCTAAAAGTATTATCCATATTTAGTTGAATTTCCTTGGCTTTCACAATGCACACATAATGAGCCTCTCTCAACCATCCACACACCGTCTGGTTGAAGGTTTCCAAACCTTTGGAACATTTCAGGTTCTTAGCTGTGTACGGGCTTGGCAAAAAAGTCATGTCATTCCAAGGCAAAGGTGGTTCAAGACGATCAGATGCTGTTCCGATCATACAAAATGCCAGCAAGGGATCCAGTGGTGTTATTCCCAAGACCCACTGGGCAGCGTCCAGGAAACCAAAGTCTCTGGGTTCCGGGTGGAGTATGGTTGCAAACCTGAAATGTAATTGATTGAAGGGCTTCACCTGGAGTGAAGCCTGCAGCTTAATTTGACTCAACACAGGAAATATCACCTAGTCCAGACATGGACTTGGACATGGACATGGACGATTTATCTGGTTAATTCTGATAACGAATAGGACTCCAACATGCACACTAGTTGTGTGGCCTTGTGCAATCTTAGTTTTGCTGTTTCATAACAGTGTGACACATTGGAAACTCTGCCCCTGATAGGCTGGCTCTCGTCTTCATTAGTTAGGTTGGTTATTGAAGCTATTTTGTGTGGATGTGATCACAGGTGTGTCTTAAAGTTCTGGCTTGTCGCTTGTTGTGTCACGGGAAGAAAAAGTTTGAAAACCACTGCTCTCCCAGTAGTGTTCATTACTTTGGTTGTACTATTCTTACTTGTAAGATGTCTATGTGGATTTAATGTTATCCATTTTAAGACCAAACCAAGATGTTCTAAATTACATAACCCCAGTTTCAACACATTTACTGTTTTACAAACACATATCAAACATTGATCTCACCCCCTGGTTAAAAGCTCACCGGCTCATGTGTAGGACATGTTCATATTCATTCATTTGTTAATGACTAAAGTCTTGCGCCCATTTTTGGCTTCCACCAGATTCTCTGAAAAAGGCAAAAACACAAAAGATCTGAATCATCAGGGATTACACACCATTTCCCATAAAGTACAGTAAAATATTAAAAGTGTGGGAAGAGCCTAAGGTGTTGAGAAGTTGCTTGAAACTCAGCAGCCAAGAGAAGAGTTTGTGTTGGATTACTAGTGTTATGCAATGAGAAAAAAAAAGAACATCTGTTTTGGATGGAAATTCAGGGGTTGTGCTGGGATAAGCGAGCCCTGCCTCCGTGCGGTTTGGTTCGCATGCAGGGAAATAATTTGGTCTGACTTCTTCTCATGCAGACATATACAACTTGTGTGTCCTCTGGATGCCAGCGTATTCATCATGTCAACATTAAAGTCAGTGCTGAACGAACAAAATGTCAAATTTTAGCAGTGTGTCATTCTGTAATGCTGTGTTGTGCGTCGCAGTTTTCCTGTAATATGACCAAGGAGTTGCTCTGCTCTTTCCTGAAGCAGTTCAAAAGAGCTGCAAATTGTTGATGACAGATGGTTATGTAAGATGAAAAATATGCCATTACTGCTCCCTCATATAAGAAAACTATTTACAAGCCTCAGAAAAACACAACAAGACTTCACACAACATTAAAGCATGACTTCACAAATATCTTCACACCACTTATTTGTTGAAGTGATCTCTGCAAAGCAGGTGTTAATGTGGACCTCTGGAGCAGACAGGGTCAAAGAATAAAAACACAATGCACTGCAAGTCTGTGGGTCTGCTTACAACCTGTTGGTACCGGAGTGGTTTATTGCTCCCTTAGTACCACTTTACTAATGTGTAAAACTTGACGCAATTTATTCAGCTTGTGTCTGCATAATTATTATACTATTACTTATTTATTGCCATTTAGTCATGACTGTGTGTCAGTTACTGCTTCACCCATGTGAGGCAGTTCTTGCCTCTGTAACCTCCTCAAATGTACAAAGTTCATCAGATGGTGGTTATGACTATATATCAGATGTGGCTGTGTTCAATCTCACACATTACTTTTTAGTTTTGTTCACATACAAACACAACGGACCAAACAATAATCCTGTCAACAATAGAAATGAGGTCAGAGGGTTGATGCAAGTGGGTTTTTGGCTCAAAGAAACATGCTGAAAGTACAATCTCTTACCTCCTGTAAAAACAAACCCACAACAATTTACCTGCCGTAATTTGTTGACAATATATTTTGAATTTATATGCTGAAATGGTGGGAGTTCGCTGTAGAAATACTTTTGGGTTTGAAAATACGTAGCACTGCCAGTGCTTTCAGGAGGATGAACCTGATGAACCCATGTTTATGGGGTCTGTCTGAGGAATGTATCTGTAGTTTGTCATGTTTCTCAAATCAAGACATAAATTTTAAAATGTTTATCAGCCCTGAGGATGTCGGCGAGCGTGAGCTTAATCCAAACTGTTGGTTTGATTTATTATATTGAGTAAATGTAGTTAGTCCCTGTCTGTCTAGTGATAGGTAAAAACACAAACTGTGCTCTTTGTTCTGAGCAGTTCATCTGTGATAAACACTGACATTTTATTATTTCAACATTTTAACTCAAAATAAATTATGTTGTTTATTTAATCATGAGAAAAAGCAAATCACATCTGATTTGTTTTTCAGAAAAACTCAACACAAAATTGAATAAGTGAGTAAAGTAAAGTGAGTAATCACTTGACAACTTCTTGTTTTTCTTCATCAGTGTGTTCAGCTGTGTTTGTATCCCAGTAAATCAAAGCCACTTCAGGAATGCTGCCAGCTCAGAACATCTTGTTCGTAAAGACAAAAGGTCAGAAGTCAGTGGGTTTGGATTTACGGTGACACCCCGGTTCATGGCACCACTGCACAACAAGAGCCTGCACCTAACCGAGCCCTAACCCTGCAACTTAAAGCCCTGCAGACCCCCGCCCTCATGTGACACACTCACAGGGTCAAAGGCAAGATGGTTGCATAACTTGTACCACACTGAAAATGCACAATTCCCAAGCTATGTTCCCTCCTAACAGTGGTCACTAATCACAAGACTGTCCTCTTGAGTGTTGAACATATCACAACACAATGTAAAAAAAAAAAGTTAAGAAAACTCATCATTTCAATACAACCGTTTTTACAAATCTTTTGAGTTTTAAGTCAAACTCAAACAGGTTTATTTGTAGTGAGTGTAGTGAGTTTTAGAGACCAAAAACATTCTTTATTTCAAAAATTGTTCACATTGAACTGTGAACCCAATTTGTCATTATGTGGGCGTGTGAAAATCAAGTAGTCACAATTGAAAATGTTACATTATTAACCATCATTCACTGATGGTTAGTAATTCATTAGTGAATTAACCCAACAATTTTTCTGTTCCTAAAGTTCAAATACTCAAGTTTTTCTCAGAAGAAAAGTAAATCATCTTATCAAAAGATTATAGTTTGGTAAAGTTTTTTTAAAAAGTTTTTTTCAAGACAAGACACAAGTCAAATTTGAATTAAAATTCAAATATTTAGTTAAGTCAGTGCCTTGAAATTATGAGTTTTCACAACTTTTTTTTTTTGTTTCTTACAGTGCTGAGGAGAAATTTTGTATAACAATCATTAAATTCAATGAAACAGACCATGATTTTTAACTTCTAAAATCTAAACCAGGGCTTTGTGGTTTTGGTTTTTGGGGTAGCTGAAATGAGAAAGTTTACAAACCAATAGAATCCAGAGCAAGATTGTATTTTTTTATGGGTTCTGGGTGGAGCTCCATGTTCACAGATTTTTCCCTAGATATCAAGTTAATTTAAAACACACAGAAGCGCCATATTGTTGTTTACAATGCACTACTGTGCGGCTGTAACACTGGGAAGGCATGTCTCTTGATCTATATTTAACATCTTGTATATGTGACACAAGCAATAAGAATGCAAGTGAACACAGTGACAAATGAAAGATGTTAGAGTTTTTTGTGGCAATACATAAAGATGGGGGCGGTTCAGTAAACCTCGACAGATGTAAAAACATAACTATGCAGTTTATAGTGTTTATGGAACAGTTTACTGCAGCAAGTTTACGGTCATATTACTTTGTACCACAAATATGGGTTTAAAAGTTATTTGGTTTGAGTTTTGGGGGCATTATGCAACTCTCTCTTCTCCATTGTGGTCTATTTGTGTGACTCTAGCCTTGGTGTGGTAAACATCCCTCATCCTCTGTTCCAGTTCGGGCCCTTGTGAAGGGAGCTTGCAGTCGGCTGCAGGAAGTTTAAGACGTAAACAGGGCAGGAAATGAACTCCAGACAACCTTGGGAATATATTTGTTTTAAGAGCCGGTAGAGGGTTTCCCTTTGGGCCAATCGTACACAAATGATAAACAATAACTTTCTAGTTAAGGAGTTTTCAATGTTTTTCAGACAATGGACCCCAAGACAGAACAAGGACCCCCTACTACATATACTGTATTGAATATTCTCGGGTATTCTCTCGTTTGCACTTACCTGTACCTGCAGTAACTCAGGGGACCCCTGAGAGGTAGTGGACCCTGTGTTAAGTACCCAGAGTCTAGCTGATTAATAACGTGTCATGCAAATTTGAATATTATCTGTTAGAGATGATAAAATATGATCATATATTGTGATTTGACATTCAAAATGACAGCAGCAATTGAGAAATTTGCTACACTTTAATGCACAGGCTTTAGCAGCATTGCCTCACTCATGTATGAGCCATTATACCGTCTTGACATCAACACAACGATCCCAAATCCCGGCTTAGTCTCTTTTTATTATGTGCTGCAGGGTGGAGTTGACTGGGTGGCCACAGCGACAAGTCATGTCAGGAATAAAGCATGCATATCAGAGTAGGAAAACAGATGATGAAAATAACAGTCACACTGTGACTGTTTCTATTTATAATTATAAAAGAAGAGGGGAAAGTCCTCCTTTGTTGTGACATGCACAGCAGGGAAAAAAGAAACAAACAAGTGGAAGAGACGCTAATAATTTAATGAAAGACAGACTGATGCTGCTGTGACCTTAACTGAACATCTACTTAGTTCATTTGCCCAAACATTTGAAGGATGAAACTCTGTAGCCTATAAATGTTAATTTTGAGTTGTAAATGTATGTGTTGCTACAAGCATTGTATCCTCATTATTTTTTATTCATTCATTATTTTGGCACATTTTGGCAATGGGTTATAAATGTTTATAATGAGGTTCTTAATTAGGTTGTAAACATTTCATAATCATTAATGATAATCAGTAAAAAGGGCAACAATGACGTGTTTCTTGCCAAAGAATGAGCTCACATTTATCTGTACTGTTAATCCTCAGATGTCATTGCTTACTCATCTCATTTTGTCTTGTCTTGTCTCCATCTCCAGCATTTATTCCTGTCAGCTTCATCAGATATTTGTTACTTGCATTTAACCACTGTCAACATGTTTTAGTTGTCAGAAAGTTTCATTTGGCACCAAATAAACATATGATGTATTGGTGCACACTTTACAATAAGGATCACTTTCATTAGGTGTAAATGGTAGTAACTCATTAATAAGATCAATTAGTAGAAAGCAGAAACCCAATCTTGCCAAATAGTGAACCCACACTGATGTATGAAATTGTGCTATAACTGTTTTATAATTGTTTATTAATGATTTATAATTAAATTAATAACCTAATTATTAACCATCTGAGGTTCTGAAAGGTTAATCTGTAAACTGGTACCCACATTATGACTTGTCATTGCGGGAAAAGCAGGTATTCAGTGTAATTCTTAAAAAAATTGAATATTTAAACCTGTGCTTTTCCCACTGTGGCGAGTCAAAATGTCACAGATGGAAAAGGTGTGTTATATTTCAACACCACGATGGCACAAGCCAAACTGTAACAGCTCTACAATAAAGCTACAATTTTGAAGTATCAATGCAACAGTGACATTATTTAACTAAAGAGTAACTTTGTGACATTTGTTGCTGTTTCTGTTCAGGCTAGAGGTCCCCTTCTTACTGGAGACACTGTAGATGAAGAATGATTGTGCCAACCGTTTTTAAAACACTGAGAGGTGCCAGCAGTGAGCCTGTTCACTGAGGTGTTTGTTAGAGAAATACAACAGTCATCGCTGACCTTTGACATGTTGACATGTCATAGCACGAGAAGCACAGGTGTAACTAAATATCACTAATGACGGATTTGTTCCATTACACAGCACCCTGGAGCTGCCTCTTCGAAATGTAATTAAGTGTTTAATTAAACCTGTGCTGACATGTCAAAATGTATGCCTTAAAATATACAAAGAGGCTGACAGAGGAGGATGTTTGAGATGCCAAAATGACAGTCGTTCGTTACATACAGTAACAACACTGTGCAAGAATAACAGAGTGAGTCTTCACAGTTACAGAATTCAGTTCAACTGAATGTGGTGTGGCTGAACTGACTTTACAGTTATAGATAAGATTTCCATTCAGGCTCATGACTGTTTGCTCTCTGTCTGGAAAAAACAGTTTGTCTCACTTTTTCTGTTTTTAAAAAACACAATAAACCATTGTTCAATTTGAGACATTTCAGAGTGGGAGAGTGTTATTGTTATTACTCTTTGTCACAGTCACACGTTTTTCTTGCTGGCGTGGGGAAAGCAATATAAAACATGATATTCAGTGATTTTTTTTTTTTCTTAAGAAAACTGTTTTAAGATATGGGCTCAGTATGTCACATGACCTGCAGGTGCCTGTTTTCTCATAGTTTTTGTCTGTTTTCTCAGATGCCAGTTTTGTGAGCACTTACAGTTTCACATTGGTTTCTTGGAAATTCTCAAGAGAAATGTTGTGTCAAGAGGAACGGGCTGACTCAGTGTTTTCCAGTTTCTCAACTCATCTTGCTCAAATAAGTTTCAAAACCTGCCTAATTTGTGACCTCTTGCTGACAGGCTGAGCACAGACACACAAAAACATTTCACTTACCAGTCTATTTTTCAGGCGTGTCTGGCAGGTTGACGCTCCAAAAGGGAATGCGAGGCAACTTGCATGTCAAACAGGTGATGCCAAAACATTGCACAACCTCTTCAAAAACAATATTGGAAACAAAAACGTGACTATACTTAATGATCCAGTTTCATCTGAGCGCACGTTCAATTTGATGTATGTAGGTCATACCTGGTCAAAGTATTTCACATTCCTCTAGTTGTACCAGAGGAAGAATAATAAATCACTTTGTGTTTACACCCTGCTACACACTGAGGTTTGACTCATAAAATTGGGAACATCTAATTGAATCCTGCAATGAAACATATATAATTAAATGATATAATTGCATAGTGGGAAACAAACAGAGTGAGTTTTAAGGCATCCTCAAAGTGCACACCTGTCCCGTTCTGCACACTGGCAGACCGCCTCCGTTGAGCTCCTTTTGGATGGCAGAACAGCGTGTTCTCTGATGGTTTATTGCCTTCCTGCGGTTTTCCGGGGTTGTGAACTTTATGAGGGTTGCTTTACAGCCGTTTAACCTGTCCCCAGCTGTGTGGAGCTATTGTGGCTCCGAAAGGATTGTTTACAAGTGGGCCAAATCTTTATGTTGCTGTATTGGCAGCTATGTGATTATGTTTTGTGAAATTACAAATCAGGCCACCCCTGTTTTGCTTTTGTTTTTTCTACCACTTTATAATGCTGCTGCATAATAGTTATTCACCACAGATGCTGCTTCTTCAAAGGCTAATAACTACGTTTTTAGACTCCGTCTTTATTAACATTGTAACAAACAATCCAAATTAAAGGTTTTCTTGACTTTTAAAACCAGATCAGTCCTGATTCTTCCTTATATTTTTCACTTCACACCTCAGGACTCACATCTGAGAACAATAAATTACAATAAACGTGTAGATTTATCTCTGTTTATTTAAACATATATATTTCATAATTTGTTATTGTAAAATTGTATTTTATATGGAGCAACCCCAGCGTTCAAAAATTAATTACACTGTCAAAATAGGAGTTTGAGCCATAAATGGTTTATCAGATCTTTGTTATATAAGCAGCTGGTTGCTTACCCCCACTCCCTCCTGCCCAGACTTGAGGAAGCTCAGGCAGGCTGCAGGAGTGCAAGATGAGCACAACATTGCAATGAGACAATAACAAGCGACAATGAGTCATATGCTGTCAGTTAATTAGCTGTTTATAACTGACAGTTGTCTGTCAATGTAAAGCGAAGCCCGATATCCTTAAAACAACAGCTCGCTGATCCAAAAATACAGTGTTGAGTTGGTGTTCGGACATTACGGACCATAATGGAAATTTCAAAAGAGAATTTGCTGGCTATAGAATTATTGTCAAAAAAGCCAGTATTTTAATTTAACATGTTTATGATTTAGTGCAGTAAATATATCACATATTTCTCCTGTAAGACTCCTAACTCGTGGAACTTGTTCATTTTTCTTCTCTCTTACTATGTTTATTGTGACAATTACGCACCTAAATACCAAAGCAAATTCCTGCGAGAAAACCTACATAGCAATAAACCTGATTCTGAATGCAAATTAAATCTAATTAGATCTAAATTAAATCCAATAAAATGCAATTGCAGCTCTGAAAAACAGGCCCGATCGGTTCTATGTAGGTTAATATGTTAGGTTAAACACTTCATGAATGAATGTTATTATAATACACTGCACACAGTGAAGACTTCATTAGAAAAAAACAAACAGAAAAACACTGTACCTGCATAATTTATATACTTACATAAGATTTTTTTTTTTTTTTGACATATTTCAACATTTCAAACACTCTCAGTTCGTTTGAGAATTAATCGTGGAGCACACAGAACATTATGACAGCTGTCTTTGTCTCCCCTAAGGACGAATGAGATGTGTTGTGCCTTTGGGCTTCTTTTGTCACCCTGAACAGTGGTATATTCTTTACTGCTCACTCCTCAATGTAATTTTAACATTCAGTCCCACGAGAGCCGTTCCCTCCTAAAATGAGCAGAACTGAACTTCTGTCAGTGGCATAATATGAAATGAATGAACGGCTATGTGTGTGTGTTTCTTTGAGTCTGCTTAAAATGGAATTCGTTATAGATAATGTGAATTTTGGGAGAAATGTGTCACTGTGCCTGTGTTACTTATGTGACAGAAGGAAGTGTAGAAGAATGAAATGAGACGTGAAGGAAATTAATAACTTGAGATTTCTGCTCATCCCGATTACTTACTGTAATTGTATGATTTATGATTTTTTTTCTCAGTAATAGTGATAAATTGTGATAATTCACATATGTGCATTGAAATCCTTCTTGTATTCTTTCATTTTTACCTATAATAATGTACACTTGATGAATGAAGCAGGATGCATTAGCATTCAGCACGATGAACTTTTTGTAAAAGGTAAAAGTTCAGGTAAAATGGATGTGTTTCAGCAGAGCAGTTCATGCTTTGTGTTTATTACATAACACATTTCACTGCCAGCTGCACAAATTAACACACATTCTGAGTCTCAACACAAGTGTAAGGGAACACAGGAAACTGTGTGAGCATGTTCCATGCAACACTTTAGAGCAATTACACTAACATTAAACTGGCAAACACAAAACCTGCTGAGCGCTTAAAGGCACTTTGAAAGTTACATAATATTAATATCAAATTAATAACAGTTGATAAGCTGACAACCTCTGCATTTTTTCCTTCAAGTGAATTTCATGACCTCAGAGATACACAGGTTTGCATTTATCAGTGATCAATTATCTTATTTAAAGTGCAGAATCACCATGCAGCACAATCCCAATACACGTTACAATTAAAAGAATGACAAATAACACAAGAAGCAAGTGAAATAGTTAAAATAAATTACAAACATCAGTGTTAAAGGAATGTTTGAAAAGGCAATTGATCTGACAACTTTTGCATTTTAGGGTAAGCTAAAGTGAAGTGAAAATAAAGAAGGTTTTAAAGGAGAAATTCGTAATATATTTACTGTAATTAAAAAAAAAAAAATCATAAAATGACCATAATATGTCATTAGAGATTAAGGAAACATGCAAAGTTGAAACACTTGCTTCTCTGATATCAGCGCTACAGCCGCAATGTCCTCCTTCTATTCTGGTCTGTCTAACTTGTGTTACTGTTTGCCTGTTTTCTGTTAGAGTTAAAAATTAATGCTGAATGTTTGCCCAATGAATAATTGTTTATGAGTCACAAGAAATAACTGTTAATCTTTTATGAGGAGTAGATGTTCCTAACAGTTAAACTGAGCAATATGTTAATGGAGTTTGACAGGCAGTGAGACAAGCAGTCACTGAACTCAAACCCCAGTGGGCTTTTTGTTTTCAGGATATCAAGCTTAGCTCTTCATTGACAGACAGTTATAAACAGCTGATCAACTTACAGAATTCATTGTGGCTTGCTATTGTCAAATTACAACGTTGTACTCATCTTGCACTCCTGCAGTGCTCCTGTAGCCTGCCTGAGCTTCTTCAAGTCGGAGGAGGAGGAAGTGTGGGCTGGTTTCAACCAACTTGCTATTTGGACTGCAGTATTCATTTTTTGACACACAATCGTTACATGTTGCTCCGTTAACGCTCATATGTAAGATGTGGTGCAAAAAGTACAATAATGAACGGATGTATATGTTCATGAGGAATGGACGAGACCAGGTTTTAGTGTTTCTGCAAATAAAATAATTTAAAGGATGTTTCCTATCTAAATACATAAAGAAAATTGCGTGGCAGGTACAGCACAAATTAGTGATTAACAGTGAGAGCAAGAACAGAAATTGTTGTATTTCTCAAATCAAAATAATCTAAAAAATTGCTTCAGAGCTTTTCTTGAAATGCAAACGTTACCACTGTAATTTATCAGTCATAAATGTGTGCATGTTCACAGCCTCTTTGATCTGTAAATCATTTGTCATGATGTGGTGACGGTGAGCTTTGAGGCTGCGAGGTGTCGATTTGCAGAGGAGGCATATCATCAAACAACATTCCCAGCTGCTCGGGTTTGGGTGACTGACAGTCTGAGAGAAAGAAGGCCAGACAGATAACAACCCGTTAGCAAAACAGAGAGTGTGAGCGTGCTCCTAGCGCCGGTATGATGGGTTTGACAGGTTTCTAGGGAGGAAACTCACGCAACAAGAGCATATTGTACATACCACAAATGAAATCAAATGCACAGCAGTGCAGTGCAAAATGAAAACCTGTCGCTGAGGCAAAGATGAGGTGAACCTGAAAACCTCAAGAGGATAACATCCATTCTTAATGAGCTATCAGTAAAAACTGGAGGGCAATGTGCCATTTGTAGAACAAAACATTCTTTGCGGAGAGAATACCACGAGGAATGTGTGTTTTGCTGGAGGATTGTATAGAATCAGCAACAAAATGTCTGTTTCAACAAATATGTCACTGTTTCATCTGATATCATTCTCCTTGTCCTCATTTATGCGTTGCATCAGCAAGGATTCATTTTTTAACCAGATTAAATTATGGTTTGACTTGACTCACTTTAAACCTCAGTTAAGTTTTTAGGCTCCTTTAAACTTAGCCTAAATTTAATTCTGTTCCACCAAAACTTTTAAACTCCAGTTTCAACTGTGATCTGGTATTAACCATAAACTTGTTTAGAGTAAGCTATCTATCTAACGTTGTAACATTTTGTTAGCTAGCTGGCAAATAATATATTTTGTTAAAGAGATAGTTCACCCAAAAATAAGAATTGAGTCATTATGTATTCACCCTGATTCTGATTGAGGGTTGAGTTTATTTTGTTAGTCTGCAAAACACTGCTGGAGTTTCACAGGAAAACAGTGTTGCAGAATCTTCTGAACAATGTAAGTAAATGGTGATCAATGTTCAAACCTAAAAAACATCATAAAATGCCTCCTTGCTGCTTGTCTGCATAATCCAAGTCTCCTGAAGTCCCGACATGTCGTTTACACGCCGTCACAGCACACACACCCAGTTCAGACTGTGTGTGTGTGCACGTGAACGTGCCTCCAAATTAAGGATCTACAGTGAGGATTCAGGCTAAAAACATGGTGTAAAAAACATTTTTCAGTCAACATGGTATGTTTTCATTCTGTTTCATGTTTTTTATGTTTGAAAACTGGTCACCATTCACTTCCATTTTTTTGGGGAGATTCTGCAACACCGTTTTCCTGTGAAACCCCAGCAGTGTTTTGTGGACTAAAAACCTAAACGTTATCATTATCTATTCACCTTCAATTGGCATGAAGTCTCCCCCATCTTCTTTTTTTAAAAAATTCTTTGTTTAATTTGTGTAAACATCTCAATGATCGATTAAACTCTGCATCAATAAATTTTGATTTATGAAACTGAGATTAGTTTTCAATTTTTCAACAGAGCTCTGCTTAAATTTAAATCTGTATTTACTCATTTTAAACCTAGTTTTGCAAACTCTGATTAGGATATGGATAAAAATACCCTTACTGCCATTACAACGAGATTATTAAATTAATTTAACCCGGTCTGAGCATCACTGCCTATTTAGGTGGTGTTGTGGGCATCCCTTACCCTCCCAGACTACAGCTGAACATTGTGATCTAATTCTTGGCTTCAGTGGAGCCACAGTTGCAGATGATAAGGTTAAGAGTATAAACATAACTTGGCCTGGATTCATGCTTGCCGCCCTGCTGTGTTGTCCTACAGATAAATGCTATGGCACGGAAAAAAAGCGGGGGCACTCATACACATATGCACACATTAAAAATAAACTCTAAGTGCTTTTCTACACATGCGTTCAACTCAAACGCAAATATCCCACCACATGCGAACCACACATGCAACCAAGCAAACACACAAACAAACACAAACTCTGCTGGTGCACATTCCCTTGTGCACTCATGCTGAGGCTTATGCAATGGTTATTTTTGCAGAAAGGTCACCAACATGCAGCTCATTTTCTGTGCTACCATGAGCTGACCTTCACCTCTGACCATAACTTTTCACTGTGAGAAAGTAACTCGTTGAAATAACAACCACTGAACTTTGGAGATCGGACGGCGCGGATGAGCTCTATCTTACTGAATAATTAGCTGAATAAACCTGCTCACTTCCAGACAGAAAATGTGTCGCCGATAATCTGACAGAAGGCTTTAAAATTCAGCTAGAATGTGTGAGGTGTGGCAGGATGTTCTGCAAGGAAGACTATGGAACTGCAAACCAAGATAAAAAAAAAAAAAGTTTCGTCTGTTCAAATACACATGACATGCACACACACACTGGCACACACACATATAGACACTTTAGGCAATATGCAAGTGTTACATAAATTTGTAAGATGATACCCTCCAGCACATTCTTAACACCTTTAGATCACTTCAAGATACTTCTTCTCTTGAAAATGTAAGTGACTCGTGGAACTTGCCCAGCAGTAACATGTGTGAAGATGTCTGTCTGTCACAGCAGACCTTCATAGAGAACAACCAGTTTCAAGTGCTTTTAGTTTAGTCTCAAGTAGCAATTATGTGCAGTGAATGCAGGCTAGGTGTAAACGTAAACCATTTAAACTGACAGGCACATAAAAAACTGCCACCTGTTGTCATTGTACTTTCAAGTGCTGGTATGAGACTTAGTCTGAAATAATGGGTGTCATGTTTCTGTTAATCCTTGTGCTCCAGCTACTGCGCCAAAGGACAGTTCAGTGTGACGTGGTTCATTTCATGTCATAGTTTATTTAAAAAAGTTTGCCTCTGTTTGTTTTTCTTTCTTTAATGTAAATTCAAGTCAGGGTTATCACCCCAAAAGCTATAGTAGTGCTCAGAGATTTTACAATCTGTAAATATTTTCTTCCTTTAGACCCAGAAACTTCACAAAGGAGCCTAAAATGTTTGTATAAAAGCACAAAACTTAAATCATGCTGGGATTGTCCTTTAAGAAGGCCTCATTTATTAATTATATATGATGCATTGTGTATTTATGATCACATTAATAATCAGTTGATACATTATAAATCATCCAATGATGCAGATGCATCATTGTTTTTGAAAAAAGTAAATTTTTTAAAAGTTGAATTCAAGTTCATATTCAGTGAGTGACATTGTTACTTTGAAACATGTGTAACTAAGTTTAGCTGAATGCCACTGTTTATAAAGATTAAAAAGGGCTCAAAGTACAAGATCCAAACTTTTTTGTTATTCAAAGAATTTAACAGTGAATTATCTGTGCACAATTTTAATAACATATGATATGCATTCCTATAATATTTTTTCTATATTTTACTGTCAGTTTTCTATTTATGCTACTTTAATTGCATTGTCTGCTTCTATTTTTCTTTATTTTCTACCTACTGTGTTTACTGTTGCACTAGAACACCACCCCTGTATATGTGTAAACCTCCTTGGATTCTACAGGTACAGTCACTGCAATTGTGACCAAGTGCCACTTGATTTTTTCTGACCCTAATTCTCACTGTGTCTGTCGTTGTGTAAGTCTTAATGTAGAGGACACTGGCAGGTCAGACACTGCTCTCTATATTTAGGTTACGTGTTCCCAAGGGAATAAAAACATGCTGGACAGAGCAAACACTACTCATAATGTACACACTCAGACGGCCAGCCTTGCACATAGACAGGCTCGTGAGCCAACATACGCTGCACAGCAAAACTACACAGACAGGCACATGCATGCACACACACTCCTGACCCTGCTATCAGCTAGCTGTGTCTGTCCATGGTTCCCTAATAATTCACTGCCCACCTTATGTACTGTTTGATAATATGGTGTGAAGTAAAATGAATTTGTCTTGTCACCTCATAAATAAATTCACAGATATATCCTCAGGGCCCGGCAAATGAATCGGACCATTCTAGCCCGGGGCATAAAAGTGACAGCTGAGTATGAGAACATGATATATGATGTATGCATGTTATATACTGCTAAGAGGTCCTGAGTGTTCCAGCACTCGCTGTACCGAGCAAGTTGGTTACAGATGCCTCTTTGTGTGTGGCAGCAGTCAGACAGAATGTTTGCTTTTCTGCATAATCACTCAGCCTTTTAACCCAAAACTCTTATTTAACTTATTTAGGTCTGCCAAAGTGCCACTTCAGCAGATTGACCTGCTGAAAAGATTACAATAATTTCAAAAGTAAAGTATGCAAACAACTGTAGAAATGAAAGGGAAAGAAAACATCTGTGCAAAATAGTTAATTTTTCTTGCACCAGTCCTTTCGAGCAAATTATTTCTGCTTGGGTTTTTAGTTTTTTAAAGGAGCAATATAATTACTGTGCAAAATCATAAAATTATATGTTATCGGACATTAAGAAAACTAAGATGAAATACTGGTTCTCTTACAACAAACGTACAGCCAGTATGTCCAAATCTGAAATTTCCTTTCTGGTCCAAGATGACTGTTGTAGTTTGCTTGTTCCACGTTTCATAGAATTAATACAGAATGTTTGCTGAAAGTAAGGCAGGCAGTCACAGAACTCCAACTCTACAGTATGTATTTTCAGAGCAGTGGGCTTGCAGGACTTCAAGTATAAAGTTGCACTTGTCTTGCACTCATGTAAGTTCAGTGTCCTTGCAGCCTGCAGGCAACATGCCTGGGCTTCAAGTCTGAGGAGGCAGGCGTGGAGGGAAACAACTTGCTGCAACCATAGATCATACATTAAATAGAGATTTAACCGATTTAATATACTGTCTGTGGTTTTCACTTGCTATTTGGACTGCAGGACTCATTTTGAACACAAGGATTTTACACATTGCTTTTTAAATTTCAACTTAACTTACTATGTCCATTATAATATTGACCATTACAACAAATCCTGCATAATCATAATAAAAGATTACTATGTATCACATTCATGCTGGTATTAATACAAAATTACAGATAAAAATGAACAATCGTTTACAACTTGATCCAAGTCAGGATATGACAGGACAGACTTATCAGAAAAGAGAACCAGACAGGCAAACAGCAGTCAAACAGACCAGAACTCATTGGATGACCCCATAACTTAAGCACTGATAATCAATGTGTGACGCAATTTTCAAACATTTCTAAGAACAAAACATCGATAGCAGAGACAACCTGTACAAGGAGTGATGCCAGACGGGTCGCTGCCCTCACACTTTATCATGTGCAGCTATGTTTGGCATCAAATAAAGATGCCCCGATGAATGGCGTTGTGTTTGTTTTAGACGGTGACTCACCTCTGGACCAGAGAGACGAGGAAAGTGACAGCACTTTTCTGATCTGATCCATTGTGCTACTTTCTCTGATGCAGGCCAAGGCCTGGCGAGGATTGTTACTGACATGTTGACCATCAGAAGGACAGAAGGTCAGACAGGATGGAAGGAGAGGTGCTACTGGGTCACATCTGTTTCTGCTTCTTACGCCTGTCAGCAGAACTGCTCTGTGTGTTTTTGTGGGATCATCACACAATGATAAAATATACTGGAGGTTCAAGGTGAGGTGATGTCCTGACACAGGGACTGTTTGCTGATGCAAAAATGCAAAAAGCAATGTATAGCTGCAGAAACATTATCCCTTTCAACCATCAGTTGACCCACTAGAGGTGTGTTGTGGCTGTTTATGCAGAGATCCTGTCTGTATTTTTCAATGCTGTGTTTGGGTTGCTTTACCAACCCAAAAATGTTGGCATTTGACATCCTGGGACTGAGACACAACAATGAACTATCTTTCTGGTGCATTCACAAACAGCTGATTCTATGTTTAAGTCAAACCCAATAGCAATAATTTACTTTTCTTGTTTAAATAAAACCCCACCCACAAGTTTTGCATTTCAAAAATTGTTCACAGTGAGGTGAGAAAAGTGAATAATCGCAACAAAAGATTATAAGATGGGATGTTAACTTTAATTATTTGAAAATTTAGTGAAGACAGTTGCTTTGAAATTTGAGTTTTCTCAACAGTGAAAGTTCAAGCAAGCACAAAAGACTTTTCTGGGTGCACAAATATGGGGTTGGTTCAACATGTGCACTATGTGAGTGCAAGCATTTTGGATTAAAACTGTATTTTTTCTCCATAAAGAGAAGGGTGTGGTTTCTTTCACTATTAATGAACATTAGACATGGGTGTGTGTTGTTTTCTTCCCTTGTTTGGAAAGTACAGCTGAACCATGGCCTTATGCAAATTAAAATAAGAAGCGAACATGAAGTGCTCCATCTTATGTAAGATACTTGGTGAAAACAAATCAAATGCCTTTCCAGGATTCTGAGAGACATCATGTCTGCATCACAAAATAACATTTTCCAAGCGTGTTAGTCTTGCTTGTCTTGTCAAAGGAAATGCAGCATGAAGAAGGAAGTCAGTGCAGATATTTCCATCTCTGGTGGTCCACGCCGTTTGAACGAGATTTTCTTTTTAATGGTTACATAGTTGAGGACTTTGCAGAAGCCGTGGGCATAGCTTTGGTCTATATTTGGTCTTGGATGAGGCAGGTCAAACTGAAAAAGAATATCTTTCCCATGCCTCTCATAGCAGGCACAAGTGGAATTCAGATTCTTATGTAAGACAGCGTTTTTCATTTTTGACATGTCACACTTTGGAAATGCATCTCCCCCCCATATTTGATTATACTACTGAAACTAGATCCCAGAGGAGGTTAGATTTGTTGGTTTAGCTTCATGTGTCTTCTCCTTTTTCTTTCTTTCAGTTCACTCAGTTCACTTACTCCCAGAACAGTTAAGAAGTATTTCTTTGCTTAAGATTTCCTTTGTGTTCAACTGCCAAATAAAGATGAAAAAGTAGGACCTCAGATGTTTTTTCAGCGCTCTGGATGTTCTAAAGTGACGTACAGTCATTCATTCAAAACAGTCCTGCTCTCAGCCAGTTGAACTCCAGACAGAAACCGTTTTGGGGGGAAGGGTATTCAAATCAGTCAATTTCATGCAGCCAGTCAGAGAGAGACAGAGTAGCGTGTGGTGTGGCCAAGCCTGTCTTGCATAACCTCTGAGGCAGACAGACCCTTGAGCAGAGACGTCTACGTCTGCAGACTCAACAGTCTTCACACGCAACACTCCCCGAGCAGAGGGTTTGTGTGTACATACTGTACAGTGCATGTGTGTGTGTGTGTGTGTGCTTAAGAGTGTATGGTTAAGTTTTGCTTACTTTGCTTTGTTTGTTTTGCTTCCCCGCACTGTACCTCAGCATATACCTATAATTATGTCTTTGATGAGGTGTTTATATAGGTCGCTGCAATATGAATGGTACATTAACATGTTTTTCCTATTAAGTTCTGCAGAAAAGGTTTCAAGTGCCAGTCATAATGTGAACACTGTAAAACTGAAAGATCAGAAGATGAGACTTTTACAAAGGCCATTTTTGAGTTTTTTAGATATTACAAAAATACATTAATGGCACATTATGACAGTAGAGTTTAATCAGCTTGCACAGTAAATAAATAAAGTGATGTAATATATAAAAATAGTGAAGGGAATTTCTAGTATTTAGGGTATTTATTTTGTGAAAAATTTAATACACTTTCTACATTAACAGATGTTGAAAGCCAGTTAATATATATCAAATTTTCACATTCCCAGTTTATTGCTATTATAATCATATATAAATCCCATATCTTTTATCTTTTTTCTCTCCCCAGCCTTCTGATACTTCTAAAATCTGTATGTACATGTTGTAAATTATTTTTATTTGGTAACACTTGATTTGAAGGAGTGTATATCAGACTGTCATTACACTGTCATAACCATGTAATTACACCTGTGACAACATGAAGGCGTCTTTATGAATGTTTATGACTGTTGTTATTAAGTATCATTGCATCAGTTATTATTTTTAAAGAAAAGTTGACATTGTTTGAGATGGCTGCTATGACAACTTGACAAAACTAAAACAAAAATGTCTTTTTTTTTTTATGACACTATCAATCTTAAATAAACTGAGCCGTAAACATTCACAAAGACTCCATCATTTCCATGATATGGTAATGACAGTTAAAGTCTTATGCACACCCCTTGTGTTACTGTTCAGTCCTACAGCACAAAGATTTAGGAACAGGGCCTGTGCAGACTGCAGATGTTTTTCAAACCGATTCTTTCAGCTAAATTCATGATACAGATCATATTGTCCATGTAGCAGCAAATCAATCACACAGACACAGGATGTGCTTCACTTTTCAGCTGGTCAGGATATGGAGCCATTGATTCTGCATGTTTGTAATTCATTATTTATACTAAAACCCCTGAATGTTCCCTACAGTGCATACTGGGATATGATCCAGCTCCCTGTGTCTAAAAGGAATAAACAGATAAAGACATGGAATGAATGATACACTAGACATATTGTAACAGGATGTATGATACTACACTGCTATCGAAACCTGATTCTTGGGCCTCCCAGCTAAAGAGCTAAGGGCAGGTTCACACCAGCCTTGTTTAGTGTGGCTGAACCGAGCCCTGGAGCGTTTACTCAGTTTGGTATGAATGCTGGACTTGAACTCTGGCGTGCACAACAACGACAACCGCTCTCTGGTCTGCCTCAAACGGATGGTCTCAGACTACTGTCAGCTGAGTGGTTGATTTCTCATCAGATCAATCTCAGAAACGCACCACTGTATGTCTTCTATCACTGGTTAAAAAAATATTTTCCTGTTCAGGTGAACTAGAAGCATGTTTGTTGCCAAAATATGAACTAGCAGGGGATAAAAACCTCATGTCTGTTGACCTGTGCTCCAAATCAACAAGAACATCGACAAAACCTTATGGTGCCCCATGATGTATGATATCCTGGTAGAAATGAGCAGATTTTTTTTTTTTACATGCTGACTGTATGACCAATAGAGCACGTGCAGAAATGATTGAAATGCCCTTCTGCTTCCCATGTCTTGAAGTCATTAGGTATTTTTTAATGGGTTTTTCATTATTTTCCTAAAAAAAGGTTTGTGGTCAACACAAGCTTAAGAGATTTTCATATTTTTCTCTGTAACATAAAATACATCAGTAAATACCCCACATGTGAATTTTGAAGCTCTTTAGTGTCTTTAAAAAAGGCAGTTGCTAATGAATGGCTACGTGCAGCTACCGTGATTCATTTTGAGACATTTTTAATTACAAAAAATAAATGACACTTCATAATTATGTCAGCATTATACTGTTTGAGTTGATTTTCAGATGATATTATAATTGTAAGCTCATACATAAAGCCTCTCATCATTAATTTGTGTATTTTTACCTACTGTCAAGTGTCTTGGTTGTATCTGCACATGCAGGTTCATTTATTCTCTGTCCAAGTGAACATTCTCACTTATTCTGTCCTCTATCATGGAAATGTTCATGGAAATGTCAGTTGCTTTGCTTTTTTTTAAATCTTTGAAGTCATTTTCGTATCGAGACATTTCTTCTTTATTTCAGTGACAGTCTGACCCTCTGGTAACACAGCATTAACAGCACTTATTTTTCCCATTCTTTGCTTCAGTAAGTCTTTTAATTCCACTGCTGATGCTGTTAAAACAACAGACTGTCTTTAATGGATCTCTAACAGCAGGAAGTCAAACTTGTAAAGTTCTTTTTACTCTTCGATGCCATCTTCATGAATGGACACTTTCTGACAGATAGGGCAGGAAGTGTAGTCTTATATGGTGTTATTGGGGTGTTATTTATGCTTATTTACAAGTCTTATGCATGTGCACCCAGTTATAAGAGTTTGCAGAATCTGACGTAAGATGTTTGTACAAACCCATCATATGAAGTAAGAGAGATTTAAGATAAGAGTATAGAAATGTTCTTCCGGCCCTAAGGCTGACAATCAAAGACCCACTGCAGGCAACTGATTGAAGCAATACACAATTTTCTGACATAAATACAACGTAAACAAAGTGTTTACCTTATGTTCAAACCAATGTCTTGATGCTGTTGACATTAATTTTAACACGTCATTCATATGAATCAAGGCTTAAGCCCTATTCCAAAAAGATAAGGGGATGAACATTCATTTTCCTTTTTCATTAGAAGAGTGTGTGGGATGTTTTCTTCATCATTTACTGGATGTATCACTGTAAGTGAAAACACTGGACAGTCACCAGCTGGAATCCAGCATCCAGTACGAAGCATCGTATGGCAACACTCCAGGTTTTTCTGCTCGGTGGGTCTGAGTTGAGGGTGGCACACAAATAAAATGAAGGAAAATCAAGTTCGTAGTGTTTGTTGAGCTTTAAAAAACAGAGGAAATGTTTGGCTGTGCAGGAAAAAATAACTTGGAATGTACAAGTACAATGGCTGGTTATATTCCCCCAGGAACAAGGTTTTGTCTGTGCCAGAGTCAAACAAGGTCAGGCAAATGTTAATGGTTCCACATTTTTGTGTTGGAGGCCCACACACATCTTTCAGTTCATAGTGGTGGTAATAAACAGGCGCAACCATACATTTTTACGGGGATATAACTGATTCATTGATTTTAGGGATGCATGTACTCACTGAAAATCAAATAGCCAACACCAGTGCCCTAAATCAGCAGGCCTGTTGCAGTGTGAGGAAACTGTAGGTGTTGTGGTATAAATAAGACTTTTTTTTAAACCAGGGCACTTTGTAGCAAATATCAAGTCCATGACTGAGACCTCAGTGCCAGATGATTACGTTTCAATTGCTCGATTCCTGTTATTTCTTGCTATCTAAGCTGCCTATTAACAATAGATTCTCACAGTGTCACTGGGATGAAAATAAACTGAGGAAAGATTTGAAACCCTCCTGGCTTTTCCTGGTGCTGCCTCAGCTACAGTGTGGGACTCACAAAGCACTATTCAGGTCTGACTGTGCGTTTTCAAGGAGTTTCCTGAGGGAAAGCTCTGCTGGCGCACTGACAACACTAACATGCCTTCTTTCTCTCTCCTCCGCAGCCACAGGGACTGTGGGCCTGTAAATTGGACAGGAAGGATCACCAGCCTACTTCAGAATCATTTCCTCCCAGCTGTCAAAGCACCAGTCAGCCTCTGAAGGGTGGGTCAGCTCCTTGATAATGTGGAGGTAGAGCTGTGCTAGCTTAGGGCCCAGCTGCTTCCTGAATCTGCTGAAGATGGAGCCTTTGCGAGCGTGATAACATCTCTCCTCAGAAGATATTTGTGGATTCCTGGTGATGCAGTTCTTACTTTCAAACAAACAAACATAAATTCCTTTTACATATATGAAAGGAAATGTGAATTTTAACGACTAAAATGCCAAAATAATATATAATATTACTATAAGCTTGTGTTGCATTGTATTCTGTATTATTTTTTCCCGTGTTAGTTCATCTACATGACATTATAAATGTATTATTACTTAGCAATTTATATATACTTATAAGATATACTTGAAGAAAACCAGAAGGACTCCAGCACACTGTCTCTCTTTCTGCTGATTTATTAAATATCCGATGTTTTGGTCTGGATGACCTTCATCACATATATAAAACAAGGAGACTGGCAGTCTCTTTGTTTTATATATCTGTAGAAATGTGTGCTGCCAGTAAACCTGATAAAGGTAGTCCACACCGAAACGTTGGATACTTAATAAATCAGCAGAAAGCGAGACAGTGTGCAGGAGTCTTTCTGGTTTTCTTCAAGTTGAATCTTCCTCCGACGCACCTGTCATACATTCAGGTGTGCAGAGATCTTTTTTGATAATTTAGACATACTGTCAGCAGCTTGTGGAGTGAAAATATATCCATATGAAAGCATACCAATGAATGCATCTTTTTATGAATGTCAGTAGATTTTTTTTTTGGGCAGATTCTATACAGTTTGCCTATTTTTCCAATGGCCAATTATTTGAACACCAATAGCACAAAAAGTGTCCCACTGAACTGAAAGCCCATTTGTCTGACAGCCTGTTGTCCTGAAAATAAATGTCCATCGCTCTCCCTGCAGTTTGTGCTGAATCGGTGGGGGTTTTGCCCTTCATTGGCATCTTTCTGGCCATATCAAATGACATTTCAAGCGATTTTACTGTCACAGACAAATTTCCAATGTCCAATAGCTGGTTTGACAAAATAAAACATGTTTGATATTTGTTCGGCTGTTAGATATTAAGGTTATTTTCAGAACAATGACTGTTTGCTTTTGGGACAACAGGCTTTATGGAACAATAGGTCATTGGAACAATGGCATTGCACCATTAGCTTAGTTTAGAATAAGGACTGCAAGCAATGCAATACAGCTAGCCTAGTTATACAAAGTTAACAAAGAAAAAATGTTATGTTGTATCTATTTTTGCCAATCCTTACCTTAAGCGCTTTTATGGGAATATTTTGAATAAGAGTAGTTTTTGGAAATTCTCTTATCTGCTTACTTTATGAGAGTTACATGGGAAGATTGATACTACTCATGTCTGTATGCAAGATATGAAGAAAAAACCAGTAGACAGTTAAACTTAAGATAAGGACAGGAAGCATAGAGGAATAATTTGCCTGGGCTAGCAAGCCCAGTTTTCTGTACAACAAATACGTGTAAAAATGATCAGTTGTGATTTTACTGGGGCGTCATGTGCTGGACTTTTTCTTGGTTGGAGAAGTGACTTTCTGGAGTTTCTGCTTGCAGCCACATGATGCTAACAAGACTTCAAAGTGACTCAATGCTTGATGGTCCCACACTGGGGTTTTTAGTTGTGTCTAGTTTGTCCTGCTGAAAGATAATGGACTTACACAACTGCATCAATGCCCTGTTAGTGGTCTCTGTCTTGGATTTTTTTCTTTGTCCTATTAAGGTGGACATCTTGTTTCCGGGTGAGCTACATACTTTAGGTGTGCAGTATATGTGCTAATCCTGGGCAGCATGAATCCAAACAGGATTTTTGAGATAAACTTTTACCCTTCCACTTAAAGTTATGGCATGTGACATTCTGTTGTGTTGGATCGCCTGACCTACATTCATTCACATGCTGCATGCTCACGCTAATCTCTGGCTCAAATGGTTTGTTTTTAGGTCATGTGGATCACAGATGAGAGAACATTCCTGCTGAGCATCATTACGTTGGATATGCTTGAAGGGTGCCGATGCATGGTGGACCGGGTGAGTGTATTTCTTCTGTATGGCACAAATACAATAGACAGATTAAGGTCATGGTTTCATAACTTGATCTTCCTCTTGTGTCCCTGCACTAGTTCTTCGCTCCACTGGTCTGGTCAAACTTCAGCATTAGTTGGATTTAGAATTGGTGCTGGTCTAGTATTAGCCCCCAGACTATAATAATCCATTTACCAGAACAGAGGTCAGTTTTTAACTTGTCCCGCCACACTGCATGTGTGACAACAGAAGCTTGTCTGGACAGTTGTCTCATTCATGAATCATAACTGATGACAGAAAGTTTAAAAAATCCCACAATGTTTCATTAAACTTACTGGACATTACACATTGTGACATTTTCTATCTACTCTCCTCCTCCTCCCACATCTTCTCACTCTTAACTCATCAAATACAGCAGCAGTGATGTATTCTAGCATCAGTTTTGCAAGTGCAATATGCTACGTCCAGGCAGACTTTCAAAATAAAGGCACAAATACTGCTTGGTTAAGTTTAGCCAACCCGTTCTCAACCTGTCATTTTGTGATCACACCTTGGTGTCCATGACAGACACACAAGGTGACAGAAGTTGTGATAGTTTGGGTAGGTTTAGACAATAAAACTACTTGGGTAGGTTTATGATAAGGTCATATTAGGGATTACAATAAGTATGCTACATTCATCACATGACATCACTATGTATTGTAACTTAAAAAGAGATCAGTGTTCACTTTTGGTTTCTCAGAAGACAGAAAACTCTGGTCTTGTGGGTGAAAATCTTGTGTTTGTTTAACCGTACCTCCTACATACATTAACTTTCTTGATCTTTATACTATGTAACCTGACTTTGACAGCACATCAAGACATAATGCTGATAGGGGTACCTACAGTGTCATAATTTAAAGCATAGGGATTCTTACTAAGGTACCACATTTGACACATTAGGAGTCAGAATGGACTGACTCTGCAGGCACATTTTTGTCATTAAAATACACACATGGAGGATAGATACTTTATATTACTGCTACAAAATATACACAAATTAGACTTTCAGTGATCCAGACCAGATATTTGGACAAGAATTACTCAGTAATCAAGTTCATTTCATAAGAAAGACAAACATTTTGACTACGATGTTAGGCAGCTGATATGGATTTGAGCTTCACAGTAATTACATGCTGGCATGTAGTTCATTTCCAATATTCTGTGCTTCTGTGCATAATCTAATCCAAAACTTGAAAGCGGATCAGAGCAAAGTTTACCTCTCGCTAAGACCCGGTGTAAGGCGCTCAAATGTGCTTATCACTGCAAATAAGTTCATTTGTAAATAACTATTCCACTTTCCCAGGGAGCTAAAGAGCCAGTCTTGTGCAGCACCTAACCAAATACCTACAAGGTTGTACACACATATGTAACATAAATGTGTAAACAGGTGGATACTGATGATTTGGTGGCTATGCAATCATCTGTATTCTGTTTGTTTTACTTGAAGAAGGATAATCAGGTTTAAAACACCCTGATGGTAGCACCGTTGTAAATCTTTCACATTAAATGCATGTCCTGAGGACTGCTGTAGTTAATTGACTCTGTTTATATGCATAGAAAATATCACTATGAAAGGGGGAAACAGTCTGGTTTAATTTGGCATAGAACGCATGGGGAGTTTTATACCTCCAGTTAAATTATTTCGCTGGTTGCGGAGAGTCACACAACAAATGTTAAAAGATGACGCCATGCCTTTTGGATTTAATTCAAACAACCTCAAAGTTTCAAAGTCCTAAACACACTGACATGCATCCCATTTATAAACCTATAAAGCCAGTCAATGAAAACAGCTGCTGAATTGGCAGAAAGCAATTTTAATGGTTGCTGGATACAACACGTGCACAGTAAAGGGCTTGTGTGCAAGCTAAGTCTGAGGAGTAGTGAAAGTGTAATTCCTCATCAACTTTACAGCTCTTTTACTATCCACCATATAACTAATTGCCAAATCTAAACTGAGATGCAGAATCCAACACACTGCTGTGCTGAAAAAAGAAAAAAATACTCATGAAATCTCTTCTCTTGTGACCTACATCGAAGATGCTGACGGGATTTGATGCAAAGTTGTCATGCCACAGACCAAATGTGTTCACAGGATGCACAGACAGAGAATGTCATTCTTGTTGAAAATGGCATTGGATATTGTGTTGACCTATGTAGGGGTGCTTTCATAATACAACAGAGGAGGCTCTTGTTCGTACTGGCTATGACTGCATCATTGGGAGGCACTGATTGTTGTCTGATAATGTCAAATGCTGGCTAAAGGGTCCCATTGCGTAAGCTAGAATGAGTCATTGGCTGACCATGCATGAAGTGTGCCTTTGTCTTAACAAACAAATAAACAAACAAACAAAAAGACAATAAAATGAACAAGTATGCATTTGCTTTGGTCACATTATCAACAAATAAGATTTTGTAGCTGGAATGCTATGGGAATCTTAATAGGTCAGAGAAAATGAGAGAAAAACAAACAGCATGTAGCAGCAGCCTGTCTGGCCTGGTGCTGGAACTTCTGATGCTAGATTGAAGTGCCACTTTCATTTTTTACATGCATATTTTTTGCCAGCATTGGTGTGAAATGACTAATGTTGGCTGTTGTCTCGTTGGCTAACTGGAAACATTTGTCTGATGTGTGACTTAACTGGTGGAGCATAATAAATGTTGTTTCATGCCACTGATAAGTAGGATGTCAAGCAGTAGTAAAATGTTCAGTACAAACTGCACGCCCTATTTAGTCAAACATTTTCATAGCCTAAAGATGACCATGATCTTTCATTCAATGTGAACAAATGAATTTGACTGCACAGAATGTACGTAAGTTACATTTGACTAGAATACATAAAATTTTAAGGCAACCTGGATACTAATTTTTTAAAATGAAAACAAATAAATTATTTTTATAATGAAGACTGCAATATACAATTAAGAAATAAGTGTCAAAATAAATCTTTTCCCACCATATCAGTTTAGGCAAGTACACTTTATTTTGAAATGTGGCGCAGTGCAGAACACAGCCTCATTCGATTATATAATAGCTTCTATTTCTACCCTTGAAGCAGTGAGGATTAGTCGAGTGAACAAGTCTTTTGGATTGGTTTCTGTACTGGTCGGGTGCTAGTCAGAGGCTGGTGGTGTTGGGGTTTTAGTATTCACACCCTTTAGTCTGCAGCCACTGAAGGAACGACTTGCATCACTGCCAGCTCTGGATAAGTTTAACCTGCTTGGCACAAAGATCACTGCCCGGTCTGGAGTGATCTGGATAAACATGACGATTACATTGCCAGCATTGTCAGATTTATTTTAAGGTAAGATGTTAAACTAACAAACTGAACTGGAAGCCTTTAAAATAATTAATACTTCCAACGTATGACCTTGACCTCTTTTTAAATGACCTCAGGTAGCACTTGAGCTTAAAGTCCACATTGTATGTTGGGTTGTAAAACTCCAGAGATACTCTCAAATAATATGAATAAAACTCAAATAAACACTATCTAAAATTCAGAGGTCTTGCTGTTCACTCTCTTCTTTTCCCTCCAGGAGATTTAGGAGTCAGAGTTGGGAGAGCAAATCAACAACTGTAAAGAAAGAAAGAAGACACCTCGTCTCTGCGGCTCTGCTGATCTTTTCATACCTATGCAGCAGCGGGGCAGCCTGTTATTTTTGGTTCATATTTTTCAAAACAAAATCTTTTAAAAACAATATAAATACTCTACTGTGCCATCTTTCCCCACCGCAAAGAGCTCAGCTGACACATGTCTACCATTCTGATGTAACATCTGGTGGCCTGGCGCTGAGGGAAATCCCATAATTCTCTGCGGAGGAGAGCGCCCAACGCTTCCTCCGAGGCTTTGGTCTGTTGATCTAGCAGGGATAAATGTTCTCTTAAGAAAGACAGCGATCTGTAATTAAGAAAACGCTGTAGGTTAAATTTAAACCTCGCCAGTGTTTGCATGTTGGTGGCCCAAAACAAGAGTGACGGGTTAATTGTTTGAAATTTAAGGCCTTTAAAACCCCAAAATCATGTACTGTGACACCAGTATAGTAAATTGCACACTGCACTGTCATGCCAGTCTTTCATCATTTTATGAAGTACACCGTGGTATAAGTACACTGCAGGATCCAGCTTTCTCCAGACATAGCTCTCACTGCTTTTTGGGAATCAGTAGTTATTTCTCAAGTTTTGTGTGGGGACTGAAGCATCCAGACCTGACAGCTTCGTTCTAGGGCACAGATCTCATCACAACTTAGGGCACAGTGGTACAGAGCTGGGAAAGAAATTCATCTATCCCTGGACTAATCTGCTGGGATAAGATCCACTTTACATTGCAGTCTTTAGAGTAGACAGACTATTAAACCAAACTCCAAAAATAAAATATAACAGATATATTTTAAGTACATCATTTATTTATTTGTTGGGGGGACAACTTCACTTTTTCATTAGTCTGTGTGTGTGTGTGTGTGTGTGTGTGTGTGTGTGTGTGTGTGTGTGTGTGTGTGTTTGAGGGGGGGATTCATCCCCTCCATCCTCCCTGGGATCTGCACCCAAAGCTTTGTTTATATAAGTATTGCCAATTTGCAGCTTAATTACTGTTTTGTATCGCAGTTCACGGTAATATGTCTTAAAAAAGAAGTTTGGGTGAAACAAAGTATCACTCAGTGATACACCCATGGCATGTTTTTGTTTATTTTTCAGGATAAGTGTCTGAGAGCAAGAGATGGAATAGCAACAGGGTAAATTATACCAAAAGAGGTCACATTGTCTGTAAATTGTTATTTGTGGATTTTATGGCCACTGCAGAGGAGATTACATCTAAGCATTTACGAGAATAAATGGTGCTACATTTATGTACTGTACACTGTTACAAGACTTTTATTCCCATGCAGACTGCAGCTTTGTAGATTCCCCTGGAGTGGCACACAGAGGGAAATTTTCCTCCCTGCCTGCTTCAAGGCCTCACCGGCTATTTAGACAGCTGCACACATCAGCCTGGTCTTAACTATACTCCAGGGTTATGGCAGATTAAATAAATCCGCTGAATTTGCATAGCTCATTGCATAACAGACACCTGATCGTAGGTTTTATTTACCAGAGGTTCATTGCAGCAATGGTGATAATCCATCTGCTTGTTTCAATGAGACTAAGCGGAATTATTTTGTTTCTGGGCACTAGCACAGGCCCTACCGACACACTTTGGACAATAGCCACCAGGCACTGAGTGTGTATCAACTTAGTTCAGCTTTTCTATCAAAAGACGCTGTGCCAGGACTCCTGGTGACACACATCTGTGCTGAGTTGGATTTCCACAGCTGACCAGGGCGTGACCCACTTCCCTTTCTTTTTATGTCTCCCTCTGTTCAAGGCCTGGGAAAAAGTGTTAGATTGAATCATGTTCCACTGTCACTGTTAAATACAACAACTCAACACCTCCTCCCGCTCCCCTCCCACTCTGAGCGTCGGTATACGAGAGTACACACCAAGCCTTGGGGCTCAGTAACTTCTATTCTGGGATACTGCTGGTTTGCTGTCGTGAGCAGAGGAGGAATTTCTTAGTCAGACTTTGTCTGATGATTACGGGTTTCCCTCTACCGCTGTTACCATGGGGATAAAACCAAGCTGAGACACACAAACTCGGCTGGTGACAAAGAAATATGAGAAATGGGAGGAAACGAGGACTCATCCCTGTTTGACTCATTAATCCTAAAATAGCCTGGCCCGGGAGTGAGTTATGTATTAATGCCACACACTGAAACTAGCTAGGATGAAGAGGGGAGAGAGGAACGCAAACATTGGTGCTATGTGTTCATCCCTGAGTGATTTCTCTTTTCCTTGGGTGTGTTTCATCAACAACTGTGCTGTATTTCGCCTCTCCACCTCTCCCTTTAAGTGCAGACAGACTTACAGAGTGGAGTAAACCACAGATCCACTTCAAGAGCTCTCCTGGGACGATCTGCCGGACAGATAAGAGGATGGCTGCCTATTACCAAGCAGGAAGAGAAATGAGCTCATATCTAAATGTAAACCAAGAGTCTGAGTCTAGTGTTGGATTAGTGGGTGACTCTAATGCAGTGCACCATCTCAAAACACCCCAGTCCTCAGGCTGTAGACTTATAGACATACATTCTAACTGTTGCATAAGCAGTTTGAAAGTAATTGGTCGATTTCAAGCACAGACACATTTTATGAATGACATTAAAGCATGAAATTGCGCTGACAAGATTATCTGTACACAGACATGAACATGAATACTGTTAACTGTACTAATGCACTGTGTACTGTATAATGTTGATCAAACTCACGCTGAATACTCTCAGCCATCACGCTTGTAGTTACAGTCAGAGTTTAATAAAGCATATGTTGTGCCTAATGTACAGTTGTAACCCGAGCATGGCAATAATCACATGATAAAAATAGATGTTATTAAAAGCCCAGTGTGTAAGATTTATATGGATTTATTTGCAGAATGAGTTGTTAATATCTACATAGGACACAGTGGCCACCATGTTGCACCACCATACGGTAGCCCAGAGTGGACAAACCGAACACTGGCCCTGAACTTGTGGCAACCGAAGACTCTCACACTCAACACACTTGTAAAGGGAGGGTGAAACAAGGTGTTTTCCACTAACATGTAGTTGTTCCAGGAACGTAGTTGCAATGTAACTTTTGCGCTGTGTTATAGCAACCTACTAAGGGAAATTCCAGTTGCTAGCACATTGTTTGAAACGTTGCAGGGATGTTGTCCCAGTATCTCCAACACAATGTGGAGATGTTGTGATGTTTAGCACCGTTGCAGCAACATCATTATATAAAGTACAGGAAAGGTTATGCAAGGATGCTGCAGAGGATACTGAACAGATGTTATCATAGAATACTTTTTGTTGTTGCAGCATACGTTGTCATGTAGCAGTAATATAACTAATGGTAACACGGTACCTGTAATGTTGCTGTCACATCGTTACAAATGATACTTCAAAATCATAACACTGCAGGGACATACTGTGCTTGTAAGGTTTGGACTAAAAACGTAAATCCTTCAATTGGCAAAAAAAGAGAGACATGAGCAACCCGAGCAGCAAATATATAGCTAGCTTTCAAAGTACCATTAGAGTTTAGTAATATTCTGTTGAGTCTGCTGTTAGAGCCTGCATCCTTCTCTGAGCTCAGCATCACTGCCGGCCATTATGAATCCAAGATGTATCCAGCGTCATATTTCCTCACCACACACTTTGAAGCTTTTACTGGTACAGGGTCACTTGTTCATTTCAAAAATTGATTTACTTTTGCATCGTTGCATCCAAGGTAACATTAACAGTTTTATCTCTATCTGATGATGTGTATGTGTGACATGGTGATATTCAAACATAACCGGTCACTGAAATTATGCATTTTAATTCAAGATGTTTTGATCACATTCAGATATAAAATTCACTGGCTATGTAAATTACCACAAAAAAGAAGAAATTTAGGCTAGCCATTTGACTTTCCCACTACCTCCACGGCCCACTAAAAGACACTCTGAGGCCAAGCTCAGGGTGTTAAAGCTCTCTCACACACACACACACACACACACACACACACACACACACACGTATGCAAACACAAGGGCAACTAATATACTCTTATAAAAACATACATGCGTGTGTATTTGTTTGCGCACACTAACACACACACACAGAAGCGTCAGTATTTATTGTGATGTCTTGCATCATTACGCTAGTTGAATTCACAAACCAGCACACAAATACCAAGCATCACTATTCAGTTCACTCACTTATTCATGCATTAGTAACATCGCCTAATCTACATGCAAAGTGTGATTATCAGCAGCCAAAGTAGGGCTGTGATAAAGCAAATAATTAACTAATCATCACTGAATTTCAGTCATACATCTCCACTCACTGTTTGCTGATTCTGATTGCATATTCACTATCAGCACTGGGCAGTTCTTACTACACAGCTGCAGTAATAACAACATAATGTGTATGTACCATTGACCTACATGCAAAAACTATTTATACCATGAAGCCTTATAAAGCTGGCTCTAAAGTGGTAGTGTGGACATTATTGCGAACGTTTGGATGTCTGCGTTACTACACTGTATGCATGGATTCCCCTACAGTACAAGGGAAAAGGATGTTTTTCAGGAAATATATTTTATATAACAGTTCTCTTCAAGACCGAAGGTTAATTGTGTTAGGAATAATCAGTTGACCTCGATGTTGTCAGTGTGCTTATGTATGTCCTGATAAGTATTAGTCAGCGAACACATCTCTAAAGCATTTCTTCCCTCATGTATCACCTTACATAAGTTGTCACACATTACCTTACATTAGCACTATGTGTGCAGGCAACCTGCGTAGGTCTTAAATGATGCAGAGAGGCATTTTCTACTTCAACAGAATGCACCTGCTCCTGTGAGATGAGCAGGAATATGTGCGACTGCCGCTTGCCATACCATTAGTTATGCAACAGATACACTTGTCAAAGTGCACGGCCTTGAGCAGGTCTTTGCCTGTGTGTGGTGTGTCTGACTGCAAACAGATGGGAATGTAAACACACAGGGGTAATGTCTAGCGCTAAACACACAACAGGATTAGTGTGGTTGGCTTGAGAAAAACACAGGCTTTGGAAAAGAGGTTGCAGTTTCAGTCCCTCTAGTTTTGGAGGATTGGATGGGTAATTAGGTAATGACAACCACACAAGCGGAGAAGCCTCAGAGCCTGCAGTCACTGAGGCAGCTCATGCATGTCTAATTTAATGGTAACCCAAAAGAAAACTTTCTTCCTTTTTCTGTTTTTTTTTAATCACTCCACAGAATGCATTGCTTTTTTTGGCTTATTTTACACAGATCTTTTCCAAGTCATTTTAAAATCTACAGTTTCCTTTGATACTAACAGTATTTGTAATGGGGCAACGGCGGTGGACTGATAAGGACTGCCATGTTTAGTTGTCTGGTGTATGACAGAGAGCAACCATGCCGAGGCATAAACAAGCAGAAAGACAGTTCCACGATTTAAATATATAATATATGACATGCAAATACAAACATGCATGCATCTGATACAGTGTTGTGTAACTGTCCTGACAAGTAAATACTGGAGGAAAATCACAGAAAATGTTTTCTTCTTGCCCTCTGCAAGACAAAATATTTCTTTCCAGTTGTGGTTTATTCAGCAACGTGAGCCCTTGATTCTTTTTTTCACCAAGCAGCAGGTTATGTAAGCAGGCACATTGGCCTACATTGAGGCCAATCTGAGCAGACTGCAGCCTACAAACACTCACACGAGCTTCCGTGAAGAGGAACAATGTAACGGCTAACGTGTACATACTGTAGTGCAGCTCAAGGCTGTGTCATGGGTGTGACTGCGTACCATATGGCCTTCGCCTCCACATGATGCTTAGTGGCACTCCCAACTACTGCCTTGTAAACACAATCAGAGCAGACTCCTGCAGGAGAAGTGGACATGTCATGGCAGAGCTAAGCAGCATGTGTTGAAGTCTTGTGGCTGCAGCTTTGCAGCAGCAGTAACACAGTGTGACAAGTTGACCTGTGTGTTTAAGAGCCCGTTTCCTGGGCACGTCTCATTTTGTTTTAAGTGTTCTCAGTGCCGGTCGCTGCTCATGCCGGTGGTGTGTTGTCAGTACCATCTGGCACTGTTTACTCTGCTCAGTACTGGTGGCTGACATTTACAAGTATGTTGTTTGTTGCTCTGTCATAAGTGGTTATTCCTATGTTACTGTTAAGATTAATTTTCATACATCACTTTGAACTATTACATATAGATAGATAGGTACAGTAGTGCAAATGTAGCAGTGCAAGAATATTGTAAACTATGAATAATATAAAATGAACAAATACAAGTGTAAATACAAAGAAATTGTGCATGGGACTTAAATAACTAGTAACTGACCATCCAGGATCCCAGACACATAGTAAAATAGATGAGCTTTCTATTCTACCTCGCTATATTTTATATTAAAACACTGAGGTACAGTGTAATGTTCTAACCTGTGGAATTGTTTTGTATTTGTCAGTAATTTGGTTACTTGTATGTGTGCAACATATGAGGGTTTAGACATGATTCCTCTGAAATAATGAAATGCTACAAGAAGTAAGCAAGTCATCAGACGTCATACCTCAGGAAACCACAACATTTCCATACAACCACAGGCTGTGTACAACTTGTTACTATAGTAACTGCATGTAACAGTAGAAAATGTGATGTGAACGCTAGTATGGTGCATCGTTTCATAATTTTTCTCTCGACTGACTGTCTGCTTGCAGGCAACGATAGGCGAGTCGCTCTCTGTATGAGTCACACAGCCTGGTTACTAAACACCAACAACAACAGCGCCTCGCCGCTCCATGGCAACTGTGTGTGCCCAGGGTGGTTTGAGTTTACAGTGCAAATGTAAGGAGGTACCACTGTTTCTGAGAGAGAGTAACAGACACAACCTCTAAGAAATCAGCTCTGTTATTGTGAAATGCGACTGAAGCATCCTCTTATCATATCTGCTCTGTATCCTGAGACTGAATTGTCAGGGCTCTCATTCTGACACTTATCTCGCTCCCACAACCCCACCCCTCTTCAACTCAATAACCCCCCACCCCCCACCCGCCGTTCTGTTTGTTTCCTTTTCTAGAATGTTCCTCCTAATGTACACCGCTCCTCTGTGCTCTCAGCCTTTTCTAGTAATTTCTCAGTTTCTCTGAAATCATCCAAAATACATGCAAAATTCTAATTAATGAGAATAACATTTGCATATAGTGAAGGCAATGCTATCAGCTGAATCAGATAACCACTGAACAGCAGAAATCATCTTGTCTTTCACTGGGATGACCGGCAGGTAGTAAGTTTACCTTCATCAGCTGTCTGCGATGTTGATGTCATCAGAACTAGGTCAACTTCTCCATGTGACAAGGTCAAATCCTCCGTGTGGCTTTTCTATTTCTTATAATAGATTAGGACCACCTTTCATCCTTTCTACTTTAGCACACCGTGCTACCTTCAGGGATGGATGAAGCATAATTAAAGGGAATCAAGGGATTTCCCAGGGGCTCTTGTACACTTAGATATCTGGGATGCCTCGCAATATTCATTACACGGTCGACACGTGTGTCTGGTTCAACAGAGACAGGCTTAACCATGAGGACATCATGTCCTGTTATACATGAAACCTTGCTATGGTCTAGTAACGTAATATTTCATGTCTCTGTTTTTAGCTCATTTTTGCACTTGTTAATGTTGTTTTAAGTATTGTTTTATTTGTGTCTTATCTTGTATTGTTTTCTTTATGAAACTTTTTATGCTGCCATCTCTCATGTAAAACCGGCGTCTGACCTAAATGTGACTTACATAGTAAATAAACGTTAAATAAAAAGAAATAAAATAAAATCAGTCACAGTCATTTTAGCAGACGTGAAAATGTGCAATGTAAAATTAAATGAAATGAGTCACAATCTAAAGAGAAAGTTTCTTTGCCAGTTTTACTTTTCTTTCTTTGCCCTGAGTTGATTTAGAGATTCTGTTATAGAAGAGTTCATGTCAGTTTGTCTTTATTGTTCTTCAATGCTTTGACTCTATAAGGGCTTCACAAACAAGGTAAACTGAAACCAAAATAGATTTAGAAGAGATAGGCAGAGAAGCTATTTTAACACGTGTAGCTTCAAGTAAATATTCGGAGAAAATTTATAAGGCAGTTATCCTCTTCAACACGTTATGAAAATCCCAGGAATGTAATTTCGTAAAGCTATGTTGTACAAAAATGGTAAACTGAAGATGCATAGACATGTGGGAGATCTCTAAGACACTGGTATCAAAAGCAATCTAAGATGAGACAAACCCTCATCCTGCCAAATTTAACGCCCAAAGACTACCGACGCAGAAATAAACTACTATAAAAAAAACAACCATCATAGAGAAATGATAACGAATTTCTTCTCAAAACAGTCATGTAATAAATATCACCTGAAGAAGAGCACATGAGGAAATCTGTTTCTGCTGCATCTGTGTCTGTCTCCTTCAAAGTACCTCTACCCCCAGTGATGTTGCGTAATGTTTAAAAATTAGGATCCATGGCAAACATGAAACAGGCACAGATCGCCTCGAGAGGTTGGGTTTGGTTCATCTCCACTTGAACTCTGGAGTGACCCCACCATCCAAAACAACTGGCTTGTGCATTGCCTTATGGGAAGCTCGCGTTGGTATAGCTATCTAATCAAGTTTATCTGATGCACTGTCTGAGAAACAATTATGTTGCAAGTGTGTGGTGGCATGCACCAGTTAGAGACCTTGTTTTCCATTTGCAGTATAGATTCTGTCTGGAACTGGATATTTTGTTCATCCATTGGTAATATTAACAGCATTAACACAATAAAAACAATTAGTAATACACACTGCTGGAGCTCCATCATCAGGAAGAGAAAAAGAAAGAGAATAAAGTGAATGAAAGTGAAAATGAATCAAGGGGCAAATGCAACAACTATAAAAAACCCTGAATATGAACAAAGCAAATGAACTACAAGTTTTGTCTCACCTGCCTCATCATGTATGAACACATTCTGCCGATGGTAATATGAACCAAATACACTGCCAGAAAAGCAATGATGTGAATCTTGTGAGGCACAAAGAGAGACACAGAGACAGAAAGAGAAAGAAAAACAAGGATAAGATCATTCTGTGTTGAAAATCATAGGCCCATTCTGCTGAGCAAGACAACTTTTTGTTTAACAAGCCTCCTCCTTCCTCCAGACCGCTGTAACAGATGAAACATCTCCAAACCCTTTAACTTAAGAAAAAAAAAGAGCTGGAAAACAGACAATGATGTCAACCCTGGGAGCTCAGCAGCTTTTTTTTTTTATCTGCTTCCTGTTTACTCTCTTCTGTGTCTGCGTCTGTCAGCGGGAGCGTCGGGAAACACCTACTGCTCAGCTGCCTGGGAGAGGCAGGGCACAGCAGCGAATGTGCCTATTGTCACCAGACCCCTTACCGGGCCTTATAAGGACAGACCCCCGTCGGCTCCCACCTCTGAGCGAAAGCAGACGGGAAAGACGCAGAGGGTTAGAGGGGAAAAAATAGAAACAGAAACTGTTGATGGAGGGGTTAAAGAATGGCAGGAGAAAGGTAACATTAACATAAAAAGGGGGAAAAAACAACAACATGGACTGCAGACTGGGGAAACCCCCTCTTGGTCTGAGTCACCATCAGGAAGAAAGCCAGACCCAGACAGCCTTTCCACCTAAAACCCTCCTCAGCCCCCCTCCCCTCCACTCTTAAAACGGCTGTCTGGTCCATAAAACGTCAGGTGGAAACTGCCCCTTATTTCTTGAAGAGACACAAACAGCTGAGATAGAAGCTACTTTTGACACCAGTTGCACCTGTCTGATTAGAGATGGGTTGTTTCACAATCTGTATGAACAATAGTTGGATAGTTGGGGTATCTCCCCTTATTACATAATGTTTTCGTTTGTTGTTCTTTGCATTGTTGTTGTGTGGTTGCTATGGTGATGGATAATTGCTGTAAACACTGATGTGAAAAAAGGAAGTGGAGGGAAACAATACTTTAAGAACATGGTGTGACTTTCTAGATTGAAACTGCAAGCACACCAGATGTCACCTAAAAAGCATGAGGACAGTACAAATAACAAATCATGTTTCGTGTTATTTGTGGTGTGCTGATTTATTTTAGTATGAGTATAGCATTTCTTATGTCTCATAGCCCATTGTCAACAAGATTTTTTTTTAATGTATTTTGCAGGAAATGAGGCGGGTTACTAAGTTACAAAGTTCCGCCTTTAACCAATGTGTTGGTGAAAAGTGCTGAGACAACGCACAGAAGCACGGTGATGTCATTATTTTGACAGCCCTTCCCTTCATTCACTGTTGGCCATATTGGGTAGAGAAAAAAAAAGAATCTGCGCAAAATGATTGGCCATTGAAAATGTCGCACCACCCTGCCGTCACAGGCTCACACATCATTTTCTAAAGTGGGCACATTACGTCGTGGTCCACTTCTATATTTGGTGTTAACATAAACACTACTGGTTGTCAATGAAGCTCTTGATGGCACAAGAGTTTCATTCACCCTCCTGCTCCACAAATGACCCGTTTCATCGTCACTGCTGGAGGTGCGGGAGGTTCAAGTCAGTGTAAACACACTAAGTGGATCTCAGCTGATAAACTCTTTCAACGGTGCTGCTCTGCCCCTAACAGGAATTCACCTCCATATGTGGTTTGGACTCTAAACAAATTAGTGTCCCCAAATATGAATAAAAACAAACCATTTAAGAAACTTACTCAAGTGAAAGTAAAACGTACCTGGTTAAAAAATGACCAAAAAATACAAGTTACTTTCCATTTGAATATTTTTTTAGGGTGAATTGCAATTATGAAAGTAAGGTTACTGTTGAAGTTGGCATTACACACCAATTTTAAAGCTCAAGTCAGGTCAACTCATTTTATTTCCAGTAATTAGTGCCAAATCATAACAGAAGTTATCTCAGGGCAATTTTCATATAGAGCAGGTCCAGACTCTACTCTTAAAGAGATCCAGTAATTCCCTCCAAGAGCAAGCACTAAGGCAACTAAGATGAAATACACTAATTCCTGAAAAATAGCTATGTTTTTCCTCATGTGCGTAACTTGTAACTCAGTACCAGCCGTCTGTCACACGGTTCTTTTTTATCAAAAACAAACACTGATAATGGAAAATATTGTAAGGTTGACCACTACCATTATAGGCCAAAGCCATGTGGGCACAAGAAGCCTTTTCTCTTCCTCATTACAGTGATTCACATCTACAGCTCTGTTAATGTTTGTTTTCCCTTTAGGGAGGGGAAGAGACACCCATTATTAGTGTACCAAGTGAGTTGGGGGCCCCATAATTTCTTTTTCCAGTGATGACCTCACCTCTACAATATGGCCCTTTTCCTGGCCTCAACCTCAACTTTTCCCCACTATCTTAGTCAGCCAGTTCTCAGATTCATGTGCTTCTATTTTAAGCCTCTATTTTCCATCATTCCTCCAGTAGGCAGACATATATAATTGTGCTTTTCTTAATATGGAAAAGGAAAACGATGAAACGCTATGCACAATGGTTCTGGTGTTCTAGTTGGACAAAAGCACAGTTAGCCTGAAGAGGTCTGATGCTAGGGCTCTGGGATTAGCTGCACAGAGATGCTAAAAGTGACACCAGGTCAGCAGCTTGGATTCAAGTCACCTACTGTAGCTGCCAGGGTGTTTAGGAGACAAGCCATGTCTGAAAATGTGGGTCAAACCCAACACCCTGTAAATCCATGTGTCTGAAAATGAAATGAAAGGATTCATTATTGCAACCATGAGCACACACAGAAGCACCGAAATACAGGTTTGCAACTAGTTTAGAATATAATAGAGTGTCATAATTTCAATGACATAAAAAAAAAAGAAAGATTAAAGTGTAATTTACTCTCCCACTGTGACTGGCTGACTTATTGATTTCTGCCCAGTCAGGCACTCAACATGACCAAGTGACTTATTTTTCAAATACTTAAATATTTTTTCCCTTTTGGCTTCATTTAACAGGATGACCAGTGTCTCTCTCTATGAAACCAGTCCAGGGTTCCAGAGTTCCTGCTCGACATGACAGCCTGGCAGGTAAAATGTCCGGCCCTTGACAGACGGCTGCGAGCAGCCAAAACAAGAGCTGGACCAGTCCCAATCCCATTAACAAAGTCATGAATGGATGCCTCATTGTATAAATAGTGCATGTTTTTCCCCCAGCACAGGTGGGAGGCATTTCAAATCATGAACAAACACAATAACTACTTCCATTGCCAGGGGTGACTCCTTATTTTAGAGAAGGAGGGCGGATACTCATGATGGGACACACCCGCTCCCTGAAAGCTTTTCATACAGGTATTTCTGTACTATGTCTGGATTGGAAGCCATATGGTTTCAGATCTTTTACCTCTCACCAACTGTATGTGTTAAAATTAGCCCCATAAAGGCCAGAGTTTGCATGAAAGCATTTCTTTGTGAGGTTTAACTAAACTCATTCAAGGAAATTATCATAGTTAGGTAAGGCCACAAAAAAGGAAAAAAGGACATAATTGAATTAGCTGTCCACCAATGTGTGCAGTCAGTCAGACAGCTGATCAAGAGATAAATGGAATGTAATTTATCTAAATTGAGGCCCGACATATATACATAAAGAGGCGGGCACAATGCCCCTTCACTTAGGTTTGAATTAGCTGTCAAATTTGATTCCATGCCACAGTCAGAGAGGACTGAATGCACTAAATGGATTCCCTGGGATCAACGCCAGTCACTGATGTCTAACAACCAGACACGCTCACATGAAACTCACGCTGCACAAAGGGATTTCTTGCGTCACTGAAATGTACAGTATGTAACACTGGCCTACATATGTTTAACCCACATACTCTATGTGCGGACATAAATGCCTTTACACACATATGTTGTCTCACACACACTACTCAACTGAAAAGATGTAAAAAAAAAAAAAAAAAAAAGAAGAACTAGACGAGGTCACTGTATAGGCTGCAGCTGAAACCTGAAAATAACATTCAGACGTAACACCTTTGTAATTACCAACCTCTTCATTAGTAACTGTAACTTAATGACATATTTTTTGTCAGTAATTGTAACAGATTGCGATTGCATTTATTTTTAATTTACTTACATGTAACTAGTTACATCTAAGTAGTTACTTGTGTGTTACTTATTTGTGTGTAATTTTGTCACAATTAGCAAATGATTTCTTGAAGTATGGGCAAAAACATATTTTGTGACCTTTTGCCTTTGACCACCAAAGTCTAAGCAGCTTATTCTTGAGTCCACGCAGACATTTGTGTGAAATTTGAAGAAATTCCCTCCAAGTGTTCCTGAGACATCATGTTATATCAAAAATAATTGTGCTGATCGGTCCAGCAGTATTCGGGTTCGGCTGCAGACAAGCGCCACGTCTGTCGATCACACGCACAAACACACAGACACCCGAGCAATTGCACGATCCACTCCGGGATTATGCTTGGCAGAGATAATGAATGGCAAACTGATGACAATTACCTCACTGAAATTGTTTGAGTGACCACATTGTGACACATTATTATCTGGGACATCTGATACCATCATGTATTCTTAATATAGAAAGCCTGTGTGCTAAGCTTTACGTCTGTAGCATACAGACTCTCAGAGGAAATTGGGTTATGAAACACCAGCCTGCACGTTTGCCAGACACATGACAGCAAACTTCAGACTATTTATGAAAACCAGATTTTGAGAAAGCCGGTGTTTAAATCTGGCTCGATATATATATTTATAGTTTAATCTTGCAGGCATGAGTAATACAGTTAAGTTTGTCTTTGTCTTCTGTGGCTTTATTCCCATAGTAGTGGCGATATATCATGATATGAAAAAGCCTAAAATAACTTTATTCAGCCTGAGTAGGATGTTACAAACTTTTAAAACAAACCTTCAGCAGCTTCTGTGTTATGTTTTTTGTGTGTGTTTTTTGGTGACTTCACAGATTTCCACATAAGCACAATTACACTTTCAAATGGGTTGATATAAGTTGAGTTATTCTGGTCAGAGTTTCCAAAACAAGCATTAACAATTGATGGACTCCCTGAAAGCGAGCCTTAAAGATTCATAACAGAAAAGTGAAGGAAAAAACTGTGACCATCAAAGCAATCTACCACTTCCATCCTTTATCGCATGGATCAAAAGAGCTTTGATCCACTGGCGGGACCTCTATTCTTTCAGCGTAGTCTGTCTATAATTAGTCTAACAGAAGGCCTATAACATCTCAGAGTAACAATCATTGGTAAAGAATGTGCACAGCACTTCTACTTCCCCTTAAATAAATTGCAGGAGCAGCTGTATATAGCTGCTACTCTTCACCATGTCTGACTCAGCAAAATTAAAAGCACAAAACAGGCAGTGAGCAACATGTACGGGAGAGGGAGAAGAGGAAATCTGTGGTCCATTAGTGACTGTTTTATTTAGGGGTGGAAGAAAAAGCTATTATTAGAACATGACCACAGGGGAAAAACCAACAACAACAACAACAACATGCTTCACAAAACAAAAACAGGCATAAACATGACATAACACCTTCAATAACTTTAGTGCAAATGCTTCCACTCTGTTGTTAGCAATTATTTTCTGCTTCATGTTGCCCCTGTCTCTGTTTATATCCACAAAAACAGTTGATTGAGCCCAGAGACTGACAAGAGGGGCCATGAATGAATGGAAAAATCAGAGTAACAGAAAGAGGAGGCAGAGCAGAGGGAAGACGAAGGAGAAAAAAGAAGTAGGACAGAGAATATCTAAACATTTCCAACACCAACATTATATACAGAGGCCACCCTGTCGGCTGAAAAGAACATCTCTATGGAAAAACATCTCCATATGCTCAGTGTCTGGGGAGCCAGTGAGTCAAAGGAAAGAAAAAAAAAAAAAAACATGGATGTTTTTGACAGCAGTTCAAAGGAAATTCTGAAAAGTATGATTGGCAAGTATTGACTGCAGTGACTTATTAGCGTCTGGGATGGGCTGTGGTTGAAAACTAAGAAATTAGGTCAAGAGAAAATGTGTTTGGCTAAATGGCATCACAGGTCTGTTTGTCTGAAGGAGTAAAACCTGCTGGTGAGGAAGGCGTTGTCTTGTTTTTTTTTTTTTTTTTGTGGAGTTTTGATAGAGCTTGCTCGGTGACGTGGGAAGTGGAGAAGAGGAAGACGGAGCCGGGTGGAGGGGGGAGGGGGAGTGAGAGACAGACAGAAACAAACAGAAAGAAAGAGAGAGAGAGAGAGAGAGAGAGAGAGAGGCTGGTTGGCTTCCCTGCTCCAGCTAGCCATCTATCTTTGGCTGTGCTCACGCCCCAGCTGCTGCTGGTTCAAAGTACGGTCACTGGCAGGGAACCAGGCACAAGGCTGCGAAAAACACCCACACAGCCACTTCACATACAGTGGGAAGTGAAAAGAAACGGAATGTCTTTGGAAGAAACAAAAGTCTCGGACTCGAGTCCAGTGTCACATAACTTCTGCTGCAGAACGAGCAGATTGTCTAACTTACGCTCTTTCTTTTTAAAGTTTAATTCTGTGGGAGGATTGCCAAAGTAAATGTTTAATCAGTCAGTCAAATAGCAGCCTTGTGAATGCCAGGGATACTGGATAAAACAGATTATACTAAACGTCCACCCAGGTAAAAAAAAAAAAAAAAAAGTAGTGTACTTCAGTGTATTAGAAATATAATCTAACCACACACAAGTTATTAAAAGTACACCTCTACATTTTTATTTCAATTAAAGTATATTTAAAGTGCACTTATAAGTATAAGTATACTTTAAAATAGATGTCATTAAGTTTGACTTCAGTGTACTAAAAGTAAATACACTAATTCTGCAATACTTAAAGTGGTATTTCAGTGTACTTACAAGAAGTGTACTTTATTGTAAGTGTATTGTATATTGTACATAAATGAACTTTTAAAAATATAGGCTACTAAATTGCAAATAATAAGTTGCTTGAGGGAAGTGTACTCCTCACTTCATTAGAAGAGCTAACAAAAAGTGCACTTCAGTGTAAATTTATTTAAAGCTTTACTTCTGTGTACTTTAAAAACAGCACAAACAAGGTAAACTTAAATGTCATTAATCAAGCGGGTATATTAGTTTCACTCTGCTACCATTCAATTACAACTATACACTTACAACTAAATTATACAGTTATTCATTACATTTACAACCAGAATATATTTAGTACAAATTCAGTTGTTAATAAACAACACATTTTAAGTTAAGTTAAGTATACTGATAATTAGTCTGACTGCAAGTGTACTTAAGTATGCTGATCTAATATGGGGCAGTTCTGCAGTAATAGTAATATTAGTGTGTAAAACTCAAAGTTTGATGGCACCAATACCAAGTTCCCACATCATAAGTGTGAAATTTGAAACAAATTCAATGAATGCAGTGCAACAAAAGTAGTGTGGTGTCCACTAGGATATAAGATTAAAGAATAAACTCACAAATCCTCTGTGAGAGTCATGGTTTGGGCCGAGGCGAGGTTAATCAGAGTGGGAAGCCTTGAGTTTTGCAGCCGTCAGCAGTCACGCTTAAGTAGATGTGCTTTAGTTAATTCAGTAAGGCAATTGTGAGCACAGAGGTCATTTGGCATGATTTAAATGATCCAACCAATTTTGGAGTTTGGCCCGATTCCAAGGTTATAAACATGCAACATCTAAAATTAACATAATTCTGGCAACACTTTATATTAAGGTTCGTCTAATAAGTATTAGTAATAGGTAATCAGGAGCTTATAAGATCCTTATAAAAATTAATAAGCATTAATAATGCTATGTAAGTGTTAAAAAAGCATAAACGTATATTGTGAGCTTGTGAAACATTTCTAAGCACTTACAAGAAACTTAGCAGAATATTACTGACATCTTTATGAAGACTGTTTATAATAGCATTAGAACAAATTTATTTATTTTTGAGATGAACTAACTCACCTACTATGTCATTGTTAAACCTTTACTAAGCTTTTTATTGCTTAATTAAGATTTGTTCAAACTTTTTTGTGCAGTTATTGACAATTAACTGTGCATTTAGGGAACACCGGATATAAAGTGCGGACAATGCTTATTAAAGTTAATGCATCCGTTATTATGCACTTATTAACATTTAGGAGAGTAAGAGGGAATGACCTGGATTTGAACCCGGGTCCTGTGGTAAGGGATCTGCTCTGACAGGCTATATCTTTCCGGGCTTGTGTTAAACGTTTACATTTTCCTAGCTATGATGTCAACCTGTGATATGAACTGGTCAGGAACTGGAGAAGAGCATCAAGTCTGTTTCGCCATACCTTAACCTCACCCCAACCTCATCCCAAACACATATTAATGTTAATAACCATCTCACAAGGGCCTTATTAGCTATTAGCTATCTTAAAATAAAGTGTTACCACGTTACTCAATGCTGAGCACACTGGTATTAAATTGCCTGCTCTTCCGCCTACTGCACCTTTAGTCCTGTGCCAAACTATCTCAGCCAAGGTCTGGGTGTCAGTGGTAAGTAAAGGTGCTGTTGAGCCTGAAGCGTGTGTGGATGAGTGTGTGTGTGTGTGTGTTTCTCTGTGATACTGTATTAGTGAACACTGTATTCATGTAGTTGCATACAGTATTCATACCAGTGACCTTGGGCATGTGTATGAGTGTGCCTTCCCACATGCACGTGTCCCTCACAGGCACGGCAGGTGAGCTGAAAGTCATGTTCCGCAACCATCCGGAACCTTATACTGACAGGTCAGACAGCGAGTCCAGCGATATAAACACACACGCACACAGAAGTCGGAAGATTTCCTTGTAAGGGCTGACTTGTTCTTGGAGTATGAACGTGACTGTGCCAGTGTTGCTCCAGCTATTGTTTGAACTCGTCTGACGTGTCTAGGTCATTGCTGATAGAGTGTTCTGTTTTGTTCTTCTTTGGGAATACGGCTGGTTGAGGTGTGGAGCAGGAGACGTGAGGAGTGGGTTGGTGCCAGGATTCAGGGTGCGGCAATCAGCAGATCAAGACTAATGAGAGTAAATTCAGCCAAAAAGAGACATGATATTGGCGCCCCACCGGGGGGGTGAGGGCTGTTTCCTGTGGCAACCATTTCTGGTGTGATTAATAGCAGACTTCCAGGGAAGTAAGGCTGTGCCTGTTAATTACATCCAACCAAAATAGGGTGGTGGATGTGGTGTTTTTCCCTCTGTGTTCTTTTGTTTAGCCCTTGTTCGAGAAGAGACATTACTTTTGATGAACAAAACATGTAACAGAAGGTGACCTGTTAGAATTCAAATATATAATATTCAAGAGTTTTTTAAAGATCAACAAAATACATTGTTCTTAAATTCTCACATATTATGCACTATTTGCAAGAAGTTATTTATATATTTATACAAGTCGGAGAAGCAGAGAGGAGTACGAGCATGAAAGCTAAGCAATGATCTTTTGTGGACAGGGTCACCCATTTAAAATATATTTATTTAAATATTTTAAAGCCTGTTCCAACAGGAAACCAGTGCTATAAAAGCTAAATATCATTCTCTTGTGCTCAACCAGCATCCATTGGCAAGATCAGTCATTTTAACTCACAGAGCACAGGAGTTGCTGGTCTACTGCTGCCTTGATCTGTTAGTTAGTCTGTATTAGTGTGTGACTGTGTTTAAAACATCAGAGTCACACAAAAACACAAGTAAACTAGCATACTGAGGCAGTGGTAGACCAGCAACTCCCATGTTCTGTGAAGTAAAATTATTGATTTGGAGTCTGGAGTCTGGTTAAACAAGAGAGATTAATATTTTGCCTTATTTGTTTTGTTTCTAAATGTGTCTACAGCAGCACGTTGCTTAGCTTCTGTGCTGGTGCTCCTCTCTGCTTCTCCAGACTGGGGGAGTATCAACCACTGCCAACGACACTGACAAATGATAAGTACCTCATACAAACCAACTTCAAATAACCTGAACCGTCCCTTTAATGTGTGTCGCAAATACAATTATTACAATTAATCTTATATTTCCACATATTGTTTTTATTGCCTCTAGCCCAAACCACAAAATTACGTGAGAAGATGAGCTGACACTTGTTCTTTCCAGCTCATTCATTGCCACTCAACCTGATCATGTTGTTACAGGAGCTATCTGGAGTAATAATCAGTAAACAATTTAAGAGTTTGCGTCACGTTGGTGCACTGGGTGTTTTTCCCACAAAGCACTATCACCTTTTAATTTCAGGTGAATCCTGAACATAATACACTGTCTAACTGAATAAACAGGTAGTGTACAGTCATTGAGGAACATTAAAGGCATTGTGCAATGTGACGAGTGTAATGACCAGGAAAGGCTCACTTGTTTTTGTCAATGAGAGTTCCTCTACATGCTTAATTTTCTGGAAAAATTACATACCGAGGCCATCTGAAAGAATGCCAAGTCTTCTCTTTAATTAGGTATGAGATCATCTCTTATCTAACTGTCAGATTCTCAGCCTGAGAGGGTAACACTGACTTATGATTGCAAGGCCCACAGACAGAAAACTTCAGCAAAAATCTCCTTCTCCCTCAAGCTCTCTCTCTGAGCTTACTTTTCAGCACCAGCTGGTAACGTGAACTTCAATGCACAAATCTCGTATGAATGTGCAAAAGTGAACGCTTTGCACTGTGTAGTCATATACTACATATAGATCAAAAGTATATATTTAGAATTGAGGATCTGTAGAATGCAGTGTGAAAATACACATCGATTTGACACATTTTATGTTATAGAAAGAGAGTAACATTTTTGTGCCACTAAAGAAATGAGGTGCTGTTCACAGCAGTGATATTCTGGTGACTTTTGAGTTCTGCACAGAAGAAACAGGAAACAATAAGTCAGCCCTGCCCTCTCACTTCCTGGAATAGGCCAGATTCATTGATAGCATTACATATCAGGCAGCTACTGTACACATTCTAGATTACTGAGAGGCATGACAGGCACAAGCACAGTTACGGCACAAAATACACTTCTTACTCTGAACTAGAATAATAGCAGTCATAGAACAGGCTTAAAATCATGCATCACCAACACTCAGAGCAAACGATAAGGTGTGAAAGACGTGAAGCAACGACAGCCAGGCAGTGGAATGAGCACATAGTTTCTCCTGTTCCATCACCTTCATCCATCACCAACAACACAAAAGCCAAAGAATGAAAATATTTGCTGGTGTAAAGAAAAAAAAATGATAAAGGCCACTTTCCTTTATTTTGCATACTGGGCACTTTCTACAGTCAACGCCGGTCGTGGATCAGAATGTGTTAACTGAATGTAAAATTAAAGGAATCAGAATTATAACAAAAATATAAATGCAGCACTTTTGTTTTTGCTCCCATTTTTCCCGAGTTGAAGTAAAAGATCCAAGATTTTTTTCTGTGCACACAAAAGGTCTATTTCCCTCAAATTTGGTTCACAGATTTGTTAAAATCTATGTTACTGAGTGCTTCTCCTTTGCAAAGATAATTCGACCACTCTAAATTGTGCAGTTTGATATTGAAAAAAGACATTTACTTGGCACTGAACTATGGCTATTTCATATTGGGCAATGGATACAAACTTTTTCTCATGAGGGCAAAGTCATGACCCCCTGTACCAGGGGACAAAAGGGTACTGGAGCACACTGATTAATTCACAGCCTTAAATTCTGTAAACAGACTAACCTTTCATCACTACTGTCTTCATCGAAGTCCTCTGATGAAGACACAGCAATGTTGAAATGTTAGTTTGTTTGCACAATTAAAGGCTGTGAATTAATCAGTGTGCTCCAGTCCCCCTTTGTTCCCTGGAAGTTTGATGTCCTCAAGCTGATAAGCTCCTGATTCAGCTGCATTTTGTTGGAAGATGTATGGAGAACCCTGTTTCTCATGACCTGTCCTATTCTGCATCTGATTGGTTTACCTTGATATTCTTACCCTACCACTAACCAACTACTCTTCATGCCTAAACCTAATCAGCTTTGCCCTAATTGTATAGTTTAGTGTCTAATAAATGTCTTTTTTCACTCACTCACTAACACATCTTAATACATTTGTGAACAAAACTTTTGTGTGCATAAAGGAAGTCTGAGATTTTTCACATGGGAACAAAAACAAGTGTTGCATTGAGTGTGTTTTTCTTTTGGACCAAATAGTCATGAGAAGAAAATTTCTTAGATTTTTAACTGGAATATAAATCTTCCACAACGTAGCTGAAAATATAGTTTGTGCTCTTTGGTCGGTGTTTACAGCCAGGGAGCCTTCACTGGAAGAAAATGCAAAGGTTTCTAACTGTGTATGACGCACTACATTTCCCAGCTTGACCCTGGGGAGCTGAGCATGTACAGTGAGCCATATTCCTGCTGACCAGATTAGTAGCACCATGCTGTTGCGTACGTGTGTGTGTGTGTGTATGTTTGTGTTTGATTATGTCGCTGCTTGCATCCCTATGCACAATATGCGTCTGACTTAGGCAGGAGTGGCTCTGACTTCCTGTCCTCAGGGATGGGTGATCGGATACCCGGGGCAGGACAGTTACACCCGCCAGAGGTTTACTGGCAGGAAAGTTCAATGGGGGTTAGGAAAATGGAAACCCACACACACCTTTTCTCACCTCTCTGTGAGGTGCCCACTCAGGATGCAGGCATGGGATGGGATGGGGCTGCAGTATACTGATGGTGCATGATGTGGCTACACTGGAAAATGTAATGGAAGAAGTGGACACAATGAAACTTTTTCCGCCACTGAGCCTATTTTTATGCACATCAGGAAATACTGCAGAACCTGTCATACACCTGGTGCAAAGCCGGTGGCACAGGTGGATTTGCTATGTTATGTGAAAGATAGCAAATGCACTTGCACCTGGTCTGTGCTGCCACGGCTGGGAGGTCTAAAAATAAAGGTAAAACGAGGGTGCAGCCAGGCGCGTTTCCTGTCTTGTGCTCATCGCATTGGAGTAAAAGTCACTTGTGCCTTAGACTGGCTACAACCTGGTGGAAGTGCAAAGTCCATGGCGTCTAGTAAGTCTCAACAGACAAAGTATGCAAAGTCTGCATGGGATGGGATCACAGCTGTCAGATCATCTTTAAGCTGATAGGTGTATCCTGTTGTGCGCTGCTGGCGTGAGAGTTAGGACAAGACAGGATACCCCTGCACCCCAGGTGCAAGTCGGCAAAGGTGGATTTGGACACCTTGAATAAATTAAATCCAGTGTGCCTAGCGCTTTCCACTTGCACTTCAGATCAGCGTAAGATGTGTTATTGCACTGTTTACCAAAATAAAGCCAAAATAAAGGGAGGGTTTTAAAGGTTTTATGTTAATTTGTTGTGAAGCTGCCCATGCACTGTACAATGTTGTTTTTTAATTCCAAAACATGCAAGTGAATCATCTGTGATGTAAAGCCACAATTTATGTGCTGACACTGTATGGAGTAAACATCAAGCCACGACCTAAATGCACACACTGTGCATGTAAAATATAAAATAAAAATGGCCTGTTGACCTTTCAGACCGTTCTGGCAATTGACAATTATCAATAAAGATTTGTTTTAATGTTCCAATGCAGGTAGAAGAGTTTTTGCTGGCAATAATGTTAACAATGCAAAAGTGCTATTAAATGTACTGCCTTGATCATCCGTGTCATCTTGTGTGCCGAAACTTAAAAGACTTTAAAAAAAAAAGGTGGTTATAGACGTTGTTGTTGTTGTTCATTTTGCAGAGAGAATTGGAGGTACATGTGGCTACAATTTACTGTGCATATTTATGTCCACATGACACCATTTCAGATTCTCTTTGTTCTTGTGAGAAAAAGAGTGAGAAAAAAGGCACTGATGTTAGAGAATTGACTCGTGGCTGTGCTTCAGTGAGCTTAGCAATGGCCGACCGAAATTTCTGACATGTCAGAAATTCACGGACGTACAACAACTGTTTGGGAGCAGTTGATTGGTCCTTGCTCCCCCTTGTACATGGCATGGCAAACAACAAGCAAAAACTGAAATTCAGTCCGAATTTCAAACAGGTTTAAAACGTACAATGTGGCTTAAGGGATAATGTATAACATAGACCAAAGTATAATTAGTGTTCTTGTGGTTACCTGCAATTTTGTATACTTTGATGCTGAATTAGGATAAAGTAAGATAAAACTTCATTAATACCAAAGTGAAATATAAAATATAAAGAGTAGGAGGTGTAAATGTGAACAGTGAAAGGAATGTACATGATAATAATAATTATACTGCACAAACATGATTTTAAACATTTTAAACAATATAAATGTAATATAATACATAATAATATAATACATGATAATTAAAATAAGGATAATAATAATTGAATACTGTGGATTTTAAAAAACACCCTCCACACAAACAAGGAGTGTTTTCCATGACCAGATGTATGATGCACATTCATATCTGAGTTGCTGTGCGGCACGCGGTGCATCATGTGCATGCTTACACAGTTGTAGACACACGTGTTCGACTGCAGAAGGACATTCCTGAATGCCACATCAACCTTACCAGGACATTCATGCTCAGCCTAAATAGACAGTCTCCCGCCTCTAAACCCTTATTAACTCCTACCAGCGCACGGATTAAGTCTTGGGATTCAGACAGCTAACAACCCTGTATGTGTCTGGTACAAGCTGCTCACCCATTCACAATGCTTTATGACTGGCTACAACTCACAGACTCCTTCCACCGCCTCCCGCAGAGGGACATTTGCAAAACAAGTGCTTAGTTGAAGGGGACAGAAGTGGAGAGAGAGGGGAGTCAGGGGTGTATTTCAAAGATTACTGGAGGATGGGGAAGGAGGCGGGGATAACGTGGACTTTTTGACTGATATGGGCTTTTGAAAGCTGATGTGGTTCGAGACTGTTTAGCCAGAATGATTAACTTATTTAAAGGTTAGCATGACTCTCAAAGACAGTTTGGCATGCTGCACCTATTCGATAATGAAAAAAAAACTGAAATATATTACAACATGTCATGTGTACAAGAAATACAGTATATATTCAATGAGAAAACCTTGTAATATTGGGGTAGACAACCTACCTGGCTGATTTAAGAAATGGCTGCTGAATATATTAGCAAACTGTTGTATCGGTCTAATTCAGAAGACATTTTCCACAGAACAGAGAGGGCAGATGGGGCAAGAATCATTGAAGCGTTATGTTCTGGGTTTTTCACATGCAGACAGACATGGGCAAGTCCACATGGAGCGAACACTCCTGCAGAGTCAGTGCTCTAACCTTTAACTGAACATTTCACAAAGTACCAAAATACACTCAAGGACCTGCATGCAATAAATTCCAAAAGATTTCTCTATGTTTGGAATGCAACCTGTTGATGTAGACAATACTGACAAATAATACTGACAAAATAAAAGGAGTGAACTTGTAGAAAACATGATAAAATAAAGCAAATAATAAAGAGTTAAGTAGAAACACATTTCCTGTCATGTTTCATGATTTCATCAGAGCTTAAGTGTGAGATATGATGAAAGTTGCATTGTCACTTTCTGGTTGGCAACTATTTTGCAATAGATTTTCAGAGTGTGGGAAAACACTTCACAGACCTTGCACAACTGTGTGCTGAGATTCCAGTCAACAGTTGCAGAAAAATTGCTTTTGGTAAGTTTTCTTTTCAACTTGAACTAGGTTTAAAGCTATAACATCTGCATTAAAATGGTTAATAAGTTGATGAACTTGGCTAAGTGTAACGTGAATAAAACTTCAACATTTACTTGTAGATAAACATGATTCCTAGCTGAATCATGTCTGACTTTCATCAGTCATGGTGGTTGTTTAAAAGTGAAGATAACAACACACACGATCCCACTTCATGACATCATCAGACTACATCTTGTGTTATTGTTTTAATCTGAGAGAAACCCCAAGTGGCAGAATTTACATACCGTGCATTTAAAAAGATAAATAAATAGAAAATCTCAGGCTCAGATGCATTTATATAATTTATGGTACATGCTTTTAATCTAAGGCCACTGGTGCAGTTTTCTCTCAAGTAGGTCAGGCTCACTTGTGGCTCCTTCAAAGGCAGACATGACCTATTACAGAGATTTCACATATAAATGGGAAGCAGAGCACAGTGTATTAGGCAAACACTGTGAACTATGTCTGAAGGAAATTCACTTTCCCCACTCACCGTATGCCAAGTTGAGCACATACCCTTATGAAACCAAGAGAGTCCAGCAGAGAAATATAGTCTGTTGTGTGCCTGGCCTGTAGTCTTATGTGATCAGGGAAGTGGCTGTAAACCCAGCATAAGTTCAGACCTTAGAACTTTTGTACTCATTAATCTGATCAATTGTGAGTAATTCTTTAAGGCATGCAGAGTTAAATACACACACAAGACTTTTTACGAAAACCTTTTTTTGCTGCTTTTGGAAAAATGCTTTGAGGTGAGGGCAGTACATTCACACTGTTTGCATTAACTATTGACTTTGTGTACGGGATATCTTAGAGTTTGCTTATGAGTAATGCATGCAGAACATAAATACGTGTGCATGTGCATGCACTCTATACACAAAGTCACATGCATGCACTCTTATTTGATTTTATGATCTTGTAATGTCAGCACTTCAGCATATAATTACTCCTTCATAAATGAGCCACAAGCGCCGCAAAGAAAATGGTTTCATAACCACACCAGCAGGCCTGTCTCGCTAACAGCAGAACAGCAGGTAGATTAGGGACTAATGTTTGCCCCCGCGTGAGATGTTTTGACCTTGTTGCCAGTTTGCTGAAGTTACATAATGTCCCCAGACAGGTGAAAAAACAAATGACCAATTAATAGCGTCTCCCTGGAGAGCGACGACACACAGGCTGCTATGACAGTTCCAGCCAGTCAGGACCAGCGCAGCTGCAGGTGAGAACTTGGTTTGTTTGTATGTGAAGTGTGTGTTTGGGAGCTCCAGATTCCATACGAGTTTGGGTGTAGCTCCACGTACAGTATGTGTGCACACTGTGAAGCATACAAATATGCACAGCTTAAAAAAACAGTACAAAATAATATAAACCAGATCTAGTATGCAGTGCATATACAGATAGAAAATAATGTAAAGTAAAACAAAATAAAACAAGTGTTTCATGAGATTGTAAAATGCATGGAATCATGGGAGTTGTTGTCCTCACTGTTAAACAACCACATTATTGATGAAAATCTATCTGACATGACTCAAGTAGAAATCAAGTTCATGGACGAGATAATACTAAACTTTATTCACATTAGGTTTGTCATGTTCGCCTCCGTCCTTCCTCACTCTCTGACATATATGATATAGCCCATGTTTTCATGGAAGTTATAGCAACTAGCTAGCAAAAGCTACCAGGAAACGCACTGTTGCGTTGAATAAATTATATATTTTTCTGCCTGTTGTTGGAAACATTAAGATAATGTAAGTGCATAACTCAACACAATATATAACACGTCCAGCGTTTGCAGACATTTGAATGTGGAAATGTTACATACTACAGCTTTAATTCACAATAGTATGTGCAATATAGGCAGAATGGAACTCGTTTTTAATTCCCCTAAAATCACAGAGGTCACACAACTTCTTTTAAACCTAAATATTTTTAATTCAGCACAGCTCAGTAGCTGAATGAGGAGCAACAGTTCTTAAATGTTCTTTTCTGTGCGTTCGTGTCTGTTTATAGCCTGCTGTACGTGCATATGTGACCCTGTATGTGTGTGTTTTTCGTGCGGCGTGCCTCATCTGCCATCTCAGCTGAGCTCACAGCAGGGCCGGGGCAGGGCGAGGTGACGCCCAGCGCAGGCAGTGATAATCCTGAGGTGATGACATTTTGGTCTGGCCTCACAGGTATTGCAACAGAGCACCGCTTCTGCACAGGTTTGAGCAGAAATGAGGTTATGTAAAATACCATGGATCACATGCAGATGGCTCCCTCTTTACTTTTGTCTGTGAGCAACGTGGCCCATTTGCAAATGCTTTCCCGTCTGAGACTGTGTGTGGGGGTGTGTGTGTTGTGGCCCTGGGCAGACTTTTTAAAACACTAAACGTAGCATAATGCCTCAGTGTACCGTTACAAAACAATTCAGCGAGCACTTATCTGTCCTTTGTGGAGAGCATGCTGTGGAGGATTGTGGTATACATTTTCATATACTGTATTTGTGAGATTTGCTGGAATTCGTTGACAAAACATGGCAGAAATTAAATAGAATATTTACACATAATCACCTGAAAATAAGAATTGATGTGTTTTCGTTGCCTTGGAAGACAAACCAAACACTGGCTCAAGATATGGCGGTTTGCATTTTGCACGAATTTCGCTGCCACTGTAGTTTCTCCCACATGCTTGGAAGGGGAGATTTAGACAACGTTAGTGATGCACCCAAATCTAAAAATGTTATTTATGAACGCACAAATAATGGAAAACGGAAACAATGAAGAGTTGCTTGTTATTATTTGGGAAAAAAAATATTTCCAAAATGTAACGTGGTCATTTTATGAGTACTTTCTACTTTTATCAAAGCACATTTTTGCAGTACTTAACTTGAATATGAATATTATTATGGCAATATTAAATCTACTTATAACATTCAGGGTGTCTTGCTAGTTCAATTGGTAGAGTGTGCATCCCATGTATTGAAGCTGCTCCATCTGTTCTTTGCTCTTTGTAGCCACTTCCTGTCATAACTCTTTGATTAAAGGTATAAAAATGCCCTAACATTCTGTATAAATCCTGCCCACTTGCAGTCTTCTATCCAAATGCAGGTGCAGAGTAAGATAATTTTGTTTTTTGTTGAACAGATATGGGTACAGTGATGTCTCTGTGCACCTCTAGATGATGTGTTTTCAATCTGCAGTCTAGATGCCTCTAAATCCTACACACAGATCATTTAAGGTAGTGCAAGATATCAGCCAAATAGGTTAATATCCTGCCAGTATTCATGTACCAAAATGAAAGCTACATTACTGCTCATAATCCTGTATATTATAATCAAACCTTTTCATGTTGGGTCTGTGCTGTTTTATAGTACACTGTAATAAAGAACATGAAGTGTGTTTTTTGAACTTGGTGCCAACTGCCTCACTGCCTGACAAATTATACCCTTTCCACTTCCCCAATAGTTGCTCTGGCACAAAGGCAGTGGTTAAAGTTATACAACAGCAGACGACTGAGATTTCTTTATGCAGAAGTCTAAATTGGGCTCTTGGGGGTTCGGTGCTGTGAGGTGATGGTAAATGAAAGAGATCTGATACTGCCTGCGATCTGCAGGGAGAAGAAGAATCAAAGGAGGAAAGTTTTGATCCGAGGAGTTTGCTTTGGGGCTCGTGTCTTTGGTCGGAGTCAAGGGGTTATTGCCTGTTTTTCCCAACAGTTTTGAAGGTGTCGCGCTGTGCCGTGTCACTATTTTAGTGGCTTGCAGGCGGCACATGTACTGTATATATAAGCACAGAGACCCACACAAGTATATTAACATAATCATAGGTATAGAGGCAGGCATTCACACCCACATGCATACACCCATGTAAACATATACAGAGCAACGTATGATTTCCATCTTATTCAGCTGCCTCCTCTCACAGGATGACACCACCTTCTTTCCGGGAGACAAACAGAACAAAATTATACATGCTCTGACTTCTCTTTCTCAGTATAAAAACTTTGGAAACTTTTTACACGTTAATGACACAATAATGTAAATTTGGCAGAATTTTTTTTTTTTCAACTGTAGTTGTGAAAGCACACACATCCCCCTCTTTATTACACTTGTTTATACGTTGTTTGAGTGTCAAACACACACAAACAAAGACAAAACAAAACAAAGAAACTAATATTTCAAAATTTGTTAAAACTACAACATGGCAAAGAACTACGTATTTTGCAAAATCCTAAGCAACATCATACAATCACACACGTACTCAACCTGTTGTTCAGTTGCAGCACCGGCGTGCTGTGAGCACAAGAATAACTCCTCCGGCTTTTATACCTCAGCGAAATGCAGAAGTGGACCACGTGATAGTGAGGTGACATCTTCATGTATGCTTTCGCATCACGCCCTGCTGATGTGATGTACAGCGCTGAGACATTGAGGTAACTGTTCTGCGACCACAAACTTCCCCTATCTGCAAGAGAAATCAAGAACAGTGGCGAAATGACCCAGCAACAGGGGCCCAACCTTAGGGTGGCTCTGCTTCCTGTGATGAAAATATCTCCAGCAAAAGATCGTACATTTGTCAGGCAGCGTGTGACTTGCACCTTTTGAACTCAGTGATGAAATACATTGAAAAAGATCATGTGGAACTTTGAGGTACTCCTATGGTATATAGTAAAAAAAAACTTCTAAAACGATTGTGGCACTATATTATATATTTGTGATAGTAAAACAATGTCTTTAAAGCTGTAGCAGTATTTTTGGCATTATTGGTCAGGAGTTCCATAATAACCTTTAAGCATAATGTATTTCATGGGGTCTGAGAGAAAACTACACTTCTGCGCCCCCTCTTGTCTCTGTTTTCAGGCTTTAAAAATGTAGCTAATGATGAGAGACTTTGATCAATCACAGGTTGGTAAGATGTTACAAGTTAATTGTTAATTGTCTCATTCTCAAAATGTCTATTTCACACTCTGCAAATGAGATTCAACAATCAACCATTGGTGACACATTACACTGTCATAACCATGTCATAACACGACATGTCTTTATGAAGTTAGTAACTACTGTTGTAAGCTTCATTTAGTGAATTATGTAATTTTTAATGCAATGTTGACATCCTTCAAAATTATCTTTGTTATGACTACTGGACAGCTAATTAATCAGTTAGCCCACTTCAGCAATAAATAAACTAGCTAACCACTGTCTGTCCATCAGGGAACACTTATAATGGCCTCAATACTGAGTGTCAAAACCAACCACATATATGACAGTTTAATGTAATGTTAAAACATGAAGCTTGAACAGTGTCTTTAAGTTTGTGAATGTAAAAATGTCATGCAAAGACAGGTTATGTTGTCTTGGTTAATATCAAGTTGAGTTTCTCTGAGTTTCACAATGTCAATTTGTCAAGACATTTTTGTCTTGATTAATGTAAAGACATCTCAAACAATTTCAACTTTGCATTAAAAATTGCACAACTGAGTGAATGACACTTAAAGACAACAGTCATAAAGACTTCTTCATGTTGTTGAGAGGTGTCACAACATGGTTATGATAGTGTAATGACAGTCTTATGCATGCCCCTTCAAATAACAAACCTCTGCGATCCACCAGTCCAAAGCGTTGGTCATTGTATAACATGGGAATGAGTCTCAACAATCAACTATCTTGAATCACTGACTAACTCCCTTCATTAAAAAATACAACATTTGAACTCATGTACTTTGTTTTAGCCACTAAATCATTTTTCAGTATCATTCATGAACAAGAACCATCATCTATCCCAGCATGCCCTTGGTAGAGGACAGTGAAACAGCATAAAGAGGTCATCGGTCCATCACAAGACTCACACATTTAGACAGTCTTCTACACCTCAGAGACTCCAGTACACCAGAACTATATATATTTGTTGTAATGTGCAACACACAAACCACTGAGCTAGAATTTGAAATGAATAGGCATAAAGACAAGATGATCAAATAGGTGTGGTGTCATACCCTACGTACAGGTGTGTGCTAGACTTTGTATGAGGCAGTTGTTACATAACTTCTGTTGGCATTCACATGAAAAACAACTTTGTGGTCTATCCAGCTCACATGAACCAACAGCTCCTAATCTTCCCCAAAACTTATGAGCGTAAATTACAATCACTTACAGTAACTGGAAATGTTCGTGTGTGATATTGGCCAATGTGGTCACATTAGTCACATGACATCCCAAAGCTAAACTGAAACTGAATCCATGGGGGTTTCCAGCAGTAATTCACTACACACACCTCCAAGGTCTTCACTGTACACTTGTTTCGGAGAAGAAGGTTTAGCCTCATAGCACTCGGCTTTAACAAAAATTGTTTCCTTGAAGCAGTTTGGCATCATCAAAATCCAAGCAGGGGCTTATTTGTCTGCCAAGGAGAGGAGTCTCTTATGGGAACACTAAAAGCCAAACAAATTAAAAGAGATTGGGTGAGATTACCGTCCCAAAAAAGCAGCTTTATATGGGAGCAGTAAAATCATGGCAAGGCAGTGTTTGTTTGTGCGCAAGTTAAAGAGCTCCTGGCAGCTATTGGGAAGTTGTTGTGGAGATACCGGCCAAGTTGCTACATGAGCTGTAACATTATTGATCAATCTGGAAAACAGGGAGAATGTAAGACCCCACACACATGGGCTGACAAAACACAAGCACACGCATTGATTTTCAAGCAAATAAATCTGACGTTGTCACCGTTCTCCAAGAGCTCCATCCCGCCGTCTTCCAGTGGACAGACAGCAAGTGTTTAACGGTCAGGTTGACCCTGACAGGACTGTCAGAGATATAAAACAGATGCAGTAATCTGGCTCTCAACACACTTTTCAGTATATGAGAAGGAAGCCTGTGGTAATTGCATGCTGGCACAAGTCAGTTTGGCTGCCCCACTGAAGACACACGTTACTAAAATGTCACAGCTTTCTAACACCACATTCATGTCATCAAAATGCTGACAGCTGTTTTCCCAACCTTTCTATACATCCAGGAAAACTCAGTTCAGGATGCGTGTTTTTGCCAGCGACACTTTGCCTCACATTCATTCGGTTCCACGCTCTCACACCTGGGCCATTTATGACCAGTTCCCTGCTGTTGGCCACAGGTGTGAAACATACTTGTCACTGGCACAGAGGGAAGTTTTTTGGTTTGTCCCCAAGACATCCAGCTCTACACTATAAAAATTACATTTCAGTAATTGAAGCAGTGTAATGTTTGAATAAGGTCAATGCTGATTCCTGCTTTAGTGAAGGCAGTCTACTTTTGTGTATTATAACAACTTCGAATTACATCAGTTAACCTGCTATTCTTATTTCGGTAAAAGCGTATCAGTTAAGTCTCTCGTATTGTACGTCTGATGTCATAACATCCATGTCTTTTTCATATTTTTCACCCTGCAGGTGAGCCACCATTTTCTCTTGGTGACTTGGAAAGAAGCTTAAGTCTAATGTAAGACGAAATTATATGTTGTGATCAAATAATGTACTATGTTCGTAGCAAGAACTCTATCAAGTCCAGTTGCCTACGACAACCCTTGCTACGAATACTATGACCTGGATGACTGAGAGTCTTCACAGACAGTGTACTATGTTAGATTTAAAATAGTCCACCTGGATTGTTTAAATTGTAAGTTTTGGAAACTCAGTGATCAAAACCAGCTGTTGTGAAGTCAGGCTAATGTTAAGTTATGCTAACATGCAATCATACTGTATTTAACAAACTGACATAAAGCACTAAGGACACTATAAAAGAATTACATCTGACTTAAAGCATGTATAAGTTGTTATCTTGATTTGAAAAAACTGTCATTTTCAAACATTTATCTGTGTATTACCAAACGACAAATATATATGCTTAAATTCATCCAACATGTCTCTTTTTCCAGTGTACCAGCAGGAACATATCATCAACTAAAGGGCAGATATTAGCATTCTGCTTTAATATACTGTGTGAAAATATTGTATAAGCCAGGAATTTAATTTAAACCTCCCACATGGTAGGCAATACAGGCAAGAAATCAACCTCTAAACCGCTGATGCAACATCAGGACAGAGACACGGGTACAGGTAGTATTAGTGGGCCCTCTAGAGGCCTCAGGCTCCTGTTCACACCATGCACAGCTGCCAACAGTTACACCTTTCACTGGCCGTTCAGCAACACCAACCAAACAGTTATGAGCTATGGTGTTTGTTCACTTTTTTAACCTTTATCCTTAAATCCTGAGCCCAAGGCACTGCTGGTTTCCTGCCCTAACAGCTGCAGTAGTTGACTACATTCATCTATCATCCCACGTGTTAAACAGAAAGTAAGTGGACATAATGAGAACCAGCAGAACCTTGAACCTTCTCAACCTATGTTGAGATCCCCTGCTTTGATTTCCATATCATAGAGCAAGATAATTACGACAGCACACGTTAACGTCTCATGGTCGTCTAAACTATGCGTTAGTCTGCCAGTTACACTTGTTAAATAATCATTAGAGTCACTTTATGGATGCTCTGTTGTCCTCTCCTGCAGAGCAACTCACATGAGTGAGAAATCTTGTCCCGGTGAGCCCCCTAGAGGTAGATATTTTCACTGCAGCCTGGCTCATGCCCAGAGGGTGTGTTACCTGAGGACAGAGACAACATGCCCAAGTTCTCAAATGTGACACATTGAACAAAAAGCCAGACGCACTAAATGCATTCCTCAGCGAAACAGTACCTGAGTTCATAAGTGCATTCTCTATGTCAAGTCTAAGTGCACCATTTGCCTTATTATTATACTGTATTAGTCATCATGTTATCCTGAAATGCCTCTTGTTTTCGTTATTCTGCCCTCAGATTTGTATTTTACATAATCAAGTTTCTTTTTTCCTGGATATGCTCCTGTCTCGCATTCCAAACCCCTGCAGCAATTTGAGCTTTTTTTTTTGGCTTAAAAGTAAATACAATTTGCAACATGAGGATACAAACTGCTGCAACTCGTAGATAAAGGTAAGTACGGCAGCTAATATCACTTTTCAAAACAGAGCAAGTTCCACTGTCACCCAGGCTTTCGGTGTTTCTTTCTCTGCTACAATACAAAGCCAAAGCTGCACGGGACTTAACCTCCCGACTACATGCCACAAGATATTATTCTATGCCTTGTTTTCATTTTTCACAGATCACATGCACCTCCTTTTTTTAAAAAAATGTATGCTCATTAAACCTGCTGAGTAGGAAAACAGCGTGACCTCGACTGTCCCTAGCACACTGTGTCTCCCTTTCGCGGACTGGCACAGTGCCCAGACGGCTGCTGCTTGCGTGCCACCACTGTTTGGGTAGATTTGCATCTGGGCTCTAGAGAAAACTGGGATGATTCACCAGTCATTTGGTCTGTGTGTGTGTGTGTGTGTGTGTGTGTGTGTGTGTGTGTGTTCGTAGCTGAGTGTGCTGTCTCACTTAAGTCTTTTCTCTCTGCCTTACTCTTACTTCTCAGTGGAACTTTTTTCTGTATAATTCTCCCAAGAGAAATAAGCAATAAAATGATGGATGAAGACCTAACAGTTACCCTGCAGTGTACATCTTAACCGAATGTCGAGTAATGAAAGAAAATGCAAATGAATGCTTGTTTCTGTCCACTACTGTTATGTGATTATTAGGAGTTACTTCATCAAGATAAAAAGTAGTAAGCTCTTGTTCTGCAGTTATACCACTGCAGAAGAAGGAGGTACAACAAGATAATAAAAGTAATTAAAAGACCACAATTTGAACCACAAAGGGTGAACAACAATGCTGAAAACACAATGGAAATATGATATTTCTGTTTGTTTCATGTATTAACGTGTGGAAGGTTACATCAGATCTGTGTAGAGTGATCATGGATGTATAATAGAGCCATAAGAATGAGGAGGAGACTGTCAGAGAGGAAATAACTGTCATGTACAGCTGTAAGTTAAATGTCTGCACTGTGTCTGGACTTATTTGTAAAAAAAAAAAAGTGTCATAATTACGTTGTGTTGACACCATAATTCCTGGCTGGACTATGTTTACAGAGAGAGAATATTTCTTAAATTTTTTTTTTTTTTTTTATTACAATAAAATAATTAATTTTAATTAATTATATGACACGTTGGAGATGGAAGTAGTTTGAGTGAACGGCAGGTGTATAAAATACAACGATGTTAACACCACAGTACAGGGTTTGCATCCAGACTCTTGCAACAAAAACACTTTGGTGAAGGTAAGGAAATCAGGATTTTGGATGGGGTTGGCCAATAAAAGCACATTGATTAAAGTTAGGGAAAGGTCATCAAGTTCATATTATGATTTGATTAATATGATTTATATCAAGTCACTGCTGACTTTTGAAGAATGTTGTTGTCACTAAGAATGAATAGTAATCAGCAAGATTGCTTATTTTGGCAAAAAACAAATTCAATACATGATGAACATTTTACTGACAGGTGAAGTATCAACATTTTAACAACTTGCCAGGTATCTTAATTAACAACATTCACTTATTGTGTTAAAAGAAAATGTATTTTGGTCTGCATTACGTTTCCCTCAAAACGTATTTGCTGTTGCGAATTAGTAAGTATAGTTGGTATAAATGTAATTTATAGGAGACGGGACTGAAATCCATCAACAGAAACATGTCTGGAGAGTCACAGAAACACATAAACAGTCTCAGTACAATGGGGAGTACACAGGAAGCACAGGAAGCATCCGTGATGACAACACGGTGGACGTCTGGAAAACAAGAACAAAAATAAATAAATAGAAACCTAAACACTTAAAGAAAAATAAATAAATTAAAAAAAAACAAATCTGGGTGGGGACGAGCTTCCTAATATGTCACACACCTGGGATGTTGGGTATTCATGACAAATGCATACACTTTATAATGTGAGAGCCCACCAGGGACTATGCTCCAAACACGTGCAAAAACACCCCCATTCATCAAAAGGGCCGTTGCATGTCAAGGCCTTTTATGTAAAACACAGTATACACAGTGCCAGTGGATGAATGAAGAAGTTGGCGCTGGCAGGACATGTTATTGTCCCCAAAGGAGGTTTGAGTCATCATAACCCCGTTTCTCTGGGCTCGTTTTTAGTTTCACAGAACACATCATTACATGTATATGATATTTCCCTTTTTTGAAACCAAATGTGACACAAAGTAACCACTGCTGAGTGCAATAAAGTATTAAAGTAATAATGCCAGGCGTATTTTTTCCAATGTCTTGTGTTTTGGCTCTTCCTGAGGTTTTTCCACTTTTTTTTTTTCATGTTAAAGGGTATTTTTTGGGGGGAGTTTTTCCTTACCCAAATCAAAGGTAAGGACAAGGAATAAGGTTTGACTGTATAAATAAAATTCTACTTGAGTTATTATTGCAGTGATCATAATTTCCTCCCTTGGGAAACTTGTTTAAGACATCACGAGGAGTGATGGATACTCCATTTAGAAAAATAGTTGTCATTCTCACAATTAGCTGGACACTGTGTAGGGACTGCAAATCAGTTAAGGCTTTCTGTATTATAGATATTTAATTTGGTTGGACCTATTTTCTTCATTTTATTTCCTTATTAAAAGCCAGAGCATCAGGCGCTGTAAGTGAACGGAATTTAAGGACACAACCTCCAGCGTTCATTATCTGATTATTTGCAGGATTTTGAAACTGCACTCAATTAATTGATATGCTGAAGTTTCACAATTGGCCCCTGTTCTTTAACTATCTCTCTCTTTCCCTATGACCTCATGCTTTTTTTAAAGCCGATGCAGATTTGTTCTGAGGGCAGTAAAACAGGACAACCAAGCTTGGCAACGCTGGGAGAAGTTTGTTGATTTTAAAACCACCATTCTGACTTTAATGTCTTCACTGACTGAACAAGTTCTTCAGAGAGCAACTGAGGACATGCTGTCTGATTCACATGAAAGGAGATTCTGTGCTTGTTGTCCTGGTGTCCCGCTGATCAGACAGCGTGTCAAAGTCTTTAAAACTTTGAATTAAAAAGATCAGAATTAAAGAATGTGGCTTTCTTTGAGTTTCTCTGTAAAATAAAGAGAACACAGTCACCAAAGTCATGCCCATATCACTAGTAAATCCTTTGCTTTTTCACCCCCGTACACTTTTAACAGCACAGGCAACACATTGAGTCAATAATCAGCTCACGATATTTCAACTGAACAGCGTCTATATTTATAAATAGTTTTATAGTCAACTGAAATTAATAATATTTAGGGCATCACAGTTCTCCACATCCACGGTTTAATTTGATTTTTTGATTTAAACATATTTTTTTGCACTGATGCCTATACCTTCATTAAACTAAAGAGTCTTGGCTTGTAAAACTCAACAGATCATTGGTTTTATGGCCTGACAAATGGCATTTACATTTACAAATTCTTTAAAAAGTTAGTCTGTTGTCAAGTGTGATATAATGGCTAGAAAGCTACGCTGTCATCTTTGAAGTTTTGTTTTTTTTTCTTCAGACACATTGGATGCCACAAGTAGGCCGGTGTGAAGAGAAAAGGAAAAATACTGGGAGAGTTGTGATTCTGCCCTTGATTATGATTCGAAACCCAGTTACTGTTACCCAGTTAAACAGAAGCAGGAGACGAATTTCATTTGGATAAAAAATACGAAAGTTGCTTGTAGTAGCTTAAGTAAAGGGATCAAATACATATAAAATGCTGAGCTGTAATTTGCTAATATAAGGCCAATAATACTGGTTGGCTGATACAGTGTTTGAGCTCTACTACCTACTTGGCTAGCAAAACATTAGCGAAAACAATGCTAATATGTTGTTAAGCATACCTTAGAAAATGTAGATCTGCTTATGTATTATTGGCATCAGCTGGTCTTGCTTTTAATTTTTCTTGAATCCATTAAAGCCCTTTGCTGCTTACAGAGAATTTATACTCCAACTGCCCTCGTCCCTTCAGCTACACTGTATGTTACAATAGTTTGTACAGAAGGACTTCAATTATCTGATTTTGGAAGTGGGCTGGTTTCCTCTGTTTAAGGTGGTGAAGGAAAGCTCAACACACAACTCTCAACACAGAATACAGTAGAAATTTTTCAGCCATGATTGTCACATCCTTCCCAACTTGAATGGTAGCATTTAAGTTCACAATAAAGAAAAAGTGGCCGGTTACAGCCCGAGGTAGCCACGTTTATTTTAATAGATTTTCTCTTTGTGTGGCTGTAGGGTGAAGTAGCCCCTGATAGTTCAAAGCTCGATGTTTTCCCTGTCGCCCTTAAGCTTTTTAAGGAGCAGTGGTTGTGTGTGATGGTGCAATTGGCACAGCACTCTTTCCCTCTATTGGTGCTGGGTGATTTAAGGTCAAGCTGACAACACTGCAGCCCTAGTGTGAGAAAACACAACATCAACAACCTTGAGACTGTACTCAAGCACAACAAGTGCAAACCAAACAAGTCACACACAAACAAATACATACACATATACAGTAGGTCACTATATGCTCTCAAGCATGACTTCTTACCTTGTTGATGTTTTGATACACTCTTTTTATTGTATAAGTGGGTTAGAAGTCATGCATTCAGTGTGAAACTTCCACTTTCCTCAAATTCTTAATTTAATAAAATTTTCAAACATGTGACTGTACACCACCGTACTTCCCTTTAAAAAATGACAAATTGTCCAGTCACAGTGCAGTCACATTTATCCTGAACTGACTGCTGTTACATGGAATCCTTGCAGTACTTAATTGTACTGACTAGTCCTTTCAAGTATAAAGTTTTACTTTGCCTATTGTCAAAACTTCATAAATATTCTCCGTGGAGGTTTGATGTCTTATCAGACAAGGTATGTTGGTACAGCCAGTGTGAACTGAACTTTAGAAAACATTTTTCATAAAATTCTTTTCAGCTTAGACTTCTTTCACTGTCAACAGATACACAACATCCTATTGTTAACGGTGTCTTTCTGTAGGTGAAGGCTAATGTGCGTGCCTGTGTGTGTGTGTGATATGTGTGTGTGTGTAGGTGGTTTTCAGCCACTTCCTTTTGTAAAAAACCAACCAAGGACACCATGTTCTGAAAATGACTGCTTTCACTTTGCAGAGCAGCCACGGAAAGGTCGATGACGAATGTGCGAGCAACTTTTTTTTTTTTTTTTTTTAATGACTGAGACAGAGACTCGCACTTTAATAATGAGCCTCAAGGTGATCTAAGACAACTGCACAGTAACCTCCATTTATTGTAGTCATTGTTTTTATGTAATAGTCTTGGTTTGTGGTCATGTGAGGTGTGCGCAGAGACAACAACAACAGTGCAGAAACATGTGTAGACATGTACCACAGGGGACTAACAGACAAAAAAACAACACATTGACTTCCCTGTTTAAATGTGGTCTGTCAGTTGGCTTTGTTAATGCAGACTAGTTAATTTCACAACATTTCATCCTGCAGCTCATTCCCCTGTATGTCTCTAATCTGCATTGTCACCACAAGGGTGGTAAGCACAATGTGCTTCATCCTAACGGTTTCTGGAAGATTAGCGATACACTGAACAAAGGCTGCTGTTTTGGCTGACTGGCAAGGCCTTTCATGGGTTTAGTGGTGGCTGCTCTGTACATTTTGTTCAGCTGTGGGATATGTCTGCCGACAGCTTTGGCTGCCATATTGGTAGGTATCATAGAGGCACTCTTAGTGCCACACAGACATACTGCCAGAGATTTGCTGAGCCTAAATATCTTCCCTGGAGAGGAGTTTTGCCAAATGGGCGTCTGCTGAAAGCTTCATCTTCATCAACATTTACTGTTGTGGAATTAAACATGACCTATGATTAGTGGATTCTGAAAAAAAAAAAAAATCCTGGGCAATGCCATCCTTTTTTACTTCTTGTTATCAGCTACATCAAAGACTCGTCTCTCAGTCTTTTTCTCTTTGATGACAAATTGGTGAAGTTCAGGTAGTTACCTGGAACTTTGCTTTCAAAACCACTTTGTTACAGAAATGCCTGACACCTTCAACTCCACAGGAGGCAAAGTAAGACTAGAACTAATTATAGAAAGTATAGAAGTAAAGTTACAAGCAAATAGTGGGATACCATGCCCACCATAAGCATCAAATCACACCTTCACAACAGAATAGGTTGATTTCTCCCAAAACGACATACAGTATATGATCAGTGGAGAGTACTGGCAGTGACAGGCTTGCTGGATTTTAACAACATTTCATTACAAGTAACAAGATTTCACGTGTGATTGTTTGGTTGCACTTTGGTTAGGTTTAGGTGAAAAATTACTGGTTTAAAACAAAATTTGTGGTTGGGGTTAAAATAACTGAAACTCCAAGCCAGTGGTGCACTTACCCAACAAAAAGCAACAGCCACAAGTACTTCATACACATGAAATCTTCACATTTAGTTCACCACATGGATGTTCTATCTCTGATGAGCCTGCATTTGTGAGTCACCACCCTTAGGCAGCCCTATTGGGGCAAACAATCCTACACTGCTGACGCAAATAAATCACAAAAAAGACAAATTTAAAACAATCAAATCCTTGGTATTTATTAACTTCCAGAAAGCCAAGACTAACAAAAGATCTAGACAACACCAGCAGTGTCCATGCCTCTGTCTTCTGCAGCTGGTACAAGTGCTTTTAAAAACTTCACTCTGGCCAGATGCACCCCACGATCAATCAAATGGGTGGAGGTGAAGAGAGCGACAACAGCACCGGTTTCATATGTGACACGATGGAAGTGACGTAACTCTCGTGACGGAAGTCATGTACATCACCAAACTTAAGTAACTCTGCACTGACTTTTTGTTTCACATAGGACTCCAACCACAGTGTCTTGGGTGAAAGTGGTGTTTGTTTGAGTCATCGATCCAGCCCACCTCCTTCACATGCAGACTTTCTTTATACTTGTCCTGTCATAATTATTACACCTACTAGGGTTGTAATAAGCTGCTTGTAAAGACAAGCTAGATGCTTGTTTTTCTGGTAAAGTGGGCTGCATTTCACTGAGAACAATCTTCTTCAGGTTTTGCTTCCTCCATAGTTGTCTTTGTGAATAAACACACAGAAGTACAAAACAAATACACATAGTATAGTACACCATGAGTATTTTGATATGCACAACTGAATAATACGTCACTTCAGACTGAGTTTTGTGATGCTTCACTTGAGAGCACAGGCCAGCAAAGAACATCTGACTGACAGTTTTTAAATCATGTACACATCACACAGGCTCCTCTTCACGTAGACACCCACATGATCCCAATCCCGCGTTATCGCTGTTTGATCAGCAACACTGATAAAGATACCTGCACACACACACACACACACACAACAAAAAGCTTTTACATAACATAATCCTCTTAACACTAAACTTTTACAAACTTTCTCTTGATTTATTTTCACTGCACTGAGCTGCACTCCGGCAATACAATGAAAGTGTATCTGCTTCCTATCCTATTGTGGTTTGAGACGTTCATGTGCTTCCTCAACAGATGTGTACACCACAAATAGTGCTGTGTGTGTGCACCCATCAGTTTTTTTTCTGTCCTCACTTTATGAGAACATCACGTAGTTGTCATGAGTCGTATGCGTCTGTTTCTACCCTTCTTTACACACCATGTACACTCACCACACACACCCCCACACCCGTATACAATCATTTATACAGTCGACAGATATAGGCCAGATTTGCTAAATTAGCACGGACCACTGGAAAAATTGAAGGGCTCCAAATCCTTTAAGTATAGAAGATTATATGGAAAGCTGTTTGAAAGAGTTGACACAGGAAAACATTTGATTTATATTATAATGTAACTTAAAAAGCAATGGAAAACAGCACTATGCATCTCACATGGACATGTGCCGGATGGGGTTTTTTTTGTCTCTCAACTTCATTAATTGTTCAACTTTTAATTGCCCAGTAACAGTAAACACAGGTTCAGTGTTTACATTTAAGAGTACATTCCTTTCACGAGTTTGGCACGGCGTGTGTGAAATATGTTCTCCTTCCTTGGCCTCCGTCGCCTGAGTTATTGCCATTTAAGCTACTTAAAACGGTTGACCTCATGTGAGAAAATGAGGAACGATGGATGAGACTAGAACACAATGTCCTAGACGCTCAGAGCTGAAACTAGGTCATGAAGTTTGGAGGGAAAGTGTGTGCCTCCTCCTACTGGTTGTTGTATGAAGTGTAGGTTGCCATTATGGGTTAAAAGTGGTGCCACAGCATTGGTTCAGCTGATGGAGCAAGTTTTCACAGTTGATCTAAATCTGATTTATCTGTTGTGAAGCAGTTTGTGTAAAGTCAACTTTCCTGCTTATCAAAATACACCCTGAAGGTGTTGGAATTTTTTTTTGCATAGTAATTTACATTTATTTTGTTAAGCTGAGAAACAATAATTAGGGTTTGGAGTAAACAGAAATTTTTGCATCATGGTTCATTCAGCATTTTAAGTGAAATTGGGCTGTTTTATAATATTTTGCTGATTTTTTAAATGGAAAAAACCCATAAAGGATTCCACATAGCATCTTGTGGGTATATTACTCTGCAAAAAAAAGTAAATATATAGTAAACAAATTAATTGCAGTGATGGAGAATTGAACAGAACATTTCCCTTGAACATCCGCACCAATTAATACAACAGCTAAAATATATTTACAGCATATTCAATATTCAGTATGGTCTACAAACAGAGCGAGCAAATTTTAGGCCACAGTCTCAAGAGGTTCAAACTTACTTTTTAGGTACTTCTAATATTACTCTTGTGTGTAAAGGTGTGAAAATACTATAATTTCAATATTGTTGAAGAAATCTGAGGCACTCAGGAGAGTAGCGACTTAAAAAGCTGTTAATAACCTGTGGTTATTCAGTCATAGTAGCAGTTAAAAACATGCCTCAGCATTTCAGCCATTATGAACTTAATCAAGGCCAGCAATCTATGCAACACTCCATACAGACTGTTTTCTGACTGTGTAATTTCAGTATATTGTATCTCAAGTACAACATTTTATTAAATTAATACATATTAAAAAGTTCCAATAAAACTGCTCCAAAATTCATATGCAGTATGAATGTTTTAATCAGTACTATAAACCGAGGTCTCCTCAGCCTTCAGAACTGTCTGAATTCTTTAACAGAATTCAGGCTCTACTGTCTATTTCAGCAGTGCCGTCAACATGTGGACATCCTGAGGTTTGCAACATAACCAGCACCTCTTCACCTGGCGTGCAACTGCTGCTTCAGCCCATCCACTCCTGGGTTTGACAAGTCGTTAGATGCCTTGCTGCGCATCACTGTTGTGCCGAGGCTTGACCAAGTCTTACTGACATGTCTCATCAGCGAAGGCTAGTTTGGAATCCGGGCGGTCTGGATGTGTATTGCTTTAAATGCTAAAAAAAATGAACGAAGCCAAAATCCCAGGAGCATGGTTACTGACATGCCTGGTACCGACCATTACACCATATTTAAGCTTCCTCAGATCACCCAGCTCGCCTGTTTTAAACTCAAGTCGAGCAGCCAGTGTTGGACTTGACCTTCTTGGTATGTACATACTGTATGGGTCTGACACTCTGGGTGACATCTGTGAGGTGTGATGGCCGACAGGTTTTGGCAGACAGTACCGCCGCATCATTGTTTATTTAGCGACTGTACATGCATGACTGTTTATCACATAATGTATCTGTCCACACAGCTCTCGATCGGCGTGCATCCTTGTTAACAAACGTGCCATTTCATATTTTGTTTGACAGCGCGGTCCTCTAAAAAAAGATACATGGATGTCACCAGAAGGAGCAGCATGCACTGAATTTTATTGTTGTGTACATAAGGAACAAGTAGGGTAACATCATGACACTCACCAAACTAGCTGTAACAACAATTTTTATAATATTTACTGCAAAGTCTGATAATCCATGTTTTGACTTTAGTCTTGTTCACAGCAGTGTAAATAAATCCTTCAGAACATGTTATCTGTCTTCCACTGGGTGTGATTATACCTATGTCCTTCAATGTGGGAAGGCCAGTGTGTGTGCGTGCCTTATCATGTTATCTTATTGATAACAACAGTTTTATCTCTGATCACATCCTCCATCAGAAAAGCCCCAGAGACGGTGCACTTTTGTTCCAGAAAAAACATTTTTGGGAGCCTTCCACTTGGATTCAACATGAAACACAAACTGAATGCAATATGTGTGGTTATGAACCGAGTGAATTTTTCATCCCTATGACACTGAGAGGCAAAACACATGGTGCAGTAGGTTGTTGAGTGAGCTTTATGCTGCCTATTCATTTTGACCGTATTTAAGCACAGACAAAATATAGACAACAACACAATACAGATGACAAAGGAAGTCTGAAAAAAAGTGCACTTTATTTTGCAGTGCACTAATAAGATGCAACAAGCTGTACTTTGTATCAAATTAAACAAAAATCTGAAATAATATCTTCATTATTAGACAATATTTATACCCTAATTAGACAACATTCAACACCTAATGGTATATTAATAAGACATAACAAGCCATGCTTTGTAGCAAATTAGACAGAAACTAGAAATACGTTCTTTATTAGACAGTACTAGACCATTATTAGTTTTTATTAGAGGGTAATTAGGGACTCATTACAACAGAACTGTGTGCACATCTTCTTTGGCTGATCCCATACAACTGTTAGAGCAGCCGAGATCGATGCCTGCGTCTTTGATCAAATCACATTAACTGCCTGCAGTTAAGTCTGTGCAGTCATCAATAGACAAAATATTCTGTGATTTTGTCCTTTAGTTGGTAAATGTGGTTCACATGCTGTTTTTAAACGGGGAAGTAGCAGATATACGATTTCATTTTAGTTTACAGTACAGTTCTGTTGTAATGTGTCCCATATTAGTATCAAAGAAAGTCTAATAAGAATCTAATAAAGGGTCTAATAAAAAACATATAATCTCTATTTTTTTGCTTATTTTGATACGAAGTATGGCTCGTGTCTTATATGTCTTATACCATAAAATTAAGTGTAGCCATGAAACATATTCACATTATGCCAAGATTTTACTGCAATGCTGCTGCTTACATTTGGTTGTCTAGAGATTCTCTTTCATTCTCAGCTATCAGAAGGTGAAAATAATCATCGGAGTTGCATATTGACTTTACAAAATGTCTGCTCCATTATATCTACATCATTTGAAAGCCTGAAATATCTTGGCTGCAAGGGGGAGAATAGGAACCTCTGATGGCAACCGCTATTCAAATAACCTGTAGTCTCTTTCTCCCGTGATCATTATCTTCAAGAACGGAGGGCTATGTGTGGTTCTGCGGGAAAGTTTTCATCTGGGGAGGAGACAGCAGGAGGAGAAACTGACAGTGGGAAGAATCTATTGCAGAGGCAGAGATACACAGGGAAGCGGGATTAAACTGTCCCCGGCCTCTTCATCCAGACACTTTGTAGTGCTGACCCGCGCACGAACCAGACAGAGAGTTGCTGAGAGGGGTTAACAAGGGGAGTAATTAAGGAATAAAACTATCTGCCAGCACTTTCTTTCCCTCCTTCTCCCTCTGACTTTTCCGTCTCTATTCCTCCACCGCTGCTCCTCCATCAACTCTACTTCGCCTCTCCCAGAGCCCTTTGTTGGCTCTCTGCTCCGCTCTAATCTGGCATGCCGTTCCCCTCCTAATTTGGGGACTCATTACGGGAGTGATTATCTCACTGCACACTGCGAGGGTTTAGAAGGAAGACGGCGATGGTGTAGGTTGTCGAGCTATCTAGGTTGCAGCTTATAGCTCGAACCACATACGGTATTTTTCTGTGAATTCTTGCTTATTACATTACAGAAGTTATCAGTAAATGAGTCAGATATTGTGACATGTGGGTGACTGAGCCTGACAGAGCTGTGTCCTTTTGTACACGTGTCACCGTCCTCGACCAGCTCAGCCATCATCCTTCATGCTGGTTCAATGTGACTTAAAGGATTCGCTATGTAAACAATAAGAAAAGGAGCATGACTTAACTCATGATTCCACATGATTGGCTTATGAAGCTTAATATAGATTATTGTCCTGCGTGACCAAGGATCAAAAGCCATTATTCAGTTTTACTCGCACCTTTGGGCCAGTCGGGATTATAATGAGTCGCAGTAATGAAATTGCATTAACAAGGTCACAATGAAAACCTGTAGAAAACATTTTTACTGTCATGTTCAAGACCCCACAGCTCAAACAGATTAGATAAAAATTGATTCAAGATTAGGTTGAATTAGATTAAATAGTTACAATCTTATTGAATCTCCAAATTTCTAAGATAAATCCTTCACATTTGATTAAATACATTGACAGAGTTAATCTCTATTAAAGAGGGCGCTCCACAGAAGTGTGCACTCTCCTGAGAAGATTTTGCACGCTCTATGTTAATACTGGTTTGAACCTCATTTTAAAAGACATACAAGTGGAAATCAAGTCAATATGTCCACACTGATGCAAGTCCGACGATCCTAAAACAGATTTAGTGGAGAATTAAAATGAGTGAATATCTGTAAGGAGTGTTTTTAATCAGGTTCTCGGTGCACTGAGGAGACACGAGAGGCTGTATTTCATGCTGCCACATGGTGGCAATGGTGAGCAGTGTTAATGCTGGTGTCCATGATTTAATTCCTCCAGTCATCAGAGCCACGTTCACCTCCAGGAAACCAAACTCAACTCTGCTCAGTTGTGCTAGTTGACAGTTTACTGAAATTGTTCAGAGTTGCATAGTGTAAAGAGGTTCTCATCTGACCCGCACTATGAAAACAGATCAGATAAAAATGACTATAAAAGCTCTGATTTTGAGAAAATTGCTGCTGTTATAGTGGTTATGGTATATGTCAAGTACTGACTTGGTTGAAATTTAATTTTGATTTCGTATTCACAAACAAATGAGAATTTGGTCTTAATTTCAAGGGACTGTGTTGGTGTAAATCCAAAGAAACTGGTGTATTTGAAATGACCTTAACTAACATTATCACTAAAATCAGTTTTAAAAGGAAATTATGAACAGCAACAGAAGGTTGATTACACTTCTGGTGCTAATTCAAACAATGCTTTAGTATTATTATACAGTTATTTATACTATGTTTGGTTAGTTTTGCCTTGTTTTTAATTTATTTTGCTTTCTTGATATTATATACTGCCTATAATGTGATATTTAAATGTCTTGTCTTTCGTGCGGACCCCAGGAAGTATAGTTGTTACTGTGGTAAAATGTGAAAGAAAAAAAAGTATATGGATATGAGATAGAAATAGTTGATCAGAAACTTAACTCAATAGCTGAAAAAGACCAAATTTGATCACAAACCTTGAACTGACCTTCATGATATTGTGTACTTCTCATGCTCAGATTGCTGATATCAAACATGCATATGGAATAGATGAAAGCTGTCAATATGTTATGTCTGATAGATAAAGGCGCTAAAAGTTCATCTGAGTTGTGGCCGTTGTGTCAGGTTGCCTGAGCAGTGATGCAGCATGACAACAAGGCTACATCCTCACTTCTATTGTTGTTGAGGTAGTTCATTATCCTGCTTCTGATAGCAGACACTCATGAAAGAGACGAGCGTGGGAGGATATTGTGTCAGAGCCTTGTAAGAAGCAATCCACTGGTTACGGATGAATTTAACTAATTAAACGAATGTCCCATTAAAAGCATGTTGTTGCTCCCGATGTGACCTGAATTAAAATGTGTGCCACTGTTCATGCCCAGAGGCTTTTTAAGGAAACTTTGTTTCTTTTATAATCAAACATCCATTTGTGATTGTTCCTGCACACTCAGGAATTCACATCCTTTGGCGCTCACCGTCTGCGAGTTCGACATAAGGCAGCAATCAATTGCTAATTCACACACAAGTGGACAGGAGTCCTCAGTCAGGCCGGCAACTCAAAGGCACTAATTCAACAACCGCTCGGCCTATTTGTATCCCAAGCGGCTGTTTGTAAAGATCCACGGTGACCACACAAATCCTGGCCAACGTGATTGATGTCCCCCATACGCAGGAGTAGAGTTGCGAATAAAGAGACGCGGATCGCCAGCAACTTTATTGATCGTCCCCCGCCAAATAAAGATGACATTTGCTCTTGCTTTAATAGATCTTTTAATTTGTCATGCTAACTGAAAATGCGATTCATTCTCAGCGATGGCACACCTTCAAAAGGTCGTGCACAGGGCATGTAAAAGAACAGGGAAAAAAGAGACAGAAAGAACGCCAGACAGCAAGAAAGAAAAAGGGAAAAAGACTTGCAGAGTATGCATGCAGTATGTTTTGTGTCCACCCATCGTTTTACCTCTGCCTCTGTCTCTCACACACATACACGAACACGGACACACATACACAAACACGGACACACATACACACTCTTTATTCTGTATTTAGAAGAAAAGCCTTGGTGTTTGAACAGCTTTGGTATCAAGTTTGAGCTGAATAAAAGCACAGACCTCCCTTTGAGGCAGTACATGTCATACAGGGAACATTGAGCCATCAAGCCAGGCGGCCAGAAGCATTGTTGAGAAATTACACATGGGGGCTTGTGATTTGGCCTTGGTTTAACAAGGGAGCAAACGGGAGGGGATGGGAGGATAGAGCATTTGGATTTTCAAAGCTCTAGAAAAAAAAAAAGAATCACACATCCGGGGGAGGCTTCTCTCTCCGTCTACAGACAATTTGTAGTTCATACTGAAGATAATGCCCACTTCCCCATTTCCTCTCTGTCATCCCGTCCCATTTCATCCCTCTTTCTCTGCCATCCAGCCCTCCTATCTCTGGGCCCTCTCACCCTCCCTTCGCCTTATCAAACGCTTTGTGATCTGGGCGCAGTGTGGGAGCCTCCCCACGCCAGCATGCTGTGATTTGAGCAGCTTGCCGCCGAGGACGTGCTCGGCGGCGGCCGGATCAATAGGCGCGGATTCCGCACACAAAGCTGAGGTGACAGGCAGAGACTGTGAGAAAGGGGAGCATGACCTTTGGAGAATACAATTTAAAACATCTCTCCGACTCAGGCTAAGTTAACTCTGGCACCATGCTGTGCCTGCACTTGCAGATCGTTTATTTTCCTGGACAGTACCAATTGAGGGTGTGGAGGGGAAGAAGGGTTGGGATTGGGATGGAGGTGAGAATAACAGTAAGGTGGGTGACAGTGGGAGGGGACGTGGAGAAAAGCACCAATTTCAGCATGTTGTGCAAGCAAATTTACTTGTTTTTTCTCCTTTTACTCTCCGGCTCTGTCTCTTGCTCTGCTCTTACCTTGTCGTGTTTTATCAGCTGTCCCGTACAGGTTGTTTAAAGAGGCAGTCTTACACACATCCTACACGCAGGGTTTCCTGAGGCTCATTTACATCCCATACACCAAAGAGATGGTCCAAGTCTGTACAATTACAATGAAGCACAGACAGAAAATCTATATTTGTCTGCCTTAATGATTTAGTCGCTCCTTTCTGTCTTTTACTGCATGCTCCCTCTCTTCTCCGCATTCTCTTTGCCCACCTGCAGCACCTTGGACAATCCAGCCACCTTTTTACAAATATATCAAGGGTTACATTTGCACTTGTACTACAGTGCTAAGTCCATGTGCACAGCCCGGTTGAGAAGCTATGAGCGACATTTTTAAACCATCAATCTGTAAACTGCTCATGACTAACATATTCCAATGGATTTAACAGCTTGACATGCGGCATGCTTAGGAGGGCTGGAATTTCTTGTGTAGAGCGACAGGCATTTTAAAAAGCAAGTAATGTATGTATTCATGAAGCAGTTCATGAATAAGTTGGTGTTTGGATGGAGCAAGTTAGGTGTGCGGCTGCAATCTCTGCCTCGCTCTCTGTTTGTCACGGTCCTTCCTGTTTCCAAACAGCAGGGGGCAGTGTTAAATGAGGTATCTCTTTCACTGGTGACTTTTTGTCCTCTCAGACTGATGAGCTGCTGCAGTCTTGTCTAGAGGAAGAAGAGGAGAGAAAGAGGATAGAGACGGAGAGGGGGATGAGTGTGTGTGTGTATGTGGGGGGGGGTTACTGCATTGCACAACATTGTACCAAAGGGGGGGCTGAGAGGAAGCTGGTGGATTTACGTTTCTCCCCTTGTTTTACATCTCAATTGTGTTTGGACAAGCCCTACTCTACATGTGTAATTACCACTGACACTGTTACTTTTTCCGGACACAAGTTCAGGCCTCGCCTGGGTGATTAGTATGCTTTGTGTCTCCGGGGCACTCGTAAATACAAAAACCGAGGGCCCTCAGTGCGTTAGCCATATATTTGTTTTGTTTCTCTTTTTCTCCCTGTCCCCATTAATGTGAACTTACTCTTATTAATAGCTCTCAAGGACAAAGGGGGATCATATGCAAGTCTTATTTTCTCTCTCTTGAATCTGCCAAGTGGTGGGCATATCATTAGATTTATGAATAATTCTGGGGGATTTGCTGTCTACATTTCCTGGTTCCGGCATTTTTGGATTGAAAATAACACCATATCACTGTAATCACAAATCATTTGATCTCCCATTCAGCTGGGACAAAAGGGAAATGATAACAGCCACATTCCCTCCAACAGAAGGGTTTACACTAATGTCTACAACAAAACGATTCATGGCAAAGATTACATCTTCTTGGAAAATTAACATTCATTGCCACGCAGCCGAAGATTAAATCAATTTCTCTGCTTCCGTCACATCACGTTATCAGCCTTGAGACGGTAAACAGACAGTAAGTGCCATCTTCCTTGTGGTCCAGAGGCATTCAAACACACACATCATAATGGGCCCTATCTACGTGGTGATGTTTACAACAGAGACAAGCCGTGCATCAATATTCACACTGGCTGAATTTATTGAGGAGTCAGTGTGGGCACACATCCTAATTTAGCCAGCAGTTAGTAGCCGCCAGATGAGAATTAAAAGATCATCTGATGACAGCAAATTATGTTTTGTATTTTTAATTTCTATGTGACCACACACACATACATAGAAGGGAAAAGAGATTGTTACTGTACTGCCCTACAAAAGCAGAGAGCGGTAACTCCAGAAAAGCTTAAGCTGAGAAAAAAGGATTTAAACTTTTCAGGTGACTGGGTAAACTGCAACATATGGATAGGATATAATTCCTTCATGTTCTGTTTTGTGCTATTACTTTGCCACAAAAAATAATTGATGTAAACCTTTGACAAACTTCCTTTGAAAAGGAGATTTGATCAAGAGGGATGATCAAGAGAGTAAGGCGAGTATCAACAGTCAACTGCGTTCTTTCAGCTGTGCATGGACTATTTTTTAGATAAATAACTCTAAAGTAATGTAGTATTTTAAAAGCAGCTTGACCACACCAAACTGTGAATTCTACTGGCAGCTTCTGCTCCTCTGCTAAACTGATGTTAGGCAAGTCAGCTTTTTAGCAGGACTAGTTTAGCTGTTTTTATTCTTAGTGAGTGAATTTAGCTTGTACCTTATGTGAGATAACAAACTAAATTACCAAGATGTTAGTTCACTGAAACTGATGTATTTATCAAACTCAGAATGGAGGATCCATTCAAGGTCAGCAGTAGCTTTCTCTAGCTCGCTTTAACAGGATGCGGCTCCCTTGTTTTAGCTAGCTGTGTTGTTGACCATTTGGTTTGGTTTTTAGGTGTGTTTTGTTTAAACTGCACTGGTTTCCTTTGAAATTCTGCATTTCTTATATCTCAAAATAAATTCAGGTCAGCCTTTGGTCCTAACTAAATCTATACTATATCTGCGGTTGCATTTTGGCTTCATAGGGCAGAGCATTAGCACACCAAACAAACAAACGAAAAACAAGCCTTTGAAAAACTTAAGGAAATATTGAGGGGAAAGTAAAATATCAACAACCAAATTTGTTCTTTCAGCTTTCCATTAGCTACTTTTTTTTAGATATTAAAAATCATCTAAAAATATATAAATGTAAGATGGCAAGCTAAATATCAACAAGTCAGATTTTGGTCTTCGGTATAAATTTTGACTAAATGTGTAATTACTGCATTTTGGCCTTTTAGGGCATAGTATTATTTTACCAAAAAAAAAAAAAAAAAAAACCCTCTGAAAAACGTAAGGGGGAAATATGATCAAGAAGGAAACAAAGTAGAAAGACCCAAATTTGTTCTTTCATCTTTCCATATACTGTTTTAAGATAATAATAATGTCACCAAAGTTAATATAGTAAATTACTCTAATTTAAACATCAGTATACCTTAATAAGTGATTTTAAAGCATCTTAACCAAACCAAAATTATGAATTCCACAAGAGTCTAAATCTGACTCAGTTACTGCTACTCAGCTAAACTAACTTTAGACTAGTTAGCTTTTTAGTAAGACTACTTTAGTTGATTTTACTCTCTATGACTGGATTTACTTTGCTTACCTTATTTTGTGAGGGATAACAAACTTACTTACTGAGATGTTAGTTTGCTTAAACTTCATTCAAAGTTAGCTGTGGTCATCTCTAGCTAGCTTTTACAGGATTTGTCTGCCTTGCTTTAGATAGCTGTGTTGACCATTTGGGTTAAATTTTAGCTGTGTTTTGTTTAAACTGCACATTTAGCATAGGGCAGCTTTGTAGGGCAAATATAATTATAAAATATATTATATATATTATATAAATATAATATAAAATGTAATTAATGTAAACTTGTGCAAAACTTGTGGAAATATGGTATCAACAACCACATTTGATTTTTCAGCTTTCCATGGATAATAATAATCACCTTTAAATTAATATAGTAAATTAGCATATTTTAAACCTCAGTAAGCTTTAATAACGTGAGTAGCTTGACCACACCAAATTATAAATTCCACTTGAGTCAAAAACTGATCTGGCTGTTACTGTTACTCTGCTAAGCTAATGTTAGATTAGGTAGCATTTTAGCAGGATTAGTTTAGCTGTTTTTACTCTCCATGAGTGCATTAATAGCTTTTACCTTATTTATGTGGGATAACAAACTAAATTACCAAGATGTTAGCTCACCAAAATTAAATGCAATTAGGGGGCTTAGCTTTAGCAGGATTCAGCTCTCTTGCTTTAGCTAGCTGTGTCATGGACCATGTCAGGTGGATTATTTGTGTTGTGTTTTAACTGCACATTTAACATCGTTTTTTTTTTTTTTATTATATATTTTAAATTAATGGTACATAGTGAAATTAATGTCAGCAAGTCAGACTTTGTTGGGCAGAGTACATGTGTAAATCTGAGCTAATTAGTTTTACATGCAAGCAATTTCTATCAAAAGGTTAATACACAGAAAGCTTTAATCCACCTATTTTCTCTCCTTGGCCTCATATCCCATTTTTCATTCATTATAAACCCTCTTCCTGAAGCAGCGAGGAGTTTGGTTTGTGAACATTAATGCTTAAAGTGACCCTTATTTTGTCCCGAAGCAAAAACTTCCTCTAAACAAAAACCATTGCTCAGGGACACAAAATATTCTTCCCTCCTCCTTTGGCCTTGAGTTTACTGCCTGCACAACCGGTGACACATATGGTGACAAAAACAGACTGATTCAACAGACCCTAGGGAGGTCTTACATTTCCTTCCCTCCCACGAGCCCCCCATTTGGCCCCCACGCCACAAAAAGCCATCCTGCTATTTGATGTTCCACGAAAACCAATTAGCTGGTCGCATTTCCGCATGTAAATGAAATGACTTGTTTCCATGGAACCTGCAGGACCTCAAAGACATATCCCCGCTGCCGGCGTGTATGACGTGAGGTCTGCCAGCATTAACATTTGATAAGAAGGGTCGTTTACAACTCCCAGCTGCTTGCCAGCACCAGACAGTGACCTTTCAAACAACAGTAAATTTTACAGACCTTTAAAAAAATGCACCCTGCCTTGCCCACGCACAGTCTCATCATCTCTAATGATTTCCTTATTTTGACCATGGCACGTCTGTGTTTCTTCTCCCTTTACATAGCCTAACCCACGCATAGATATTCCTCCATTCCTTCCGCTTGATATTTCAATTCAAGCCCCCCACCGTCTGGATTATTACTCATGAGGAGCTTATTTATTTATTCTTTTTTTTTTTTTTACTTCAGCAGAGACACATTCTTCACCAAGCTCTATTGGGTTACATGGCAAGGTGAGTTTTTCCTCTCACTCCTTTCCTCACAGATTGCCTGTCTGCCTCCATGGTTGTCAAAACACAACCTCTGCGCACACCTCTTGCAAAGCGTAGAATTAGAAGGATTATGGCAATGACTGATTTTCATCACTGGTCAGCAGTTTATCATTCCTGTAGTAAATCCCTCTTAACACAATTTGGTCATGTGAATTGCAAAATGTGGTGCCAAACGATGCTTGATAGAGAAGGAGAAGATTAGCCTCAGAGGGCGAAGAGTACATGGACTCATTCAAAAGGCTGGGTGAATAATACATAAATACTGCACAGCTGCACAGACTGTTGAAAAGGAATAGGATGGGCAGTGCAAATCTGCAACAATGCATCAACCTTGAGAGCTAGGAGGCATTGATCGGAAGAGGTGACAATACTCATACAGTACATTGGAGTTAAAAAAGCAAAGGAGCCATTGTGTAATTGCAGCTCATTCTATTATTCTACTCGCTTGCCATGGCAACAGCATGTTCGACAGTTTTTTTTCGAAATCCTTCAATCTGTTGCCATGTTTGAACTCGAATGATAATCAGCTAAAGATTTTAAGTGGCTTCATATTAGTGTCATAAAAAGTCAACCATAAATATGTCTGCTGCTGTTATCACATAATGATTGTGATATAGTGTCACTCCCCCAGCAGCAGGATTATGACATGAACTGTGCCTGATACTGCATCATATCCTCCGCAGTTCTACTTCACTGTAACACACAGTCTGAAATGTGATAAATTAATCAAATCATCATTTTAAGTGTAAACCATGAAGACATTTGTAAAAAAAGGCCAAAATGACATATTCAAACAGCCTATTTCGTCCAACCAACAGTCAAAACCAAAGTTATTTAATTTACAATGAAACAAAACAGAAATTCAGTTCTTGCGGTTGTTTCTCACGTTTAAGAAGTTGCAAACATCAAATGGTTGACATTGTTATTTGACAAATGACTCAAACAATTAAAGCTGGGGTAGGCAGTTCATTTTTGGTGTTACTGGGCAGTTCCACAGTGACCTTTAAAGGCACCATATGCAGCAATTTAGCATGCAAAAATGAGTGCTGCAGTCCAAATAGCGAGTTGGAGCCATAGGTTGTATAGGTAAGGGATTGCATAGATAAGTAAGGGATAATGTACAGTGAGCAAATCATTATTGCGAGATAAACTCCCGACAGGGTGACGCAGGATCCTGACATGAAGCAGAGGGGTCTTCAGTCACTGTACATTATCCTGCTTATTACACAGACACCTACTACAAGAAGAGTTTATGATTAGTCTATGATTAGAACCGCATCCATAGCAACGGCCTGCTTTTCATAGCAACAGTCTGTTATAAAGAAATAACAGACCTTAGAATGTTGTAATCCACCATTCAGAATCTAGCATTTAACAAAGCCATCGAACTAACAGGTAGAAATCATATTTAATATATGAGCAATGGTTGACGTGAGTTGTTTCCTCCCGCCCTCTCCTCCCTGAACTCAGGGAAGCTCAGACTGGCTGCAGGACCACTACAGAAGCGCAAGATGTGCGCAACAGCATAACTTGACAAAAGATTACGAGTTCCACACTGGAAACTCATCAGCTGTTCATAACTGTCACTTGTCTGTCAACGTGAAGTAAAGTTTGCTATCCTGACAACAAAAGCTCTGGTGTGAGTCAAACCATACCGCCCCATACATACATCTTTTTTTAAAATATTATTAATGATTTCTTACAATGTATAAGCAGACACTAACTCATTTGGTGAACAGTCAACATTAATTTGAACTCTAATTGACGTGAAATGGGCAAACAAAAATGTTTAATCCAGCCTGGAACAGAAATTTCAAAGACACCACAGCTATAGTGTTATTGTCAGAGAAGCAAGTATTTCAACTAAATGTTTCCTGGATCTCTGATGACAAATTATGGTCATTTTATGATTTATTAAGGTACATATAATAAGATTTCTTATTTAGCATCATGCAAGTCAAGTGTTTGGAGAGAAAACGTGACTTCTGCTCCTCTTTTTGGCTCTGTTTGGTTCTGTTTCAGGGTTTAGAAAATCAAGCCGGTGACAGGAGATTTTGGACGATCACAGGTCGCTAAAATAGTGTATTGTTCCCATAACGTCAGTATGTCACCAACCTGGGAATGAGACTTGACAATCAACCATCTTCAAGCCTCTAATTTAACACGTCTGTAATTTTACGACCAGGTAATGAGACTCAACAGTCAACTATCTTCCTCCAGAATTGGTTACTGCACCTTAAACCAATAATCAAAATTGTTTTCCTGTATCATCTCACAACAATTAGTTTATTTGTCTAGATTACACTCAAGGTAGTCTAATCTTTGTCCCAACTGTATGTGAGTGTCAGACTAACATGTTGCATTGCGTAACATCAGACTGAATCTGTTAAATCTATACTTTACATAATCAAACCATGTATCCGGGGTGGGAAATATGGAACCTGCTGGTAGATTTTAGACACAAAATGATGATGATGATTGTGACTTTGAATGTTTATCTATCTTTGGCTGGTAGGTGTTCACGCATTTTAAAAAGTTAAACTCAAGCCTAAGTTTTTGCAGTTCCATGAGGAGGTATTGTGTAGATAAACGTTTTCAGTGGCAGTGACAGGAATAAATAGAAACAGGGTGTCTGACAAAAGCTCAGCTCAAAACGGTGCAGCCAATGGTCACAATGCTTTTTGTCACAGATGCTTGATCACGTCACATTCAGGATGCTGTGCTAGTGGAAAAGAAAGAGCTCTCTAGAAAAGAAGTAAAACTTAAGACATGCTTTCTTTTTCTTTTACGGTCTTTACTAATTCAACAGTATTTCAACATTGATAACGATATCAATGATGTACAGTAGATATATCACCATACATGCACTGAGAGCACTTGAGCCTGAGTTGGATTTTAACTCCAACGTGTCTGAATTGTATCAGAGAGATTGGATTTGATTTGTATTGCACCAAATGTACTGTACTATTTGTCCTTTGAATTGGCCATGAAGCTGTAGAGCTCTTCTTCTGACATTATAATTGTGTCTTCATTCCACATAAAATATTTTCTGTGGTTCACAATGTACAGTTCTACAGTAGCAAGGCCCACTCTTAAGCATATTAATATGGTTTCAACACATCACCCCTCGTTGCCATGTGTATACGAAGTGGTCAATTAATATTTTTGAGTCTTTTGCCCACAGAAAGAAGGTTTTGAGAGAAATCCTTCTCAAAACACATGCAGGTAAACTTGTTCTAGCAGATTAATCAACTTTCCCCATTGCAAAGCTCTCCCACATTAAACTTTATCTCATTAGGAACTTTAGAAATCTCATTGTAGACGTAGCATTTGTGTTTTATTTTTTTTCTTGGGCCACATTATCAGTGTGTAATGTGGAATAAATGACATTAATGAGACCGGGGAGTGTGGGTGAGCTGATAAAAAGAGCTCAAAAGTGCGTAGCGAGAAACAAAGCCAAATAGCTTGACTTCCACGGACCTGAAACCACCAGTCGGCTACATTATTTTTTACAATGAAAATAAGCCATTAATTGTAAGTAACACACAGAGACGTGGGGTTAAACACAAAATCACAGCAGCTGTTTGCACACTTGCCTTCAGATAAGTGCTGAATAACACCGCTGCTCGTGTTTTATTTTTTTTACAGTGTGCAGATTGTAGAATGTCAACATCTGATAATTTTGTGATGTGAGCAATACATGCTAGCTACACTAAACGGTTTGCAGCACTCTGCAGGAGCCTTACTAGTCAATGATGTTCAGTACCGATGTGTATTGGTATGAGGCACTTAGTGTGGGCACTGTTGGCCCAATTGGAGTGCCCTAAAGACAGAAAAGAATGCTTAAGGCTGTGCCTTAGGGTTTTTACACTGCTTACCAATACATGTGTACTGTCTAACAACTGCTCCATGCGAACGTGGTAAGAATATAAAAAGAGATAAACCTTCAGGGTTACCAAGAGTTTCTTTTTTAAACATGACTTAGTATTCTATCACTGCCTCATAATGAAAGACTGGAATGCCTGGACGACCAATCCTGGCATTTGTTTTAAGTGCCTCTGTGATTAAAGTTTGGCATTTTCAGATAGACCTGCAGCCCACTCAGACTTGTATGCATGATCCAAAGTGCATTGTGGAATAAGTTACACCTCTGCTAGACAACTATGATACATGGTAGCCTTGCGATAAGACCAATGAGAGTTAGTGTACCGCACTGCACATGGCTTGATAAGTGTGATGTAGAGGGATTTGAAAGGGATTTGGATAGATGTGAGGACTGTATGTAATCTTTCTCACCCTCCTTCAAATGAATCCTTTATTCCTTTAAGCCACATCTGATGGGACCTCAGTGGGCACTCAATCAAAACCTCTCTCTTTCTCCCTCGCTCTCTCTGGGCACGGAAAATTCGTCCAAGCCCCCTCCCCACAACACGGTTAGGAAAATAACCTACACAGGCTTTAGTATCGCACGCATAAATATGCCCGCCACGGGTGCTCCGTCTCTATCTTTTTATCTCTCTCTCACGTACACACAACAGTCACACTCTACAAACAGCCAGGTCATCACTTCCCTTCAGGTGTGGTCATGATAGCAAATACTGTAGATTCCAGCCTCTCCCTGCCCCCCCGCTGTCCTTCCTCCTTCAACCTATAACACAGTGGCTTAACACTTAAGAAGACTGACCTAATGTCAAGCTAAGGCAGAGAACACCAACAGCCAGAACAGCGAATGTGCATGAATGATCCTGAAAAGACAACTCTTGGTTGGCTGCATCTTGCATAGCAGGTTTTTGCAATCTCCGTGGTCCAATTTTTTAAATCCTGCATTCTGTTTATGATTTATGAAGTTGGCTGCAAGAGGAAAGGTGGGATCTTTGCTATTTGTGCTGCACATGTTGTGCATGTGCAAAGGATGTTTGAACAACGTTAATACACTGAGAGGCATGGTATACATCTGGCATTTGGTCAAAGATGAAGGTTTTTAAGTCCTGTTAGGATTCATTACTTGCTGATTTCTGGCTTCCATTCATATGAGTTATCTGTTTGTCACTCTGAGAAATCTTCCTGAAGGACGAGAGGTTTTACCCCGAACCTTTTTTTGTTAAAGAAGGGATTTGTCAAAAGTTCTTTGTTAGTCTAAGGGGTCCATTAATAACACTTTCCATCCAAAGATCTCTTTTTGTAAGAGAGTTTTTCAAGGATTGTTAAAAGCATGAGATCCACAACTTCAAAATTTCAAATGTTTTTCTCACATTTCAAAATGGTATTTTTAAATGTAAATGTATCTGGAATCCCCTTAATCGATTAATTGTATTTGTATTCTGCCATATTTTGTATCTTTACCATCATTTCATATCATACAACAGTAGATGGAGCAGAGTGTGCTGCTGTCTCACTGTCTGCACTGGTTTGTATATTGTAGTCACAACCTACATTTCCCATTATGCCTCTGCTGGACTTAGTATTTTGTTAAGTTTGCTGTTTTATGTTAGAGAAATCAAATGTAGCTTTTTGTTAGGGTTTGTATTGTGTGTATTCAGTTTATGTTTAGTTCATATTTATGGTGGTAGTTGTCATTTTTGTGCGGGTTTATAGTTACAATAAGATATTTCTCTATTAGTCCCACAGTGGGGGAATCTTCAGTGTCACAGCAACAAAGTGGATAGCAAAATAAAAAGAAGCATAAATAAAAACAATAAATAGTAAATAAGCAATATAAAAAAGGAGAAATATTGAAACTTTTTTTGGGGGAAGAATATAAACAAGGGGACAAACCCACAGATGGCTGCTGTATTTCTTGACACCAGCTGTATTTTAATCCATTTCCACACACTTTCATTTCCTTTTTGGTCAACAATGATATAGAGTGGTGTTGGTAAAGATTCAGTCTCAGAAGATTCAGTTTTTTGGCTCATCTGTAGAACACAATATGTTTCTTCCCAGAACCCTTGGAATATAAGAGCATTCTTGTTAGATGCCACTGTGTGGATATTAGATGAAAAGATAAAAGATCTGTACAGTCCCCTGGATGAGTTCTTGAAAGAAGGCCTGGGTGAGCTCCTGTTATCACGCTCAGAAGGTGGACATGTTCTGGATAGAAGCCCCAGAGAAGTTTCTGGGTGCATTATTACAGCAATTACAAACATCACAGTTTTGCATTCAAGAGGTTTTCCACCTGTCTTGTTTTGAATTATCAAGCTTGATTACTGTGTTAATGATGCACTTAGGGAGGCTTTTATTTAGAAAAAAAATGTCAGAGAAAAGTCAAACTCTAATACAAGACATTTTATTTCAATTCTCAGGTCCGAAGCAGCCTCATCAGAGTTCCTCTCTGCGTGTTCTCGACAAGGTCCTTTTGGTTTCCCAAATACAGGTAATCAAATGGAGACACAATATGTCTATAATTTCTGCTTGGGAAAGAGCATTCACAGCTTTTGGACGTTTAATGCATTACATTTGCAAATGCATGTTCCATTGCTATTGTGGGTGCTGTACGTAGTCATTAGGGCTTCACAATCAGAGAGACACACTCAACAGCGCTTTAAAATCATTCAGTCAGCCAACTGAATAGTGGGAAGGACACCATAGATAACACAAAAATATATGACTAATCAAAACTGTATGCAATGGAGTGAGGAGCAAAACTGAATTTGCAAAACCAGCTTGTGAAGAGGTGCACTTAAATGGCACTTTAATATTGAACACACAGGACCTCAGGTGTTCATTTCTCTGTATAAATACTTCTCTGCACAAACACTTGCTAGAGATTCTGCTGTTGATAAAAACTTTCTCTTTGTTGTTTGTGGCATCTTACAAGTGTAATGGGGTTGATTAATTAGCAGTGACTCTTACATTATCAATAAAATCATAGATTTTAGTTGCCAATATTGTTTTAACAGACCATGTCTTACCTTAAGTCTTCACTCTTTGGGGTATCCTCGCAACTTAGTCGTCCAAGACTAACCAGGTATCAAAATGTACCCAGTTCAAGTCGGGGTTAGAACCGCTGTTGCATATCACCCCTGCTGCGTCTCCACCTCATACTCTGACACCCATCCACTGTCCACTGATTGCGACATCCTAGGTGAGGTTGAGATAATTTGAGAAATTAATTCAAAAATTCATCAAGGGAACACCAACCTCTTTCACATCTCAGCAGGAGGGAGATGACAAGATCTCCATAAAGACCCTGCCGACATGAGAATTCTAATGAAGGGCTCCTGAGATTGGCAGACCTGAAATTCCAACTTGGCGTTTTAATTTTAAGTTCATTCCACTGATTTATATGCCCACTGAAACCTCAACCTAAACCAGTGCCTGAAACAGGTCGGTACTCACTTAGCCTTACTTCTTTTTGCATAGTGCCACCTCCTGGTGAGCATGGCTTCACAGAGGACTGGACCTTGGTATTTATTTTTTAATGTCTATATAATAAAAGTTGAGACATTACTATATAAGATAACTTGTTGCTGTAAAGATACTGCACAACGTCAAGATACTAATGCCGTCTCCTCCTCTGATCGCCTTCCTTGCCCGTGTGTGTGTGGGTAGTGAAGTGCACGATCTTGTCATTACCACGGGTCAACAACTTGAGGAGATCAGACCAGACAAGCAGCTGAATCATTGCAAAGCATGATACAGGCAACTAAATAGAGAATTTCACCACCGGACTGCTTGGATCCCAATGCCATTCATCACCATGCAGGCATCAGTGGATGAATAGATCTGTGCAGCTGTGCCATGTTTCACTTGAGTGAATTAACTAGCTAGCTTTGTAAAGGGTTGAAATTCATGTTAAAATGAGGTACTCCTGTTTATATTCATTTTCAGTGCAAGATAAATCTATTGGAAGATGGTAGCATTTACCCATAGGAGCTGATGCTGTTTAATTTCTTCACTGAGATAGATGCAAATAAAAAACCCATGAGTCAAAGCTTTGGGAAGGAAAACAATATGAAAAAGATGAGGAAGATGATGAGGCAATAGTAAGAAAAACAAAGAGAGCAGGTGACTGAGATGAGAGAAGAAGAATAGGAACTGAAGACAGTCACCTCGGCAGGCAATAGCCACTTCCCAGCATTCACCTGGCATAACTGTTGTGTAATATTATAGTCTTATTATATGAATGTATTATTGTATAGCACACAGTAAAGAGTTTATGTATTGTCTGAGACACATGCCTATATTTCAAATCCAAAATGATGCAAACTCAAACACAACGATGAAATTTAAAAGCACTGTATAATTTTACTCTTAAAACTTTAAACACACAGCTAGCTTAATATGAAAAATAACAAAGAAAATGTCTGCAAGCTGCTGTAGCTCTGATTTTTTCTGAAGTGTCAAGAAATGACCTTGTCCAGAGACCATGGCATTTGCTAAACTAGCTAAGTGAAGCAGAGACTCAACAGAGAAGAGGTCATCTTAAGGTTTTGCACCTGTGACCGTTTGCTCTGAGAACTGCCCTGTATGATTGTGCAATAAAAAAAAAATCACATTGGGGACCTTGAACATACATGCAGCAAGGGAACAGTTTTCAAAATACACATATTAACTAGAAAGGGAATGTTGAAAGCCAGAAATATTCACAGTTGCTAAGTAATTGTTTAGTCAATAGTATTGATCACCAAATTCATCAACCCCCTGCTAATATATTCAGTTTGTGCTATGGGGCATAAAATCTTACTTATGGTACTGCCCCTTTAATTTTCTCATCTACTTATTGTAAAATGTGTTGCGTATGTTTGTGTGCTGTCCTAAGGCCTGAAAGCAGAATGATCCATAGCAAAGAGCCTGTCTCGATAAGCATCTGCTCTGTCCTGAAAATCATTTTCCGGTTTTATACTATTTTGAGTGGTCTGAAGGCACAATGATTCATCACTTTAACCACCTAAATCATGTCGAGGGAATTCCAAAAAACACCCCAAAACAAACAAACAAACAAAACAAAGCAGTGCAGTAAGAACTACTTGTTTATTGAGGTATGAGGGAGGAAAAATCAGAATGTTTGATATAAATTGTGAGCTCTGTCAAAAACAGTCTCACTTGCAAACTGAACCATGTGTATTTATGATTGTTTGTGTCTGTCTTTATCTGCCTGTGTGCATTTAGTCTGTGCGTGGAATTGTGCCTGTGAGTGTGTGTGCGTGTGTGTGTGTGTGTGTGTGTGTGAAATTTCTCTTGGTTGAAGAGCAGCTCCATGACTACTGCTCCCAGGGCAACAGAGGTGCAGACAAGGTAGAGAAGGCTCAACAACACCTACTCCCATCTCTGCGATACACACACACGCACACACACAGACACACACACACACACACACACACACACACACACACACACACACACAAAGCTCGAGTGTGCGGGAGAGTTTTTCTCCCCTCTCTCTCTCTGCACCTGCTTCGAATGTTATCACTCCATTAAATGAGCATTATCAGTTGTTATCTGCACCATAGACGTGGGTGTAGGGCACTACTCTGCCTCTCAGTCTGTTCAGTAGGCTGTTATTATCTATTGGCAAGGTGGATCAGTGCAAGGAGGTCCAAAATGAATTCAGATCCACTACAGGCTCAGTCCAGTTCACTTCAGACTGGGAGGAAGTGGAGGTCATGGAAAGTAACAGTGTAAAGTCTGTGATAAGTCTAAAATAATTGTTTTTGCAGGCAAAGTTTCACAATGAATAGTACATTAGCCTGATAAAAAGAAGCAGAAGAAGAATTTTCTTTGGACTATTTTATTTTGGACATTAAATTTTGCCTCCTGGGGAAGGTTCAGCAAAGAGAAAAAGAAAAGAACTGAAAAGAAAAGAGCAACATGTGTCAACCTCGGTGAATCATTCAACAGATCGAGAGAATCTGAAATGCGCAAATGAAATCTACATCAATTGATATATTATGCATAATTAAACATATAAACAGAATGTGAGGTTTTGAGTGGGTGGGGGGGCAGTAAACTTCAAACTAACAGGAAGTCTGCAAATCTAGGGGTATTATCTTCCTCCCCTTTTCACTCTTGAGAATTTTTTTAAAGTTAAATTGTTATTTAATATCAATATTGATTATTTCTGGTGTCCCAAAGTTTTGATAGTCCTCTGAACTCACGTTCCCTTCTTTATAATATTCAGACAGAAACGACAGTTTATGTCTACCTCTTGCATGGTGCATGTAGGAATGATGAATAAATTAAGTCAAATTTATATTTTTAGGAGACAAGTTTAATCATAAATGTTACATTAAAGTTAATTTACGTACCTTATAAGACTCAGATTGCTTCAGCGCAACCCCTCAACGGAGACCTGAAAAAAAAGAAAGTGAAAGAGCTCAAGAGCAGCCATTGAAAATGCTGTCTGAGGCTTGCGTGGTGTTGCAGGCCAGAGCCCACACTTGAGCAGAGTGCAGGCTTCTGGTTCACAGACACACAAAGATTGCCTCTAGAGTAGCGCAGCTGGCTCACCAAAAAAAATGGCAAAGAGAAAAGGTTACAACATGTTTTTTACAAGCATTCCATTAGCATTATTTAAGAGCAGACAAATGACCTGTGCACCGTTAAAAAGCCATTTTGTAGGAATAGAGATATAAAAAAAAATAGTGCAGTATTCACTTATACATTGTAAAATTACATGTTTTTCTTATAAGTAATGTCTCTGCATCCATATCTGGACATTTTTTCATCCTACAAAGGAATGTAATATATTTTAAAACAGACCTTGTTTACAAACACATTCATGTCACTTGTGTACACAGCATGGGTATAACGGTATGTGATACAGGACAAACTACAAAGTAGTATTTCTATGGCACAAGTTTCACAAAACATGCTGTTCTGCTACGTTTGAGGCACCTATATCCAGCCCGTTCATTGCAAACAATGCAAAGATTTTTGGATTGTGTTGAGGATTCAAATAAAACCCACAGCACGTCCTCCTTCAGCGAATCCCACACGCTGAGCTCTTTTCTCTTTTTTGCCTTGTTGTACGGGCCTCCGCATTAGAACTGCCGCTGGGTACTTCGACTATACTTTCAGCCAGAGGTGTGGCTGATGTGGAGGGGGCAGGTGACTCAATCTGACTTTTAGCTGGGATCTGAAGAACGGTTTCTTATAAACGAAAATTTAACACCACCACCAATAGTTTTCTGTATAACTTTTATCTTGTTGGTCTTGCAGCACACACTCTTCCTTCGTTTAGGCACACAAAGTGAAGAGAAAAAAAAGATATAAAAAAAAGTATAAACAGGCAGACAGAGACAGATGACTTTACAGATTGATTGAGAGACACAACTATAGTTTTCCTTGCAGGGTCTCGAGAGAATAATTTGTAGGAGTCTGTAAAATAATTGATGTCAGCTACCAAAACAAACTGCTGGCTCTTCTTCAGCCATATATCAGCTATATTTTGTCAGCTAAACATTAACTTATTCCAAAGAAGTTAGATAATGATTTAGGCAAGCTAATATGCACATTTCATTCTCAGTTTCTGGTGGACTCTGCAAAAGTGCCCTTGGTTGCCCCAAAGGTAGATAAAATATGATAAAGTGCCCCCTAGAGTGGCTCAAAGTCCGAGACAACATGATAACATGCCCCGTAGGGTGCCCCTGCAGTGGACAAAATGTGATAACCTGGTAAATGTGATAAATGCTGTCTAGAGAGGCCCACTGACCAAGACAATGTGGTGAAGTGAGCTCTAGGGTGCCCTTCCAGTGGAGAAAACAAGATAAAGTGCCCTCTAGAGTGGCCTTATGTCCAAGACAATATGATAGCATGCCCCCTAAGGTGCCCATCCAGTGGAGTAAATATAGTAAAATGCCCTCTAAAATTCCCCTCCAGTGGACAAAACATGACAAAGTGCCCTCTAGAGGAGCGCAGTATCTGAGACAACATGATAACATACACAGTAGGGTGCCCCCCAAATGTGGAAAAGGACCCTATAGAGTGCCCTTCCAGAGGACAAAACATGGTTAAGTTCCCTCTCAGTTGGCCCAATTTCTGAGACAACATTTGCGCCAGTGGAGCAAATGTAAAACAGTGCCTGCAAGAGTGGCCTAATGTTTGGGTCAAATAAAAAAGTGTCCTCTTGGTTGCCCTTCAAGTGGACAAAGCGTGACAAAGTGCACACTGTGGTACGCTGAGCCCCACTGCGTATTGCCCTTTTTATGTTTTTCACCCTTGCCCCTCACACAGCCCGAGCCCTCCACTGCTCAACTTAGAAATCCATTAAACTTTAACACTGCAAAAACAAAAATAAATAAATAAATAAAGTACATCAAATAGATATCACCATAACCGCAGCAATTTTCCATAACTAAATGATGTTTAAAATTTTCGATTACACTCTTCAGGTCTATTACCTGATGAGATGTGCAGTGGAGTTTGAGAAAAAAGAAACAACACACCAGCGCTCAGAGCTTGCCTTGAATCCAGTGACTGAGTGGTTACTTTCCATTTTATCAAGGATAGAAACAGCTGATATGCACCTACTGACTTATTGGTAGGTGCAGTTTGGCCTTAATGAAGCATAATTATAGCAGTAATAACAAATGAAGTGGGTGTTCTCTCCTTCCCCTCTTCTAACTCTTTCCCCTTCTCGTTCTCTGAGTCTGTCTCTCACTTGTCCTCTCTCCAAGTTCCCCTCAACAACAGCCAGGCCAATTAAGAAATGGCTCTTGAAAGGGTAGCAATTATTCTTTTGCAAGACATACATGGCTCCTGCTTGCCTCCACACATTATTATCTCTCTGGTATCCTACAGTGAGGTGCCCGGCCAACCATTCACAGCAACCCCTTACACTTCTGCCAGCCTCGCTGCTTCTTCTCTCTGTCTGGCTGTCTGCACTGATGAGGGCCAGATTGCATTGCATGGCAGTCTGAAGCCCAATGGTGAGCAGAGAAACACAAGATAATGGGTGGATTATTAAGGGAAGCCCTGTTGAGAGAAAAGATTTTTTTGATATCTTTGCCACCACCCACGCAACCTACATTCCATCTCTTTTCTTGCATCCTTCAGTCTCTCCCCCAGTGATGATCCCTGGCTGCCACATGCAAATGAAAGACACTGCTGTGGGTTTAATGCTAATCAATACTGTGCAAATATTCATTTAAGGAGATGGCTGCATGGTGGGAGAGGGACCTTACCTACTTGAAATGCAAGGAGCTCTATGTTTTGTGCCGAGCATTGTCATGGAAATGCACATGCATACGTGCAGTAAAACATCACTCTTCTTTAAAAATGCCCTCAAAAATCTGCCGGCAAAGAAATAGAGAATTAGATGGTAAAAACAGGAGAGATAACAACTGAGGAGACCAAAAAGTGGAGGAGGGTCGGGTGCTTTTAAATAACCATTCCACCTGTATAAATAATAGAAACCTCTCTCACTGTCATTACATAAGGCTTTTGTGTGGAAATTGTGTATTGCTGTACCCAAGAAGCAAGTGCAAATGGAAAAAGGCAAAGGCTGTAGGTGCCACAGGCGTGGGCTCAATGTTGGCTCCATCATCCATAAAAGCACATAAGTAGACACCTAAAGGGCTGGATTAAGAGCCCCACTGCGAGAAGAGCACCATGGGACATGTAAAACAGCCTGTTAATATAACTCCAATCTCTGCGAGTCAATCACTCTGGATATTTGGGAGAGAGAATACTAATAGTACATTAACTCAAGCTGCTTAAATCAGACAGTAGTGATTAATTAAAGGCAGAGCAGAGCCCATATCCAAATGTAAACAAAAGTGTTGGCCCACCACCAAAAAATCAAGATGCTAGATTTTAATTTCCTCTCAAATTAATTGATGGGTCTTTAAACACATGGACCCAAATGTAATGCATTAATATTCTCTGATCCTTTCTTATGATTTCTGGAAGGCTGAATCATGTTTTTCATTTGCATTGTATATGACTAACTATAAATTATGTGGTCAAAAGTTCCCCAGTGGACCTAATAATAGACAATGACCTTGATTTTCATCCAGAATATAGTCTTATATAGTATGTTTAGATAAATTTCACATTGAGAATACCTTATAATATATAATATAATAATTGAACCATTTGAAAAAAGAGATTAATTTGTGACCAGGACTAAATGTCCACAGCTATATAGTGGCTCTGTGAGATCAGAGCAGGTACAATGTTCCCCATCTTTGTTTAGTGAGTTAGTATGGTAGCCAAGCACACAGTGCATACACTGCTGAGGGGTCAAGCCCCTGTGGCGGGCCCTTATCGCCTACAGGCTATATGTAGATGCAAGACATATCGGAGACAGAAGGGTGGAACAGACAGAAATGCTAATTATGACATGGGCTATTTCAGCACCATGGGTTTATCATTAAACAGCTACCTGCTAATATATTGCAGGCTATTTCAAAACTACACTGGTTTCATTAATATATTGGTTCTAAGATTCGGTGATATGGCTTTCTGTGATCTTATAGAATATGACGCATTGCTTTAAAGTAAATAACCCAACACTATTTTGGTAGGGCTGGGTAATATAGACATTAGTGCTATATTAGGACGTTGACATAAAAGAGGACTGACTTTTTTTTTTCAAATCGGACATTGTTGGTAATGATGGTGTAATACCACCTCTTCAGTTTAAACTGGTTTCAGAAGCGCTCTGATCCAGACTTTTCCCCCCCCTTGCTGTTTTTCGCAAAAATAAGTGTTACAAAAAACAGTGAGGAGAACAGAAAAAAACAGACAGTCTGAGCTTTTAAAACTCCCAGCAGTCAAATCGACTCAGAGTAACAGGGGTCCTATTAAGGGAGTACTAAGAAGGTGGAATCAAAGACAATACAAACAGGCCACAGTCCCCCTGCTGGTGCTGTTTGCTGCATAAGATGAGAGCCCCTTGGCCATCGTGGACACTCATCTCTCCTCTGCAGATACAGGCGTCATCTGAGACTGACTTTTTATTCTCTGCTGCAATCAAGAGACACAAACAAATTGTATTCAAAATATTCAATTAAACAAAAAAAAATGCAGGTTCAGTTTAGGCTGACTAGACCCAAAGTTGGCTCCTTTGTACCTGCAAAGAGCTGTGGAAAACAAAGTCCATGTCTGGAGGAGGTGGGGTAGATCATCCTTGAAATAAGATTGCACGATTTACAGCATGCAGACGAGAGGTGGCAAAGTTACAGTGAGTACTACATTAATCAGATAAAAAGAAGCAGGAGATTTTCCTTTAATTTTGACATTACATTTAGTTAGTTTAGCCAGTGGTAATACCACCTCTTTTGTCCACAGGGGCCTCCAAAATCAACAAAATATGAAAGTTTCTTGTAGCCGCTTTAAGCTATTTCCCTGAACAAGTGAAAAAGTTTTATCTGCTGATGGTGAGAGCTGAAAAGTCAGTCAGGGATCAAAGTCAGTCGGATCATCCTCCGGTGAAGTGGTGGACTATCCCTTGAGTCATGCTGCGAGGGTGGCTAAAAATAAAACATCCATCTTGAAGAGAGATGTGCAAATTCACTTTATAGGCGTACGGACACATTTTCTCAGTTGCACCTAACGATTAATGAGCACAATGAGATTTAGTATGATTTAGATGTAAAACAAGGAAACTAATTCTGTACATCTACTTGAATTTACTGTCAAAGGATCAGCTGCACATTGTTCCTTCTTTCTTATATCACAGTTTCTGATTGTGAGAGTTTTTCAAATACATACATTGGCTGCCAGGAAGATTTATTTAGCCCAACAGTTTCACACCATATTCAGCTGCTTGTACAAATAGCAGGTTTTCTTTAAGCACCTAGATGGAGGTGCTACACTACTGCGTCATGTGACACAATAATACCAGCAGGTGTACCCAAAATCCCACGTAAACCAAATATATAATTAGATATTTTACATTTTGTCATCGGCTTTACAAGTTATTTATCGTCAGATGTGATTATTAGCTCCCTTTAAGTTATTTCCTGTGATGCAGAAAGGGTGTTGGAGTTGACAAGGTGCTTGTGTGTGGGAGGCGGAGACCAGAAGGAGGGGTGGGTGAGTATCTCTCTCTCCTTTTCATTTCAACTCTGACAAATTTGCCTTTTCTTTCAAGTTTCCTCCTCGGCAGACTCTTGTTTGGCCGCATCACAGTCCCTGAGAGACACTGTCCAATTGCCTGTCTACTGTGGATGCCCACCCACACACACCTCACACACACACACACACACACACACACACACACACACACACACACACACACACGCCTGGCTCTCCGGCCTGTCTACAGCAGCGCTCTATTGAGGTGCCTTTCCTCTAAAGTAGGGCGGTGTGGTTACTGGATATAACCCTGAAATAGAATCATTGAAAACAAAATAACAGCCAAACATTCCTCGTGCTGTCATTTACAATAGCCACACAGCTTGGCAGGACCTTGTTATACAGTTCGCTCCAACCAATCGATACGTGGCTTTCATCGTCGCTGTGCTGCCATGGTTGTACTGCAAACACATTTTGCACTCTAGCACCTCACTCTCTCTGGCTGTAACCCCATCCTTCATTTGCTGTCTGTTTTTGTCTTTTTTGTTCTCATTTTCTCTCTTACCCTCAGTCTCAGGGGGTAGCCTTCTTAGATAAACTGATTTTCTTCATGCTGTCATCGGATAATACGAAAGCCACAGAGGAGGACCACAGCATACTCAATCAATCAATGTTCTCCTCAACCCAAGTTATCTCTCCCAGAAGTTGCTTTCCCTCACTTAGATAATTGTTTATTATAGAGCCTAATGTGGAGATTGAATGCTACCATTCAGTATGGACAAGTCTGACTGAGGAGGAAGACGGTTATCCACTAAAGCACACGGAGGCAGCTTCGACTCGCACCAATAAGAGAGGTCAGATCTAAATACGCCACACACACAGAAACACTACAGTCTTAGAAATAAAGCTGAAAACTAGAACCACAAAGTGTTCCTCAGCTTGTCCCCATAGGAGAACCCTTTTTGGTCCCTGTTACAAGGTCTTATAAAGGCCCACTTGGATTCTCTTCTACCCAGAACCGTCTGTGAAATTCAGAGAACCCTTCTAGGGTGTAATGGTTTTACCTAGAATCCTCTCTGGATGTTCTATCCAGAAGCTTCTAAGGGTGCCAACAAGAACCCACCCAGGGTGTTCTGTGAAGAACCTTTTTACATTTCATGGGTTTTTCAAGGGACGAGAATGTTGTTATATTTCAAGGGTTTTATCAAGAACACACTCAGGGAGGTCTAAGAACCTTTTTATACTATGGTAAAAAGAGAAATAACTCTTGACGAACCCTAGATGAAAGAGTTCATTTCCTTCTAATCCTTGAAGGGTTCCTTAGAAGCAAATGGTTCTGAGTAGAACCTCAGCCCTTCAGGAAGAACCCCTTTTGGAACCCTTATTTCTAAGAGTGTAGCGTGCGTACAGACACCAGTAGAGACATTTGGACACACCAGCTAGTAGCTGTCACCCAGCATTTTAAATAAATGGGGGCGTCCTGCCCTGTCCAACGAGCCTGCTAATTGTATTTTCTCTTACTTGGTGGCGTTTGTCAGGCTCTATCAGTCTTCTGTGGCATGTATAAAATGACAGTCCACCTACTTGACATTGTGAATGGTAGTCAGGTCAGGGCCCTGCTCTCCTTGGGGCCAAGAGGTTTGTTCAAACATTTTGCTTTGCCTCATTAATCCTCGCAGAAAAGAGGAAGGCTAGACTTATCCCTGCATTATTTTTGGCTAAATGCCATACCCTTTGCATTATGCGAGGACGGACAAGACGTCTGTTCTACAATTTAGCCCAGGGGGTATATACAGAAGGTGTGAGGAACAACAGCAATAAAACAACAGACCTGATGAAAGAACTGCTAGTACAAACTGATTTGTTCTTATGTGGTTTGTGTGAATGATTTGTCATATTCACCAATTTTTCTTGTATTTTGAATTTTCTCTAAATACAAACACAATTTATGGCCCAGTGTGAAAACAGTTTGAGTTAAATTGCTCTTCATTGTTATGTTCTCCTAATTAATTATCCTGTGTGAATATATTTCAAATTGTAATACAATTCTAAGTTTACACATAAAGCTTATTATAATTAATTTAAATTGGCTATTACCTACTGTCAGGCGTATTCCTATGAACACAAAGTCGATGCAGGTATGTAGTTACGATGTAACTTTTTTGAAATGAAATAGCAACCTACTGAGTGTCGCCCCCAGCACGTATTTAAGTGTCACTGGGATGTTGTCCCAACATTTCCGCCACTTTTTGAAAATGTTGTGAAGTTTTAGCAACGTCATTATACAAAGTACAGGAAACGTCATATAAAGGACATTGAACAGATGTTGCAAAAATACCATAGACTACTTGTTCGTTGTAACGTTTCAACAACATAACTAATGATAACACTGATGCAGTAACGTGGTTACAACATCACTATTGATACATCACAGTTGCAACATTGTCTGTTACAATGTCTGACAGTCCAACATCGACTACTATGGTACGTATTCTGTCCTCCATCTCTGACATGGAGACATCCTGTAAACTTCCTTAACTCCTGTTTCCTTAATTCTTGGACATCAGGACTTTACAGTCTATTGACTTGTAAAGTTCTTCTTTTCACTCTTTAGATGTAATTTTCATGAATGATCACTTTTTGATATATGGGGTAGTAAGTGTAGACTTATATGGTATTATAGGGGCATTGATTTTGCTAATTTCTCTCTGTCTCATGCACGTGCACTCAAATACACATTATTTACAGTTATCTGAAGTTACAACCGTTTGCTGAATCTAACGTGGCATGTCAAAGAGAAAGTTAAGGTAAGAATACAAATGGGCATGAGGCCCATTGTGAAAATCATTTTTCAAATGAAAATGTCTCACCAAGTTGGCATCAAGTCAAATTGAATGTTACATACTCTGTCAAACAGAATTACACTAAATATCAAGTCAAAAATGATGCAGAAAAATAGCCCTTTGAGCAATTTACATTTTTGCAGCTCCATGATGAGTAATAGATTGCTTTGATGGCGTTTCTTTCCTTGGCTGATTATTAAGCAGAATATTCTTTTGTGACATTTGGAGCCGAATATCTTCAGTTTGCTGAGGCTGGTGTAACCTTTTCCCTGTCAGTACTTTAAGTGACATTTTTCATCAATAGATAACTCGAACATGTCGAGTATTTCTCTGACAATACTCAGGACAGTGAGCAAAAGGAATCAGCTTTTTGGACACATGGATGATTGTCATTTGTTAGCATGTTCACAAATGATATGTAATGGTGCAGCAAATCACCAGGCCACACTCTCACTTCTTATTCTCAAATGTCAATGTAACACTGTGTGAATATAAACGCTTAACATTTAGTGGCAAATAATGTAATGTGGACGAGGCATTTGTAGTGCTGACATTTTAGATCAGTGCTCATATGTGTTCAGGGGAAGCTGTAAAACAGCTAATGTGTTAGAGGGTCTCAGCGGCTTCAAACGCCGCTAAATTGGAGAGAAAAGCAGAGAGGGGAGTAAGGGAGTTGGAAAGCAGCAGAAGGAAAAAGTAGAGGAAGGAGGAGGAGAGGGAGAGGGAGAAGAAGAGATGAGTGTTTCTTTTTTTAAAATCCTCGGCTAAGAGAGAATTACACAGGAAGAAAAATTGCCATTGTCGCGGGCGGAGACAGTGGTAAATGGCGCGTCATTTTGCAGTAATTTACAAATCGCGGAGTGGAAACAAAATTAGATTAAGTGGGTCCGTTGAAATGGACCTGCTACACATCACTATTAATTATGTGGCTGTCAAGGGTAAAGATTATTTATTTTCATGGCAGAGAGTGAAATCATGTCGTAGGTGACTGCTTTGGGGTTTTTAGGGGAGTCATTTTTCATGTGCACATGCGCCTCTAAACAGAACAACAGGGAAACACGGACATTCAATCAAAGGCCACTAATGTCTACATTATCGTTCAGGGCAATAAATGGCTTAACCTGAATTATGGGAAATAATAGGCTCAACCAATGTTGCAATGTCACTGCTGACATTAATGAGGGAGGAATTGTTTGCCATGCTCTGAATGGCCAGATAAATGTTGTATACTAAACAAAAGCTTGAACTGAGCGTGCGAATGAATGTTGCTCCTAATGTTCAGTGACATGATATAACTCAGAACCCAGGATTCATCTTGGAGGATAAAGACAAACAAAAATACTAAAGCTATGCGATCAACATGCTGTTCATAACAGCTATGAATGTACTCATACATTTCCAGTTTTAATTGAAAGCTACATTGCACACAGTTTTCTACTCTAATGTAATGTAAACTGAAAGATTGACTGAACCCTGCTGTGCTCTTCGCTGTGTGTGCCCGCCTGCTTCTCCAGTGAGTAGACAGAAGGTCAAAACTATGTCAGAGCATACAATCTCATTCACAGTGCTGCATCTCAACTGCAAATATTGTACAATACCTGGAGAGCTGTGGAGAGCGAGCACACCCATGGACACACGCAGGTGAGTCTGTATCGCCACTCATTTTTTTCATACTTTAGGTCAAGGCAATACCGGCTGTCGCAGTGTGATTTCAGTTGGATGGATCAGGATCACTGAATGAGTTTAAAAATGAAACGGGTAAATTTCACAACTTATAAATGCCTGCTCAACGTGTTCTACATGCAAGACCGGACGCCACATCTTGTATCGAGGAGATGACCCCAAAATTGCGTTATTTTACTTTTTAAGGAGCATTGTGTAGGATTTAGCGGTGAGGCTGCTGATTCCAAACACTTTGCCTCACCGTCCCTTTCATGCATGTAGAAGAAACTATGGTGGCAGTGAAACTCGGAAAAAACACGAAAGGCCGTAACCAGAGCCAGTGTTTTGCCATTATGGGCTAAACATCATGGCAGCCTCCATGTTGTGGTGAAAACTTAATTTCTTAGAGACAGTGCATTCATATATATTTTGATCAAGATTGTGGCTTTTTAGTGATTTTAAGTATCAATATTTTTGCAACTTGCCAAGTACCTAAACTAAAAAAAAAAAATCTCATTATATACAAAACGTGTTTTGGTTGGTATTCTGTTTTCCTCAAAACAAACAAACAAAATTATCCATGGATGCATATGGTTCCTAGTACTTTACAAGTTCCCAGAAGTCAAACTTACTTTATGCCCTATAACTGGTTACATTATCAATAAAAATAGTTGTAATTTAGTTGTACATTGGTATAGTATTTGTAGATTTTTGCAGTTTTCACTGGGAAATGCATGAAGTCATCAGTCAATACAAATTTTATCTCTATCATTAATGGATAGGAACATACTGAACATATACAGACATTCACAAGTAAATCCCAGAAGGATGCCATCTCAAACACACAAAAAGAGAAAAGCCAAAAGCCCAAGCCTAATGTGTAAAGATATCTGTACAGAGAAAAGAACTGCAACTGAGAGGCTCTGGCTGTGTATCCAGTGAGCACTGACACTTTGGATAGATTGGCTGATGCAGTCTTCATCAGCAGCCGCATTGCTTTTCTTCTGGATGGGCTGTTGAATTCCTTCCAGAATTCAGCACCATGGATGGCAACAGAAAATACTTTGTCACTTCTATTGCTTAAATGGACAACAGCAACTCTTAAAGATAATCTGTCAACTTAATAAAAATTTAGCCATCTCCTGAAAAGACCTCAGTTGTAACAGCTCTGGGCCACAGTTTTCTCTCTTAGTGCCTCCTCCAAAAGTTCAAGCTGAATCCATATCATGATCAAAACACTAACCCTTTCCACATCCTCTGTCTCGTTCTTTACTCCAGTTTCAATTTGGAAAAAAGAAAGAAAAAAAAAGTACACATTTTGAGTACAAAAACATTCAATACTTATAAAGCGAAGAACTGTGTGTCCAGTGCTTTCCAAAAGTAGTGTTCTTTTAGAAAGTTATGCTTCTATGATTATGAAGCTCATCAGGAGCACGGAATTGCTCAGGATTGCACACCTCTTTCATTTATATTCTAAGAAAGAAAAGGAATCTCTCTCACAATTAAAACAATTACGAAAGACAAAGTTTGATGATGTTGTGGCGTAGAGTGGGCTCATTGTTGTCACCATAGCTGATGAAAACGATCTGACATGACTCATATGAGGTAATATTAAAGTTTTATTCACGTTATGTTTAGTCATGTTTGCCAAGTGCTTTCCTCACTGTCTGACGTATCAGATGTATCCCGTGTTTTCATGGAAGGAGTAACTAGCTGGCAGTGGCTACCAGGAAACACACTGTTACTCTTAATAAATTACTGATTTCTCTGCATTTGAACTTTGGAAATGTTTGGGATAATGTAAGTACAAATCCTAGCAAATTATGTCACATGACATAATAAAATATGTTGAGGCTTTTCAGATATTTTAATGCAGAAATGTTACATATAGCTTTTCTAATTCACCTGCTTTTCCTGCTATGACATGTCAAAATGTGAAAAAGGCCTATCCTGGTTGAAAAAAAAGATGTGTGCAAATGGATTTTTATTTTTCAATTTTGACACACTTGTCAGTCTTTCAGTTTTGTGGTAGATGAACCAAGTATGAAACGTTTCTCGATTTCTCTCAGTCTCAAATAATCCTGTGTTACATAAGTTCTCTTTTGAATAAAATGAACACAGTGTCTTTTCTTCTACATAATTTGTGCGTTGTGCTCCATCTCGCCTCCACAATGAGCAACACATGACTAGTTTTGTGGCCTTCACAGGTACAGCCATCAGACAACACCATTGGCTGATAGGGTAAGACCCTGCTCCACTCTCCATCTGCTTGGCAGGCTGTCCCCAAATCATTAGGCCCCTGCATTGGTACCCAGCTGGGGGGGAGTGAAGTAGGAGGGGACAGGGCTGGCCCCAATACGCCTGGCACTGGCCATCTAGAGGGGGGCATCTGGCAAGGCAGCACCCCGGGTCAGGCTATCTGAGGAAGGAGCACATCGGCGGACGCTTCATGGATGGCTCACTGTCTGTCCCTGGCAGCTTGTCATTTGTCACTGCTGAGCAGCGATTTCAGGTGGGAACATGATTAATTTCACTTTACCATTCTCAGAAATAAGCCCTATAAATCATCTAAAGCTCGGCCTGTGTGCAGGTTTTCGTTGTCGGCCCATCTGACAAATCTTTACCTGGTCCCTCTGCCCTGAACGGGCCTTGTCTTGCCTCTGAGGTTGCAGAGAGTGTGTCAAAGAGACAGCTCAGTGATGAGAAGTGCCTACTTGAAGACAGACATAAAGAAAAGAGAGACAGATACACATGCACGCACATATATTTCTGTAAGATGAGAAAGAGGACACGTACATGTCATCAACAAACATTAACACCTCCTCTGTCAATCTAATCCCCACACATTGGACCATCTGTCCTTTCCAAATGAATGACAGGAGGAGAGAGAGGCTAAGACAGGATCAAATAGAACATGCTGATGATGTGGACCTGTCAGCGAAGGCTGTGGATGTAGGGGGTTCTAGTTTATTACCAGAGCCACAGAACACATCACATCTAATATGTCAGAGGTAATAAGGACACTCTGGTGATAGGTGGCAGACTGCCAGCATGTCAGACAGGCACCCTGTTATGAAAGCCTTTTCTATTAATTTTACAGATGTGCTGCTGTTTTGTGAGTGATTTAACTGGTCTTTAACAAGACTTCCTCCCCCTTTCACTCTCTGTCTCACTTGCTTTCTAACTTTGCAAAGGGTGAAGTTGATGGAAGGTTCAGCACGCACATTTTAAAAAGTGGAACAGGATGAGTGCAGATTTTACCGAAAAGTAAGGCAGATGTGTGTTTTGAACCGCCATAAGAAGTGGATAAAAATGTTAAAACTGAGCATGAAGTTTGTTCCTGGCAGGCGACATAAAGCAGCTCTCATTTATATATAAAGGAAGAAACGAGCATGTGGCAGTCTGTGTCCAACCTGTGACAACAGTAAGTGTTGGCAGCAAGCAAATTGGCTGTTTCAAAATCGGAGAAAAAGAGGCACTCTGAATTTCTGTGTGTTTTAATGTAGAGGAGGCCTAGAAATAGTAGTAACACTTTTTTTTGAGCATCAGTAACTCATGGGTTGTTTGTGCTAGATCTTTCAAACTTTGATACATGGTACCTGTTTTTGTCTACTAAAATTTAAAATCATTTGGGCATCTATTACACTCAGATTATGTGAGCTGATGTCAAGTGAGTTTAGTTCTGATTCCCTTTCTGATTATTGATCTGGGTTCTTAGTATCCCATCCTTGTGAAGCGTTTTGTAGCAAAGCATTTGCTAAACTGAGGTGATTGTTACAACACTCACACAATGTGTGTGAAGCCCCTGTGGGTCCCTGGGATGCAGGCTTTGTGGCCCAGAACTGACAATGACCCATTGGCACTGAGTTTGCAAAGTGCAACCATGTTTGCATTTCTTGTAAATAATCAATATCACTGCACACTCTCCTGTTATAAATCCAATAAACTATCTCTTCCCCAAGCAGCCATTACATAACTAACCATTGTGAGCTTAAACACAATATGTAAATTCTGCTGCTAGTGGTTTGTCTCACATTAAAACAATAACAACATGTGTACTTTAATGATGTCATGACATTGTATGGGGTCATGAGATCATTTTACCATGATGAAAATCTATCTAACATTCAGACAGAAATCATGTTCATTGATGAGGTAATATGTAAGTTTAGTTACATACACTAACTTCCATCCTCACTGTTTGACTTATCTGATCTGAATGTAGCTGGATGTGTGTTGTCCTGGAAGTTATAGCAACTAGCTCGCAGTGGTTCAGGGGAAGCTTACTACCTTGAATAAATTATAGATTTATCTGTAATTGAATGTTGTTTAACTCAACAAAATATGTTTAGCATTTTAAAACATTTTAATGAGGAAATGTACTGTACTGTAGTTTTAAAAGGGTGAATTTTGGTCATTTGGGCAGCTCACTGAAAGGGTACCATATTGCACCTTTTTTGCACCACCTTTTTTTTTGAGTGTATTTTTATAAGTCTATAATTGACATCTACATCTCTGTGGAAATTATTCATCCTCCCATGAGATTTCCCCCCCTTTCTTTAACCTCCTGATACCAATCTTTTTTAATTAAGTAATGACTTTCAAATGAATCTCAGATCATGTGTGAGAGAAGACACTTATCCTTAAAAGTATCTTAGGCTTGATAGATTAATTCAGGAGGAAGTGGGCCGTGTGTCGTGCACATTAACAATCCCTCTATTGCTGTTAGGGAGAGGTATGATGGAGCATTATGTGTAAGGAAGAGCTGCAGCGGAAGCAGTCACTGATTTTCCCTGTGATGGCATAAAAAAAAATAATAATTGACAGTGACAGATAAGGTGTGTGATGTATATGGCACAGTAGTTACCTGCAGTTATAATGACTTCACGTGCACATCTGCTTCCAATAAAAGAAGTCAGTCCATTTTCAGCTGTGCCGAAATCCATATTCACCCTAACAATACCGCTCTTGACTCCCTGGTGAGCTTAACAAATGCCACACAATCAGTCCTGTCCAGCCTTTGGCTATGCCCACAACATTTATTCCTGCACTAAACCAAGCGAGGCTAATCGATTGGCCTATACCGTGGTCAGAGCCTCCGTCAAAACGAAATACCGACCCTGTTTCCCTTTCCAAAAAAAAAAAAGAGAACATGAAAAAGAAATCACATTTACAGCACTGGAAGAAGAAAGGGTAGAGGAGGTGGTGAAAATGATGAGAGTGAAATAAAGGATTCTTTTGCTGCACAAAAGATCTGAGTGTTTCCACTTCCATTTCCTGATCTTCAGCTTCTCTTTCTCTCTGGCGTGCCATGGTGCAGAAGCCAGATTGCATGACTAAATAGTCGTGTAGAGCTTACTCTATTTGATATTTATATTCCCATTGAAGTGTTCTTGTTCCTGAAGTTTTAATTGGGTGCTAATAAATAAATCATCCAGTCTCTTCCTCAACAGATGTGCAAGTGAGCGTTATGCTGCATAATATCTGTCTGCCGTGCAGGTGTGTGTGCTTGCCTCATGTCACTGGTGCATGGGATGAGATGTACCCGCCAGGCCCCCTTAATCTGTTGTGCTGTGGCTCAGTGAAAGACTACATAACAAACAGAGGGATATGACAGAACCTGGAAATGGATTTCTGTTTGCTCTGGCCTGTTTCATGTGGAAGAAATGCTTTACATCCGTGGAGGTTTATTTATGGTTGGACTTAGTGCAATATCTCACTTTGAGTCAAATTTGACATTGTTTGACTTTGCACTAAACTGGCCTTTTGTAATGACTTAGCACCACTACAGTGGAAATGTCACAACACAGCTGCAGCGGGTCCCTGCAGGTCAAAGAGGAAATGATGTACTGTAATGCTACCAACGCACCCACTTGTACTGGCACAACGTAAAATCTATCAAGTTTAACACATCATGTAAATAAACTACACATAAACTCATGTCTGTGTTTATTTTATATGCAAACTTTTTATTAAGTGTTTGTCAGCATTGTGTTCTTAATAATGAGATAAAATAAGGTTGCCTAAAGGATAGACTCTGATTTTTTCAAGCGTATCTTGTAATGATTCCTCCTGTCCATATTGTTTATTGAAGAGACTCCTTTGTAGTTGGACTACACTATAAAAAATGACGAATCGACTGTGTAAAAATGAAATGTTAGGTAAATAACTAAGTCAGTCACTAAGTTGGTAATTAAGTAAAGTTAATTTAGTGTGGTACCCTTCACAGAACGCGGTCATAAATTGCTTCACACAAGTAAAATTGTTAAAAAAAAAAAATGAGACCATAAAAATAGTGAAAAGAAAGGAAAAAAAATAAAATATAAGCAACAGCAGACCGTAAAATCACACAAAAGCACAAACACAAGACAGCATGAGCCGAAAAAAAGGCCAGTTCAAAATAGTGAGTCTTCAGCTGCTTTGTAAAGATCACAAGAAATGGAAGTCTGAGTGCTAAATGTGTGCTACATGTTTTCTGTAAAGATAGGCAGCTGGGGAGGGACTTGTTTCAGTAGCTAACAGTACTACAGGAGCATTAAAGCAGCAGTGTAGCTGGCTCTTCCTGGAACGAGAGTCCCCAGTGAACGAGGTGAGACTGGGACCGAACACAGTCTCTGAGACCGATTGAGGTTTGACAACAGGGAATATAGAACAAAGATGGTTTACTTGTTGGGTTTAGCTCCTGGTCCAGAGGACTGAGTCAGCTAACTTAGCTGTCTGGATGACTGAGCTAAAGGCAGTTAGTGGTTCGCTACTCAGACAACAAGTTAAGCTCTCAGGACGCTAAGGCAAACATCAGGAAAGTCTATAAATGACCTCTGTAATTTATTCCCTGTCGGTCAAGGAGGTCCTGGGAGGTTGCTGACCCTGGTTTGGTTGCCTGCTAACAGCGGCTAAGTTAGCAGACACTCTGGCCTTGGGTTGAAGCTTGAGCAGCCGGAGGACATCTGGGTGAAAATCAGAGAGCATTTTCTTCTCATAAAATAAGATCCAGTTTCACCCAGAAGAGTGGCTATAGTCAAAAAGTTGTGTATTTGTACAGTGAATTAATAAGTGAGGCCCAGCCCTCAGCCCATCGTAGGCTCATGCTCAGTGATGAAAATGATTCAGAACATAGTAATATCTGTAGTATTCTTATGGCAATGAGGAAGGCCCAATCAAAAATGATGGTTATTGTCACTAAAAAGACCTGAAGCAATACAGTTAAAATTGAATTCAACATCTTTTCAGTGTCATATATATTTATTACGATTTGTTCAGTTTAAACCCCAAAATGGCAAACTATCTACATCTATCATGGCTAGATATAGTTATTTAAAGTGGTAAATGAACTGGATGTTTTTAACAGGTCCAGGGGTGCTGTGGTTTCTAAGGACCAGAATAAAGGACTTTTGTTTATTTTAACAGTGCTTAAAAGTTCTCCACACTGATGTTTTCACTTGAGTAGACTCCAGCTGATCACACTCATGTGATCGCACTGTTGTACCTGATACAGCAAGGAAATAAATAAATGAATACCTTTACTTGTTACAGGTCTTTTCGATGAATGATTGCTTTAGCATTTTATTAGCACTTAGCTTAGCACTCTCCACCCAACTTTACCCGAGCAGAAGTCTAATCTGCCAGAGTAATTGCACTGATTTACACTCATTTAGTGATTTTCAGGTAAGGTATGATAGTGTCAGCGCTTGTGGAAATTTATTCAAACAACATTCACTTCTCAAACAAAATGTAGACAATCCCATAATGCCACTAGTTCGAGAATAATCGACATATTCCAAACAGGTTCTTCTGATTACACTATGAATTCAAGGCTCGATGCTTATATGTTTGCAGAAACTTTTCTGTCCAAAGACACATCAAAACAAAAAAGTGTTTTAGAGTGATATTCATTTGATTGTTCAAAGTTACACACACGCATTTTGTGTCTGTAAATAAGTTTTAATAGCATAGTTTTCCACTTTTGTTGTTGTTTCACTCGTGTGTATGAAATGCAGTCAATGAATTCTTCTGAACATCATGTACAGTCACAACAAAACAAGCCAATAACAGGCAAGTTCCTACTGCCGAGAGAAAAAACAAACAACAATCCTTGTTATGGCTGTTTTCTGTTATGAATCTCACTATGAATGGACTCTGAATGAGTACAACACAGACTTTTATCAAAATATCTAAAACGCTTATTTTTTAAGAAAATTGGGAGAAGCCAGCAACATGATTGCAACTAATTATGCCTTTGAGAGGCAATAAGATAATAAACTGTTACAGAAAGGAATGAGACGCCGCTTTATTTCACTGCTTTTTACAGCTGTTACTGAGTAACGAGCACAAGGGACGTCCAACATTTCTAACCAAAAAATAATTAAAAGTCCAGAGCAAGAACAGGTGAATGCACTGCTCAAATCTATAAAGTCTTGATTAATCAGTCCCAACAGTCAACACAACTCATATCATTTGTGTGTGTTATACACAACATTTACGCTTGAGTAACTTAAGTTATAGCCATTCTCTTTAGAGTGAGCATGTGCATACAGAACTGATGCATATAGAAAGAAGGGATCTAAATTTCTGAGTTCTTTTCGAGAGGAAAAATCCTACTGACATTTGTTTCTACCCTAATAAATAAAAGTCCAACCTTGGAACAGAGCCTTTCTCAACAGTCTAGGTCCATGTGTTTAGATAAAGTTCATAGTTTTCTAAAAAAACTTTCCAAAACATGTTTATTTAATATTAGAATTCTGACAAACACCATTACCACCTCTAGACCTTCACGAGCCAGGCATCACGGCTTGAGCTGAGGGGCTCTGGTTAGCTCTGATATGTCTGTAATAACATCAGGACAGTTTGTTTGTGCCAATGCTAACCATGGTTCAACTTCGTGAAAATCACAGCTGTTTCTCTATAAGATCAACACTCAGTTGTCTGAAGCATTTGTGTGGCTCGAGGGACGGCAAAGTCGCTCAGTCGGTCCACCACTTTGACCCAGGCCGAGTTTAAATCCATTGGTATTGGTACGTAACTACACTTTTGACTCCTTTAGTGTAGCATTGAGGCTGTTGCCATCGTGTTGTTTTGGAGACAGAATGTACCATACTGCACCTCTATCCTGATTGGATCTGACTGAGAATCAGCACAAAACATACCCTTTATTTTTTTTATTTCACTCTAAAGGGACGATGCTGCTTTGAAGAATATTTGAAACTAGTGATTGAGACCATAAAGGTAATAAGTGAGAAGTAGGATCATTTTCTCATGAACTTACATACCCTTGCATTCCCCTCAAGGCACACCTAGCTTATATTCACTGCTGGATGTCCCAGAACTTCCTCCAATTTAACCCTGACAAATCCAAAGTTATCTTGTTCGGCCCCCTCAGTTCCAGTTCCAATTTACAAGTCTCCTCTCTCTCTCTCTCTCTCTCTCAGTTAACGTTAAATCAGTTGCAAGACACCTGGGTGTTTTCTTTGAAACTGAAGCTCAAATAAAAAGGGTGTTGCAATCTTGCTTCCTGCACGTGAGAAATATTTCTAAAATAAGACCATCTTTATCCACTCAAGCCCTCAACAGAGTTGTCAACACCCTCGTCTCCTCTCGCTTAGATTACTGCAACGCCCTTTATTCTGGTCTCAGACGAAACTCGCTGCGCTGCCTGCTTTTGTGCGAAACACGGCTGATCACTGGTATGAGGTGATTTGAGCATAATCACTCCGGTTTTAGTTGCACTTCACTGGCTACCTGTCAAATACAGAATTGATCTGAAGTTTTATTGTTAACTTTTAAAGCTCTGCATGGTTTGGCACCAGGCTGCCTCACTGAGAAATTCATTCCTTATGTGCCACCTTGTGACCCGAGGTCTTCTGACACGGCTGTGCTGGTTGTACCCAGGTTTAGCCTCGCACTATGGGAAACAGGGCCTTTGCCATCAATGCCCCCAGAGTCTGGAATGACCTGCCTGTGGACCTCAGGTTAGTTAGCTCAATAACCACTTTTAAATCTCTTTTGAAAACCCATTTTTAGATTTTTTTTTCTTCTTTTATAACCCCATAAGGCAACAGCTTGATGCACCTTTTGTACACCCTATTCTGTCCTCTGGGGACCTATTTTTGTTTTGTTTGTAGCTTAGTTTTGATACCATTGCTTTTTTTTTTTGCTTTTTTTGTGTTGTTTGTCACCATGTATTTTATCTGTACAAGCACACTGTATAACTATGAAGTGCTATAACAAATAAATACTACTGTTATTATTGATAATAATATTATTATTGCTATTATGTGCAATCAGACTTTTGCTGGTCATCAGAGAGAGTGTAGTTTCACAGTACTTCTACATTGGCTTCACATTTCAGCCCCAAAATCTCTGTCCACATTTAATATTTATTTAAATTTATATTGGATGGAGTTAAATTTTAAACTACATATATGCAATCAGGGAAAACAAAGAGCAAAATCCTTCCCCTACTAGTGAACATCACCAATACAACTTGCAGTGCGGTTTACTACAGTAGACATTTCCCTTTTCTGACATGGATTAAAATATGGAAATGGGTGAGACTCCATCAAAGTTTGGGAAACTAATTAATTTTTAGGGAATTAACTTCTCCAACTTATATCATACTGAAGCAGGAAAACACAATGAACAATCTAATGAGACTGTTCTTGTCTTCTGGCACGCTTATAGTAAAACCCTGAAGCCTCGCCGCATGAACAGATGAGCAAAAAAAAGCTTTGTGTGTTGTTAATGCATGGACATGTGCTTGTTTGTGTTTGTTGTGGACTGTAGAACCTATATGAGAGTTATTACGTATAATTTTCTGTCTCTGTATGCCAATAAGGCCGCATGCAAATATGTTCTTTTGAGCCATCATGGACAATTGTGTTGCTTTTGTATTCCTTCTTTTGAGTTCATGGGCCTTCATTTGTGTGCAACCCCTGTGAGTAGGTGGAATTGTAAAATGCAAGAATTGTATTTCTTCTGGTATAAAGGCATCTTGCCAACCAGAATCCAGGAGGGCTGAGGGCGTTGTATGAAAATGCATGCACACATGCTGTTTACTTCAGCCTCCCACCCTGCTTCTCCTCTGACTTCCCACATCCAAACACCTGGAATCTGGAGTGAAATGGCCTGGTCATGGGTGTGGGCAGCAGTCATTGGAAGACAGAAACCAGCAGTGTTGTCAGACGCCAAATGCTGCCAAAAGGCTATAATGGAAAACGGCTACGTGCTGAGTTTGCCCGAGTTCTGCCCAATTAACATTGACTAATAAAACAACACTTGCACAGCGGTACGACACTTCAGCACATACTTCCACATGATTTGAAAGAAGAAACAGCTCATGGCAGAAGCGAGGTGATAATCTGATATGTTCACATGACATGTTTTGTTAAAATGTTCAAAGAGGTGCTCCTGGTTTTCTAAATTCTTTTCTGTATGAAGATAACAGTCACACTTTATTTTACAGTACACTAATAAGTACTTTGTATCAAATTAGACAAAAAGTAGAAATAATATGTTCTTCATTAGCCAGTATTAGACCATTTATTAGATCATTTGGTGAATTAGGGACACATTTCACTTTAGTTTACAGTACAGTTTTCTTGTAATGTGTCCCAAATAACACTCTCAGAAAGTCTAATAAGGGTTGATCAGTGGGAAACAAAAAACTTTAATTTATGGTACAGTTCTGTTGCAACATGTCCCTAATTACACTCTAATGAAGTCTAATAAGGGTCTAATAAAGTGTCAATACTGTCTAATAAACAACATGTCTAGTATGCTTTGTAATATCCTATTAGTCTACAATAAAATAAAGTGTGACCAAGACAATTCATAAACTTAAAATAAAAAGGAAAATCCAAATGACCATTTTAAATATGAAGACGTCCTGACGGCGGTACGCTGACATGAATAACAGACTTGAACACAGAGGAAGAAGAGACCGTGCAAGATGGTGGACCGTGCACATATTAAAGTTTAATTCCAAATATAAGCAAAGAAACAGCACCAAGTCGCAGCTGCTGCCAGGCAAAGCACAGCTTTCAAAAAAAAAGAAGAGAGAGACACAGGGGTCCAGGCAGAAGCTGTGTGGAACAGACAACTGAGATGGTGATCAAGTCTTTGTTTTTCACAAGCATCTTGCTGATTACTTGTGTGTAAGCCGATGGGCCAAGATGAGCACAGGGTTTGGGTTTAAGAATTTCTCTTTAGATGTAGGCTTGCCAAAAGGTTTGTGTTTATGTTTTTCTATGGACTTTTTCTAGTCACACTGTGCTCATGTTTTTCTAAGACTACAAATGGCCACACTGAGAAAAAGATTTAGCCATATGGATATATAAAAATAGAGCAAACAGAATGGGAGGCCCCACTGTACACTGTGCTGCTAGTTATTCATCTCTCTCTGTTCAGGGCATCATACCCCATCACAGGCAGCCCATCCTGTACCTGCTTATTAATTTAAAATCATTTGCTGCACCTCCAGGGGGAGATAAATGCCAGGTGCAGAGACAGGGCAGTGGTGAACCTATAAAAACTATTACAGAGGCCCCTTCCTCACCTCTATTGCCATGGCCTGATAATAGCCTCACACTGCAACGCTAAAGCCAAACCATGGGAGAGTAAGGTGTTTCTCTCCCTCTACCTCTCTCTGCCTTCTAGGCTCTGCTGCTGAATTAGGGACACACACTCACTCAGACACACGCACACACACACACACACACAAAGGCAACTGTTCAGCCAAGTTGCGTAGAGCCCCCGCACTGCCCAAGGGCCCAACCACCGGCCCGCCCACCCGTGTCAAAATGCCGCTGCAAATGTTGTAAAGGCCATGAAAGGATGGCATCAAAGTGGCATTATCCCCCCGGACAAAAGAAAAGCAAGAACAAATAAATAAATAAATACATAAATAACGACTGCATGAAAGAGTTGTAGGATCAGCAGGCAGGTAAACTAGGCTAACTTCTGTTTTCTCTCTAAACATGTTAGTGTTGGAGAGGCTCTGCTTTTGGCAAAATACAAACAGTGAGAGGACCTCCTGGACCTCTTGGCCAACTTCTTACTGAAAAGCAGTTTTACAACGTGATCTCAACTAAGTGACAGCCAATACTTCTCAGTGCATCAGATGCTTATTCACAGTATCAGGACTGAATTTTCTATGGACGCGCTGATTGATGTATATTATTGGGGCTTGTGAATGCACATGATGCCAGTGTTCATTAATTTGATAAAAAAAAAATGTGCTGCTTTTACACAAAAATATTCATATCAATTTTGTTTTAATTTTAAAACAGGCTGCCTTAAGTTGACTGAATTTGAAAAGACAAGTTGAGGTAATTTTGTAATGATTTAAAACAGATAAAAACTTCTAGCCAAATAAATCTGATATTAATTCAGTTAAGCATGAGAAACATGTTCAGTAAACTATTACGATATTAAGTTGAACCAACAAATCTTTACTGACAAAGATTTCTACAATTTAATATTTACTACAAGTGCAAGTTTAAGGTGGTAGTGACTAATTTTTTCCTCATAATTCACAGTGTTTTCACTATTGTGAAAGTAAGCGATGATGACATGACAACTTGTATCTTTATGTTAACTTAAATTAACTAAATTCCTGTATGACTTTTTGCAGTGCATTTACAACCATTTGAAGAATATATTACAGTGTTGTACTGTTATATGTTTGCTGCGCTTATTTTGTTGGAGGAACAAGAAAATGGTTATAAATGATCACACTAAAGTCAAACTGGGAAAGAAGTGCAAAACACAGAAAAGGTTTCTTCTGAGGACTGCAGCGCAATTTGAGTTCAATTTCAGAACAAACTCTAGTGAAGTCAAAAGCATCTTCTCACCATCACAGCTGCGTTTGAAGCCACCATTTTTTCATCCCCAGTCACTTATTAGTAATCATTACAAAAACAAATACGCCAAATAGAAAAGTACCATTGAAGTCATTGGCAAGGCAGAATATGCTTTAAAGTCTTTTATATGCTTCGAAATCAAATGCATGGACTTCATGCTGCATGGCTGTGAAGCGTATCACATATTCTCTTCTTTACTGAATCACTGGTAGGAGATTTGCTGAGGACCACAGGGAGCTTGAATTGGCACATTTTAGATTCGCCTGCTGAAAAGTGTTTCATTCACAAGCTATGTTGTCAAAAAATCAAACCGAGAAGGCAGACATGAACATCATGAAAAAGATCATGTGGATTTGTTCGTTTCTTACATTACAAGTTTTGCCCTTCAACTGGTTTGAAAGCAGTTCCCTCTTTCATCCACTTTACTAAACAATGATGTTGGTTTGACGTAAAATAAAAGCCAAAAAAAGGTTTAGTGAGGTGAGATGGATTACCATTTGAATCTGAAGCAACTTGAAAATGCAATATGAATTTCACTCTGAGGTGGAACAAAACCAGTGGCTGCTTAGAAGATCAACATGATCTTATGGGATGGCGTATAAACAGGACATCAATTTTAAGGACATTTCACATATCATGTCTATGTGTTTTCAGCATTTAGTCTGGTGCATTTTATGAGTTTTTGATATGTGAGAAATGACAAAGTCAGGTGACCTTCATCAGGTGACTATCAGTGCCATGGTAACAATGTTCAGGTGGCCTTCGTCATCAGGTGACCTTCATAGTGCTCATGGCAATGTAATAGGGGGGTTGGTATCAGGTCAAGGGGAAAAAAAATTACATAACAGCGCATCAGAGCAGCATAGCATGGGCTACAATATGAATATGAGTCGACAATATGAAAATTCTATGCATAATAAACGAAACAACATCGACCATACAAGTAAAGGTCATCCATCACAGGAATATCTTTGACAATGTTAACTAAAGATAATACACTAAAGCAGATTACCTTTAGATCTTAAGTTAAACTGCCTTTTTTTTAATGCTGCTTTAACGTTAAGAGTTCATAAGAGTTCATGAGCCAATCACTCACAGTACATTTTTGTGTTGTATGAAATAAACAATTCATTAAGTGGTCTTGGTGCACGATATATATTTTTTTGTTGTTGTTGTTTTAAGTATGTATGTAAGTATGACATGTTTCCAGTGCAAATGCCACCAATGGACACAAGTGACATAAATTAAATCCCATTAAAATAAATGAAGATTAACTTTTTTTGAGCTTTTAATCCACACTCAACATATTCCATTTGCAGACTTTGTCGCTCCTTATACTACGTCACCTGACTTTTGTTTCTCTATGACATTTGTGCATAAAATGACATGCCATTTTTGCACAACTACAAAGTAAATGGTGTGAAATGGCACGCGAAAAGCTAAACAGGCATTGTGATAACACAAAATTAATTAAGACGTCATGTAATTCATTTGTCAGTTGGTGAGACCTGGCTAAGAAGACAAGAAATGAATCCCACAATGCTTTGCAAAATACAAACGCAACAGCAGTTGTATGTAAAGACTCTGGAAGATAAGAAACACTGTGAACATCATATGATTAAGAGTTAAACATAATGAAAATATTTCAAATAAACCATAAATCACTGCTATGTTTTTGTACAAATACGTTTCATATTTTATTTGATATGATTTGATATGAGCAGTACTGCCTCAATTCTGTTCACTAATGCACTCACATACATTTTTCTGGACTGTTAGCATTTTTAGACCGTCTTCGGATGAGTCATCATTGAACACAACATTCTGTGACACGTCCTTGGACAACTGACAGATCGTCTGTCTGCTCCATTTCTGCAGTAAAGACCTGCATAGATGTTTACTTGACCCATGTCATTACTTCTTCTGTTGAAGCGGAAATATAAAATAGGCCTGGCAGAAAACTTCTGTAGGGTAAACAGGCTTTACCGGATAGTTTTGGGGCTGACAAAGTCTAGCAGAGGGATATATAGAAACTTGCTAGCCTGGCAGCATTAAGGCTACAAAAAAAAGAGGACAATTTAAAGAGATTATGGCAGAAAACCATTATTGCACTGATCTCAGCATTGGAGGTGGCAGTGTTTCATCAGTTAAATCTGCATAATCAAATTGTTGAGGGCGGCACAAGAAGATGTAAACACTGCTTTTCCTTTAAATTGATGTGGAAAACATTTTGGCAAACAATTGCCGTTGACCTAATGAATATAAGTACAATAACCACTCAAGCTGCTAAATTCTCCACTATGTTCAGAAGCCAGTTACTAACTTATCAGCTATTTGGTTCTAAGTATATAGCATACATTTAATTTATTAGAGCCCTTTATTTTTTTTACTGAAAACACCTGCTGGCGTCAGGAAGACATACTGATAAGAACTGTGAGACAAAATGCTGGCAATGGGCTATAAAATAAAAACAATAAGCTAAAAGATGCTATAAAACTTCATAGTTAAATCGGATAATAATTCTCTGTAGATTCATCCATATAAGACAATTCAAATTATACATCATCTGACAAATTGTTAATATAAAACTATTAATTAGAACACATGCAAATATGACATGAATCCTAGCAGTGTAGTGGTGTTTGTTTAAGTGTACCTTATGCACTTATATGCGTGCACACACTTAAATTGTGGCTCATTTCAGGTTATTTAACCACTCTTCATACAGTCGTGGGTTTACATACATAGCTGATACACATAATCAAATGTTAGACTGACTTTATGAATACTTCCATCATTATTGAGGTTATTACGTGGCAGTCAGTCCATATGAGCGCACTGTCTGTCTTTCAGCCTTTCAGGTCTGCATCACAAAAGATGCCTCTGCAAAAAAACTGAACTCTGTCCGATCGGGGGGCATATGCTTAATGAATGAGGGCATGAAAAACGTGGATTCTACGAACTGTGAATATTTTATTTCCTCACCTAGAGAAAAAAAGTCCAGTCATTCTAGTTTGCTCTGGCAGTTTACAAAAGTTGATTGCCATTTCAGTCCATTCAACTCTACACTATTACTGGATTTAATTAAGAGCTAGAAACCATGGTAACATGAATGTTTAAATCATATTTATTTTTTTTTCCAATGCTCAGTGTCTGTAAAAACGCTAGTTTTCCCAAGTTTTAAATGAGCTACTTTCATCTGCACTACTAGGTCTACTTTTACAGCAGTAACAGTTTCTTTTCTACAAAACAACAGAAGCATACTTGAATGAGATATTTAATATTTATTTCACTTGTGGACACTGTATACAATTCTTCCTATCCAAGCAAAGCTTTAACACGGCAAAATCTAGTTATAATACTCATTCTTTTTGTTAAGTCTTTGCATCATATTTTCTTCAAATGATGATCCCTTACCCACATTTGTTGTGTACGTGACTGAATTCTTTATTAAGTCTTCAGAACTGATACTTATATATAACTTCTTTGTTATAAAGTCTGGTAATAAACTACAGCTTACAAGTATATGGAGCTGATATCAGGCTTATTTTTATGTAATTCATATCAGTCATATTTATCAGCATACCATATAGTTACTACAATAAATCTTGTTTTTATGAAAAGCCTCTCCGACACTTGTATACACGCTGTGAATCCAACCCACGCACCATTTCCTACAATTGGATTTTTATCTTTGCACTTGTTGTTTTCTTGTTAGTTTTTGAATAAGAATTTTCCAACAGCATATATTCATTACTAAAGTTTATGGCCTATATAGAAATCAAGAGATAAAAACAAAGATAACAAACACTGCAGATGAAATGCTGAAATCTGGACTCAGCTGCTCTCTCTACACTCTTCGACTATTAGCATGGGAATTGTGAGACCAGTGTATTGAGACTCCCACACATTTCTAATTCATCACATTGAAAAAAAAAAACCCTCTGTAGATATAGTTTTTTCTCATTCTCCCTCTCCCTGAGTTATATTGCATCTCAGCCTTTTCTTCACGCTTCAAAACCAATGTTTCATGTTTATTTTTAGGGTGGCATAAACAAGAGAAAGGCTTTAAGGGCTGAGATGAAAACAACTGACCATAAAGTGCACTGAAAATGAATAAACCATCCTAAATCTAATCCGTGACTTGTCACGGAACTACAGGAGTGTCAGAAGAACTCACTGGGAGCCTGAAACACCCAAATCCCATTAAGCCTTTGTAGGGGAAAGGCTGACATTTTGTGGACTAATTAAAAATTTCCAGCAATGAATTGGTGAACAATAATTAACAACTGGCATGGGATGCCGCTGCTGGGACATGACCACATAAACTGGCGAGCCTCTGAGCTTTGTCCGTTTCTCTTTGACAAGTGAAACTGTCAACTATAGCAGAAAAAAAAAACAAGGAAGGTGGAGACCCCTCTGATAGGTTATGATTCATATTATGGCTATGGTTACATTTTTCTCTGAACTTTAATTATTCAAATTATAAAATGTGTCATTGCATGCTGTGCATAAATTAGATTAATGCAGCCATTAAATTATCAGTTGTTATCATAATCAACCATTTAACCACACTGCTCTGTGTGGCTGTTGTGGCAGCTGTGTTTGTGTAACTGTTTATACAATCATGCAGTCCCTCTGTTTCCTGCTCATTTGCATTTTCTCCAAATGTCTCCAAGCAACAAAGTGCGAGGAGGAGGAGCTGGAGGGGCCTCAAACATCTCGCCGTCACCCCCTTAGGACACTCTTTTCTCTCATGTCCATCCCTCTCCCAGCCCTTTTCTCCCACTCTGCTGTCAAGGCGCATCCTTAGAAACCACCCGGGTGTCACCATACTTCTTCCTCCAAAGACACAAGGAGGGCAGACACTCTTTTAATCATCCTTTCTCGCCTCTACTCTTCTTCTAGGCGGTCAAAATAACAAAAGCTGTCACACAGACTCATGTCGTCTCCTAGTGATCATAACGGATAATTACCCTCCCCCCGGGACTCCAGTCCGGCCCCATCTCTCCCACAAGCACTATTTCACTGTGAATCCCCGGCACTTGTGAAATGGCTGTGTCTCAGTAACAAGCTCTGAGTGGCAGTGATTCAGTCAGAGATATAGCCAAGTCAGGCCAAGCAAAAGTACATCAACCTTCAACCCTTATCCGCCGCTTCTCGATAAAAAAACTCTTTCTTTTCTCCCAAAGAAGATTTATGAATCAATGAGACAGGGTGAGTGTCAGAAATTGTTCGGTGCAGTCGTTTTTCAAGTGGGACATCATCCTGTCCAGGTGACGGATTGGTCCGACCAAAAGGGGGCAGTGTTGCTGTTTTGCTAAGAGAGGTGGGACTGTCGGCCTGCCTGGCTGCTGCAGTGCGTGAGTGAGGGTGTGAGCAGCTGAATGAGTGAGTGGGTGAATGAGTGAATGGGTGATTGAGTGAAGGACGAGAGCAGATAACACGCTCACTGACTGACAGAAGGAAGCTACAGCGATCAGCATCGATCCCGCCGCCAAACAGACCCCCAGCCTCGGCCGGTGGTTGCTCCAGCGGCCTCCAGGGCACAGCCAGATGCTGGATTATCAGCCTGCATGATTGCATCTCTGGGCAAATATTTTATCTGATACAATACAAAGTGTTGGTTTTTGAACTATCACACAATATTCGAGCAACTTACAGCTTTTTTTTCCCTTGAAGTGGAGGCCTGGGATGGAGTCAGCGTTGCTTCAAATCTGCTGGCAAATATATAAAGGTTCTAAATATATCTTTTACTGTATGCATGTGGTGTGCATTTAAAATAAAACCGAGCACTGTAAACCATTCCAGCTGAATGAAGTTCGTCAAGTTGAAAATATTAATGAAATGCAGATTAAGTTATACCGGAGGGAATATTGTTCACAAGGGAATATCAAATGCTGAGCAACAAACAGAGAGGCTGCTGTTTTTAGAGCGATTTATCACACATTCATATAACTCTATGATGTCCAATTTTAAGTGAAACCTTAGGCTTATATTTAGGAAGTTCAGTGATGCTGTTAGACTATGTCACATCTGCATTCAAACGGTGTGAAAAGCTAATTCTCTTTTTTTATCTTCATTGTCTGCAATAGAAAGGGGCACAGGGAGGTTGAAGGAAAGACGCAAGGCTGCCGATTTAAAAATATACAGCACAAATACAGCCAAAGTCAATACAGATGTACGAGTGTCAATTGCAAAGACTAGATTTATGGCAGAATATAAGAGTAGGTAACTATCAAACTCAATTTGTACAGTTTTGTCTCGAAGGGCTTTAGACCTCAAACTAAATCCTCCCAGATCATGCGGAATCACAGAGGCGGGAGAAATCGCAGGCAACCTTATGATGAATGAAGCTATTCCAATCCCTCCCCTCGCCTCCTCCTTTTCTCTCCCCTCTCATCTCTGCTGACATACCTCGTACCTACACGGCCAATCATAGTATAGAACACACAGTGAAATCATCTTAGAAAAGCAATTCACTCCTTCCCGTGTCTGCACTTTTGTTGTCAGGATCGTAATTTGTAAACCACAGAGAAAAACTTCAGACCCCCATCCCGGGGCCCGCTATTTAAGACCAGTAAACACCAGTCCTGATGACGCTGTTGCTTCTTGCAATATTGAAGGTCCACTTCTCCCCTTTCTCCTTCGGCTCTCTCTGGGTCTTTGGATGAGAAGAGAAGGTGAAAAAAACATGTTTCAAGCGAAATCTATAATCGAGATCCCTCATCCCACTCCCCCCCGGTGTGGCCAATTGGTATTCTGCAGGATCTTCCGGCCCCCTATGGTGTTCCCAATCTCCAACTAGGAAGGAAAGAATAGAGAGCTACTAAGCCCCTGGATGGAGAATGCCTAGCTGTGGATTAATGGGTAGAAGAACAAATGAAGTCCAGGAGAGGGTTTATTTCTATCAATATAAAGTAGCAGATTAGGCATAGAAATGGCTGTGTCTCTGTTTTCATTTGTCAAACTGTTTGGCCACATTAGTCCATCGACAAAATCAACATAGCATGGTGAAATTAGAATGGGATCAATGGGCAGAGGGGGGAGCCCGGCATGCTCTGCATCTAAAAATACAAGACGCAAGCTTCTTCTTCGTCTTTGGTGTATATTAGGTGCACCCTATGTGGTGAAGTGGTGCTCTGCATGGAGAGAGGCAAAAAAAGTTCACATAGAGAATCAAATTTATCTGCAATATATTTCATACAGTTATTAAATGATGCATTTTCTATAATTGCATGTTTTTGTTGGGGTTTCATATTAATTAAACATCTTATATTTATTATTAATAATAACAATAATAATAATAATGATGATGATAATAATAATTCAGGCAGTTCCAAATAATTAAAAAAACAAAACATGTAAAATCAACTAGTTTTGAAGAATAAAACTAAGTGTAAACAAGCCAGATAATAAAAAGTCCGGTTACAATATCCTAGTCTCTAAATCAAAGTCATGTACTGTTACTCACTCACCCCCCACACCCCTTTCTTTTTAGGACTGTTGCAGCCTGATTTTACAGCAGCTTTTCTTAAAAAACAAAACAAAACATGTTTTGATGTCTTTTGGTATTTTTTGAAATGAAATTGCAGGTGCAAATGAGAACTGCAAAAATCAAGTTGTGTTTTGTTTTGTTTTGTTTTTTTGGTCCTGTTTGTTTGTTTTTCGTATAATTCATTAAAAATCAAAGGCAACTTGTTCTGGTGAAATTAAAAAAAAAACAGTGCACTCTGTTCTGAGTGTTTTCAGTAACCTTAACAAAATGGCTCAGGATTACAAAAAAAGTTTAAGAAAATGTGGTTTATTTGTAAATGAAGAGGTGCACCTGGGGGTTATTCCACGAAGAAGTAAAATCTTTTTGGAAAGCACAAAATTCTGAAATATAAAAGTGTATGGATTATTGACATATGCTAATAACAATGTCAACTTGTCTTGTTCTTTTCAATATCCATGACAAAATAAAAAATAAAATAAATAAATAAATAATAAAATGAGTTGGTTCATTCAGATGCACATTTGTGATGTTTACACTGGTGACTGCTATGACTGGCAGAACTCTTTGCAGAAAAGTTGCAGTGATTGGATAAAATTGCAAGGCTGTGCAGAGTTCATGGGAATTTGTTGAATTTGCATTAATTGTTGTGATTGCAACATTGCAATTTCCTGGAGAGAAATGGTTATTTGTTGCTACTTAATATTTAAAAGGAAGCTGGAATTAATAATTTTTTGTACTTATTTAACGTACAATTTGTGATTCTGAACTGTCAATCTAAAAGGAAACACCTGAAATTTGGGGTTCAGAATATTTTTTGGATCATTTAGTATCTTCAGTGTCTCCCTGAGCGCAGATTTCTCATATAAAAGGTTGAATAAAGTGCTGTTCTTTTCCCCCTTTCCCCCTATTTTTGGAGTACTGTGGAATAACCGTACAATCAGTCCAATAAAGATAAAATATCAAGTCCAAACTTTTTTGTAATTAACAGGGTTTAAGTTAATTTTCCTGTCACCACACAACATGTGTCTCGCCCACATCAGCTTAACAAAAAAACAAGGCTGAGCAGTGAGTGTACAGTTCGACAGTCAATAGTGTATAATTACCCAAAAAACACACTTTGAAAGACTGCACTGTAATTCTCTCTAAAGAAGAAATAAATTATCTTATTTTCTGACCATTTATGCAATTCAACCTTGGCAGGGATCAGTTTATAAAGCCTGCAGAAGAGCCAATAGCAAATATAATCATAGTTAAATGAAGAAGTGAACAAATAATTCAGTTCCATCTTTGACCCACGGAAAAAGAAACAGTTTTTTTTACTTGAAGGCAAAAATGATTTAGCAAAATATCATCATGCTTTCCTTCCATCATAGTTCCTTATATTCATCACTCCGAGCCTTGAAAGTGTTTTTATTTTTTCTCTCCTCTTTTTTAACCTTTCAGGTGCTTTGAGAAGCTTCAACCTCTGTGTCCGTCTCAGACAACCTTGGTCGATCCTGTAATGAATTTAGCCGGCAGCAATAACAGTGCCAATCAATAGCAATCCGTGGTATGTCATTGACAGGTTAGACACTGTAATGTTTGGCCATGGTGGCTAGTCAAAGGAATCAAAGGAAGTCCAGCGGTTGTTATTCAGCACTTCAGCCAAGTGGACACACACTGGCAACCTCACCCCTGCTGACATCTACAATAACTTGGAAATATCAATACAAATATCATTCATCGATCATACAAAAATAGGCTCTAATGCCGTATATGATGGCAAAATCACACCTGTGACCTATATCATTTTAAGCATTTGTGCAATCAAGTTTTGCAGGCGTATCTCAACATAACCTTTGAGAAGAGTTTACTCAACATGGCCCTCGAAAAAGTTTTAATCGAATGCTGGATGTAAAGGAAGAAAGGTGCAAGGTCTCAGGTGGACGTCCAACACTAATTACTGTTTTGTCAGACGGTTTACTATCAGGGACTCCTCACCTTCTGATCCCAGAGCCCGCAGGGTGGCTTTGAACAGATCGCAATGAAATTTTGTCTGATTACTCTGACTTTCTTCATGCAAAGAAGCTGGAGGTCACTCGCTTTGCTGAAAAAGATCCAGTCTGTGAGATCTATTGGCAGAATTTAGCAGAAGTGGAATGTGTGTTTTGATTATTGTTTAATCACATGAAAATAAAATTGATTTGTTAATTGGAAGTGCAAAGAGACACTATCATCTATGTCTGTAAAAATGATCTGTATTTGCACAGAAGACTGGACGTGGGTGTGGTTTATACCCAAAGTCATGTTAAATCAGGCAAATGTATTTTATAACCCAAAATTAACTGGCAATTCAATTTTTGTGCCTTCAAGGCTTTAAGTTGACCATATAATTATTATAAGCATATAATTAATTATGAAATGATTTCCACATCCTCATACCGTACTCTTAAGCTCTCTCTCTCTGTTTTTATTTAGATTCTTAATTAATTTATGTTTCATGAACTGAACCCTGCCATCCCTCCTTGACCTGAACAATCAGTTTTATAAACTGAAAGATTTTGTTTTGTGTTGGAAATAAGAACTCTTTACAGTAAACATACAAAAAATATCCCTCACTTGAATGGTAAATTCTTAAATTGTAATCATGCTGCATTATTTTTTTATAAGTCACGATTCTTAATGTGGTTCACAGTACTAAAACACAAGTGTGTACTTAGATAAAAGTATGAAGCAGTATTCTGAACATTACTGTGTTTAAAAAATATGTTTTATCCAAATAATAACAAGCAAATGCTGATAGAAGAAATATCTGTTTTCTTTGCATTAGTTGTCCTTTCCTGAATAACATATGTGGATTTGAGTGAATCCATATCATATGTATCTACAGAGTGTGTGGGTCCTCTGAGGCCACCATGTTACAGTAACCCGGAACAGTAACACAAACTAGTCCGTTCTCATTCCTTACTCATCCGTGTTTTGTTGGCGCCACTCAGCGACTCATACAGACATGCACGGTACCTGTTACTGGCTGAAATTGATGCACTGGGCTTTCAAGTGACTTCAATTTAAACACATCTGCAGATGGACTTTCTCTGTGATATTAAGAGGGAGAGGTCGTGTGCCATGTGATTTGCATCACGTGACATCATATGACATACTTATTACAACCTCAAACATGGTCTTATCCTAAACCTACCCAAGTAGTTTTGTGCCAACAACTACCTAAACTGCAACCGTTTCACAGCGTGACCCACGTGTTGAAAAGGATTTCTGGCAGTGCCTCATACAGACGCTAAAGGATACCTTATGCGCCTGTGTGAGACGCTGCAGGATGGTGACAGATGTCAGTACAAGTGCGAGTGTACAAGTGATAAGAGAAGCAGAAACCATAGCTAGACTCTCTTACACACTTAGAAGCGTATGTTTGCAATGTGCCAGCTGACGGATAGATGACGCTAATCCTACACACTGGTCCTTTAAGTTGGTCTCGGTCCTCGTACCGCAGTAGCTCCAGTTCTCAGTCTTTCCATGCTACTAGAGGGAGACTCTTTTGAAGCAGATGCAGCTGAAACAACTTTTACTTGATATACGGATATGCCCAAAAAATAGAGTGAAAATTTTTTGTTGCTTTGTGATATTTGTGAGTGCTGTTTTCAGGCATTTAATTTTTTATGTTGGTTTCAAATTAGTTTCAACTTAATGAATCTGCTACTGACAAGCGAAATTTAATTGTCTGTAATTATTGCAGCGCCCAATTTTGGAGGCAACATATGCGTAAGAATCAACAACTTGCAAGAGTCATTTTTCCAAAAGTCTGTGCTGCTTTTCACCTCTTTCCTCTTTTTCTACTTTTAAAGCCTCCAGTGATATATTAGCTTGTCACTGTAGCTAAACTCGTTGTTGACAGTTGATAGCCTACAGACGTCTGGTTACCTGCTTTGATTTGTCTTTGTTGTCGCGAAAGAAGATCTGAATCAACATCCGATCATAAAACATTTAAACCTGAGAAGCCTCCAGTGACTTGGAGGTTGACTTATTTTATTTATTTATTTATTTATTTTGTCTTTTTTGTGCCAAAGCACCAGTGGTCTGACAAAGACTGAAAAGCCGTGTGCCTAATAATAATACAACTCCTCCACATGCTCCCTGCTTATTCCCTCCATAACAAAGCCATCAGACACATTTGCAAGGTTGGTTATGTCATGTTCCTTTTACAAAGCAATAACCTCCAGCCAGCAGACTCTAAGGGATTGGAATTTTAGTTCCCTCCGTCATTTGTATGTGTCGAGGTGCCCGCTGTGGCAAATTGCAATTCCACATCCCATAAGGTCAGCCCTCGCACTTCCTCCTTGTTTCTCTTTCTTTGGCTGGAAAATGACACTCAATAAGGGCAGACTGGTAGAATGTAAGAGGAGGGCCTTAATCCCCTCAGGAAGTTTAAGTCACAAAGATCCACTATTAGTTTTGACTCTCAACACACTTCACGGGAAGGAAAAATTCAAATGACCAAAAAGCAGGGCGCAGAGATGACAAAAAAGAAAATCTGAGCATGGTTTCTAATACATATTAACAATGAATTTGTCTTGTTGCAATAAAGATATAGTTAGTATAACAGTATATACATATATTATATTGTATAGTATTTACATATAGGTGAGCCAGCAGTTTTTTGTATATGATTTGTCATTTCTATCTGGCTTTGATGAAAGAAGCACAAGAAGAAGTGGTAAGTATTTATTTACACAAAAATCTTTTTTTTGCTTGTCAATGTAAATTTTCTGCAGATGTAATAAATGTTATAGGAAAGCAAATTTATCCAGGTCTAAATATATGTATTATACATTTTGATGATTTGTTAATTTATAAAACTGTATTTAATTTGTAAAATTTAACTTGAGATCAGCCTGAGTTTCTATGCAAGGCAGTGTTTTTCCCCAAGGGAGTAAATTGAGCCAAGTTAAAACCTACCATAAGGCACTGAACTTAAGTCAAATCTCTGAAGAATAAGATGGTATTTCAATTTAGTACTTCACAGCTGGTTAGGTTTAAGTCTGCAACTGAGGATTATTTTCAAAGTCGATTATTCACTCTATTTTTTGCTCAATAATTGTTTGATCTATAACATGTCAGGAAATGGTGAAAATGTCAATCGGTATTTTCCAAAGCCTAAGATGATATCCTTAGATGTCTTGTTTATTAATTTAATAATCAATTAATAATTGATTAATCAATTCATCATTGCAGCTTTAGTTTGGTTTATCATAAGTAAAACACTGTATTTGTAGAAATTGATTTGGTTGATTTTACACTGTTTAAGTTTGCTGTAAGAAACTTTTAACTTTTACTTTTAATTTTTAAAGGGGTAGATTATTTTTTGAATGGTCAACTTTAAACATGAAAAGTCAGAGGGTACTTGGTTCAGCTTACTCACTGACTCGGATTAACTAGCACAATATTATCGAGCACTTTTTTCAAAGTCATATTTTCAGGCCCCTTTGTCAAAGATGCATTCTGATCATGTTTATGATATGAGAAACTCTGAAATGAGGGTCAATGTTCTCATTATTCCTTGGCTAGAGGACCATGTAAATAAAAACTGGCTTATCTGACTCTGAGATTTTGTTTTCAGGAGACACGTACCAGTTAAACAATTAATGTGTCTCAAAATAGTCTGCGTCTCCTCCGTTATTGTATAAAATTGTCCCTTGTATGTTTGTGACAAAATAATTTGAGGAAGGAAATCTGCCTGAATTAAACCCATCATTATAGCATGCAGTGATAGTCCATTTTATGGCTCAAAATGGAATATAGAATCACAGTTGATTTGGTATATTGTAAGAAATGCTCTCCTTTCTTTTGTTCATATGTTTAAAGAAAAAAATATGCAACTTTGGCATTTAGTGACCAACAAGATGCTACTTCAAAGCCTGCTGATCAGGTTACGCATCATATCAGGGCTGAAAATACGGACGTTCAAAACATGCGTACTTAGTGTGCATGCATATGGGCACATTCTTGCGGGACATAAATAGAGTAAAAGATGAAGCCTAAGAGATATTATCACTTAGACAATCTCCGGTCAGAAACTCTATACTGAGTCATTCAGCCAAAAGGTCAAAACTGTCCCCTAAAAATCAGGTCATTTGGCTTGTCCTCCTTTCTCTCATCGCTTTATCCCTGGTCTGCTTTCATTTCTTTTCTTTTTTTTTCCAATTTCTCTCTTCTGTTCTTTGTCCCCTCTTTCACTTTTTCCCTTTGTTGCTCTCACACACTTTCTCTCCTGCTTGGGGAGGCATGAATGCGGGCGGCAGATGGCTGGGATGTTTCACGTCTCAGAGGGATCGTGCTCGTCTCATTCCCCCTCCTCTCTGCCTGCCAGGAGGTCAGCAAGGTGGGCTGAAGAGTAATTGGCAACTGGCAGGGAGAGAGCTGACACAAGGGCTGTTGAGGGCAGCATTAATTGACAATTGTAAATAACAAATGGAGCTGATGATTCAAATTACCTGTCCACACGATTCCCCCCATTAATTGTGTTCTGAAACGTGACCCAACATAACAAATGATTTTTAAAATTTTGTCGAGGCTAATGCCAGGAGTCTGCAGCCAGAGCGGGGGAGAGAAAAGTGTGAGAGCGGGACCAGGAGGGAGACAGAGTGTGTGAGAGAGAGAAACACATCAAGGAACAGATTGTTAATATCAGCCGTTTCATCTGGCCGATTGTGAAATAAATGGCAATGGGGCTTGCAGTAACATGGTGCGACACGCCGCGGCGTCTAATGGGACGAGCAGCTCTCCACCAGCAGGGACCTAATGAAGTGCGACATCGTTTTTCACCCCACGACCACGACAATGTCAAGGTGCTGCAACATGCCATTTGTGAAACGATGGTGGCAGGACATCACCTGCTCAGCTGATGGCGCGTGTGGACCAGCCAGGCATCAAACCTCCAAACAACACTTGGATGACTTTGGAAAATCGGGCATCAATATCATCAATCGACCTTCTGTTGACCATGAAAAGATACCCCCCCCCCCCAATCCTCCCCTTCCCCATGTTGTTTGGCCACACACCCACAGGACAACACAACTCAGATGGGAGACACAGGAGGCGACCTTGTCGAACATAGTGCACTGGGACATGTTTCTATTATTACAGGTCTGGAGGCAGTCATGCGCCAGAACACAGAGCATGTTTTACGGGGAGGGCTTTTGACTGATGATGGGGGGGAAAGTTGCAGAAAGGCTGCAGTGGCATTTGATTTACTGGCTTCTCACCACACTGTAATGAGGAGTAATTCTGTCTTGACACCCTACGTCTCCCTTCCCTCTTTTCCTTCCATTCTTATCTTGCTCCCGCTTTACCTTTGCCTGTGGCAACCCCCCTCCTTTAGTGTGGTTTGTCACAGTTTTAAGACTTAGCCCCAGCTTGCTCCTGAATTTTAGTGCTCCTTCCGCAGGCGAGGAAAACCTGACATGTGTCTTATTAACCAAAAGGATTCTGCATGTATCTTCATTAACAGGCTATTAAGAAGAAGACATGCAAATATGAGAAAGTGACTTCTCCGAACTAATATCCGCCAGGGAGATTAAAGATAACTGAGATGATTTATATTTCAAGGAAGATGTAATGTTATTTAGCGCAAGTTCAGAGGCCAAGAAAATCATTTGTTGGGATGAATAATTGACTTTTCTTGCATTTTTTGGCCTGCCTGTACATATTCCAGTATGATTCCTACACTGTTTTTTGTTGTTCACACTGAATTTTGTTGTTCACAGTATTATTACCAAATAATACGGTAATACTGACTGACCGTGAAAAAAAAAACACAGAACTCCATCTTAAATTGATAGATTGTCCTTAAATTGAGTGCAACATTTTTTTTATTATTCTAAGTTTTAACATCAGAGCTCAGTAAATTTATATATAAATATTTGTCATTTTTACTTCAGACATAAGGAGGTTTAGAAGATGGACTGTTCTGTTGTGTCATCATGTCTGTCTGTCATTAACAATTGGTGATTGATGAATCTTAATATACTCCTCAGAGTTACTACAAATTATTGTTTCAATCATGTAAGCTAAGTACTACATCACTGTGCCACGTGTCCATAACAGTGAACTAGTTAGCTACGTATTATTCAAACATATTGAACAATTGGCTGTATTATTATCCCAAGTGTAAAGACACTTTTGTGAGCCACACTGGATCATTTTATAACTTCATGAGCAAGAGACCCTGCACTTTCACCCGTGTTTTTTCAGGTGGAGGATATGTCAGATTGTGAGGGTGAGTAATTTATCGGATTGAAGATACTTTTTAAAGCAGATCTGCTGATATTTTTTTTATTATTGTTTGGTATTATCATCACTGTATTGCTCCAATTGCACAATAATTGCTCTGCTTTTAAATCTACAATTGTCCATTTTATTATTTTACATGAACATTTAAATAACAATATTTTATTGTGATAAATGCTGTAGTATGTAGTCTTCTGTAGGTTATACATTAGTACTGTAAAATAAACATTTTCATAATGGTTCATTTTACAGTATGTTAAAAACTACTCTAGTTAGTTCTACAATAATTTTACAGTGGAATGAAATACTGAACTACAGAAAAGTTGCTACTAGTACATTACTGTAAATGAACAAACATTATACAGTGTATTAACTACTTTTTAAATGACTGTGACTCACACTGGACACAGATCTCGGAAGTCAGGTTGGAAAAAGTAGTGTGTGAAAATGTCACAGCTTTTAATTTGTTCAGTCAGTTCAACAGGATGGTGAAATTTTCTTCCTCGGAGATGGATAAGTAGGTGCTGAGGAAAGAAAAACGCCATTCGAGCAGCTATTCGCTCATACTGATGAGCAGGAGGCAAGAATGTTGTGCAGCCCTGTACACAGAGCCCTGTACAGCGTCAAGGATTGTCATTGGTGTGTTAAGAAGGTAAACACAAAAGAAAAGACACGAGCAAGACACAAACGTGTAACAAGATCTGTTAACAGTGGACATATAATGGAGGGTCATGATTCTAAGTGTCAGATCTGATCAACCATCTGTCTGAGAAACAAAGTTAATCAGGCAAAGCTCAAAGGGGTGAGAGTTCAAAGGGAATGCACAGCCAATGTGTGTTGTGTGCTATTAATGAAGAGAACTGCATCAGAGTTTCAAAGCTTTGCTGCTGTTGTTTTTTCTCTCCTTCATATCGGTTTGCTTTCCCACTAGAGTGGAGGAGTCAACTGTAATTTCTCTCCTGCAGATAAATTCGAAATGGAAACAGACATAACTCTCTCTCTCTCTCAGTCTCCCTCTTTCACGCTCTTTCTCTTCCTCTCTCCCCCCAATTCCAGGTCTTAATTAGCCAATGCAAAAGAAAACAAGCCACTCTCTGTTCAATGCATCTACTTGAGACGGACCATTTAAAGCCTAACTTTCCCAGACCGTCTGTAGAACTGACTTTAACAAAATTTTCCTCCTCCTATGTCTGTGTTCGCTTTAATTTAACACCTGCACACACCCACCCATTATCTTTATGGCATGGCCCAACGCGAGCCCAGGAAACCTGTGACCGTACTGTGCTCATTAAAACTTCACACTGTGGTCCGTGACTGGCTATCAGGGTTGCTTCTCTCCGACAATAAAGCCAGTGTGTTTTATTCATCCACCACTTCCATGTTTTCATGGGCTTAAAAGTACTGATTGCAAATTTAAAGTGGTGCATGCTCAAATTAAAACCTCTGTTCCTTCAAATCACTTAAAAGGAGCGGCCAATGTCATTTTTTAGGTGAGTATTTTCATGTTAACTAGAAACTGAAAAGTTGAATCTAAATCTAAATTCTGAAAAATTGAATCTGAAGATGAAATGTAAATGTAGAATGTAATCCTAAAATTAATCAAACAGAAATTCTAACTCTAAAGCTACATTCTGTAAAATTATCAATATAAATTTACATTCTACATGAAAACTGTGGTGCTATAGTAAAAGTAACAAAGCTGTGTTGTGTTGTGCTCATGATGTGTTAAAGGACCAGTATGTAGGATTTAATGGCATCTAGCAGTGGGCTTCCAGATTGCATACTGTATGTAGAGCCAGTGTTTGGTTTGTCCATTCTGGGTTACTGTAGAAACATGGCAGTGCACCATGACAACCCAACCCTTCTGTACATATAAAGACCTTATTCTAAGGTCTCGATTCTTACACTAAGGAAAACATATGAAAATTATATTCAATTTCTGTCATATTCTGCCAATAAAACCCCGTAAATCTCACAATCACACAAGACCTTTATGGTTTCCTTGTTCTGCGCCACTTTTCTTGTCTCCTTCTCTTTTGCGTGATTTGTTCCATTTCACAAGAGTTAGGTAAGACTGATAACACTTTCTGTACAGTAGGCTAAATATGAAGCAGGAGCAAGCAGACAAAAACAACAAAACCCTCTTCACAGCAATTCCAAACCTCACAAATGAACACAATATAATTTGTTTGTTTAAGCAAGTCTTTAACACTAACCTAAAACCAAAGTGTAAATGACAGTCTTCAAGGGGTTACTAGTCACAGGCACACTTTTGTACAGATTAATCAAACAAGGCTTTTGGTGCTGTAGGTGGATTTTGTTACCTTTGGAAAGCAAAGCAAAGCTAATGAGCTGCTGGCTACAGTTACATATAGGACAGACTGAGAGTGAAGCAGTCTTCCTCATCTTACTCTTGGCAGTAAAGCCAACAAATATTCACAAAATGTCAAATGAAGAAACAAAACTAAAACTGAGGGCTGTCTGGATAGGGTTTCACTGAAAGCAAACTCCACCCAAGCAACAGTTTGTCAGTTGGTACGGTGGACGTCAGCGACTCAGATGCAAATGTCCATTAGCTAACTAACTTTAATGTGAGTTATCTTGTGTTGGGTAGTAATCGACGCAGACCGTGTAAATGTAAACAGCTGGGTTAAATTGCATTTTTTTTTTTTTGCCAAGGCTCAGAAGACTAGCACACTGGTTATGTGGCTCAGGGGTACGCAGTGCTGAGTATGATCAAATGGAGTCTGCAGTTAGCCGTAAAAAGCAACTATAAATGTTTTAATCTTAGTAATATAGAGTATTAATGACCACTCTCAGAACTGTCCCTTTTTGACTTTTGTTTGAAGAATCTTTTGTACATCCGAAAAGTGTCTCCCAGAGGCCACTTTCTCATTTCTCCGACTGAAGGTGAAGCGGATCGCACACTTCATGGATTTGGGTCCCAAGATAAAGGCAGTCTGCAGTCTGGCTATTTCAGCACAATCCTCTTCCCCCACAGGTGGATCAGATCCCTGCGGCACAACCCTAACCCCTTCTCACCCAGATGATAAATATTTCAGGAAGAGAAATCAGTGGATATAAGGGAAGCTGTAAAGCCGCTCTGTATGACTTAGGCAACATCAAGTTCACGTTACAGGGATGGAGGGAAAAAACTCTCATGAACACTTAACACAGGGGGATTTTATCTTTATTTTATTTTACAGTATACTAATAAGATGTACCAAGCTGTTATTAGATCCTCTTAAGACTTTAAAATTAAGGACACATAACAACAAAACTGTACTGTAAACTAAAGTGTATTATTTTCCACAACAAGCCGTATCAAACTAGACAAAAACTAGAAATTATGTTTTTTTTTAGTAGACAGTATTACACTTATTAAAAGGGACACATTACAACAGAACTGTGTTTCCACTGTTAGACCCTTATTAGACATTATTAGAGGGTAATTTGGGACATATTACAACAGACCTGCACTGGAAACTGAGGTGAAATCAAATATCTGCTGCTAAACAGCAAACACATCTTTTTTGGCTGGTCTCATACAAGTGGCAAGAGCAGCCAAGACCAATGCAAAGTGCAAAACAATACACTTTAGTTTACAATACAGTTGGGTTGCAATGTGTCTCTATTTACCTTTTAATAAAGGGTGTAATACTGTCTACTAATAAACATATCATTTCTAGTTTTTGTCTAATTTGATACGGCTTCTTTCATCCTGTTAGTGTGTTGTAAAATTAAGTGTGACTGAATATGGTTTGTACTGGCCATACACACAAATTCACTAAAAGTGACCCACATTTCTCAAACACAAATCTTCATTGTGTCATGCTTCAAAACTCCTTTGAAATAGCTATCAAAGTGATTTTTTTTTTCATTCATAAATTATTCAAGATTTCAGAAAATTATAGATCGGGCGTTAATCATTACAAATTCTCTTTACAATATAATGTAGCTATTGTTGACGGCGCACAGCACTGAACGGGTGCGTGGTTAAAGAGAAGAAGGCTGATCCAAAGTGATTACAGCAATAATGATATATAATTAATCCTTTACATATTTCTCTATAATAATATATCAGATACGACACAAGCCCAGCATCTCTGAACACATACTGCTGTACCTCAATATAATTTTATGGTTATATATATGATTCACCCCAGCATCTCTTTATGGTCATTAAACAGGTTGCATGTGCAGGTCACAGGAGCTTTTCCCCCTGTCACTCTTTGCCATCCAGACAGCGCTGTTTTATTACAGTTACTAGAGCGCGAGCTAAAGGACAGCTCAGGGAACAGTCCATCCACCTTGTCTCTCCGCTGTTTGGTTCATGTGGAGCAGGTGAAGGTCAGTCTGAAGCTGAGGGGATATCAAAGCCACTGTGTCTGTTAGACCTCTCTGTCACTTTATGTTCCCTTTCAGCAAAGTCTCTCTCTCTCTCCTTCGACTTCTTTATACCAAGGCTTTCTCTCTGACCTCGCCATCCTCCTCCCCCCCCTTTTCTCTCTCTTCTCCGTCTCTTTCTCGCTCTCGGTGTGCCCGCCAACTTCCCCCTCGCTATCTTTTTTAGCTCTTCCTTCCTCTTTGTGTGCATTTCTGATTCAACATAGCCTCGATACAAGTCACTTTCTTTTCCCTGTGGCACAGTCGGTTGAAGTGCTGACTCCAGATCTTCACATTCAATGAGTCCCATGCAGGCTGCACATCTGCAAAGCCTTGTCTATACAGCAAACATCATCTGTGCGGTAAAGTCGTATGTTTAACTGGCATTGATATCACCAGCAAGGGACTGTAGCATGATCATTCCCTATGATCACTGCTAAACATTGTTCTTATAGATGCACAGCAAAGCAATGATGAAAAGAAAAGGAGGTATGTAATTTGTAATGGTGCGTACACTGCCATGCAGTTAGCCAAGGAAATGTGCATCATTCAAACTAAAAAAAATACAGTGAAATACAAATACATGCTATTTTGTTAGAATACTGCAGGCGGTAAATGGATTTTGTTTAAATATTTAAATTAAATAGGGATAAGTTCAGATGATTTGAAGTGGGGCTATCAATAGTCAGTACCAGCACTGAGTCTTAGTACTGCTGTGGACAGGGTCAGCAGCAAAAGGTAGTTTAGCCAATTAAAGAAGGTCCACTTAAAAACATTTATATTTGTTTAAGTGCATGCTATATTTAGAATATTTTCAGTGATTTACTTTGCCATCAGACAGCCTTTACTGACTGGAAACTGTCTTTAAATAAGCCAACTACACTTCAATGGCAAAACCAGTCATTTTACCCAGGGGTTGTTGGTCTATCACTGCCTTGATCTCTTAGTTTGATTGCTATATTGTGTGACACATGGACATGAATACAAGTAAGTCGTTCATGAGTTGGTTCACAAGGCTCACATAGTATTGGTGGACCACGACTCTGGCACATCACCAAGCCAGATTTCTGGTCTGCCAAAAAATCCTGAACACAGAAATCGTGAACAACAGTCTAACTCCACAGTTCCCTACAATGTAGTTCTCAGCCTTTCAACTATTTGCCACATGCATAATGTGTGTAGAAGAAAAACTCTGAGTTCCCTTCATACAGACTTTTTTTTTTTTTAGACGTACCTTTTTTTAAGTGGCTAAAACACCCTGTGTTGCTGAGCCTGTCCACAGCAATTTACTGTTCAGCTTCAGTGCTGTGCCCCTATCTGCTTCTCCTAACTGGGGTCATGCCAGTTGTACCTGATACAACCCCATATTAAATAATCTAAAGTATCCCTTTTAAGTTAAGTTAATGCTCTGTCACTGTTGCATAGTAATACTTTGAGACTTTTGTAACCATCCAAGTTCACTAAGTGTTTCTTTTCATTTAACACAATGACCTGGGGCAGTGGTGGCAGGGAAAGAGTGGGTTCCACTCATATACACACCTGGCAGCTGCCTTCACAGCCATGTATTTGTACTTTTGGCCACTGAGCGTATCGACCGCAACAGTTTGGATTTAGTGGCTTGCTCTGGGAAAGTAGTTTTTGAGGCTTTGAAGGGCACTTTCTTCCCAGCAGTTTCGGGGATTTGACTGGTGAGCAGTCAGCCTGTCACAAGATTTCACAAAATCATGACAAATTCACATTCAGGCACATGGTTGGCTAAGATTGGACTACTGTTCATGCATCGGCAACCATGCACATGCACACCTGTCTTGTAAATTTGCAAAAACCTGCTACAGCTCAACAACTAATGTTCTAACTTTGTGAGATTGTTATACCCCTCAACACAATAAACAGTCTACCAGGTGACACACATATAGGCCTTTGGATTAAAGCAGTCAGAATTTACCAATAAGAGTGGTTCTATGTTATATTTCGTTATGTTACTACAAAAGCTACTTTCTTGTTATAAATCTTTGCTGTGCAAGTAAACAATTACTGGTCAAGCTTTCTTTTGTTTTGTCAAGATATTTAAGGAACATGTAATAAATAAAATAGGTAATGCATGTAGCCTGGCACCATTAATGATAGTCCCTCGTAAAATTTGGTAATACGGTAGAAAACTCCAGATCCATAATAAATGAATTCCCCAAGAGGAAACTGATGTCCTTGTGCGAAAGGTTCGTAATCGCCACAAGCAAATAAACAGCACCTTAAATTAAATTGGCATGGGAGCAGAAAACATATGTTGCTCCCGTCCTGGGAGAACTGTTGCCCAATGGAAGAAATAGCTCAATGACACTGGGCAAAGAGCCAAACCGAATCACCATCGGACCGCACAGGCGACGGCTGCAGGAGGGGGCCATTCATCACCCAATCCCTGCCATACATCACCAATCAGTGTATAATGGAGGGCTAAAGGGATGGGTTCCCAGTTTTTCAACAGTAGTCAGTTTTGTTTGCTGTAATCATTCTTCCTGTTCACAACATCCCTTCCTAATGCAATTACAATGTAAGTTTATCTGAAACTAATCAAAGGCAATCAAGTTAAGCAAATCATAAAACAAAAAAATGGATATATTTCAGAGTTACAGCCTTTTCAGTGCAAAATTACGTCTTTTTTGTTCCAGTCCCTCCACTGCAGCTCAGCACTGAAACACTGCCTATAGAAAGGACAGCGAGCAGCGAGAAGAAGGAGGGAGCCTGTCGCTCTCGTGAACGGCTCTTTGTCGCTGTGTTACATTTCATGAAGGCTCAACTTTTTCAACTTGCTGCTGCTGCTCACTGTGTGACCATGGCAACCACAGAAACTACAGTGAGGAAAATGATAAAGACTCTGTTTTTTACTGATATCTGACTTATTTGAATGATGCTCCTCTTCATCAGCACAGAACAGACAGATCAATGAAGAGGAAAGGCATTGGAGCAACATCAGCATCGCAGTCTGATTATCTGGTCTGAGACAATTAACAATGTTTATGATACTAGTTAGCAAAATGTGCTGTGTTAATTATGTCACATTCCTAATCGTTCCATCAATTTTAAGCTAAAACGTGAGTGATAAGATTATAGTATGTAGACAGTGGATAGCTCCAGCCTGCTGTGTGCAGGCAGGTAGGATTAAAGGTAGCTGGGAGCCCCTGTGGTGGCATTGGCGATTCAGAATAAAGAAACACCAATGTTGCCGGGCAGCAGCAACTACTGGCTGTCTGCCAGCACCTTGACTAAGACTAATGAAACTTTTTATTTGCTTCAGGTAAACTTTGGAATACATTTTTGCACAAAACAGAAACTGTGACCCCCATCACTTCCATTGTGCGTGTGTTATGAATAGATCTCTTAATGGCCAGTAAGAACAGGAGGAACAATTACAGCAGAATCTGTTTCAGGCATGTGACTATTGTTTTTATTGAAAAATTGTGAACCTATCCTTTAAAGGGAAAGGAATATATTGCTGCAACTGATTATATTTAGGAGGAGTACGGCTCTCGATAAAGTACACACCATAAAGGTGTTCTGCTGCCAGAGGACAGTGTTTACTGTAGTTTGTTCTAAGCGTGGGTTCTCTTCACTGGTGGCAAAGAGGGAAGACTATGCTGCCAGTGACAGAAAGCAAAGACAACAATGCAAAGAAAATGCAAAAGAATTTGTACATGTCATGCTGTATTTTAAAAAATGATATAATCCGAATTCCACCTGTAGTTTGGCAAATTTGAGCTTTCTAATATCTGCCAGCTTGATTGAAAAATCAGTTTTGTGTCACAATCATTTGATTCATAACAACATGTGCAAATGCATCTTATTTTACTTTCATGGAAATATTACTGATAGACATGTAAGATAAACTTAGTGTTACTTGGTCAAATACAGCCTGGAACTTGACTGTGCTGTGGACTTTTGTCTTGGTCTGAGTGGGTGGGTGATGCAAGGGCAAACCTGAAAATCTGCAACACCAAATATCCCCAAAGAGGCACACTGACACCAGATTTGCTAAATTTGGCACAATCCAACAAATACTCTATTCTCAGATCATGTGCAATGAACAAATTAGCTTATTTTACTCACTCCCTTTTGATCTGATTGATTGCTCGCTGCTATTAAGTATCCTCATTCCTATTAACCACTGCTGAATGGGCTGAGTCGTTTATTCCCCGTGCTTGACTGCTTAACCGAAATAAACCTTGGGATAATTGCTATAGGAGTGTACGGGGGTGGCAAATTGAGGTTGTGCAGTGCCCTACAGCCTATTTATAGATGTTCAGCCAACTGCTCTATGAAATAAAGTGAGAGCTAGCTGGTGCAGTTGTGTGGGGTGCTAATGTGTGGGTGTGGGTGCTGGAAACTTGAATATGTGGGGGCGTAAATAGGTGTGTAAGTGAATCTGTGTGTGGACCTGCCTCTGCGTCCAGGTGCATCTGTGTGTTTGTTCAAGTGTGTGTGAGTGTGCGCAGTATTTGTGTTTGCGGTCACGTGTGAACTTGTGTGTTGTGCATATTGCATGGACTTCACAAGGTCACATCTCTCCGAGGCACATGACGACTTCACTGCTTTCGTTCATCTGCAGGCTGTAACGGCTGGTCATCCATTTAACAGACGTTCTCCACGTGTGTCCTAAAAAGAACTTACTAAGGACTTCACGACCGATCTAAAACGAAGGATTTGTATCTTGTCGAAAATTTCACCTTTTTGCATCAGCTCATAAAATCTAAAATCTGTTTCTGTGAGTGAGGGATTGCATAGGTGAGTTTGGGATTTCACAAATCAATATGTCATTTTACATTTGTGAAGTCCAGTCCAAGGCTAATCTCAAATCATTATAAACTCAAAGGCCACGGCGATGGTGGAATTCTTTTGTAAACACTCAATAGTTTATGAGTGTCTTTCGTAAGTTATCAGCAAAGTTTCGCTGTATGAACAACACAACTTTTTGCAACTAAAATCCATTTAAGAGACTATTTCTTCCACAGCAGACATGACTGTAGTAGCTACAGTTGACACAACTGGACTGTAACTTGACCGTCTTGACACTGCGTGGTTGAGAGCATTATGTAACCAAAGAAGTAGGTGATCTGTCTCTGCAGTACACAAAAGACACGTTCTAGTTTCTTTATGTGACCTCCATGTGGCTCTGATGACAACCACCCACTCACACTTCACTTTTAGAAAACTCACTACTGCCTGCAATAATACACATTAGTCTTACTGTACAAATTGTCCAACCCGAACTGTAAACTTCGTCTTATACACCGGCATTATCCTTTTACTAAACTCTATGACTCCAAGGACATGGATACCTTTACCTGCTTATCTCAAGTACTTGTGTTTTACTTCAGCACTTTAATATCTTTGTGAATCAAAACGCGGTCATATTTGATATTTTCATGGCCAGAGGCAAACCTGGATGTGTGTGTGTGGGATTAGTCACACATTTTCAGGGCATGTGTCAGGGTTACATCCACTTGTTTCATCTCTCCCTTCTCTGCCATACTGACAGTCTGATAATAGTAGAACATTTTCCCATGAGTAACCAAATGATCACGTCTTGAGCAAGACGACTTGCAAGTATGAATATAAATTAGTCCAAACATGATATCCTGGTTAAATAAAGGTAAAATAAAAATAAATAAATAAACAATTCCTCCTTCAAAGTTTAATTCACATTTCTGAAAACACATCAAATCTGCCCCAGAATTAGTTTGGACAGTTTTACAGATGTGGGTGTTATTCTGAAGAAATACTAAGAGTCTGCATCCACGCTTGCGGCTCTGTTCTGTAACTCTGTTTGTAGGTACAGTGTTGCTTTGAGTTCCTTGCTACTGTCAGCACACTAACATTTTTGAGAATGACGATGTGGCTATAATATACACATTAAATTTACACTTTAAAATGTATGAAGAACCCATGCAAACCATTGCCATATATTTGTTGAGTTATGTACTTACAGTATCCCAAACATTTCCAATAATGGTCAAATCCAGGTAACAGTTTGTTTCTACAGTCAAGTTCTTAATCAATTCTTAATTTACTAAATCAATACTTTGCACACACTCCTTTCCCAATCTGCAAATTGTGTACTCTTTTGCATTTGCTGGATGGTGGGAATTATTAGAGTGTTGGCACCGCTGCACTCTTAAACCCATTATTTTCAATGGCTGCTTTAAATCCACTTGTTGCTATGCTGACTAAAGTGGTGCGCACTATGCTGACCACAGCTCGTACTAAACCCAGCACGCGCAAAACCAAGTCATGAGCACAGCTCAAATTACACCGTGTCTGAAAGGGCTTTTATCTGTTTAGTGTAAATAGGTGTGTTTCTGCTTTTATGTGACTTTACAAAGTTTCAAATAAATTATTTATTTATATTGTTAATAAATATTTCATGAGTAGTTTTGTTTTTTATTTTTATGTCTTATTTGGCCCATGAATTAAAAAAAAAAAAAAATCATAGAGGTGTACTTTGATATTTCAAGTGGACTGAACAATGGCAGACCAGTAGACATTGTCATCTGTAGAGCATAGCATGTTTTGCAATCTAAGACCTAATCTTCAACATTAATATCAACTGCAAACCCAAATCTAACAAAGCTAAAAATGACTAGGGTTCTCATGAGGATCACAGAGTAACTCTAGACACACATACACATGCACGCACGCGCACACACGCGCGCACACACACACACACACACACACACACACAAAACAAACAATACAAACCTGAGACATACATACACCAAATGAAATCAAGCATCAAATGAAGGCTCCCAAACATCTGCTTGACTCTCTTCGTTAACTCCCCTGTAAGGTATGCTGAGCAAGACAGTAATGAAAGCGACTGTTCATCTGACGTTAATTGATCAAGCAGGTCCCGTGGGGACATTTATGTGAACAAAAGGAACAATTGCATTATTCAAGTCTCTTGAAAGGTTGAATCAATTAGTTATGTATCAGGCCCTGTGGTATCAAGGATAAAATAAATGAGAATGGGAATCCTTGTATTTCTCAGCCAGACATATGTGATAGTGACACGGCAGATGACTGAGACACTAAGTACATTAAGTACATAAGTATGCCTATTATTACTTTAATATTTTTTTTTCATGGGATTCAGACTGTGAGGGAAAACAACTGTCTAACCCATATTATATTTCTATCACAGGCACGGGCATCACAACAGAGTGGTTTCCAAATCTATTTGGCAGGGAATGTTTAACTGTACTGTGTTTCTCCTAAACTGTCGGGGCATGGAACCCCATTTAGGATTAGAGTTTAATGGGGCTTTTGGGGCTGAATCTGCTCTCAACAAGGCTGTTTCTTAGCCGAGCCAAAGCACCCCCAGCTAAAACTGCAGGTGATTATGCATGGCTGTCAATTCCATTTAGCCTACGGTTCCAGACTTCAAAAATGGACATGAAGGCTTCAAGTTTGTATTTTGCCCTGTCCGTTCAGATGCTGGTGTTTATTTACCCAATACAGGACACCAGTGTGTGTCTTGGTAGTGATAAGGAGTAATCTGGAGGGTACACATTTGGCAGAAATCATTGTTGTGCTAGTGATGGTCCATGGCTCAATTTATATTTCATTATGCCCACTCCATGACTGGCATTTTCAAGTTGGGGATATGAAAGATTCCATGGAGTGACACATCATCCCTCTGTTCCACAGTTCATTTTCTAAATTCTAACCTAAAGCCCCAAGAAATATTTCCAAGAAATCATTGTTTAAGGCACTAATTTCAGTGGCAAGCCTTGGAAATCTTATCAGGGTGTGCTGTTATTTGACAATGCCTTGGGCACTGAATATTTAAACAAATCTTCTCTCAGCTGCCCAAAAAGCTTGAGTGGCTCCAACTAAATTAATTTTATCTTCTCCTGTTGAATGTTAGCCGCCCTCAGAAAAGATCAGGCCAAAGTTTTCTTTCCATTATATTTGTTTATCCTGAAACTTGGCTTGTCATATTTCTATCATCTCTACTTTTAAGAAAAAAAAAAAAAAATCAGCACATCATTTTTGTAAAGAGCTAGGACCAATAACCCTGTCCACAGTGATTTAAACCCAGAATTATGACATGATGGATGAACAAAGAGTGTTTTTCACCATTCGAAGTGACTGCTGTGGCAGACGTATGAGGATAGTTAGGTTATATTGAGCTGGCACAGTACTTTACCTTGGAAAGCTGGGCAGAGGCAGGGTCCATTTAAAAAAGCTGTAGCTCTGATGGAGCCTGAAACTTTTTTTTAAACCTCCAGTGATTTAGACGTAACCTCTGACAACTAAATTCAGTTGTCAAGTCATATTCACCAAAACTTCCCCCACTGCCTTGAATTGCTTTTGTTGCCAATAAATGTAAGATTATTTTAACATCTATCATGAAGCACTGGGAACGACTGAAGCTTTTAGTGATTTCAGACACATAACTCCTCCACGGCTGTGGTTGTATCGCTCAGGGCACAGCCATTCAGTTTAATATGCACAACGTAAAGTATGGACTCAATCCTTATCTCCTCCAAGTCTTCAGCACCAACATATAATCTGATGATTGAAATGAATCGATGCCAAAGAAATGAATAACATACCTACCTGCAAGTCACTACAGTGACATTTTCCACTTGTACATTTTTAAGATAATTACATAAATGCTTCTGTAAGACTTATTTATCAGAAAGAAAATATCATATGAAATGTAAGCATTATTTCTATTATCCTGGTAAAATCAGCTGGTATTGACTCATAAATTGGACCAGCGCTGCTGTGATTCAGTCGGCGGTCATGCATGATGATGCAGCAGGGCACTAACTCTGCATAAGAGCTCTGAGGCCTCACTTGTACTGAGACTTCAATGCAATCTCACTAAAGGAAAAGACTGATACACAGCATGAATTATAATACAAGGGAACTCCACACAGCCTCATTTCGTTTGATGAACTGAAAATAGCAAAGGAAAAAAAAAAAAAGTTAAGCATCACCGAGCACCCACCTTAGCGCCAACATGTTGGCATCATTCTAGTGATAGAGAGTGTCTTTCAGAGTCGCTTGAGAGACAATATTCTACAAAGAGGAGACTGAGATTGTCCAGTCCAGACCGTGAGGCAGGAGCTTGTCACCTTGTGGAAGGTGCAGAGAGCAGAATTGGGCTAGTAAAAATGAGAAGTGACAGGATATTGATTTGCTTATCGCGGCTGTGCAGACACACAGATGTGAAGGGCAAGAGAAGGGGGGGGGGGTGTGGTGGGGTGGCAGTGGTTATCAGGCTTTCACGTCTGATAGGGAAACTGAAAAAAAAAAAAGAAAAAAGGAAGATTTATCAGCTGATTGCTTCGCCTCAATTTTTGTTCGACTTTCTTCATGTGCTTTACTGTAAAAGGCACATACTTTTTGAAAGTAAATAAAAAATGTGCCCAATTATTTGGTCGCATAAATGGACGGTACTATCTAAAATACTTATTGATGTGGCTCATCAATATTCCATGTACTGTAATTGCAAAACATAGATAGACGTGTTAATTAAATTACACGGTACGATCGCAGTGTGAAGTTGACAAAGCCTATTTCATGGTGTTTTAAGTAACTTGCACTTTCAGATTGACTTTTTACATAGAGTATAAGGCACAGAGACAATACTCTTATCCAGAACTCACAGTGAGTGCATGACTAAAAGGAAGCTGAATTCCTGCTTTTACAAGTAAGCAGTAGAAGGGTCATAATGATGTTGCCATGAAAATAAAGACACCACGTCTTCACATGAATGCAAGAAAGAGAAACGGAAGGATTTTTTGAGAACTAATCAGTATGAATAGAGTGCAGAAGGAGGGGAGGCGAAATGATTCATTTTGGAGAGGGAATGGGGCAATTTGATGAAAAGTCTACACACAATTATACATTGCTGCTGAATTAGCACTGCTGCTGAAATGATTAACACATGATTTAAATATTAATCATATGTTAACATTTTGGTGCTGATAGCAAAATATGATAAAAGGCAAAAGCTACAGTCATCCCATTGTCTCTACTTTAATGTTAGAGACCTGTTACCCAGAAAAACCTGGCACAGTGATTCGAGATTAACATAAAACTAAGGGAGAAGTTCTGCGCCAACCTGAATACAAATCAGTTATAAGTTGAGATTTATTTAGCTAAATTTGGAAACAATGGCCTGGCCATATTAAGAGGCCTGTATTTAGAGCTGACTGTATATTTGTCTTTCTCATGGTGGCCGTGAGAGTTCAACACACTGTAACTTCAGAAAACACCCCAAGAGACAAAACACAAGCAAATAAACTCATCAAATTCATCATTTAGAAGAATACATGATTTTCTTTTTTTTTTCAAATTTGGTATAAATGTCCACTTGGACTCATGGATGAACTGGCTGGAATTTGGTGGCCAAACATTACTGTGACCTCACATAACATATTTTTGGCATAGACAGATACGTAGTGGACAGACAATCTGTGACGTCACCTATTGGTTTCTGAAGAAGCATTGTGAAGCTCGCAGTGCGGCGGCTCTGGCTGTCGGCGTCTTGGCGGGCTTGACTCAGCCAACTCCCAGCCAGTCCAAAAGAGGAGGTGCATCGGTGAAGCTGAGGGGGCCGAATGAAGTGGCTACCTAGCAGCTTGCTATCTAGAAGTGTACCCACCTGTCAGTCAAAGTGGACATGCCCTTAATCATACATAACTTTAATCCTTACTATAATTTAAGTAGGTGAGTTATACAAAAATTCATGCTGCGTACACTTGTGATGAACAATGGAAATCTGTAGAGACCAAAACTCTTATTTGTACCAGGATGTAAATATGAATATTTCTGCTTTAATTTTTCTGCATTTTAATATGGTTTTCTGAGGGAGCTTGACTAACTTTTGGAGTCTCAAGTGGCCAATCAAGGAGCTGTGGTTTTCAGAACTTTTCAGCCTCAGAGGCTGCCGCTTGATTATTGGCCATAACTCAAGAATTCATACACTAATTATGACAAAATTCCACACAAATGTTCAACAGGATAAAATGATGAAGTGATGTCATTTTTTTTTTTGCCAGAGTCAAAGATCAACTTCCCTGTGACATCCTAATGTTCTGAAAAAAAAAAAAAACAAAAAAAAAAAAAAACAAAAAAAAACGCTCTGCATTAGTCATCTGCTCTCCTCCGTAAAAAAATAGTCTCTAAGTAAAGACAGCATTTCTCACTGGAATTATGCATATCAACATAGTGATGACTTCCAGATCGCCAAAAATATACTTTTTATTCATTCCTTCAAATTTTTCATTACATATATTATATGAGTTTGGACTGATATGGTTGTGAATTGCAACTTGATCGGAGGCATACAATCACAAGGCTGTAATTCTAGTTTTTCTAAATAATGTGCGTGGTGGAGGTGTTTACTCCACTGCTTGTGTTTCATCTATGTGCCTGTGTTTCCTTCAGCTGCACTATGTTGAGCTTTCAGGGCCACCTCACTGTCTGGTAGTAGCTTAGGGTTATGCTTATGCACTGAAATAATCATATTTTAGCTGCATCTGCAGCTGTGAGACTCGCTATTAGGATATCAGGCAAACCCCACTTTCTCATGTCACAGTGTCAAAATACAGTTAACATTTTCTCAGACATTATTTCAACAAATCCTCTACCTGTCAACTGCATCAAGTGATTAGCCTTCAGAACCTGCCTTTCCTATCAGGATTATAATGGCAAAATGAAAAGTATTATTTCTTATGACACCAAGCACCAAGGCAGAGAATGCAGAGGTGGTGGGGGAAAAAAATTAAGAAAGAAAATGATGAAAAATGTAATCATAAAATCTATGTAGTAATTTTTCAAGAAAACTAATGTGTCAAAAGAAGCCTGTGAATGTAATTACAACTGCAATCAAACTATAGACCATGTGCATGGGTTTTCCCACGTGATCTGACAAAGTATTTTGATTTTTTTTCCCATCCAACCTGGTTTCTACATGAACTGCAAAGCTCTCTCTAAACTGCTGTCTAACAGACCAAACCATGAGCATAGTACACTTAAACTGAGGCAGACAGGTAGATAGCTAATTTCACTACAAATAAAGATGTGTAATGGAGCCATAAGGAGCGTAATGTTTCTGACTGCTTGAACAAGCTTTCTGTATGCTGGATTTAATACACTGGCTCACCGTCATCCAGGCAAGGTAGCATGGAAGTTAAGATAATGTGTCTGAACAAAATGAACATGTTCCATTGTTGAACTTTGGGGAAACAAATCTAAAACAACTAGAAGAGTGAACTCAGTAGAGTGGAGATCTGAAAAAGTCAACCTGAAAAGAATATTCAGATTCTTGGAACATTTTGATTAGTAAGTTGATAAGTTTTCGGCAAGAAACTGTAATAATTTTCAATTAAATTTATATAGTAATTTCATTACATGTACAGTAATTAGTTTCTCCTCAACACTGCTGTTTTTTTAGCCTGGAATTGTTGATGACTTGCACCCCTATCAGAAGGTAAGAGCAGTGAATAGTCAACAGTAGGTATAGCATTTATATAGGTTGTATAAAGATTTTCAGTGTTTTTCAAAATGACCACAACCACAAGAGGCCTTTGAGCATACAGTCATAAATGTGCACAAAATCTTGAGCTGATTGGTACGGTAGCATGCAAGATCAGCTGTGCACAAAGGATCAAATAGTCACACTTTTGTACATGCATGCATGTACACGCAATCGATTTGCATGATCCCCTTCAGGCTTACGTCTGGCGGAGATAATAACAAGAGATATTAATTTACAAATTAGTGTTAACTAATGCCAGCAGTGAAAGTTGACTTTTCAAAATGGTATCAATCCCTTTTTTTTTAAATAAACAGTTAGTTTGTTTCTGTTGTTGCTGTTGTTTTCTTTTTTCTACCTTTCTCTTTCCATCCTTACAGCCTAATTGTGTCATCTCTGAAATCACATGTGAATCAGTGGTAGATGTAATAATGACAATTGTCAACAATCACACCGGATCTGTGTGTTTTAGTCCCACTCAATTATACCAGTGGAATATTGATTTGACTATTGACAAGTATCAGTCAAAATAAGCTGCGTCATTACTGCTATCAATGTAATCCTGACAAGCCCACTAACTACCCACTTAGTGAACTGAAACAGTTGTACTTACACTATTGTATCGACATTTAGCACATAGAAATCAGTTTAAACAATAATATTTCGTCTGATTCATGAATAGGTGTTATTAGTCTTATTTGTAGCAAGTACATATGAGAAAGTAGGAAAGTCTTGGCAAGAATGTAATATAATAGCCCCTATGAGACTAATTTGAATTCATCAAACTAGTGTAAGGTTGGAATCTTTACAAAGTTCAGCTCACATTTTGTGCTTTGGAAAGAAATGACTCGCCTTGGTGCCGGCCAGAGCCTTGGAGCCTGCTCATCCTGCTGGATCTGCACTGGTGACTGGCGAAATGGACAGGGAGGGAAAAAAGTTGTTGGCAGAATCGGACTCCATTTGGCAAGGTTCACATTTGAACAAGGTTAATCTCAGCTTCTTTTGGAACTGAGACAATAGAGTTGTCAGCTTAGTTAAAAAAAAAGACAATCTAAATTGATCTCTCAACTTCTCTCTTTAATAGAAAGATCACACCGTCGCATGGGAAAAAGACAAAAAAAAAAAAAGAGAGAGAGAAAGACAAGGAAGGCACGAGAAGGGGACTGATTAAATTGTCTTCATTTACTTAACCGGCTGCTAATATTTCAATTAGAGCAACTGGAGGCAGTGACACTGTAGGGTTAAAAATGGAACAAGGGGAGAATTAGTCCAACTGATTAATAGGAGGAAATGAAGACTTCTGCGCACACGGGAGACATCCCTCCAGCGTCGTTCATCACTGACACCACCCTCTCCACGTTCGCGTCACTCAATTTACAGCTAAAAAAGACACTTTTCCCCTATTCGCCATATGCAGGGACCACAGAGAGAGTTTATGTCACACACATTGTCAACCTGAAAAGGTGCATGCTCAAGCTGCTGGCAGCAGCAGCCAAGCTGAGCCCAAGTTTGACTGAAAACACATTGGAGACCTCCTCTCCCCTCCTCTGCCTTTTCCCATTACCATAAACCCACTCACTCATGATAACCATTAATGTAGCGTCTTATTAAAAACCTATCAATACAGCCACTGCCATAGCACTAATGGCCAGGAATCCCTCTCAGTTAAATCTCGACTTTGGTCTCCACTCTGGACTAATGAGAGCAATCGCTCAGCATCTCTTTGGGCTAAATCACCTTTATTTGTATCTGCCTTCTCGCGCTGTTGGCAATTTATAGAACAGAGTGCGATGAGAGATGCATTGCAGCGAGGCTTGGGGGCCTGAGGTTTGGGGATAGGAGGGGTGGTGGGGGTGTTAGGCAGGGAAGGGGAACGTGAAAGAGAGAGCCCATGCTTACCTGGCCAGTCTAGTATTTTGTGCTAGGGACCACAGTGAGCCGTTAATTGTTCAACGTTGGAGCTGTGGCAATAAAAGAGGGCCCCTTCGCTGCTGCCACTGATGAGGCATTGTTGTCTGGGAAAGTTTATCTCCAGTGCCGATTCACAGGGAGGGCACGCTTGATGCAGGAGCGCCACAGGAGTTTGCCCTTCTAACTCAGGGGAGGAATTGAACATTGCTCTATCAATCTGGGCATTTTACAGCTCAGGCCTCCCAGCCGTGAGAAATGTGGGGGAGTGTTTATACTGCTGCTTATTGTTCGGGATCTAAAGCAAACACTCTGTATGGTTTGGGAGGCGTTAGTATGACAGAGACACACTTCTCAACCGTTGGATGGGGACTCCACGCCAGAATCTAATGAGGAAACACATTTCCCACAGCCGAATGAGATGTGTGTTGCACTGCACTGCAACAATTCAATTTTGTTATAAATTGAATTAATCTCTCAGCCTTGTACTTGGCTCAGAAGTATGGGCGTTTTGTGTATTAAAAGGACGAATAAGTAATGGCTTTTATGTAAAAATCATTCGACTGCTCGTGAAACAAGAAAAATCTGCAACAACAGATTTCAAGTGGTCCTCTTTGCCCAATGGTGCTACAATGAGAGCAAACCACTGTGTGGAACTACTGTTAGTTTAGGCTCTATTTTCTATGAGGAGATCTGCTGAACACATATGCTCTTTTTTCATCGACACCCTCCTTCACACTCATTTAGTTGCTCATGTTCACACCTTTTAGCTGCCAAGTAAATGAACATCTCCACTGGTGAGGGTTAACCACCTTAACAGTGACTCATATCAGCTTCGGGAAAGCAGACAGTTGTCCACTTGCAACCTCGAAGATATGTATTGCTGGTTTACAGCAGCCCTCCATGGTAGGCAGGCTGTTGCCAGTTAAAAACTGCTCAACATTTTCATTACAGAAAAACAAGTGGTGCTGCTGCCTGCAGTCTTATACGTACAGGGGGAACGTACAATTACAAGCAAACTTGAATGGATAGAGTGCAAAAAACTGCCCAAATTAAAAAAAAAATAAATAAATAAATACACTAACATGGCATTGGAATGCTTAATTCACGAGTGTCTCAGGACCTCCCCACTAACTTAGACTGGTCCATGATCTTACTGCGCATGGTTTAAGAAGGCAGTTACCAACTTGTGTAAACAAATGGCTTAGTGTGGTGTAAAGACTTTTGGAAAATGAAGCATAAAAAAGAGGAAGCTGGAGGATACTAAAAGACCCCACCCCAGCCACAGCCTGTTGCCATCTGGCAAGAGATACAGAAGTATCTGCTACCGTACCAACAGACTTCATCCCTCTGGCTGTGAGACTCCTCAATTCATCCTCCGCTTGCCACCATCAATCAACAAAAGACGTGGAGGGCCCCGAGCCTGTGTTTGCCTTCGGCCCCAAAATGACTAAATCCACCCCTGTCTACATATAATCTCAGGATTTAAGAGGAACACACTTGTCATACCCAGAATGTGCCACACTATTATTAGCCACTTTAGGCCAGCAGGGCCCTCGCAGCAGATAACAGTGAACTCCCTGCAGCTTTGGCTGCAGTACTGGTGAAACAAAGCTGCTGAAAATGCAATGCTAAATGTTCCGTTTGACATGTTATCCTCTCACAAGGGAGATCATTATGCAGGCACTGGAGAAGTTATGTAAATTTTACCTTTAATTAAACCATAATGGATGCTATATATGAGCCTCTATATTATAAGCAATTAATTACACAGTATTAAATGCAACTAACTATCAACTAAGTCATAAAAAAACAATAATTGCCTATAATTTACAAATCTATTATTGAATCAGTTTTAATTTCTGGTGCCATTATTATTGTCCTTAACACTTCCATCTGCATTGCTACTGTTATCCACTACCTCAATAAAAACAATCACAACCGCACTACAAAGGTTAAGCCTCGAACGGATACATAGCCCAAGTAAAACCTCAAAGGAGAATTTCACCATGGAGATCTGAACTCCTGAGAGGCGTCTCTCTTTGAAATGTCCCCTACTGTCACCTCTGTCGATAAGTAAAAAGCTAAACAGCTACGGTATACATGACAAAGGCTGTGGCTGGCAGCAAAGGTAACCAAGGGCAGTGAGCCATTTAATATTTATGACACATGTCGAATCACTGAAATCACCTATTCATTAGTGCCCATACGCGGCCACAGCCCTGAAGAAGTGTGGTAGAGGGAGATGTATGTGTGGGTTTTTGATACACTTGTAATAACCATCACCAAACAAGGCCAATAACAGTTTTTATGTTATAGCCATCGTAATCATCGTCAGTCTGGGAGGCGCTTCAGCCTTAACCGCCAGAGAGGCTTGCCTGCCAAGAGTGCTAGTAATATAAATGCACTCTGAAGAATGGAAAGGATGGCATGCTCCTGGAGCGGTGCCAGCTACACATCCAAAGCTGCAAAATCACAGCCACGCTGACTCAGGCAATGACACCGTCTTACTCTATTTCTTTCTCCCCGGACCTGACTGTAGAGAGCAAGCAGAACTTGAATGTCTCTGTTGAATTATGTAAAAGGTACAAACAAATTATGTCACTTGGTTTAGAAATCAAATGCAAGCCATACTGAAAAGAGGGTGGATTCATTTTTAAAGGACAAACCACAAAACCCATTTATTTGATGCTGGGTGTCAACTGCTGCATGCACTGGGGGGCAGCATTGCTATGTTGGGGCGTCTGACTTAGTGCATAAAGACTTAAATTAGCCATGTCGGATAAGAACTCCGGCAAAATTAGTAATCTATCAGTCACAATGCATAAAGACTACAGATGTGCAGACGTGAGGAAGAGAAAAGAAAAGCGTCTGGTAACAGACTGAGCTGATGTTGTGATCCACCCCAACTGAGATGTGCCTCTAAGTAGCTTCCCTGGTTTGTCCTCAGCATGCTTCAGTGCACTCATAAGAGAGTTTGATTCATTACTGCATAACAAGTGGATGAGAATGTGAGAGCTGCTAGCAACAGTAGCAGGCACTCATTAACGCTGATGTGGACAGTGTGCTTACAAAGAGGAAGGAGAGGGGACAATAGGTTCAAATTTGTGACGGGTCTCCTCTTGATATAAAGCTAATGATAGACTCTGGGAGATGCGCCGGAGCATAATAACTATGTATTGTAAGTAATTCTTTAATAAGTGTCCCAGGACTGTGGGAAAGTGAGAGATTTCAGACAGCAACAGTGCTTTTATAGATGTGATGTCCTTCCCCAGTCCCCTCCTTCATCTTATAAAACAACATCGCTGGCGTCTGTGGCACCTATACCGTTCATCCAGCTCATTGTTAAGCAAACATAACTTTTGATAAATTCATTCAATAGCCGTACAAGCTTTTCTTGATTACCCATACAGAAAAAAAATATATACTATGGAAGGACAAGGTCTACTCTGACAAGGAAACAGCGCCTGATGAGCTTTATCGCCCCTAAAAGCTGCAAGACTATTCCCGGATGGATGTTTGGAGCACTGCATGCGGATGAGACGGATCTAAATGTCTCCTAAGAGTGTCGTTGCACCCAGTAAATGTCACACAAGTAGACGATATATGGCTGTCATGCAGCGCTGCATTAAAGCAAAAACCGCTGCGAATTTACTGGACATCAGTGGCAAATTGACTGTCAAAAATTACCATTGTCATTTACTATCATCATCCTTAGAAATGGCTGCTCTAGATTTATGCCCACAGACAGATATATGTGTTGGTCTGCATGTGTCTGTGTCTGTGAGAGAGGAAAAAAAAGAAGAGATGTGAGAGAGGGATGAGAAGAAAAAGGATGGAAGTTAAATGAGAGAGAAGCAACACGAGAAACAGAGTATTCTCTTTCTTTGAGGCTCGACCTTTTGTGTGTGTGTGTGGGTTTGTGCGCAATTCAGTAACCCTGTGCATGTTTGAGTGTGTCAAAACAGTGCAACCCTCCCATCCAGCTCACATCGCTCCAGGTTTGTATCCCTCCAACTGCAGGTCACAAAGTGACATTGTGCTTTTATGGCTGCTCTCCATGGTGCTTCACATAAGCCCTGAAATGACTAAATCCCTCAGCCAGTGTCCCTGACCCCCAGCATCCCTGTTAGTGCTGCTGCATTCACACTCTTTGATGTGGCCCTGAATTGGAATCGGTCATCGGCCTCATTCCAGGGATTGATACCGCCTCTGCTGTTCACATGCCTACAGGTCTTCAGAGCTCGGCGGTCAGCTGGTGTCTGTCTGATTGTCTGTCTGTCTTCTCTCCAGCGCTGAAAATGGGTGGAATTATAACTGCAATAACCTTGAAAAAAAAAAGAGCTTCCACACTTCATACTATGCTTAAGCTAGAACTAGAGGGAAAGAACTCCTCAAACTCCACAAAATGTCACGAGAAAACGTCCAGCTGCTGTCCACCCACATCCCCGCAGATAAAAGCGCTCATTTTCACTTCATGAAGAGAAGTGAAATGATGAGATTATACATCCTGCAAATGAATCACATCGACTGTAGAAAAGAAATTAAGTTTGTTAAATCACTTTCGGGTAAGATGAGGGCACGTTATAAATACGACAGATAGAAAGTGAAAAAATGTTTTCTCAAGAACTGGTTGTCACTTGAGCTACAGTTAAGTGTGTGTTCATCTGTGCGTCATGCATAGGGGAGATAAATTTTTGTGTGAGAATCAGGAACTCAGTGGTTCTTCATGTCTCTCAAACTTTGACACATTGTGCCCAAATGTGTCTACTACAAATAAAACTCACTTGGACATCTACTAAATAATAACAGATTATTTGAGTTAACTGGGAATGGACGTAACAAGGAGAGGTAATTTGCTGAATTAAGATTCACACTATCCAATTTATGGAAGAACTTTTTGAAGAATAAAGAATAAACAGTTTTGAGTAAACTGACCAATTTAAAATGACAAAAAACTCTGTGTATGTGTGGACTGTATTCTGAAATGTGCATGTGTCACATAAACGTTCAATCACTTGCACAGTTGTGACAAATGGCGGCCCCTGGGGTGCCGGTTTTATGGGCCCAGAATTGGCAACGTACACACTTGACTCCCACTTATTGTTTGCCTTGCAAAGTGTGTGTGAGTGTCACAATTGTCCACATCCATGATTCAATTTAACTTCCAATTTTAAGGTCATGATGCAATTCAATTTTTTGATTTAAACATTTTTTAGCACTGACGCCTATGTTGTTATTAAACTATCGAGTACTGATTCATAAAATCAACAGATAATCAGTTTTATGCCATGACAACTGACATTTAAATTTTCAAATTCTTCTTTCTTGTGTGGTGTTGTGCGCATGGGATGAAAAAATAGGCACAGGTGGAGAGAAAAAAATACAGTGACAATTGTGATTCTGCCTTTGATTTTTTAATTTAATTTTGCTCATATCATCCAATTGTTGATTTAATACTGAAACTGTGGCACCCCTAATTTATATGAACTGTTACAGCTATCCCCGCTCCAAGCAGCCATTACTTATCTAACTGTTTAAGCATTAATGCAAAGCATCAAATGATCTGGTGAAACTGCTACTTTATATCATGTAAATCAAACCATTTTATCTACAGCACAGTGAACATTTAGGTAATAAAATAATCATGATACCAAATTTTACTTTTTTGCTTGAAAATCTTATTTTTTATTTTTTTTTTAGAGATGTGCCACTTCTGAGTTCTAAAAGAAAGTGTTCAACATCAAAGACGTAACCATAGCACTTTTCTGATTGGTCAAACTAACGGTGTTCCAACTAACCTGGCGTGACAACACTCCCTGGTTTCCCCTACACTCAGCACCAGTCCGTCATGTGGCACACTGTCCTCGACTCTGGAGATTAAGTGGCAGTCAGCTGCACGACTGATATATCCAATCACATCTAATGCCTCTATTTATACTGTCACACTTAAATCTTTGGGTACACACATGGAGCTCGTCTCTGTCAAACAGTGGCTGGAACTGTTAAAAAAATATGCGACAATAAATTATCATGTGAAGAAAATGCACAATGAAGAACATGAAGAACACTGCAATTATTGCTCTCCGGTCTATTATTACTTTTCTTTCTTTTTTTGTGCCTTGGCTGATAATTGAATTTAATTATTCAGGGTCTGTCTTTTTAATATGTTTTCCTCATTTCCTGGCAAATTGATTATGTATACCAATCTTCTCTTGTCTTCTTTTAGCATGCCCATATCTATCGGCATTGTAGACTCACTCATTTAAGTGCATCTCTTTTTTAAACATGTTTAGTGTAAAATACATATAAGTGCTTAGACATGCAATGCAAATGTCAAATGTCAAACCTACTGTACATATAAATGACAAGAATAAAACACCTTCAGATGTGTTAACTGTCTACTCTGCTATATTGTATATAAGTGCTGTCAATTGTACTTGTTAGTGAAAGGTGAAAATGTAATTTGTACTCACGGCACACACCACCAAGTGTTCTCTTTAACTCTTCTTTTCATGTGTTAGTGCTCGGCCTCGATATAGAGGACCAGGTGATATTGACCTCATTTTTTGTTTGTTTGGTCTAACCCCTTCAGCTGGCCTGGTCACGGATGACAAATGCATTATTAAACAGCAACTTAGCCAACTCAAACTCACATGTTCATAATGAAATGCAAGCCGGGGTGAAAGTAGGTGGAGTTGCTTAGCGAGCCAGCAAAGACATCTAGGAGATTTTAGATAGCTGTGAAACAGCTCAAGGGTATTCTATATGAGGCACCGTCCCCCTGAGATTTGCTCTGGACTCAAGCCGGGCTGCTGGAGAGATATTGCGGGATACGAGTGTTAATGAGAATATACTTATCACAGCCAGAGGTGTTATCTGTCGTTGTCTCATCTGGGCTTGTTCTATATGCAGCAGTTTGTATTGTAATGTAGTGTGAGATGAAGATGCACATTAAAAAGTTACGTCACACAATAATAGAGGAGCATTTAGTGCCGGTTACTGTTCGTACACTCTTAGAAACAAAGGCGGTAACTGGAACCATTAAAGGGGCAGTTCACCCAAAATCAGAATACATTTCTTTCTAGTAGAAAGAAGGTTGGTCCAATTATCTTGAGCAACCTGGTCATGAATTCTGTAAAGAGACACCTGTGCTGAATTATTCAATTGTATTTCTTTGTTTTGGCACTTTGAGCACCACAAGCTGAGTGCTGTTTGGTTCTGTTATACTGGAGAGATGGCAGACATGTCTATGGCCGATATCTCAAAAACTCTGCAGCTCACATCAAAACAATCCAGAAGGATAAAAAGCATATAGACCAGGTTCAAAATATATATTTTTGATTTTGTGGTGAATCGCTTCTTTAAGGGTTATTCAGCTTTCCTCAAAGAAGGATCCTTTTTGCCATCTGTGACAGGTTTCACCCAAGACTCCTTATGAGAGGTTCTAATGGAGAACCTTTCTATGCAGGAATGAACCCTCTCTGAGGGTTCTATACGGACTCTGTCCAACTTCTACTGGTGTTGACAAGAACCCACTCAGGGAGTTCTACTGAGAACATTTTTTATGTTCAAGGGAATCATCTAGACACCAACAAAGCCCTTTTATATTATGGTACAAAGAAGTCTTGACAAAAACATTCTTCAAGGATTTAAACAATCCTTAAAGAACTCTTTTTTTTTTTTTTTTTTTTTCCAAAAAGGGTTCTTTGGATGAAAAAACAACAACCAGCAACAACAAACATAAGCAGTATGATAAATAAAAAAGTAAATAAAGGAGATATGGAAAAATAATCAAAAGAAGGAAAATCAAAACAGCTACTTTCATATACATACATTAACAACGTGCTGAACCCCTAGTCTTACAAGGAACTAACCTTAAATTTAAAAGAAGGTTCTTCTACAGCAAGTGGTTCTGGGTAAGAGTGTCGCCCTTTCATAAAGAACCCTTTTTGAACCATTATTTCTAAGAGTGTAGCTTAAAATATTTTGGCTGTGTAAAATGTCTAATTCATGTACAACACCTCTCTGTGGAATACAGTCTTTGGAATACAGTGCTGCCCTGACTTCCCAGCAATGCCGGGATGTATTTTTTGAATATCATGGAACGGGGTTCTCCTCTATGCCACCTTTCACGAGATCCCTTACTAATTGTTTCTGTCTCCAAGGTAGCATGGCTGCTCTTTGATGTTCAAACCCCTTCCTCCTCACAAAGGAGACTGACGGCAGGAGCAGAGAGAGAGGCAGATGGGCCGCGACAGGATGCTGCGAACCTGACGTCTCTCTCCCCCTTTCAAGTGCTCTGGTTCAATCAGCCCTTGCCGCACAAGCTGTTGTGGAGCACCTTTGAAATCATGGTGTCTGCACAATAGTCTTGACTGTTAATGACTTCTTGTAAAGTTCCAAAGCGGCTCTGATTACACACCCTCATGCACATGCACATGTACCGGCGAGTGCTGACAGCAACAACAGAGTGCATAAGCATTATGTGCGCTCACACACACAAACACGCAAAGCCGTGTATGTGTGCTCCGAAACATGCTTCATATCTTAGGCAACACCCTGGAAACCAGAGTGAGGACACAAGTAAACAATTAATATGTTAATTAGGCCGATCAGTGGAGCCAGAGTACTTGCATTGAAGAAGATGTGCATATCAAATGTTCATGGTCCAGTGGAAAATAATCGACATTATGTGATCTGTGTCAGCTAAGCAAGAATGTGTGTTTTTATAAGTTTATTACCTGTAGAGGAAGGAGTACTGAAAATGTGTACTCAAGTAGAAGTACTGTACATGAAATGACTGAAATATTACTCGGCTATGAGTAAAATTAAGTTATCATTAGGGGTCCAAGCAGCATCGCGTGCTTCCTTCCTTTCTTTCTTTCTTTCTTTCCAATGTTTCTCCCCTTAAAGTGTTCATGCAGCAAAAACTGAGACAAATTTTTACCAAAATTGGCAGGTGGGTTGCAAATTCCCCCCACTACTCAAGAAAAATCACACTCAATAACCTCAAGGTGGTGCTATAACAAACAAGTTTATATTTTTGCGATTATTTTGAAAAAGAGAGACTCAAAATTCTTTCATCATTTCATTCTATTAATTCATCCTTTTCAATTAGTCTTCTGTTTTAGACATGTCAACTTTTGCGACTATTTCTAAAGTTTATCAAAGTCCTAATTTTGCAAACTCATCTTAGAAGGTTGGACCAGTTTTCATGAAATGAGTCAGCATCATCTACAGTAACTCTACAACTTTAGCCTTTATTGGTTCGCGTATTGTTTTTAAATGAGGAAGTAGTGGATATGTGATTATACTTCTATACTATCCTATATATATATATATATATATATATATATATGTATATATATATATGTATATATATATATATATATATATATATATGTATATATATATATATATATATATATATATATATATATATATATATATATATATATATATATATATATATACATATATATATATATATATATACATATATATATATACATATATATATATATACATATATATATATATATACACCCTTATAAAGTCTAAGGGTTGAATTGTGGACAATAGTGCTTCTGAGTTTGTGCTACTGTTATCTTTTGTAAGGGTTGAATACTGTCTAATAACGGACATATTATTTAAAGTTTTTGTTTACGGTGATACAGGTTGTTGTCTAATTAGTGTGCTGTAAAATAAAGTGTTTTTTTTTTCCTTTCTCCAAATCTTCCTTCTCCATATGTCACAGTTTTCATTGATCCATTTAGCCTTATTGGCTACAGAAATGCAGATGATGATATTAATTCAAATTGTAGGACCTCACAGTGCTAAATTATTATTTTAAAGTACTAGAGATTACAGCTTAATTCATTCTTAAATACAAGTAAAATTACAGAATTGAAAAAATGACTTACTCACATTAATTTGAGCAGCTGTAATTAGTTACTTCCACCCTGGTTATTACAATTATGCAGTCTGATTGGTGGCTGACCATAAAACTAGGCTACAGTTTTAAAATAATAAGCATGTATGTAGGAGGCATCTGTAACTACAAACTGTTTGAACAGCATTCTGCACTGGGTTTGATTTGGTGCCATGTTACATCTTTTTTTATAAACTACCAGACTTCTTCAGCCATTTTAGAGAAGTGGTATCAAACAGTACAAGATGTCAAACACGCAGGTGTTCACCCCTAAAAATATGGCACCGCAGCTAACAGCGTGCCTTGAAAATACAACTAACGTATTGGACTGCCTTGAAGGAGACGGGGAATGCAGTTCTCTCTGGAGCTGAAACTGCAAGGACTGGCCTTAATTAGGTGGTAGGCATAGAGAAACTGGCATGTTGAAGTTTGTGTGTGTGTGTGCGTGTGTGTGTGTGTGTGTGTCTGAGCAGGGAAGAAAGACAGAACAGCGCTGTCCTCCGCCTAAACTGGTGAGGCTTATTACTCAAACGTTCCAGAGTGTTATCTTGCTGTCAAAACCGTCAGGACAGGCTTCACCTTGGCTAACCACTGGCCAAGTGTGATAAGTAAAATTTTTCCTGCCCTGTGACCGCCGCACGTCTGCAGGGGTTCACCAGGTTGTTGATCGGTGCCACAGACCTAATGATTATATCACTATAAGGTGGTATTTCAGGCTCTGGAAAGTGTTGCCTCTATGATGTTTTGGAACAAAAACTTGGCTCCCAATACTATAAAATTTCATCTCAGTTTCAATCTTCCCCCTATCCACTCGTCTTTCCAACTGCTCAGCAATTGAAGTTGTTGGGGTGACCTGGTGGCTGGCATCAGAGGATATTTTATGCCCAAAACAAAGAAAAAGAAGACGATACAGTTTTACAATTATTCTACTATTATAACTTCTGCATTACACAACTTTCTGGCATCTCAAATCTAATTAGCTAGCTTGCCTTTATTGTAAAAAATATAATTTTATAGTTAAGGTCAGTGTTATGAGAGACTGGGGAGGGGGTTTCCTGTAGACAAGTTCCACTATTATTGCAAATCCTACAAGCTGCTAATGAAGGCCCGTAAAGGTCATAGCTAATGTGATCGTGCCAATTTAAGGGCACATTTCATATCCTCCACAGCTTCTTCAGGTTATTGTCCCTTTGACACAATATGATGAATCTTCAGTGACAATACTGTGTGTCAGAGTAGACAATGTTGGAGTACGGAGGTTTCTATAAATCTGTAGATACCATGATAGATATCATAATATTGTTATCACGAATTCTTTTGGCCACAATAATCGTGTAGTGAAAATCTGATCTCATAGCAGCTACAGATGAAGATTGACAGCTCTATTTTCCTTCCCTGTACATGTATTTCAGTGTCTCGCTGAGTGCTGTGGTGGAGAGGCGGCGCCGTCGGGGGAGTGTCACAGGTGAACCCGCACCACAGTGGACACATTCTTTGTGATATTTTTGTCATTTTAATTTAATGGATATTATAGAATTCTCCAAAATTACAACCATGTTTAGTTCATCTTTTGCTTGTCTGTTTATTCTCCTGGAAAGAAAAAAAGAACAAATAAACAAACAAAACAAATTGTTTATGGTAGTGACGCCAGGCATACAAAATGAAAATGACCTGAATCTCACTCACATCTGTTAGACATAATTTCCTGTGTGCACAGCATGTAGGCCTCAAGTTTCAGCTGATAAACACGCTATAAATATTACCATTGAATATTGTGGTGGTTAGAGCTTGCATGAAGCAAAAAGGTGAGCAAGGCGCTGACAGCTTTAATTGACCGCCTTATTGCAAAAGTTGAGTAGCAGACTGTCACATGTTGGTACCGCACAGCGACTGGAACTGCCCCTTTAAATGTGTGCGCACGTCCCGGCTCACAGATTTATCTGTATACAAAAGAAGAATCTCACGGCACAAAAGACATTTAATATTACATTCAAGTTAATTTTCATTTCTGAATTTGTGCTTCTTATAACACTGAATTTAAATTAAGAACAATGTATTATGCTGCTCTAAGCACTGGATTAAATAAACAACATAATCAATAAGAGAATATTGATTCAGTGCATAAAGAAGTGTAAGTGAAATGTGAATGCAAAACTGGTTTCACTAGATATGTAGCCTGATGCTGGAAATGGGATAAAAACTCAAAGGCAATTACAGTCTTGTCTGGCTTTGGCAGACAATAGTTGATTAGCCTTATGACTCCCAGACAATTGTGTGCAGGAAAACTAAGTTGCTTTGTCATTTATCCAAATTAACATGAGCAGCAGACGAGTAAATGGCTGTAGCTCATTTTGCCCACAGCTCATGCAGTTTTTCCAAACATCTCTGTTTATTACTGCACGTTTACCTGAAACATACAGCGCACAGGATACACATTTCATCTCTGACTACTGTCATTAACCACTGAATCAATCTACACATCCATGGAAACCTTGCATCCAGCCCCACAGTCAAACCTTTTCACCAGACAATGTTTAATGCTCATGCCAGTGCACTGATTACAGAGCGTGTGGTAGGGACCTCATGATCTGAAACTGTTAGCAGAGTCACTCCCTATCCATAGGGGTAATTAGGCCTACGTTTGGTCAAACAAATCGGTTCAATGGAAAAATCAGATACTTGACCAGTCTACCATAACCAAATTAGTGTTGTAATTACCTGCGGGACATGTCTTCATTAATAATTGCTGCATCTTTTGTTGTAACAAAATATCAATAGTTCACGCCTTAACTGAATTTGGAAAAAACAATTAAATCACTCCACACAGAATTAAGAAACAACGCATGCACACACAGATACACACATAAATTTAACAGAATCAATTCAACTCTTTCACCCAACTTAACTGTACTGTACACAATTGGGATGACAAATTGTTCAGTGGCATTGCCATGTGGTAACCTGAATGATAATGCACAGAATAAGTCTAGACTGTGAAATTCAATTGGTTGGCAAATATCAATGCTGGACAGACAAAGGATTATGGTGCTATTGAAGATCATGGCCACGGCGTACACAGCTAGATGAAAAAAAAAAAATGGAAAGGTTTCTGCTGAATGTTTCATGCTGGCAATATTTATTTTCTCACAATTTGACACAGCAGCTATGCTTTGCTCAAGACAAAAAGCCGACATGTTTCTCCAAGAACTAAAAATGCCAAGATCCTTCAAATTCCTCCAAAGCAAAGCAATGACGTCTGTACAAATATGAGCAGTGTTGAAGCAAAGACAAAGAAGTGTGTAAACACGCCTGTGTGGGCAGTGATTAAAATCTGATTGAATGTCTTGTAATTACAAAATCAACACGGGTGTTCAGGTGTTAAAGGGTCACTAAATGCATGTATGCATCCTATATTTGCACAGACAGACCATTAGATTTGGACAAGCTTGACCATCATTAATACATTTCCCTCTTCGGAATTAATTTCTCACCTACCAGTGAGTTCAATTGATTTCGTGTCACAGCATCATCGATGAGGCATTTGTCTTGTCGCCTACTGTTTTGGATGTAAATATGTTTCACCTTGTCACCGGCTAATAATAGATTGTGGTAATAAATTAAATGATAATATTGAAATAGGAGTGGGTGAGCTTAGTTTGTCAGTTGTTGTGCACTATATGTCACTCACGTGGTGCTGTTTGGGTTTTGTCATAGGTTTAACAACAACCACAACTTAAGTCTTTAAAGCTTCCCCACTGGAATTGAGATGTACCCCCAACTCTTCTTCAGTCTTTATCTTATAGATGCCAGAGTGTGTCGATATAGGTGTATATTTATAGATGTGAATTAGGGGGAGCAAAAGCGTTTGATTACAGAACTGCTTTTTACCCCATCTGTTGTGCAGACGAAAGCGTCTCAGTACTAATGACAAAATGAGGTTAACACTGAATCTCAGAGAAGACGCGTTGCATCCCACCGGACATCTTGGAGTCCTTGTCTTTTTTTTGTTGTGCCACGGCAACAATGCAGACAAGCAGAAGTGATTGTGCTCTGTGTCAACATGATGTGACTGCAGCCCAATGTTTGTGGCAGTAGATGGACCGTGCTGCCATGGGAAATCAATTCCATAGGTGTCAACACAGACAATTGAGATGGCCATTGTGAGGTGGGAGAGGGCCTGGGTGGAAATGGCTACGTGTGCGTGCATGTGTGCTATCTGGATTTTTAACATGTGTTTCTTTGCATGTTTCTGTATTCATAATTTTTTACCAACCATGCATGTGAATAACTGGGGTATTTGTGTGGAATGATCGGTGGAAATCTGTCAGATTAAAGCTGCAGTATGGCTGTTTGAATAGACACGATGCAAAACATCCTGCTTCTCTCTTTGCTGCTTCGTATCACTTCACTAAACCCCATTTTGCTGCCTATTGCTGGGTTCCAGTGGTAAAGTCAAGGTTGCCAACCCTTGTTTGAACTAGCAAACACATGTCTCTGCTACTCAGCTAGTTATGTCTGATTCAGAGGTTGGAATCAACAGGAACACAAAGAGTCTGGACGACCATTGTCTGTACACAGTTACTGTGACTGGCTCGTTTTGTATGTGCCAGCTAACCCTGATTGGTTGTTTGTTTCAGACCAGGTCCAGGTAAAGAACGGTAACACTTAATTTGAAGGGATGTTGCACAAGACTGTCATTACACTGTCATAACCATATCATTAGACCTGTCATGAACACATTTTAACATATTCAGCAGCTAGCTGGGTCTGGCTGAACTGAAGACTGGGACTGAACACAGCGCAGAGACTGACGGTCTGACATCAGTGAATACTCCTGGCTCAGTCAGGTAATTAGGCAGCTAGTTCCACAGCTAAAAAACAACAAAGACATCTCAAAAAAATGTTAACTTTCATAAACCTTCGTCAAGACTCCATGTTCATGACAGGTGTCATGACAGTGTTATGACGGTCTTATCAATTTTCTAATAAAGTGTTACCAAAGAAACTAAATACAAAAGGTGCTGATGCTCACAGAAATATTTCTAATGGAACCCTTCAATAAAATATATGTAGTGACATGCAAAGGTCAAAACTTTTTATTTCAACCAAAATTATAATGAAATAAAACCGCCTACTGTAGCTTTAAATAAATGCACACTTCAGACGCCTCACACAAAGCATCAAATAACTTTCACAGTAGTTCATTGTGAGGCTGAATTATTCTGGTTTACATGAACATTTTTAAAAGACAAGCTTTAGGGTATTTAATTCTGCCATGGGGTCAGATTTATCCTTAACACCAGCTCTAAACAGAAGTGAGTAGGAGTGACTTTTTAATTGTTTAACATAGTTGTATAAAATAAAATCAAATTTAAACTATTTGAAGGAAAAGTATGGCTGCATGTTTCTAGACTGACAGAAAATAAATAAATAAACTGAACCAAATACATATCATTTCAAAATGTGTACTAAGAAACTTAAACACTCACAAATGTACATATACAATAGAAAATTAACATTATGCTTTTGTGTATTTTGGATTTCAATACCAAAATAGTTCAGTGCTAAGTTCTATTCATTGATGGGTACCATGATATTTAAACAGCTCTGTGGTCATAAAATTAAACTGTCTGCTATCTTTCTCCAGAGCTGCATGTAGCAGCTTTAAGTACGCATATTTTCTGAGAGTATGAGTACATTTAATACTTAAGTTATACTTGAGGATATTATTATTTTACATTAAATATAGTTTTAATGAAATCTAAATATACAGAACTGAGTAAAATGTGAGCGCAGGAAAGACTAGAGTTTCAGCACATAACCACAGGAAAACTGAAATGTGACCAACTTGGCTTGGCATGTGCTCTGTCTTTGAACTGTAATTATTACTAAATGTGGGTAATGTGTTTAATCAGTAGCCTACAATCTGCACATTTGGACCTAATGATGTAAAAATGTCTTTATCCATAAGACCTTCGATATCAGTCACATTTGACACATGTATTTGCTCGTGGATGGGTGTCTTGCTTCCATTGATTACACATCTCAAAGTAAAGAATGGCTTTTTATCTTCTCACTGTGATAATGATGATAATTAACCAAAGTAGCATAAATGAATTGAAGCAATGAATCATAATTTCATGAACCGCTTCGATGAAAAGCACAAAACACACTCAAAAATACAACTAAGACATCGATGGCAGATGTTCCTACAGCTGTAATCTCTTCCAGCAAGAGAAAGTGTTCATTTGGATGAATTAATTGAATACCTCAGTCTATACTAATCGCATTTCAATGGCTTTTGATGGCTTCCCATTGAGTCCTTATGGTAGACATCTTTGGGCACATGAATAGGTTCAAATAAACCTGAAATATCGTGAAGTGCTGAGATATTAATATCTGCTTTTTTAATGAAATGCATCCATAATAAGTGTAATGAAATTTGTCTCGATAGTTAACATGATATAAGCAGGTAATTGGAGCAGAAACCTTGCATAATGAAGATTTTAAACGATCAGTCAAGTGATATTTCATATTTTTCTTATTGTCATCAACTCCTCAGTCCCATCTACCATTCTTGTCCCAAAACTAGAAATGCATCAATGAGCCACATTGCTGCTCTTGGTTGCACAAAGTCATTGCCATGAACATGGGCACTGTGGTTGATTTTGAGTTGATCCAATATAATAAATACTCTGTAGTTCACCTGATCTGCCTCTTAAAGCAGCCCCCAACTATTTACTGCTGTTTGGTAAAGCAGCTATATTATGCTTTTTGAGATTCCCCCTTTTCTTTAGTGTGTTTTATCTTTTAGTGCATGTAACACAAAGACAGAAGTTACAAAGACGAAGTTCATGTCAAAGTGAGTCACTCACTTCCACAGGAAACAACAACTGTCTGAAACAGCTTGTTTATATTCCAGCATTTGCTCTGTTACGTGGTGACATCACTATGTAACATTTGCATAAGGACACATGTGCATATGAGGGGAGTGGATGTCTTTACTATTGGTTTCGGCTGTGACTTCCCCCTTTCAAAGTTCACCAAAGTTGAACATGATGCAATGACAGAAGACAAATATATGGCACTCTGCTTAATTCACATATGCGTGACTGGGCCTTAATATGCCGCTAGCCTTAAATGGAATTTGGATTGGTTTGGAGGCCTTAAAGAGACAAAAGTAAATTGTTTCAGACAGAACATGAATAGAGGCGCTGCAGCTATGGCCACCACAAGAAAATAATGTTTTTTGAACATCAAAGCATGTAAACCTATTCTAACAGATACACAATATAAAAGTATGAGGTTGAAAATCAGCATAACATGACCACTTTAATAAATACAGTGCCAAGCAAATTTTCTTAGGCCCTTTTAACAATGAGATGATGTCTTTGTGACCTAAGACTTATTTTTTTTTAGCAGCAATCAGTAGTGTCCTTTCAGTCTGAGAAGATGTTTGTAAATCAGTGCATCAGTGTAGAAGTACAATGTAAGTATGTTTCTCAGAAATTCTATTCTAACAGTGTGAAACGTATCTGTGAAAGATGAATCCAGGATGAAATTTGACAAAATCCTTCAAAAAAGAGTAAAAAAAATGCAGGCGAAATGACTGTTCTGTACACTCAGAATGCATGAATGCACAGTTGTTTTGGACAATGGGTTTGTTCCACAAGAGCTTTTATTTTTACACTTTATTTGGCACAAGAGTATGTTAATTAATTAAGTTACATCAGTGCATTAGTCTTGCACTTGCAGGTGCTGTGCATATAAGTATGCTCCGTCTAAAACTCGGCTCACACTACAGAGGTTTTAAAATTCTTTTCCAGTTTTGAAACAAGATTGCATAAGTCATGAAGAAAACCATCATACATGTTGTTGTAATCTAAAACATGCAACACTACAAGATTTTAAAATAATGGTGCTTCACACTCTACAGGATATTATTAAGTGCCAGAGGGAGCACAATCTCATGTGATCTCAGGGAAAATGTGATCTCATGAGGGAGCAGATATAAATAAAATGAAGACTGACAACTACACCTTGCTGTGGTAATGCTTTGCAGTGAGAACAAACAAAAGCAGATGAATAAACAAAATTTGGATGAGAAAGTCTGGGGAGATGGATGTGGTCAGCATGGTTTGTCCATTTTCCAGCAAAAACTGGAGAGAGACTGTCATTTTTGTCATCTGTCAACAGTAGTATGCTAGCTAGAGTTTAGCTTCAAGGGCTCACTTGCAAGGTTCCCGCTTTCTGCCCAACACATTGTTGGAGGGCCCACTCTCTCTGTGGCCCCGGTGCAACTGTACTGCCTGCATTGCCTGCATTTAAAGCCCTTGGGAGTATATAGATAGGATCTGTAAACCCCTCATATTACTGGCTGAACATCAGTACTGACCAAAGTCCCAGACCAGATTTCTCCTCTGACTATCGGGAGAGATGAATATGAGGTAAATCATCCCAAAACTCATGTAGTCTGAGCCTGGCTTAATCAAAAACTTCATCGTTATGTGGAACTCTGTACTCTTTTGCCAGTGTTTGATATGTCCGATCACTCTATCCTCTACTCATTTTACTCTTCCTTCAGCTTGAGTACCAGCCCTATGTTGTGATTAGGAAAGAAATAAACAGACACTTATAACCACCCCAACTCCCACCCACCCGTGGACTTTTGCCCCGTGAAGTTCTTTTTTGAAAAATTGCCTCATTAAGTCTTGCTTGTAGCAGCACATGCTTCACCATGGTGTTTGTGAAAGGCTAAGTTACAGTTCTACTAGCACTATCATACGCACATGGTGCTAGTCAACACTGAATTGACCCAAATACTTAAAAGTATTTTATGACTCTATGAACAAACGCACCCATCCACCAACACCCCCCCCACCACCACCACCACCGCCACCACCGGTGGTATCTGCCAGCAATTATTTGGAGCAACCCCACAGGAAGAGCCATCTGTAGCTGATTTCAATTTCCACACACACACAGGGGGATGTGTGCCTTAAAATCTTTAATTGAGATGGATTGGGTCATCCAATTAACCCTAACACACTTGGGTGTCCTTTCTGCAGTTGAAGCCTTTGCTTTGGGGTATTGTCACAAATCTTTAAGTCACCACAGAACTAGTACACCTGTCCTCACTGTCTTTATAAAGCTTAATTGGGTTGAGCTCTTCTTCAATCAAAAGCCTGCTTTTTCCCACTTCTATGTTCCCACAGAGATGCTGTGAAAATGCACGTGTTAACATATATGTGATAACAAGGGAGAGGGGATTGTGATGTGAAATGCATTAATCTGACAATTAAAATAAGACGGCTGATGATCAGTGTTGTTGATTCAAATTTGTCATGTGAGATTTTCTGTTTAATTTGCCTTTGTAGTCATTTTCAATTAAACCACTTTGTCAGTGTTGTTGGTGGCATACAATAAGACTATGTTCTGTTGCTTTATCTCGCACAGTTATCAGATGTGACTGTTCACGGGTAACAGCAACGCACATATCAAATGTGACTGTTCATGTGTAGCAGCAACACGTGTCACAGTGCTATGATCTATGTTTGAGATTGCTTTTTTTATTCTGCTGTGCATATTTATGGAGTAAGTTTTACACTGTATACCCTTAGCAGTGAAAATGCAATTACTTTATGTATAACAAGAAGAGTTGCAGATTCCCACCAAACAAGAGATGATGAAACACCTACTGCGATCGCACCACAACTGACAAATGCAAACAGCGCAGATTGCAAAGTTCTGCCAACATTAACATGCCCTCCACACATGTTGTCGCTAGCTGAAACAAATTGCAGCAGTTGCTGATAACTTGTGGCCCCTAGCGGTCAGCTCAGAATAGTGAGAAGTCAGCCGTCGATGGTCGTATATAAAACAGAGCAGTCAAAAAATAGAATTACTGCCTCGCAGTTGTATGACTCCGCCAACAAGTTTGTATCCATGACTCTCCAGACTCAAATAATGTATATAGTGAACACTTTGATGGAATTTAATATGGAACTTACCACTATATTGACGTGTAACTTTGAAGGAATTAAAGTGTTTTTTGTTTTGTTTTTTTTAGCAAAATGGAAGTTCTCAGTATATATGTGTGATTCCAGTAACTCATTTTTTACAGAGGACTGATTGAGAGCTGAACATTATAACATCACAGATGATCTTTGACCTTTTGATATAAAATGTTATCACCTCATCATTTTATCCAATTAGATATGTGTGCGTAATTTTGTCACAATTAGCATATAAATTTTTGAGTTACAGCCAAAAATGTGACTTTGACCTTTGACCACCAAAATCTAATCAGTTCACCCTCGAGTCCAAGTGGACATTTATATCAAGTTTGAAGAATTTCCCTCAAGTCCTTTTTAAGAAATTGCGTTCACAAGAATGGGATGACCTGAAAACATAATGCCTGTGGCAACAGCTGTTGTGGGTGTAGAAAAATAAAATATGTCGTTTTAAGTTTGTTCAAAACTTCTGAATCACAGAGGTGCTACAGCATACGGCCATGAATGTCCAGGAGCATTCGAGACTAGCTGCAGACAAGATACAGGTCCACTGATGAGGCATGCACACACTCCCTTGCTCACTCACACACATACACACACACAGACGCAATTGCATGATCCCCTACAGGTTTATACCTGGCAAGGATATTAATAATTGCATCCAATTATATTAGTTCCAATTATCCAATTAAGTTATACCACTAACCATAACCCTGATGACAGCCACAAACCAAAATGTTTTGGTCTAATAATAAAGCTGTTCTATATACCACAAGTATTGCTGGGGTTTTGACCTTTTTAGCTCTAACCATAACCGTTGGAAGTAGACTGTGCCAGAAACCCCTACTCCATCTCTGAAATGTAATAATGAAATAATTTCACGATGAGACAGACAGTTAAGCATCCTTTACTCTGACCTGCATGTTTTCAACAATTCATTTGCAAGTGAGGGTCGCAAGATTCATGAGGGAGCACGGCAAATACACAAAACCAAACAAAACCAGACAAAAAGAAAAGCTATCTTTTCAGTAAAAAACAAAAGTCTGAATTAAAGTTCGAGTCACCACACCACTCCCTTTTTCTTGAATTATACATAATAGGACCTGCCATATTTAATTGTTTGGGGGAAGTAAAGCAGACTCATCTTTTGGGGCAATTTAATTTGAAACGCAGTTCTTCAAGGCAGAGAGAGGAGCCAGAAGTCATGCAGAGAAAATAGTCTTAATTGTTTAATCCATATCAGTTATGCACCATATGGGAGAAATTACAGGTGCTGTGTGATGGGATAAACACTACAACTAAACAAATGTCTTAGGGGCAGTCTACACTAGTTTGTGTCTTTTAAGATCAATTTGTCTTGGCTCTTCCCCCCTCAGACCAACTAAAAATGTGTGCATGAATTAAAGCAAAGCATTCCAGCTTCTAAGGCTCTTCTAAAAACTCAGTTTGCCAATATCTTTTAAACATACAGACGCCAGACTGTAAAAATGTGTTGTTTAATTTTATTTTTACAACGTATTTCATCAGGGCCTCCCGAATGTCTTATACACACATGAGCCATAAAGAGAACAGCATCACTGACAAACTTTCATTTATTTAAACATGTTATGTTTAAGGATACTGTATTAAGAAAATGAAAGGATAACATCACTATATATTCTTTAACAGCTTTACAGTGAAATGAAACTGTACCATGCATCATCATCTTTGGATGTGCGTGCTTCTTTATAAATTTTAAATACAAAGACTGAAATTAACTGTATAATTGTAGTCTGTCTAATTGCATACATCACAATAAAGTTGACATTTACTTTTAAAAAGGAATTTCAGTAAATAGGCAACAGCTACGTTTATGTATGTGTCTGTCAACCTACCCATAATTTCATTTAAAGACTGTTTTTTTTTAGAAAAAAATCAAAAGAACCATTTCCAAAGGTTCCAAAGTTAAAGTCCACAAAGAACTTCCATAAAAATGGTTCCTTGTTTTTGCTTAAGGTCTTTTGGGCATCATTTATTGTCTCTCAAAGAACAATCATCTGACAGTTTATCTTTAAAGGACCTCTTGGTGAAAGGTTCTTTACAGAACAAAAAATGGTTCTTCTATTGCATCACTCCAAAGAACCATTTTTGGTTCTGGTTTGCACCTTTATTCTATGTGTGTAATCTTGTTTTTAAACCTGTCTGACCGTTCATACACAGACCAGAGTATATGAATGGTAGCTTTCAGTCGTCATTTGTTCTATAACCCTTGACAATGGGTGGGTCTATCATCGGGATTTGAGAGTTTTTATTCAATATGATTTATTTTGACCGAGTTAATGTGTTTCGCGAAGGGGTCGCAATTACCATACCATTAATCATACTATAATTAGAGTCAATGGCTTAATTGTGACACAAAACCTCTATTTCCTAAAGGAATTAATAACAGCACTGTCAGTTTATAGCAGGAAAAAGTGAAAATGTTCTCTTTAAAACTGGAAGGGGTGCGAGACACTGGTCATTTTCATCCTTTTAATACTAATTTATGCATATATGGCTCTGTATGCATAACATACTGTATGTAGTTTGTTGCACTGCATTGGTTGCCTGGATACAGAATGTGCCCTGATCTAATTTCTTCCCTTGTGTGAGTCTCTGAAGGACAAAAGCTACCAGAAGAAAAGGAGCATGAATGGGAAAAATGGCCCTGTAGGTATAGGAGGTTTTCAACAGTATAATAGGTGGACTTTCAAATGGTGCAGGAAAGAGAAAGTCAACAACCCAAATTTTCAAATGAAAGCATGTATTTCATGTTGTTATATCAGTGTATTTAGCAATTATTTATAACAGCACCACAAAACCTTTTTTTTTTTTGTTTCCATGCATAACTTAACCCACTTCCTTCCACCACCTGCTCTGTGATTCTGAAGTCGTGATAAGAAGCTTTTTTTGTAGAGAACTACTGAAAGTTGCAGCTAGCATACGGTCTGTGCTCTGGTCTGCTGTAGTCGTATCATTTCACACACTGACTGAAAGAACAGACAAATACAGGTAATGAATTCAAGCTCATTGTGGCACAAGACATTCCCAAACAACAGTTCAGTCCCAGGCACTCAAGAATACACAAGGATACATTTTGCTTTCTTCCTTTTTCGCTGTTTTTTCCCTTCTATGACCAAACAGAATCATGCAATCTGCTCTTCAAACTCCTCTCCAATTCTTTGGCCTCAAAAAGGGTTTCGTTTGATAGCGGCAATCCTGGAAAGGTCACAGGCATCAAGAAAATAGACGGAATGAGCCAAGAGGATTTCAAGTTGTATTAATGAGGACCCCCTTGGCCGGCACCCGTCTTAGAGGTCAGGCCATCACCTAAAATGATAAAGATTTATCATGGGGAGGCAAGGCTGGTCAAAGCGTTCTCTTATCTCGGGCTCTGCCTTTTACAGCCGCAACCACTGTCAAGAGTCTCACATGGATGAAAGACTTGGCCACTCTCCACCAGTGTTGCAAACCTCCAGAAATATTCTGACGTCGGTAAATAATTCATCCCCTATATTTTGTACCCTTTGAGAATTTTTGAGGAGGTGCAAGTACATTATGCCAAGCTCCCTACACTGGGAGACTCTGACTAAAAGAAAAAAAAAGGGTGGCACATATAAAGGTAGCCACAGCTTGAGAAGAAATGAGGACCATATTGAAAGAGATACTGTTTTTATTCACTACAGTCTGCAGTGCTTTATTTATATCAGCTATACATATTTAAATGGAAGCCCTTGCTATGATACAAACGTTCTGCTAGTGATATTGAGGATCCTCAAATTGAGACTGCATTATTTAACTCTATTCCAGTGTGTGAATGCAGAATTTGAATATGTGACATACATATTTAGCGCCATAACGTGAAAAAGAAAATCATGGGAAAGGAACATAAATTAATTAAATTCTTTTACTAATTATCAAAAGTTATTGCAGATCATATTTTGAGTTTTCTGAGATAAATGCTGTAAGATTCATTATGATCAGATTTTTTTCATGACCTATAGAATTGTATATGACAGTTCAATTTAATTTAATAGCAGGACATCTATGCCAGTAACACGGCGGTGCTGCAAACAAACTTTAAATGTATACAGCAGGTCATGTATATGTATTTGTCTCTACCAAAGGAATCCTGTGATGTTGGAACACCAGTGGCCCCTGAAGAGAAAAACATTGTTGATATGCCAGCCATGGATTTCTGTTTTTTTTTTTTTTTTTCCTCAGTATGAAGCCTTTTCATGGACGGTCATGTGTACTCTAGAATTTTGTGAAAGCTGCTTTGGAGAGAAATGCTAACAGCAATCATCAGGTTTGCTATAATTTCAAGCACAGGAAGAATAAACCAGGCAGGCTGGTATATCCAGGACGATTTGATGTAAAACTAATATACTCAGCCCAGGAGCATGTACATGTATATATATTTTCTTTGATTTATACAGTAATTTTCTTCTTTGTGTTTCCTCTATTGACTTGAATTCCAACAACAAACCCTGAGTAAGAAGTGTTTTTCTTCAATTATAAGTGAAGGTTTCCCTCAGTTTGAGGTTTTCAAAGGTTGAAAAGAGGAAACCTTAAAAGGCTAAGTGTTTCAAATCAACAAATTGGTGGTAACAGTTAAGGTCAGGGTGTAGATTTTTTCTGCTAAGGTCAAATCCTCTCAGGCACTGAGATACTTCCTGTGCACATGGTTTAGGTTAGACCACATGTTGAAATTATTTATGAGCTTGACCAGGAACAACCATCCCCATTTACACATATTTTTCACCACACGGTAATGGAGGGCAGTGGTGCAACTGAGCTACAACGATTAGGCTAAGGCTACGTTTAGTGCCCTTCATACAAGGACCATCTATGTCATCTCAATACTATATATGAACTGTCATTTTACAGTATGCTGAAAATGACTTGCTAATGTACCCATTCCTCAAACATATTTACATCCTTCCTATGGGATAAGTAGATAAAGGTGTCCAAATGCTTTTGCTAGGCCAAAATACATTCACCTCATCTCCTTGAAATTATGTTTACATGAAACTAATTTAATGGCAAATATAATAGCAACTCAAATACATTTGTGGTCACATGAGGAAATGTTGTTAACATACCTGGCAAGTTGCAAAAATGTTGACTGCCGATGTATTGCGTTTTTTTCTGCCAATCTTGCAATGCAGTATTCAGTCACTGATTACAGCATTATTCAAAGGCAAGCAGTGACTTGATACATGAGATTTTTTAAATTAATATATAACTGAAATGATACTTTAACCTAGCCAATATTTCCCTAGCCCTAACTTGCCAAACCCTAACCTTAAGAGTTTTTATTGCCTAAACCTTATCAAAATCATGATATTGCCTTGCCTCAACCAAAGATCCCTGGACTATGATGTTAAAGTCCACCTCAACCACCTCCACATTACATAAAGTAATGTTTCAAAAAACATCTATGAACACAATATAATTTTGAAAACACTTTAGTAATATAAAAACATAATTTCTAGGTGACAGGGGTGCAGGATTTGTAGTATTCCTCAGCCTTCCACTCTTTTCACTTTAAGTAAAATAAATATTCTTAGGGGAATAGACAAAATTTTCCACGGAGAAAATCAAAACATCACATTTCTTAATGATTATATGATGGTGTCAGTGACACTTTTTGATGTCAGCTTTCCCCACAAGACCATTTTCAATTATGATTAAGAATAGTGCTGCACTGTATTGCTTTTCAATAATTGCAGTGCTTTTCACTGGAGACTGCAGTCAATAAGGGAGGATTTAGAAACTACATACAGTCAAAAAATATCCAGTGATTCAATACATTTGTGCATCATTGTCATGTTTTTTTTTTGACACCATTTTTTTTTTCTATTCTTCTTTTCTTTTCTTTTTTTCTCAGTCTGATGTCGTTAAAGACTGGGCTACATGGCTTAAACAGATTAGGCTCCAGTATCTTTGCGGTGTCTTCCTGCTCCCCAACCACGCTTGCCTTGGAAATAGAGTTCAGCAGCAAGGAGCAGCCATTGCAGGCCACACCATCCGCTAAATGTTTAACTTTCCTAAAGGAGTCATTCAAAACAAGAACGGGAACTTGTCTATTGGGAAATACCTCCGGATTAGGGGGGCTGAAAGATTGAAAAAGTAATTTGAAAAATAATGGGCTTTTTAATGACTAAACCTATGGGACACCCAGATGTGCTCTTTGTTAATTTTCACTAGTGTAATGTAAAATTCCAACTGCTTAATTACTCTAGGACACACAAAGCAACTGGTTTTTAACGAAGCAATTATGGGAACAGCTTCTACTACATTGCACCACAGCTTCCATTCCCCACTAGCTCCTTCCTTGATGAATCCACTACTTTTGGTGCAAGTTATCAAGCTTTTCATGTCTTAAGCAATGACAGAAAATCCAGAGTATTTCTTTAATCAAAGGTTTGTTTTGGCTCCCGAGACCTTGCATCATTTGAATATGGCCTAATTCTCAATTTCTTACAGAATAAAGTAAGTTAATAATGAATGTTTCATAAATAATACCGATATTTACCACTAATCTCAGCTTTTCTGAAATTGAGAGGCAGAGACTTTTTTTTCTGGAATGCCTTCATTTAGACATTTTTAGACAGGTATAAAAAATAGGAATACACACATTTTATTGTTATAGATTGTATCTTCTGTTAGTCACAACTTTCGCAGCTAGTGACAATTTGTAGAATTGCTGTAGCCTTTAAAGGTGCAGAAATATTGCTAAGGACAATATCTTTTGACATTTCGGTTGTTGTTGTTTTTTTTCCCTCCATAGATCAATAAAGAAAACTACCCGGGCAGCATTAAACCTCCTCCCTAACCCCCTGGGAGCAGCCGAGGAACAGCTGTTGGTAAATATCATTACAATATTACATGCTTTATCGTTGCTTTAATGGTGAAATATCAGATGTCCAAGCTCAAAAGACATTAACATTTAGAACAATCAATATAAGTTGCACATTTTACGAGAGACATTTTCCAGCTGATAGAGAAACTTGCCTGATGCCTGAGGTGTCATTCATTAACAAATGCTGTAAAGATCATTGTGATTTGTGGGCTTTTGGAGGGAATGTGATCCTCACATAGACTTGTCATGCTTCTTAATCAAGCGTGCATTACCTGGATTTACATACATATTACTGTGGATGAAGGACATCGCATGCATACGCACTGAGATGACAAAGTCGAACTCCCTTTGTGTTTGCCATAAAGTTGTATTATTTAGTTATTCATATGCTCCACAAACAATAGACAATATATTTATATTCAAATGGCAGCAGCATCAATGAAATGAAAATTGCATTACCATCCTTTTGTTTTACATCAATAGGAATGTCAGCGTAACCTTTTTAATAAATTATACCAAAAGGTGCAGCACATTCGGTGATACATCACTGTATTTTCAACTTTTTCCTTTATTTAATTTCCAATTGTAAAAATATGTGGTCTCTCAGTTCCCCGTAACATTAAAGTAATAGAAGGTACAAAAGGGAAAGAAAAAAAATTCAACCCACCTCAGCTCCAGACCAACTTCAAAAATTAAAATTGTGCCTTTGAGATGCAAATGCTCAAACAATATTCTTCATGTTGGATCTAAATTGCTAATGTACATAGTGTATAAACCCAGTGTGTCCCTTTCAAGACTGGATATCTTGGAGACATGAACCTGATGGTGTTGGTGTTGATCAAAGGGCCCAGTCGTGTCATGCCTCTCCCCTAGAGACTGAGGACTCATTGAAATGCATTGAAACATGCATATTCCTTGTTGGATGTTTATGTTGTTTAATAGCTCCACACTTGTAATTACTCAACCTTCAAGAAGGACAGAGACAAAAGAAAAAAAAAAATCTATAAACTATTAAATGGACAAATGAATTAAAATCAGCCCCTTGCAGCGAGATTATCATAAAAGTGCTACTGAGTCATCACCCACATCATATTATTAGTTGGACCTTTACGGTACTCTAATAAGACATAACAAGCCATATTTTCTCAAATTAGACAAAAACTAGAAATAATATGTTCTTTGTTAGACAGTAATTATGCCCTGATCAGACAATATAAATCTGTCAGTACACTAATAAGAAAAGAGAATAAAAGAAGCTGTATCGAATTAGACAAAAACTAGAAATAATATAAATAATATGTGTTTATTAGACAGTATTAGACCCTTATTAGACTTTATTACAGGGTAATATGAAAAACAACAGAACAGAACTGTACCCACTGTAAACTAAAATGCATAGTTTCCCCACTGTTAGACCCTTGTTGGAGTTTATTAGATGGTAACTTGGGATACATTACAACAGAACTGTACTGTAAACTAAAGTGTGATGTTTCCTATTGTTGTGCAAAAGTGCATAAAGCACAAATCACTGCATTATGATACAACACTAAAACATAGTTTTGGCCGGTAGATCTGGTTTGCATATTGTAACTTTAAATGGGGAAGTAGCAGGTATGTGATTTCACTTAGTTTATAGTATAGCTCTGTGTTACATGCTCCCAATCAGCCTCTAATAAGGGTCTAACAGTGGAAACAATACACTTAAAGTTTACAGTACAGTTCTGTTCTAATTTGCCAGAAATTGCCCTCTAATTAAGCCTAATAAGGGTCTAATAAAAACATATTTCTACCTGTCTAAATATTAGACTTTACTAGAGGGTAATTTGGGACAAATTGCAACAGAACTGTGCTGTAAACTAAGGTGCATTATTTGCAAAGGTGCATAAAACAAATTATTGTATTATGTTACAGTATCAGAATCTAAATTAGCCTTTACTCGGTAGATCTGGTTCACATATTGTTTTTAAATGAAGAAGTAGCAAAAATGCAATTTGACCTCAGTTCACAGCACAGTTCTGTCGTAATGCGACACTAATTGCCCCCTAATGAAGTCTAATATGTGTCTAACAGTGGGAAACAACACTTCAGTTTACAGTACGATTCTGTTGTAATCTAACCCTAACTATCCTCTAATAAAGTCTAATAAGTATTTGCTAAAGAGTCTAAGGCTGTCTAATAAAGAACATATTATTTGTAGTTCTTGTAATTTGATACAAAGCACAGCTGATTATGTCTTAGAAGTGCACTGTAAAATAAAGTGCAACTCCATTCTATGGACAGACGAAATAGAAAATAGACCATAGCAAGAAAATGATCAGAAAAGCGCTACAAAGTCGTCCCCTACATCATATTATTTTATCCTGAATGAGAAATGAAGACAGAAACTACTGCATATCATCCTCATCAGAAACAGGGCTAAAGTCCCTATTCATTAACTGAAACAATCATTTTAAATTCAGGAGGTGTTCCTATGACAGCAGGCTGCTCCTTTTGATCCCATACAGGGTAGCACCTTGATAGACCAACTATATGGATTAATAGCACTAGTTACAACACAGCCTTAGGCCCCCTATATCTACGTTAATAGAGCCTATCCATTCCTGTCAGCTACTGGGGACTGATGGAATTGCAGGGGTGGCTGTGTATCCACACAGCAAATCATAAGAGTGCAGATATCGCTTGAGCTGTATGACTGCAATTTTCATTTAAAACCAAATATATTACTGCGAGATCTATCAAACATAGTCAGACAATTTTTCTCTGAAAGGGGTCTGGACGAGAGGAATAGCTTCTCAGTGCAGGTTGCTTGTCTTCATTTCCAGTTAGGTGGCCAACACACACCCACACACACCTTGTGAAGTCCAATCTGACTGACGCAAACGTTTGTCTTTGTGTGCTGTCGTTGCGAGAGCGAGTGTATCTGAGCAGAAAGAAAAGCTGTGTTCCTGCCAAAATCTATCATGTCACAATTGCGGATCTTTCCATCCAGACATGGTGGAGCCACCTGCTTGGCTTGAGAGACATGAACACTTGTATCAGCAACAAATCTGGGAGTAATACAAGACTCACCATTGATTAACAGCAGTTTTAAAAGCAACACATTTGGGAACATTCAACCACAAACCAGAATATGCCATATTCGCATGTTCATCTTGGTAAAATGTTAAATATCTTGTAAATTTAGAAGAAAGAATGCAGATACCTTCAGACATGTTTTAAAGGGATAGTTCAACCAAAAATGAAAATTCAGTCATTATCTACTCACCCTCATTCAAGGTTGTGTTTATTTATTTTTTTTAACATAAAATGCCTACATACTGCTTGTCATTTACACCATGTTTTTGACCTAAATGTTCAGCGTAGATCCTTCGCTTAGGCCCACGTTGATGGGGTGTGTGTAATGTGACGTGTAAGAGAATGGCATGTCGTGGCTTCAGGAGACTTGGATTATGGCAGATGAGCAGCTTTTTTTTTGGGGGGGGGGTTGTTTTTTGTGCTAAAAAATGGTTGTCATTCACTTAATTTATTCATGAGATTCTGCAATGCTGTTTTCCTGTCTTTTGTGGACTAAAAAACTAAACCCAACGTTCAGTCAGCACAAGGGTGAGTTGATAATGACTACATTTTCCTTTTTTTTCTGATGGACTATCCCTTTAAAGCTCTGCTTTGGTAAATAATTTGTATTAGATTACCCATTTATCATTAATTCTTTAACAGGCATCCATTCCTTTTCATCTTTAATTAAAAAAACAGAATCTATAAATATGCAGATATTTTTCACTTAAGAAGTTTAAAGCTACTCCTTGGAAAGAAACGTATATTTGTCTGTATGTTTACTGCATGACGTGTAACACTCTTGCAAAGTTGTTGTTTTTTCCATTCTAAATTGTGCATTGTTTACATCTGCTGTAAGTTTGCTTGCTAGCAGTCTTCTTCACTTCACTTGTTGGACCAGTGTTGCATTTTGTTTGTGCATCATTGTCTCCATTTGCTCAGTGGAAAAGTGTGAAACCAATGCCAACAACGTGTACTGTGTCACCAGTGTGCTTGTTCATGTACATGTGACTACCTGTGTGGGTGGACAAGAACAAACAAAACGGAGACCCACTTGCAAAAATCAGCTTAATTGGGCATCGCTTTTGTGCAGGGGGGAGTGAGGATTGATCTGCTGCTATCAACTGGCTGTCGAACATTTGGTTGAATTTCTGACATGTCAGAAATTTTGGACTGCTATTTTCAGGCTCTCGCCAAGTTGAAGCAGCGCCGATTGAGTTGATGAGTTGATCCTTCAAGGTCAGTGCCTTTTTTCTCACTGCACCTGCACCAAGTGACAAACTGGACACCTGACATTGCCACGGCGGCACGTCATGTCATGTGAATAAAATATACGGAGAGTAAAACCTACCTGTTCTCTCAACAAATTGTACAAGCCATAATGTCCATGTATTTGTTGCCACGTGAGGGTTCATATTGCTAACAATAGATGTTACCATATGTGTTGCTTTTATGAGAAAGAGAGATGAGACCGAGACTTACTCAACTGTCACTGAAGCACAGAGCCATAAGTGGAGGGACTTGGGAAGGATTAATAATTGGGATAAAACAACATTTCTAAAATTGTACATGGTATGTCCAGCTTTAAGGTGAGCACATAGAAACTTCCTAGCAAACAAACTGTCCTCAAGTGCGAAAAAGCAACACAAATTTGTGAGTGGTTGGGCACTTTAACATTTTAAATGGTTAAACTTCAGTCACAGTTAAGTAAGAAACAATTTGGCAAAGAAATGTAAAATCCACTCATAGTGAGAAACTGGGTTGTCAGAGGTGAAGGCAGATGTATCCACCCATCCAACACCCCGACCGCGGCGCTTACTTCCCACTGCACTAGTCTGCAGTCAGGAACAGTACATCTACACTCAGGTAATCCTTACATGGGAAATTTATTTCTTGCACTCTTCATGCGTGGAGCTGCTATTTTAAGTGGCATTGTGCTCATTTCACAATATGTCAAGAGACTAGGCTCTCAATTTAGTCAAATAAAAGTCACATTCTGCAGAGATTTTGATATGCACTGCAGCTAAAACTCTGCTTCCACTCTGCTGTGTCTCACTACAGACAACCTGAGCAGCATGCTGAGTACACATACAGTAGACTGAAGCTGAAAATGCAACACATGAATTCACTCAACTATGGTTAGCAGAAGATGCATGGATGACAAAAATGATTTAAATGTACCTTTTTCACATTACAGGCTCATGAATTATCATAACTGTCCTGTCGGGTACAGTGCTTTCATTTTGACAGTGAGCTATGGTTCATTCTGCGGTGATAAGATGAAAGATCGCATACAGCCGATGTGTAAACAGAGTGATCGGGACAAACTACACAATATCTGTCTCACCTTTGCTAAAAGGTTCAAATAATAGGCCTGCCATTAGGGGGTTGCTTTCAAGTAAAATGTCTCTGAGCAATGTGACAATGTTGATCACGGGGAGCTAACTCCTGCAGCGCTAATGGCACACAGCATCTAACAAAATCCCAATTAAAAAGGCAACATTAATGCACTTCAAGGCTGGTACAATGTAAGCATCTTGACAGAAAAAAGGAGGACACCTTGAAAGAAGAAAGGAGAAGATGATATTCACTTCTGTCAAGTTGCATATTTCTCTCTCTACAGCTAATAATGACAAGGTTGCTCTTTGATGCAGGCGAGACAGTTTTTCATTTTCTACTGACTTCAAATTCCAGGTATTTAATCCTCACTGGAAATGCCAAGCTTTGAGGATGTTACCCCAACTGTTCTTCAGAGTTCAGTGCCTCAGGAGAGCAGTGCAAATATGAAAAACAAAGCGTTAGAAATTATTTCCTTCTTGTTGTTTTAGGTTCGGCTCTTGTTTTCTCAAAAGTTGGCAGCTGGGGCTTACGCTCACCTCTCGGTGCGAACGTGACTCAAACCCGAAGCTGTGGTGTGAGGAGAATGTTGAATGAGGAGGACCCTCAGCCTCCGCTGTGATTAGGGAGGGTGTGCAGTCAGGGAAAGCCATAAACATATCTGAGCGCAGCCATCGCACACATTCATACTCCCACGCATTTATACACAACCATCCGCGTGTGCCAAAACGACCGGCATGCGCACAGACAAATGTCAACTCATGCACATTAACAAAGCATGGCAGCCAACAAAACGACAAACAGAAAAAGGAGGGTTTTCCACAAGCCTGTCCACATGCCCTCTCAAGAACAACAACAGCCTTATTTACTTCTGAACAATACTGTACTCTCTCTGTGTGACAAACTGAGCGTGTCTGCATACTGTATAAGCATTTAGGAGGCTGTATTCTTTAAGTGTTACAGTGACAGCAGGGAGTTTTCCAGCACGCTCAGCGATGTCTCAAGGCCCCTCCTCAGAACGCCATTCAAACCATTTCAGTTACAACATTTTCTTCACCTAAAGCAACGTTTCCCAAACCTGGACGGGAGCCCAAAACGGTCACAGATCTGTTTTATCGGGCTGCCAATCAGCAGAATGAAATACAACTGACATTAGTATAATGAGAGACATAACAAAAAGTAACAGTTGCATTGTGTAACATAAAACAGCAATTTTACCAGACTATTCTGTCCCTGCATCAGAAATGTCGGCCGTCACTACAATTTCTTTTCCAATTATAGTTCACCCAAAAATACAAACACAGTCATTATCTGCTCACCCTCATGCTGATTGAAGGTCTGGTTTAGTGTTTCAGTCCACAAAACACGACTGGAGTTTCACAGTAAAGCAGCGTTTCACCCAAACAGTGTGAGTGAATGGAGACCAGTTTCAAATGTAAAATAATAAAAGTATGTTGTATATTATATGAAGTTGTGTACTTACTTTATCCCAAATGTTTCCCCCAAAGCCCCCAAACTGGGGCTGAAACACTTATTTTCATATTCCATTAATTGGTCGCTTATTTTCTCAATTAATTGATTTGTAGATGTTTGGTCTATAAAATGTCTGGAAATGGTGAAAATGTCAATCAGTGTTTCCAAAGACAAAAATATCTTGTTTTGTCCACAACCCAAAGATATTCAGTTTACTATCACAGAAAGAAACCAAAATATATTCACATTTAAGGTGCAAGCTGAAACTGTAACTGGAGAATTTTGACTTAAAAAAACAAACAAACCTCAAACTGATTAATTGATTATCAAAATAGTTGACAACAAATCAAATAACTGATTAAAAATTGATTAATTGATTAATCGGTGCAGCTCGAGGTCAAACCCAGAGAAATCCTTTATGGTGTTACATGGTGTGTTTCCTACTAGCTGCTAATTGCAGTAATTTCCAAGAAACAATGGGATACGCTGGATTAATCAGAGAGCGAAGAAACGTGGCTAAGTATAACGTCACCTCTTCCATGAAAATGATTTCTGCTGGAATCGTGTCAGATCAGATTTCCATCTGCGATGGGGTTATTTAACAATGAAGAAAACAACTCACATGACCCCACACTATGACACTGCTAACACGTCTTTTGTTTTGTTTTAATGTGAGAGAGACCCCTGGTGGCAGCACTTATATATTGTGCGTTTAAAACTTAACACTTCTTGTATCCGTCATTATGAGGAACTGAAACTTAACATCACACTCAGCCAGTTTGATTATTGCTATGCTATTTACTTTTAGAATGAATAAATATTTTTCATGTATTTAAAATGCAGGATTTGTTGTGTTCTTTATCACTTTATAACTATAGATGTTATGACAATTCATCATGTATTTTTGTAAGCTCGGGTTCCAGGGACACATCAAATTTCTCTTTTGGATCTGGAGCTGAAAATATTCCTGCCTTAAAGAGAAGTGTGCACAACAGTTTGGAATTTACAATGGAAAAACTTTGATACTTTCAGGGTATTCAATGAGCCAGACAACCAAAGATACAGTTCATGATGACCACCACAATTGTAGCATTATCGCCAAATTCTGTCATAATGATGATTTGAGGTGGGCTCAATCAACCCTATCTGCCTTCTGTAATGGCTGATGGGACTTTGATTCAAGAGCTGTAATTGGTTTCCAGTAGGGCACGGTGTCAGTTTTTCTATTCCCTAGTAACCCACGTGTACAGTTTAAGGACATGGCTGCTTGTCACAAGTGCAGGCTTGACTGGACAGGGAAGAAGATATCCACTGGAGACACAGGGGCTCTTCTGGCACGGCTCTCTGTCCGTAATGGCCTCCATTCACAGGCTCTTCATGAAAGGTTTTACATGGGAACTCCAAAGGCTAATTGGCCCATGGAGATCAAGCTTATTGTTAGTTCTGCATGGCTTCCAGCAGCCATGGCTGCCATATGAGTGCCTAATCACCACAGGGCTCCACACCTGACTAAACAAAGAGCACTTTTCTTAATTCTTAAAAAAAAGTGTCTCTCATTCTTTATCTTCCCCCTTCGTGCTCCACATACTCTCTCTCTCTCTCTCTCTCTCTCTCTCTCTCTCGCGTTCCCTCTGTCTCTGATTTTTAAGGTTATATAACAGGTCAGGAATTACTTTATTAATACCTATGGATTTTATTTTTAATTAAACCTACACTATGCTTGAGTGCTTAAAGCCAATCGTCAAATGACTCCACTAAAAGTCCCAGAGGTCAAGCCAGTTGCTTATGCACTTACCCAGTACTGTCACGATGTAAATACTCAGAACTATGTTTGATTGCTCTGTTAGAGACATAAAATGTCAGCAGCTATAATGGGTTTTTCTCAATAAAAAAGTGCCTCTTGTCTTTTAAAATGATAAACATACATACATTTCCTAAACAGATGTAGCAAAGGACAGCAGACTCTGCTCATCCATTTTTGCTAGACGCAGCTCTAATTACCTAATTACCCTATAAGTGAGGATATGATGGCACGACGTAAAAGGTGACAATAAGCTGTTTTCCCTACAGTGAGGCTGCATTCACTGGTTACCTACGATGACTCAGAAATCATGAAATCCCCTAGAGGTTTAAGTTTAAATCCCCGAATGCATAACAGTCTGCCACAATATCAAAGGTTTGTTAAATGTCATCGAGCTTTAATATCCTTGTCTGTCATTTTGATTTGAATACACATCTGATTGTTCCATGCTGATAAAGCATTCAAGCGCCACAGGGCTCCCATTGTAAAGACACTTCAGCCTGCATGAGCTCTGCTCCTGAAGTGGGCAGAGAGATATTTTGTGCGCTCATGAGCGACTCCAACATCTGCAATCCTATGCTCTAAAATTGCATGTTGTTTTGATAAGCTATTTCAAAGTCCAGTGCAATTTGACAATATTATTAGGCATTGTTAGTTGGACTGACTTCACTTAAAGCATGTGGCAAATATAGCTGAGAAGTGTTCAGTGAAAGTATATGAACCATTTTCCTGAATAAGAGGCTTCAAAATAGATTTGATTTGATTAGCTTCTGCAATCAACTGCTAACTGAAAACCTACAGAAAAGCTGTACACCAAAAAAAGAGAATTGTTGGACCAACTCTAAAAAAACATACTACTTAAATTGTTATTTTTCTGAAATCAAGTGAAGATAAGTTAGATGAACACCATTGCTTTAAGTCAGATGTGCTTAATCTGACTGCTTTTAACAGTTTGCATTAATGGAGCCTAAATTTAAGGTTCCACTTTTCTAACTAAATTATTTGCTTAAAAAAATACTGCTCCTTTCTCAACCTACTAGTATGGTTTCAGGAAAAGGACTTTTTTTTAATAGTAACCTTAGTGTGTTATTTCAGTTTGTTAAACATAATGAAAATAATTGCTAATGTCAGCATAACTTAACAATAGCTGGTTTCATTCAGTGAGTTTATCAAAACTTAACCAACACAATTTACAAATTCAGGTGAACCATTGTTTATCTAATATTATACATTTTTGGATCACAAAATGTAATTTTGTCTTGCATTACATTTAACTTTCTTTCCAAGTCACAGAGAAAATGGTGGCTCACCAAAATCTGGAAAAGACATGGACATCATGATGTTGATGTTGGTGCTTTTAATGAAATAAGGATAGCAGGTTATGGGAACGGGACATAATTTCAAAAAAGTAGAAAGCCGAATGGGACTCATTCAAAACATCGCATTACTTCAGCTGCTACTGAAATACACTTTTTACAGTACAAGAAACAAGTATACCCAGCTAATATGTGACTGTGTACAAGACAGAGTGTTGATGTCTAATAGCAGCGGAATCAATCTCGTTACTAATTCATGAGAAATTTGTTGTTTTCATACTGTACGTTAGTGGATCATAAGACATGCAGGCGACAGGAGTGGTCCTGAGCAGTTAAGTAGCTCATTATGTGATGAGGCTCCATTTAGATTGGATACAGACATTCTGCAGGAAGAGGTATGTTTAGTCCTTTAACTATTTATGACTCACTCACTAACCCCATTGATCCATTTATAATTTAATCAGCACCACTCTGATATTTAAACATTAATATTTATGACATATGTTCATTGAAACAGGTTTAAGAAAAGTCTTAAATATGACAAGTACTGCATAAGTGGTAGTTTTTGACAGCAGCCCTGTTCAAAGTAAACAGGAGAAAAAAGATTTAAATGCATGTTTTTTTTTTTTTTTGCAGCTTGCAGTGGGAGAAGTAGAGGGAAGTAGAGCACTTTTAGTCCTTATTTTGCAAGATGTTTAAGGACAGGACCTTATACTGTTGCATCTCTGTTTGATCCTACGCTTGTTGGCTTGACTTTAGTTAACAGCATGTAGCACCGCTGTGTGGCTTTCTCTGAGCAGCCTGAGGTCACAGTTTGAACAAAGACTGTACGATACATAAAAAAGTGACTGCATGGTGAAATTTGTCATAGTCTACGTGCCTCAGTGGCTTTCAATCAGAGCTACAAATTCAAAAGCCGAACGATATGAGACATTTGTCAGCTCTAACTGCTCTGGAAGCAAAAGTCAGGCGCTGCTAAATCACTCTAGCATCTAAAATAATTGGATAATGGGGGAAAACAACACAGATGCTATTTTACCTGTTTTTTTTCCCACAAACAAAGAGATATATTCAAGATGGTCTGCTATTGAATACTCATTAAGTTCAAGTAATTTGTAACCTAATTGGTACTTACTGCACAATAGTGTCAGAAAATTACTTTTGGATTGAACAGGGGCATTAAATTAACACTTTAAAGCAACATAGGGGATTAACGCAGTTCGACAACAATGCATTTAAAATTATATTAAGAAGTGATTTTTCATCTTAATTGTGCAGTCATCTCATTAATGAGTGCGATGGATGACCTACATAGAGAACAGCAGTTTTTGGGGATTTTCTTCACTTCAGATGAGGACAGTCCTCTCAGTAACACTACTGAGTATTTTAACCCCCTCAAAAGTCTGCTTCTTCACAATTTAAGGCAACTGCAACTTCTTCATATATAATAATAAAATATATTTTAATAAAAAGATGGCATGTGTAGACAAAGTGGCTTGGTGCTCTTTTCTATTGCTGCTGGACCTACCAACATAATTTTGTGTATGTCTACAATTACAGCTGCAACTACAGATTATTTTCATTGTAGATTAACCTGATGATTATTTATTAAATGAATTGATTTAGCTCTTTAGTTCATGAAATGTTAAAAAAAGAGAAATGCTTATCACAATATCTGAGAGCCCAAAATGACATCTTTAAATTGCTTCCTTTAACAGTTAAAAACCCAAAGACTCTTCATTTGCCACCTCTGTAGATATATACAGCTCATTATAAAGTAGCAAAAACACTTCTTATTTTCAGGTTATTATACAGTATGAAAACTTATGAATATTATATTTTATTTCTGACTTATTCTGCCAATAAATCCCAGTAGGTCTTACACACTGGACCTTTAACTACATTACATTCTAATTACATCAGATATTCAAGCTTTGTTTCAAACCATCACGCCACACAAACAAACCAAACATCTCAAGATATGGCTTGATTCTACTGAACAAATTCATGCACGATGCGAGGTCTGCATATCAACCTGCAAACAGCTCAAAATGCTATTTATACATTTTCTCTTTAGTTGGATGCCAAAATCACCATGTGTATTATCAGTTGTATTTGCGCAATGCTAAGTACACAGTCGGTGCTGTATCTGATGGGAAAGCATATTCAATTATTAACTGATCTACCTCTGCTGGTGCCCATTTCCTCACAGATAAAAAGGCCTATTAGACTTATTTCCTCCTTGTAGATAGAATGAAATATCATGTCTTTTAATGGATAGGCCTATTTTAATCTCCCACATTAATACTTTAGTATGCAGGATATTATTGTTCTGTACCAATGACTATAATTAGTTTTGTTTAATAATCTCTGTCAATCCTAAAATTGCTCACTTGCTGGGTTCCACATCTCGCTGGAAGATCATTAATTTCAGAGTCTTTATAGTGTGGTGGGATGAAAATCGCCTGTGATTAGGTGAAATGGTGAACTGTGAGTTATGTTTTAGCCATTAGATAAGCAGCACAGAGGTTAAATGTTCACACCAGCGAATTCTGCTCAGGCGAAGAATGTTTTTCTTTGCAAGGTTACATAGATATTGTGCTATTTTATAAGGCATGAATATGCTGCATTGAGTGAATGGATCATGACTCAGAAATTATCCCCCCTCAAGACAAAAGCGGGGAATAAATGTGAAAAACATTCTGAGTTGGTATGGTCACTGGAATAAACAAATAATTTAAAAAAAAGTAAAGAATGTCAGACATTAATAATCAGTACTTATAATCAACATTTGCTCACACCAAGGCAGCAGAGTTCTCTGCTCACTGTGTAGAAAACGTATTACAGTAGAGGAGGCCTTCAGTGTGGGTCAAGTTATAGTGGATTAGTCATTTCATGACTTACAATTTTAATTGACTTTTTTTCTCTCAGGGTAAAACCTCTGTGAGCCTGTGTCTGTATCTTGATCTGTACTCTAATATTCCCTCAAGCTTAATACATTGCATATGCTTGTCCTTAACAAGCAGATATGTCTACTTTATAAGCAGCTGACCAAAATAATAAAGGCCAAGATGCCCATGACCTGCAGAATGTTGCACAAATATGTAGAGAAGTTATTCAAAGAAGTCAAGCTTGCGAGACCAACTTTGTTGTTGTTGTTGTTGCTGTAGTTCGACTTGGAGCCAGAGGAGAGAATCTGGCTATCAGCTAAAAATGTCCATCCAATGTCCAATGTACCACTCTTCCTCTCCATCATTATTGATTACATCCGCTGCCACATTTATTAAGTCACTTCTCTGCTTGTAATTTTAGAGCAGTTAGGTCATTCATTAAAAAAAAAGAGTGGAGGGGGCACTTCTCTAACATGCTCTGGGCAGTAGGCAAAAAACACTTCAGCTTAATATTAATAGTTACATTTATAGTATTAGTTAAGATAAGACTTTCATGAGAACACCCTAGAGTGGTTGCCAGTCCATTACAAGACTAAGATAGACAAACACACCCACACTCATATTCATATGAGCACTAGAGTTTCAGTCCACCTGACTTGCATGCGGAAGCAGGAGGAAACTGCAGCATGGATAAGGACAGAATTTTCAGTACATTCAAATACCTGCACAGGAGGGAACTTACCACTGGACAAAGGTAAACAACTGCCTTAGGCCTCAGAATATCAGGGGTCACATGAAACCCCTCATAAATGTATGTTTTGTTGTATGTATTTATTTTTAATTTTCATTAATTAATTATGTTTTTTCAAAATAAACATACTAAAATGGCATCAGAATGCTTCATGAGTTTCTCAGGGCCTCCTCACTAACTTGGATAATTCTCTTGCCTTATCATGCATGATTCAAGAAAACAAGTCGTGTAAACAAACGGCTCATTGTGTTGTGCAGACTGTTGATGAAATGAAGAGAAGCTACACTAGCTGTGCCAAAAAAAGGAGTAAGTTGGAGGATACTGGAAGACAATACCCACCCCAGCCACAGCCTGTTCACCCTGCTGTCATCTGGTACGAGATACAGAAGTATCCACTGCCCTACCACCTCACAGCTTCTTTCCTGAGACTGTAGCACAAAGAATGTTTAGGGGCCCCATGGCTGCGTTTGCCTAAGGCCCCAAAATGACTAAATCCACCCCTGCGGCTGTGAGTCCACTATACCTTACGAACAATTGTTGTAAACAATTGAAATGCGTGTTCTCAACACTGCTTCACAACAGCATCATCACCCTTTCTCTGTCTCTCTCTGCCTCCTGCTCTCCTCAATGGCAAAGTCAAAATGGCAAAGCCCTCCAATCACATTACTGTATACCCGGGAACATTTAAATGCTAATGTTATAAGCTCACATGCCTAATATGATAAGCTGACAAGCTTATTATAAGCTCTGAAGTTTTAAGAGTTTCCTCCATTAGTTATCACAGGAGGCATTAAATTGCATCGCTACACTATGCCAGAAGGTATGGAGTTAAATTCCCCGGCAGAAGAGATTATTTTGGTTGGTTTCTGACAGCACTATACAGTGGCAGGATTGTACATGATGGTTTGTCAAGAGATGGGGAGGTGCACAGGGAGCGGAGCGCAAGTGGTTGGAGCTAGATGTGTGTGTCTTATCTACTAGTTTGTTCAGTATATGTGGCTATATAGAGGATAGTTTATCCGATGGAGAGCCGCATTCTCTGTCATCCTTCCACTCCCACAGTCCTGATAACCTATAAAGCAACAGACAGCACTCTGGCTCATCACAGTACACAGTCACGCCATGTGGATCACATAAAGATAGGTCTGAACCCCAAACTTCTCATCATTTACTCAGATCAACCTGCAGAGTTTTATCTTGATTTCTTTTAGAATTCAGTATAAATTCCAGGTGGAATTCAGTATAATATCCCGGTGCAATGCGATCCCTGACCTGCATGTCTGAATCTCACAGGACATCCAGCACAGTAGTCTCAGTAGACTCAGTTGGTGCTTGTCTTTCCCTACTGAATTCCAATAGTATAAAAACAGATGTTGAAACTTACATGGCAAGTCAAAAGAAAACTGTATGAAAATTAAGACCGATAGTCATCATTTTAAGTAAGGCCTGTTCTCGAAAAAATGCAGGGGGCATCAGTGTGTTATCAGCTTGCCACCCTTCAACCAATTACTTGCAATCCCTAGATGACCAGTAGGTGGCGTGATTGTCTGATATCGTGAGACAACTGGGAAAAAATCAAGTCCCTTAAAGTATCTTAACATACTAAGCCAATGAAGCTGATTTCAGTCTCTTTTAGAAACGACACGAGCCAATAAACAACACTTTACATTGTTGTTTGTCCAATCTTTTTCAACAGTGAAAATCTATTCTGATTTTCACAACCTCCAGAACCATTCACTAAGTCTAAAAGATCTCAAGAGGAAACCTTGTAATTTCCCATGATTCAATTGAGTGATTTACATTTGAGGTATTTACATTTTAATCAGGTCCTCTGTTCCACAGCAGTCCCATTGATTAACCTTATCATTGGATGATATACTTTGGACACATTATGAACGACGGGATGCGAACGACTGGCGTGGGCCTTGCTCCATGAACATTCGCCGGTCTCAATTAGTCAGTGATACTGCATCTGAGTAACAGCTGGCAGCTTCTGTCTGTCTAATCTCTCACTGCAGCTGTGCTGGAACAGGCAACATGCTAGCCTAATTAGCCATGCTGTCTCCATGGGAAAATGAAGCCTTGGGGTCCTAGATCAATGTTGCCATCCCTTATTCACTCTCCTCCTCCGCCATGCATAAACAAAAACACTCAGAGCCCCCCTCACTGAAAGATACAATAAAAAGCCATTGTTGTCACTGAAATGGTTTTATTAGCCTCAGTGAGGAACTGTCATCATGTCGTTTCTCTGTTAGCGCAAAGAGATGTTTAGATATGTGGCAAAATTAGACACTTGCGTCTCCCCTCACTGGCGCACTCATGTCAATTTTCTGCATTGCTACAGATGTGATTTTAAATTGATTGGACTAGATTACTTCTTTATCAGGTTTTCCAGCTAATGATTTGTTTACCACGCCAACAACACCAACATCAAACACACACACACAAATACACACACGAACACAAACACGCATATACACATAAGCACCAGCTGAAGCAGTTCACTGTTTTTGTTTTTTTTTTTTCTTTTTCAGATTTTTTTCCACTGAAATTGAGGAGGCACTGATGGGGAATTGGGTATTGCAGCCAGCATTGGCAAACCTGGTTTGACACTAATTTGACTAGTTTGTTGTTAGCATCTTAAGCATTGGAGAAGAGAGTAATAAAGCCAATGATTTAACAGCCTACTTTGGATAATATACAACAGAGCAAACTAAAAATGATGCACAACAATCTGATTTTGCTCTATAATGTAGCTTACTTACAGACTGCAGCACCAGTGTCCAATGTTGATGACAAAGTTGAACTGAGAATAAGTAAGATGTCTGTATACCACACCTGGAGATATATATATATATATTAAATGGATAGCACAGAAGGTGTGAAATGAGTACATTTGCAGTTTGCAGTAATTATAGTATAACACATGATCAATCTGCATGCTTCAGTCTAAGGTGCTATGAAATACATTATACCTTCAGGGCTTCAAAAAGTAGTAGCAATTATTGTCGACCGTACGCAATGTCATCCGCAGTAACACATTTTTGGCACATGGTTGGCAGCCTGATATGCTGAGTGTCAAACTGTTAAACTCTCATTTCCTGCTTCCTTTTTAGGGAAAGGCTCAGGTAACACAGAATTTATGATTGGTTGTGATCACTCCGGAGAGAAAACGGCTAAATTAAACTTTAACAAGCGCTGCTTACAAAGTTTGTTGTATTTGTCTTCACTATTATGGCTCCAACATTAGCTCAGAGTTTGTAAATTGAAACATGGACATTCATTGTGTTTTTCCTCCAGAGTAAATTCAGTTGGAGAAGTGCATTTAGGCCGATGCATACGGAGGAAAAAGAATAGATTTTACATTACTTTGCAAGAGTCATTGTAAAATATTGTAGTGTTTTTTTATTCATAACATCCGGCAATTCCAAACTAACTTGCTGACTCTGAAGCTATTGCTTCAGGGGCTTCAGGAAGTTTTACTTCCTTTAACGGCTCACAGGCTGTTTTGTTTGATGTGGAGATGCATGGTGTCATTGCTACGACCCCTGTTTGCTGTAACACCACCCCCCTCCTCCACCCCTGCTCAGCAGGGCCCAGCGTGGGTCACAAACCTGTAATAAACAGGAGGGGCCAAGGCTCGATTTGGGAAAAATGGGCACTTTCCGCGGCATCTGAAAACGTCTAGAGTAATGCACTAAATTATTGGGGTCACTGACTCCACCCGCTCTGTTGATTTGTCTGTGGACACAGAAGGCTCACACTGACATTGAAGGACATTTTTCCACCACCAAGGACTGTAAATTAAGAGACATGCCTCCACCAGAGCAGCTTATGTGGGCAACATGATTGAAGTGTTTTACTAGAGAACACCCTTGCCGATGCAAAACACACAAACACAACCCAGTGAGGGTTTAAGGTCAAAAGTGTTGTGTTACTAAAAAGATCTGTTAAGAGAATGGTGTCATTTCTGCATTAATGATAATAAATAGAGGTGTCTGGTGCTCTGTCAGAGAAGCTACAGAGTATATCTGTCATTTAACCCAAAACATACACACACTCAAAGCACCAGGAGTGTATTTTTAAACATCCGGCATCCACAGTGTTGCACAATTCCAGCTAATCAGCCTAATGAGCCAAAGATTGCAGCAGTAATCAGGCGTCATTAGGTTTATGAGTATTTATTATCTGTGGCACGGAAATAATAAAGAAGAGCACCTCTTGTTGATGACACACAAAGGAGTGAAGCCCTGCAATCTGTTTATTAATGGAGCTCTGTCACCTGGCCACCACCACTCAACAGGCCAGGTCATCCATCAACGCTGGGCCCTGACACAGAGAAGATAGATGTACTTCCCTGTTCTGACCTGAATGTTAGACAATTCAAAGCTGGCACAAAGAGCCACACATGGTTCAGGGTATCGTGTAGGTGGCTTCAGGCAGAGTTGTCCCCCTTGTTTCCCCCTTGTTGTGCGTCTGCGTGCGTGTGTGCGCGCGTCCACGTCCGTGGCAGAGAAACACAGCATATGCAAGTGTGGAGAGTCGATTTGTTTGCCTTCAATTCCAACCGTGCCTCATCTCGTTTGCCTGTGAGCAATGTTTCATGCTGGTTCCAGCCAGTTTTGGGTGACTAGGGATGAAGCCTCCATGCAGGTCTCCTCCATGTTTTCTCCCCTTTTATTTTAGCTGCTTGCAAGTGATGTCATGCTTGTTAGGAATCAAATTACATACATACTCAAACAGGCCACCCGGTCCATCTTGCTTGCTTTCTGTTTAAGAAGCATTTTTACATTTTCAGCTTAAAATTGGATTTAGAGTTCAAATGCTTTTACCGTGTTTGCTGAAAATATTGAAAGATTCAGAGTGTGAGAGAGAGAAAGCTAGAAAGCTGGAGACTTGTATAAAAAAAAAAAAAAAAGATGGATCTGTGCAACTTGTCATTGTGTATGAAATACAACCTGCCCATTGCTTGTATTGTGTGACTCATCTTGGGACAGGATTAGGGGAGACTGGGGGCAACTGTAACATTTTTACATTTTCATTCCTAATTCACAGACTAGTTGCAATACACGACTCATCTGTAATGTGTACTAATTAATAATACAGCTGATATAATTTCACTAATCAGGACAAGAGCTTAATAAATTTAATGCAAGAAGACAGAGTATTACAGTTACCCCCTTGATCGGGGCAGTTGGAACTATGGTTGGGGAACACTAAAAATTAAGTCATGTAAATCCACTGTACACCAAATAGAAGCACACCCCAAACTAATCACATTACCACTGTAGTTTAAGTTTTTTTGTAGGCTTTATATGGTTCAAATTCTTTTAGATGTCAGGCATTCTATGCATTCAAAGCAAGTCTGTTTCTATTTTTGCAGAAGACTGGGAAATTATTCTAGTGTAGACTAGAATTTAATTGATTTATTTCAAGATTAAAGTATTTTTTTAGTAAAATATATTCATTTTTACTGGCAACAGTAACGTAGAGTACAACTGTCCCCAATCTGGCAGCCATGATAAAATCTTGCATGTTAACTGACAAAATCTATCAAGGGGCAGTTCGTCATGTTAATTTTTTTAATAACCCTGCAATAAAATTGACATAAGTCTAAATCTGCATTCATCTAAACTTTAAACAGCAGAAGAAAAATAAGGTATACCCGAAAAGTAACTTTCATACCTCAAAATCATTTTTGTGTCAAAAACATCTGCTGAGTTGAAATTATCCTGGAGGAATTGAGTGTGTTATAATTGTTCACTGTTACACTTGTCCTCAGTCTCCCCTACACAGAGATCGGAAGTGATATTGTGAGTGGACTTTTGTCTGTGTCTGTTATGTGTGTCACTGCAACACTTGGATTAGTGTCCAGTGGATCTCAACCCACAGAAAAGCTGACGTGGTCGAGCTCCATTCAGGAAAACATGATTGTTGCACCGTATATTGTTGCTGTTGTTGTTTTCATATTTCGTGTCCCTTGACTGAAGTACGCTCTTAACATACAGAGAGTTTGTGAGGGGTTGAGAGTCATTTTGCTACAGAGCTAAAACTAAAGTGCAAAAACAAGTTCTCGCCAATGCTCGCTACTGGGACAGCAATTTAACAGTTTTACTATGAATGGTAGGGTTAAACTCTAGTATATGTCGATTAAAATGCATCTTGTACCACACTTCCTCACCCCACCAGATCAGTGTTTGTGGGCAAAGCGGTCCCGCTCCCGTAGCCACAGATCCAGCTCACTGTATCTGAAAACAGGCTTACATTAGCCAAGAGCTATTTCACAGGGACAGCCAAGCAGAAAAATAATTCAAAGGCTTGCTTATCAAGAAAGCCGGTGTGAAAGTTCAACAAATGATTATTCCTGAGTCAATGTTCACATAACTGGTGGCCTGAAATGGGAATGGATGTCAGGCAGAGATTCTGATTCAGTGAATTAATTGTTATCTGAATCGGCCGGGGGAGGATGGGAGTTGGAGGCCCCCGGCGCTGCAGCGATCGCCCCTCAGGACCTCCATATGTGACAACACGAGCAGAGGCAGTCTGGGTGTAAGGATGATGGTGAAAGCTATTCCCTCCTTGGTTTGCCACATGCAAGCAAACTAGTGTATCACTTTACACACGGTGTCTTAAATATAAAAATAAAAGAGCTGAACTGAACCGTTTCATCGGGAAGAAAAATGAAAAACAGGTACATCTTTCGTCTTTGCATATTCCACTGAGGCAGATCAGTCTGACATGTTGGATGAGTGTGTACTTTCATATCAAGACAGAAAATAGTTCCTTTCCGGTTCTTGCCCAGTCTATTAGGGAGTTGTGTCATAGCAAGTTTTTCTCATTTCCATTTCATTAATCTATTCATCACAAAGAAAAATGCATGAACCCCTTGGTAATACGTTGTTCTGCTAAATGTCTTGAAACTGCTGCTGTGGGAATCAAGAGACACACGCTGCAAAACTAATGTTACAGTCAGATATTCTAAACTCTGTGCAGCGTGTTGGATCGGGTTAGTTCCACTTTTTAGCCATGGCCACACGGCAATGTCAGTCTGTTGATCAGTCAGTTAGTCCAGAGTGAAATACCTTAACATCTACTGAACGGATTGCCATTAAATCACTCATGATCCCCAGAAGATGAATCCTAGTTACTTTAACAATCCCCTGGCTTTTCCTCTAGCACTACCATGATGTTGACAATTATAGAGCAAAGAGAAATATTGTGTCACCTACTGAACAGATTGCCATTAAATTTCCTACAGATATTCATAGTGCCCAGACGATGTATCATGAAGTCATCGATCCCTTAACTTTTCATCTAGTGCCATCATTAGTTCAAATTTTTACTTTGTTCAAAACTTTGGTTTATGAACAAGTACTAATATGGTAGCCATGGTAAACATACCATATCACACGTGCTGGCAAATGCTGTGACCCTAGCTCCTTAAAACTTCAAACAATTTGTTTTAATCTGTTATTTTTTCGACTTTATTGCTGAAACATATCACCTATGACAGAGATACACTTGTAGGTAATGGGAACGGGAGTTTGGGTTTTGGATTTAAGAACGACAGACCCTGAGATGATCAACAATGCACATGGCATCTTTCAACCACTCAGCCAGATCAGCTGGACGCACCGCCGCAGACAGGAAAAGAGCGGGCACAGGCTTGGACTGTTGTACCTACATTTTACCTGCTATTGCACATGATGAGTGGACCATGTTCCAAGCTGACAGGAAGCATATGTGCTAATAGTCTCTTCCCTTGCGCACCCTTAGATTAAACTTATTTTAATTGCTATAAAACAATAGCAAATCTTTTTTTCCAATATATCCATAAAGCCAAGACTTTTCAATTTAATATTTTAATATTTAGAGGTTTCTTAGTGGAAAGCCCCTTGAGATGAACCATCCTGTTTTTGAGGGGGTCCCACAAATTTTACACCCCTTTGAATCCAACAAACGGAAAATAAGACAGCACATAATGAGATGACTTTACAAGATAATCATACAACACAATATCTCATTGTCAGATCCCATAATGTCACAGACAGTGCAGCTATAGACAAATGTCAGAAATGTTCTCTGAATTGAATTGCACCAACAACAAACATATTCATTTCAGGTAAAGAAGAGAGGAGGGGGAAGAAACAGGATGAAGGGCCCTGGGTCTGATTATGATAAATGTCACACTTTGAATCATATGTTTTTACTAAAATTATCTGACAGACCAAAGGAAGATTTATGAGTCTGTGGAATATTTGTGTTTTTTCATCGGCTTCGCCATGGATGTGCCCTGGCACAGTCAGCACCAATTCAAACACAGCTGGCCTGCTCAGGGAAATTCATCTACCTTCATTAGGAATGCCAAAGTGACTCTGAAGATGCAATTCATTAATCCTCGGCAGTGAACAGTGTTCTTCATATTGTTATGGAAAATCAATGTGATTGAGCTGGAGGGCCGCCAGCACGGGCTTCTGTGGAGGAGCCATGGAACACGGCTCTAATTTATGCAGGCGGCATCACCAGATCAAGGAAAAAAATCCCAAAACACATCACACAATGTTAGCCTTACTTAACCACGGGGTCAGCGTCATCATAGAACAACAGTGTGTTCACAGTGCAGGTGGGTATCTGACAAAGTGTGAATGAGGATGATAGATGATATTGCAGCACTTTGCTTCATCTTGCAGTTTGCTCTGTCTTGAATCTACAGGTCCTCGGCTCGCCCCCATGCAGTAAATGATCAGGAGTGACAAGCCGTAGCTGCCAGTAATATGATGATGCAATTGGTTACCTTTCAAGTAAAGACTACTTCAGTTCAATTCCAAATACCTCATTCGTCCCTCATGGGCAAATTCAAAGCATTCATTACCTGTTAAACAAATACAAAGCTACACAGTACAAAGGTATAATGATAACTTGAAAAAATACTTTGCTCACCACCTGGAGAGGGTTTTACTGCAGTATGTGGTGTTTTATCAACATTATTATTTAATTTCTTGTTTTCATCTTTAGTATTATCATGACAGTGGGTCTAGACCCTGTAAAGCCTGACTCATCAAATGATTGCTAGAAAATTATATGTTTTTAAAAAAATTGAAATATTTATTGGACCTTTTGACTTTTTTCTATATCATTTACATATGTTTATATATTTTGTTTGTAACATATTTATATATTATATTATATTTATCATCGTACAGGGAGACTAACCGCTGCCAGTAACTTTCACCTGAGTGCTCAACGGCCTTTACTGAACATGCCTGGACTGCATAAATGTTCAAAATGTTCAAAAAGGACCTTTACACCCAGGAAACTGATTCAGCCTGTTGGACTTGTACATGACCATGAACCTCATTTCAGCATAAACTGTGGGATAAGTAACTGCCAGTCGGCTTTTTCCAAGTATCATTCTTTTGGGCGGCATGTGTATCGAAAACACAAAGACACTATTTCTAATTGCTCTGAAGCAACTGACGAACATTTCGACGAACACACACACACACAGAAGTTGAACACGCAAAGTTTTAAAGCTGTGCAGTTTCAGGATAAAATGCTTCAGCGTGTGTCTGCTATATCTGTCAGTGGTGTCAAATATGGCCTTGAGGATGTTTTTATGGTAGGCCATGTACACACCGAAGCCATCCCTTTATTCTTGAAAATCAAGTACATTCTGAATGTTGATGATTTTTGGGTGTTGTGTGGGAAACTGTTTTTTCCTTGCTCTTATGACAGTCATTTCCATGCTTACCAAGTGACAGTTGACAATGACTGGATTCTGCTCAATCCAGGAAATGAGTTAGACTATCAAGGTCTAGACACATATTTAGTTGATGACAGAATGTTTGCTTCCTTGAGGTATTCTGTGTAAATATGCTGATATGATGGTTTAAGACTTTGACATGGCTATATTTTACGCGAAATGTATGTGATAATATATATTCACAATTAACTTTTTATAATCTTTTAATGAAAATAAACAGTCATGAAGGAAATATTGTGGACAATTAACGTTCATTTTTGTCCAGAATAGGTTGTCGCTGAGGGGGTACCCTTGTAAGTACCCTATTGTACCCTTTTCATTGGGTACATGTCTGTACTATAGTTTAAAGGTACATTTATGTCTTGCAGGGTACACGATTGTACTTTAACTGGTACATCTTGATAAGGTACAAAAACGGACCAGTACTGAAGGTCTCTCAAAAAGGTACACCCCCAAGCATTTGTACCCTTTTAGGTACACACTGGTACCTCTATTTTTGAGTGTGTAAAAGACATCCGAGTTTTCAAAGTAGCCCTTAGATTTGGAGACAGGCAGTGCAAATGCTTACCTGGAGGTCCAACTTGACTGAACTGTAATACTGCAACTGACATTTGATATTAAGTAAAATATACAAAACCAAAATTTACTAATTTCAAAATGTCAAGAGCTCAGGGAGCCCATGGGTATTCTTTAGCCAAGTCTTAGGAGTCTGGCAGACATCAGTTTCAGATTCTGTTGCTGTTCCAAGATTATGTCGAGGATCATTTGAAGTATTTTCAGGGCCTTGTGCACTCCTCAGAATATGTTATGTGATAACTGGTGCTGACTGGAAATCATTTCATAGTTTAAATTTTGACATTCAGAGCTACATGTGGCATATACATACTACAATCCTTCTTTATTTTCTGTCTTCAAAGAAAATGCAAGTAAAAAGTATGTGATTTGGGAGAAGAATATTCTTGGGTTCATAAGAACATATGTGCGAACTGCAGGTAACAAAGTGATTCTGGTTAGTGAAAGGGGTCGAAAATAGACAGTGGTATGTTGTAATGTAGAGGAACTAGAATTATTATATATTATATATTGCTTATTTTGGGAAAGATTTTGCTGATAATAGCCTGTCAGAGCTTTCTGATTGAAAATCAGGAAGCCTGCCAAATGGTAATAAAGTCACCTACAGATGGAAATAGAAATGGAAATTAACATTTTTCCTGAGTTGTGTAGTTGCATTTCAGAATGTATTTTCTTCCATGTATTTTTTAAATAACTGGGTAGTCTGATGTATAATTAGAAACTTGCAATCATGAGACTTCAAAGTCAGTATCCATAACTGTCATATCATATTGTGAAACATAAAGTTTACAGTAGTTGGGGACCGGAGGTGGTTCGTTAATAGCAACGTTAATCAATTTATGAAGTTGCACCTGTCCTGCCTGACAATGCCAATAAAGGCTGTCCAGAGCCAGAGTCAGCCAGCAGACTGGCAGTGACAAGTTTCACACTGTGTCTGTATTGTCATACATGAAAATCATCAGCATGAGCTCAGTCACGTCCATCACAGTTTGTAATGGTTGATTCAAATAACAGACTCGCTTCAACACAGCCTTTCACAACAACTGCTCAACTTTTTTTGTAATACCCACATCATGTCACCTCTCCCCTCTATAAGGGCGCCGCAATGTGCAGAAAAGTGTCAGCTTGAATAATGGCTTCCAGTACCTGTCAAAAACTGCACAATGAAAAGCTGAAACAATGCATTTAATAGTCTTGTCAGGTGTTAAAATTGTTAAAATGAAAAAAAAAAGCTAAACTTGCAGAATCTGCAAATGGAGGTAAAAACCAAACAGCTACGTTTGTTACAGCTAGTCATAGCCAAAGCTAATTTACTTAAATTTTCTAGTCTTTTACTGTCACTCAAAAACATATTTTGATGCTTCAACATCTTAGTATTCATGTTTGTTATGCCACATAAATAAGGCAATAACTAACATAAATGTAATCATATGGGGAAAAAAGGTATCATCAGATAAGTTAGTCCTGCTAGCTTAAAGTCCAAGCAAAGAGTACATCTGATTTTATCAAGCAATGACATTTCTTTCTTTTGTTAAAAGGCTTCACAGTAAGTTCAAACTTTGCAAGGCAGTAGGCTACAGAGAGGACAAGTCCCTCCCCTACCAGTGGACCTTCCTTAAAATGATTCTGATGTATGTCAATTCAACAGATATTTAAAAGTCAAGAAAGTCACAGTTTTTCATAAAACTGTTTACGTATAAGACTGTGAAGATACGTAATTAGCCAGATTACACACCAAAAGTCAAGCAACGTCATGACTAGTTCTCTGCAAGCTTGAGTTAGCTACCTGAGCTATGGTGCGTGTGTTTTCGTACTGGGATACAGTCACACAAAAAATGAGGCTCATTCTTTCACTTCCCAGCTGATTAAAGGAGCAGGAGTCGTCAGATAAAACGCATCAGGTAAGATAACGTTTCAAAAGGACAGCCATGTTAGTGTTGGTGATGTACATTGTGACATGTAGTTCACTGACCAGTTTCACACAAAACTAAAGTACAACAAACCTACCACAAACTTCAATTTTCTTGACATAAAAGATATTAAGAAAATATGTCTTAAATTGACAAACACAATTCAAATAGCCATTGACGACAGTACATAGTTTTTCCAAAGTAAGGTCCCATGGAGTTTGCCAAAAGGGGACGGACTCCGCCACTCTATGCAGTAACAGGCACAAGGGGTGGATATTTTTAACTTACACCTGACCCATCACAGGATAAAATAAGTTTCTGTTCACAGTCTCCCTTCCAGCCTCAAGCTATGACTGCTGAAGAAGTTCGAGACAAAGAGAGCCATCTAAGCTACTATTCTAATTAAATAGAGGTCTAGTCTATTTGCATTTTGGCTAACAGCTAAGAAAGTGGCTAGCGCACTAGTGACACACGAACATCTCTCCTTCATTTCCACGACCTTACCTTCATGTTTCAGATAAATTTGTAACCACTTAATAATAAAATAAATATCATTGGCAATTGCGATTTTCAACTTATTAAGCACCAAAGGATGTCAGCCTTTGCCCTGTTGGCATCGTATCACTGGGCTACTTGTGTATGTTTAATTAGTGTTGAGAACTGACAGGCCCGCTGCTCCAAGTTCCTTGATGTTTGCTGGTTGCCTTTGGCACCACTGACCACATAATCATTGCTGGGCACATCAGGGACAGGGCTTGATTTTCAAAGCCTTTCGCTCCACTGATTCGCTGTGCATCCATGAGATTGATCACAGTGGTTTATCTGTGGCAACATGTGCTTCATCCCTTCAGATTTGGGAGGTGGTTGCCTGAAGGGGTTGTGTCCTTGCTCCGGCTCTGGCTGAGGCTCCACACGAGCTGAGGGTAGGAGGGACACTATGACAGCAATACAGCCACGGCCCATCAGAAGTTGCCTGTGGCCCCCTTGTGATTAAAGCTGTGAGAGGCAGAAAGAGGGACAGAGGCAGAGGAAGAATGGGAAGATAGAGACGGAGAACTAAAGATACCATCAACTGTTGCTTCAAAAGAGGGAAGATAAGTGTGGCCTTACATTCATTAGGTCTTCTACTCAATTAAACCAGAATTATTTCTTATCTTCCCTCCCTCGCTAAACTGTCAACATATCAAAAGATTGAGACATTGCTGCAAGCTTGATGGCAAAATAATATTACAAAGCCTAAGATGGAAGAAAAAAACAACTCCTTCTGTAAACAAGGCTGTGTTTGGGTGCATACATTGTATAATATTTCTCTTGCATTTAAGAAGAAAAACAGTAGAAAGAATCTCCACAGTGATTACAAAGCAAGAGTGGAATTTAAATAGATAAAAAATAAATGTAGTGGCACTAAATCAAAGCGGGAGGTAGCTGCTACTGTTTTTGGTATTCAGAAGATGGTGCTATTTGTTTGAGTATGCATTGTATTCATGAATCTGTTTATTTGCTCCCTGTGGCTTTCACAGCTGCCCTCTGCAGAAAGATTGTGTTTTATCAACACTGCTTGACACAACCAGGAGTCATTGTTACAAACATATGCACATTCTATATTAATTTGCTGGGCCTTCCAGACAGAAAAAAAAAAGAAAAAAACATACACAAAATATGTTGACATCAATACCATTCAGTTCAAATTGGGGCTCCTATGCTCCTATTGTGTATAACCCATGTATATCAGAAAGTCATTTTCATACAGCAGACAACCTCTGTTACTGCTTCTGCTGCTACTACAACCACAACAAATGATGTTTTTGAATAATTATTTCAGCTGCTGTTATTGTAAGTCATCTTGCAAAATCCATATAGTCTGATTAAGAAAGTCGTGATCGTCTTCTCCCCTCAATTTACATAATAGAGCTACGAAAGGCTTAAGATTTAATGATATGCTCCGTGACACAGAAAGTTAAAATACAGAGTACCTGCAGCTGGGCCTTGAAAATGTGAGCAAAATGTGAATGACGATTAAAAAAATATATATAATCAGTGTAAGGAAGCTGAGATGTTTAAATTTATTGGCTGTGTGATCTTTTCTCGTTCTCCTGCCTCGCTGCAGCAGTTTGCACCAGTTGGAGACAAGAGAGGGACTTTTGACTGAGGCAAGAGAGGGAAGAGTTGGGGTAATTTACACTAATTTGAGCGAACTGAAATCTCGGAGCCTATTCCACGGGAGACCTCAAGAGCACTTGCAGACGGTCAAAAAAACTGTGGTAGTGTAGCCAGGAGAACAAGATCATTATTTCCATCGCACTTGTTCCATATACTGTAAGCCAGAGACAAGCCCAGAGGGAAGGGAATTGGCATTGATTTTTCTTTAGAAATTGATTTTTCTCTTCACTGACAACAGTGTGAGGGCTTCAAAAAATATCAACAGGAGTGAATATGAACAGCGGTTCATAAAGCACTTGCTCCAAAAATTCATGCCTCTCATCTGGTCATATGTGGGACTCTTAAGGCCAAAATAGGGTGGTGTGTATAAAAATTTGAACTCTCTAAGTTTGTAGCATAAAGTAGAGCACTATGAAATGGCTACTAAATCAATATCTGTACTCTTGCAGAAATACTAAATATTCTGGAATGCATTTTTTTTTTGCAGGGGATATTATTGGAGCTAAATTGCAACTTTAAAAAATATCCCCCTTAAAATATTACAAAAAAAGGAAAGGAAAAATATCTTTCTAATTAAAATGCCATTTAGTTTGAGTCATATTTTAGACATATGAATTGTTTTAGCTTTGGTCTATTTTCAGTTGACTGCAAGGGAGGATATTTCATGTCACAGTTGGTGGAGATGACAGGGGGTTGGCGAGCAACTCCGTTCCCCCATGGCGAACGTGAATACAACAAACTGGTTACTTCTAATTATTACTAAGTCAGCTGCAACTACAGTATGTTTTCTACCGCCCTACCACGTTCTCCCTCTGTGTTGTCTGCCTGTTCTTCTGTTTCCTGTTGTCTCAAAGTTTCAGAGCGACAGGGACAGTGTTCCTGTAATCATAGTAAAAGTGTTCGGTCCACTGCCTGAGGCGTACAGTGCAAGGGAGGCAGAGAGACACTGTGCTGCTGCCAGAGCAGTGCTGACTGAGATTACAGCATGCATGGGAGTCAATTACAAAACAGAGATTTATGCATGTTTCTCGCTTTCTCCCATGATGATCTGATTAACTCACTATTTGTTGCTAGTTGCTCAATTCATAATAAATATTTTGCCTGTAAAAGGAATCTCGTGGAAATAGGTAAGCTGTGGACCAAACCACTGTGAGGCATTTGAGGGGGGGGGGGGGGGGTACTGAATCTCAGTAACTAATATCAATTAAACACTGACAGGCAACAGTGGTAATATTTAAATGTGTTGATCAAAATTATTACTAAGGACAATTCCATAGTCCCTGGATATTAATGGGGACATATTCCTACCAATTCTATACCATTGGTTGACTAAAACTAGATCTCTTCCCAACTTGTTCCTCCCTAGCATTTCCATCTTGTTTTTATTTGCTGATGAAAGTATCAGTGGATTTCGTCATAAATTTTATCATCATAAATTAGTTTATTTAATTATAGTCTCATTTACATCAGTGAGAAAATGTCAATGAAAACTATGATCAAAATTATTAACTAATGGAATTAACACTTCTTGTATTTATGATTAAACACAGATGAAACTGTTACATTAAGATAATTTCATAGCTTAATAGCATAGTTTAATGAAGAAAACTAGCTATGGAAAAGATCAGATTTAAATGTGATATACAAGAATTCAATGCAATGGCCCAGCTGTGTGTTAAAGAATCTGTTTAAGGTTTTTCTGCCTCAAAATGGCACGAATCCAGTAAAGGACTTAGACCAAAATTTCTACTACTTCCTAAAAACAAACATTTGCTAAGATAATTAAATGCAATTTAACAAGGTCTGCATCTGCTTCACAGTAAAAGCTGATAGATTCTCCCTGGAAGGTTTTGCTGGAAGGGGTTTTCTGTGAAGGAGCTAAAAGACGTCTTGAGTTCGTATTAACAGCAACATTACAAACATGCTAATATCTGCACCTGTCCACTCGTGTTGTCGTTTTCTTGCTATGTCATGCAAAAGGTTGAACAGAACGTCTAGACTGCTACTGTTTGTTTCCGCTCTTTTTTTTCTGTCATTTAATGGCAGCGATACAACACATCATTGTTCTCTTTTCCATCTGTCTATATTTTTACAAGAAAAACACTGTGACAACTAACTAAAGCAGAAGTGGAAGACAAAATGGGGAGGGGGAGAGCCAGTTGTAATTTTCAACAGTTCATTGGAACAGCACCTGCAACAGATTGATCATAAGAAATATATCTAAAAATGCAGCAGCGACTGAATGCAGAATTTCTCATTTTAATAGAAATCATCCCCAAAGCGCAACACATCCAGCTCTATAGGTATTTACACTCGCACACTGACTGAACATGAAGCCCCAAGCTCTCTTGATCCCTTCACACTCGCTTATACACACACTTCCTTCTCCTTCTTTCATCCTGCATGTGTTTATCTCTTGAATACAATTTTAATGGGAAAGTGCCAATAATTGTTACTATGCACAACCATAGCAGGGGGGCAGTGAGAGTTCACATCTCACACATCAGGGCTGAGTTTATAGGTCAGCTGACTGCATTTGACAGTGATTAGTATGGCCTGTCTCCTTGCTGTGGCAGCCTCATATTCTTTGTATAAGGTCATGTAAATATGCACCATATTAATGTAATTATGCAAAACCATTGAGTATAAAAGCTGTCCAGAACTGACATATCCCATTCAATTAGAGGCTAGACTGATGTAACTGATGTACTTACTTCCTGGGAAGTGACACTCATTCTCAACAACAGATTTCATCGCTGTGGGCCAATTTGATACACTTCCAATTTTGCAGTGAGAGAGCATGTATAGAGTGACATTCTGCAAAAAAACCCAGTGTGGTTCTGAAAAAGCACGGGATTAGTGGGTTTTTCTGTGCCTCTGTTCTTAATATATCCATCAGTGTGCAGGGGACGTAATTATTCCTGAAAGGTGGAACAAGGAAGTGGCTTTTACGCTTGCAGAAAGCATTCCTCAGAATGATGACCGAAGGAAGTGAGATCAGAAGCAATTAACTACGGAGGGAGGAAAGTCACAGGGCTCTAAATCTTACTGCTACGCAGCACTTAGGTTTGTGTTGTTGTTAATTACCAAAGTAGCTCGCACAACTGCAAGAAAATCAGCATTTTTATTATTGAATTCTTCTTTGTTTGTCAATACTGGTGTGGGGTAGACTGAGGACGGCTGCACAAGGGGACGGTTGCAACAAGTCTTATTTCTCCATTTGGCAACATGTTAGAGTGACGACTGTACCACTGCACATGGTCAGTTAGATCCTCTCCCCACCGGGAAGACAGAGGATATGTTTTAACATCTGCTGCTGAATTTATTGGGGAAAAAAAACAAACTTTTTTGCAGTTATGCAAGTAACTTTTTCATGAGGTGTATGTTGTTTTGTACTGATCTTTTTAGGAAATTAATCAAAAACTACTTAGTTTGAAGCCTTGTTTTGTTGACTGCAAAGTGAAATGGTTAGCGTATGTCAAGATCAATGTGTCTAGCACATGATATTCTGTTATGGCTGATTGGGTGGGGATGGTTGCAACAAGTTTTAATTCTACAATTAGCAACATGTTACAGTGATGGCTACTACTTTACATGTTGAATTAGACCCTCTTCCCACCAGTAAGACAGAAGACACATCCAGCATCTCATGCTGCATTTATTGAAAAGTTGTTTTGGAGGTATGAAAGATTTATTTTATGAGCTGTGTTTCATCATGGTGTCCTGACCGTTTTTATGAATTCATTAAAATTTACTTAGTTTGAATCCTTGCTTTGTTGACTTCAAAGTAACATGGTTAACCTGTGTCAAGATCAGAGTGTCTAGGTGTTCTGTTGCGGCTGGTAGGGCGAGGACAGTTGCAATACATTCTTGCAACTATACCCAAACAAAGCAGCCATATCAAAACAATATTAACAAGGCATTATGGGGTACATACAAGGATAGTTCACCCAAACACAAAGTGTATTTTTCTCAACATACACAAGTCATTGTGAGATAAATAAAGTTGTATAAAGACAGTTCACACACTGGGCTGTGACAAATCAGGTTTTTACGACAGAAGCAGTTTTGTATGAAAAACTACACATCTAATAAGAGTTTGTTGTGCTGCAAATTGTTCCATTCCTCTTGTCTCACACGGAAACAGAGAGACTGAAGAACATCTGTAACATTTGTAAATTATAATTTAATTAATGTAACAGCATTAATAATAATTCTAATGTCTATGATCAATTTCTTTGTACAAGGCTGTACAGTATGACAATAAAAAACCTTGCATCTATGCATAAACAAAAAAATCAATTGTTAGTTACATCTCTCTCTCTCTCTCTCTCTCTCTCTCTCTCTCTCTCTCTCTCTCTCTCTCTCTCTCTCTCTCTCTCTCTCTCTCTCTCTCTCTCTCTCTCTCTCTCTCTTCTTTCCCTCCCTCCCTCCCTCTCCCTCTCCCTCTCCCTCTCCCTCCCTCCCTCACCCTCTCTTACTCTCTTACTAATATTGAACGCTTTGGGTCAGTTGCAACATTTCACTTCTTCCCCTCAAATAAATATTGTGAAAACTATATCATATATATCTTTAAATGGTATGGGTGGTCTAGCCCAAATACTCTCTGAATGCAAAATGTGTTGCAACCATCCCCAGTCTCCCCTACTGTATAGAGGAACAGGGTGGAGATGCAGATTTCACAACATTGTTTTGCTGCATCGCAAGTTGTACAGCTCAGATAGTGACTTTTGATGCCGTTGTAGTTTTCCTGGTGCCAATTTAAAGTGTGTGAAAGTTCATCGTTGCTAACCTCCCACATGAAATGTTTCCAGGACTGCTGTCGTAGCCCTGATTCCCTCTGTGGTTTAGATTGACAAGCGTTAAATAGCTTGGCGGCAGCTCCTATATGCTCTATTATCACAAGAGGACATATCGACTGTTCCTGTTTAATGCATCAAGACTCCTCCTGTAGCACCCTGTCTCTGGCCTTCATCTATGATTCATTTTTATTACCCATCATTCCTGGGACACAGGCCCCCTGAGGCTTCTACATGGCACGTGGGGAGGAGCGGAAGTTAGCTGACACCTAATCTGCTCAATGGTGGACTGCTGTTATTTATTGGATCTCTCTGTGAATCCTGATTCGATGACGAATGGGGCACGGAGGAGATTAAGCATTCAGTGTACATAGACAAAACACATAATGTGGTGAAAGCAAGGTTATGGGGCAGGCTCTGTTCCTACATAGAGAAACACAATGAAAAAAAAAAAAATCATACCATCCCTATCATCCCCCCTCCCCTATCCTGTGAATATATCTGAACAAGTCAAAGCCCAGCCACCAAACCCTTCTGCATTTCTCAGATTACTTTAAACAAAATCACTTTGACCAACATACAGTGATTCTCTATGCAGACAACTCCCCTGCAGATAATTTCCCCCTGTGCTCTGTGTACATTTTCCTTTTCTTCGCCCTCTATCAAATTTAATCAGTCTCAGCTTTCCTCACAAGCTGCAGCGGCGGCATGGCCAGTAAAAATGCAACACGACTGACAACAGCAGAACTCTATTAATTCCTCAACCACCATGGCTGCTGGTCCTGTGTAATATTTGTCTTAGCTTGGAGGGGGAAGCGGGGTATGTAAATTGTGTGGAATGTGTTTCAGAATATCAACGATTAGAGATGCTTCCCCATGGCAGTAACCTCTTTATCTATACAGTACTGTATGTGTGTTCCTTTGCTCTGCATGTGATTTGATTTTAGTCAACGGCAAAGGACCACTTGCGTGCAAAACAGAAGATATTTGACCAACAGTATCTTTCATATTGTTTATGAATCATGTTGCATGAAGGGATGGATGTCTTAAGATGTTCATGTGCCTTTTTCTGCATAGCAAAAACAGTGATTCCAAGATAATTGGACTTTTTGTCTGAGCATCAGTAACTCAGTGGTTGTTTGTGCTAGATCTCTAAAACTTTGATGCATCGTACTTATCTTTGTCTATTACAAAGAAAAATCACTTGAACGCATTCACGGATTATGTGAGTTTATGTCAGATACAAAGAGTTCTGTTGTTATAACCTACTCCATTACCAGGGTGAGTTGTAACAGTAGCTGGCGATAGATGTAACAATTGGAAGAACAATGAGATATAATATCGTAACAATATTTTGCTGAATTACGATCCATCCAGTTCATGAAAGAACTTGATGCAAAATGTTCCATGCACACGATTTAAAAAATTCATATCATTTTAATGAAGTGTTACAACTATCTCCACCCCAAGCGGCCATTACAGGGCAAACTGTTTCAGAATGTGGGCTCAAAGGTAGGATGAATGCAAAGCATAAAATTAAACTAGAGAAACTAATGCTTTAAATCTACTACAAGGAGTTTCTAAGCGGTTATGAAACAGTCTCAATTTAAATCTCATGCCTTTTTATAACCTCATAAGCAAATGAGATCATCCATAACAGCATTGGGTATTTCTATATAGCTAATCTTCTCAACCACAGTTACAGAAGAAGAAGGAGGAGATTTTTATTTAGATCATTTTATTTTTTATGTCATATGTTGTGCTTATGATGATGGAGACAACTGCTTTTTTCCACAGGGGAATCTGAAAAATGTATATATAAAGTTCTTTGCAGTAGCTTTAAGTTATCTAATTGAATGCTAAGGAAAAAGTGCACCATATAGATGACATCACCACAACGCTTTTCTGATTGGTCAAAATGACAGTGTTATAACTAACCCAGTGTCTGTGTCTTTATATCAGAACATAATGAAGCTTCCTCTATAAAAGAAATACAAGGACACTGTGTTGTATTGGATTGCAGATTACTCTGTCAGTTGCCATGCCACACAACAGCCAGAACCCTGAATAACATTAATTCATTTCTCCATACAAAGACACCTTAATTAAATTATACATGGTCAGACATGTGGGCTATGAATGGCCAGTAACTGTAAGCCGATCTTAAAACCACAATTTGCTGGTTTTAACTAAACAATCCCTTTGAAAAGCTCCAACCTTCCCAGCCTCCCACTCTCTCAGCACAATTAAAAAAATAAATACAGCTCATATGCTGACATTTCCTGACTTACAAACTACCGTTAATTTGTTTAGTTGTTGTGGTATTTATTTCAACCCCTCTTTTTTCAGCAGTTCATTGAGTGTATTGATTCACTGAGTGTCATTTTCTCTAATGGATATACACCAGACTGAAATAACAAAGGAAAAATATCATCCTTTTTCAGCAGATGCTGCGCTCCACAAAATTTTGACTGAGGACCATTTGGATTAATGCTTGCCATCATGATGCATGTACTGTATGTACAGTATTTCCTGGACTGCAAGTGCATTTCAGGCGCTGACGCAGTAAATGGCTTTCAGAATCGTAAAATTTGTTTGGTGCTGTGCAGTTAGGTGAATGAGGGCGTCTCTCAGGATAAATCATTATGCTTTAGACTAAAAGCTTGAAATTAGTTTCACTAAACCCATCGCTAATGCATGTATTGTACCCCGCTCACTCACTCACACCCAAAACAAAGCCTCCTGGAGTTAAAAGGCGTTCACACATAATTGAAATATGGAAGCATCTCCCCTTAAAGTCACCCTTCAAGGACACACGAGTTTATTTCACATCTCTAATAGTCCCTCCAAGCTCTCACTGAAGACCAGAAAGGGCACATATCTGGAGGGTAGTGTTGTCTAGAGTGTTTCAGGCCTGTCAGGTTTTGACAGCGGCAACAATGAAAACCAACCAGAATGGGTGCAGGGTGAAAAGAGTCTTTGCAGGTTTATACCTTCACTCTATCATCCCGCTGAAGACAGGAATGGAGGGATGCTGTCTCCTCCAAGGTGGCTTCTTGCACCTTTCTTTGTCGGATTAATAAATAATCTGTGAAAATGTAGCGTTATTGTAATGGCTTTCAGGAAGCCTGGCTGTGATGCTGCAGCTGCATTGGCAATCTATCTCTTTAAAAATGAATATGTTAAAGAACAGGGGCTCCATTAGCTATCCCTTGCATCTCAGTTCCACCTTGTTCTATAGCCTCATGCACTCAAACTAAGTGTTGTGCACACTCAGAAGTACTGAATGCACAAATCAGGAGTGTGCATGGCTTTTTGGAAGAGTTCATGAAGTCAGAGTGTCACAAGAATGGAAACTGTTGGGGACTTTCAGGTAAAATGGCTGGTTGTTGGTGAAAATCCTTTGAACAAGCCAAATATCACAACTGCTGTCCAAATACTAAGTTGCAGCCATAGATGGTTGAAATCCTCTTAACTATACAGTATATAGTTAAAGTGTGCTGTGTCCCCTCGTCCCCTCCTTCCCAGACTCAAAGAAACACTACAGGAGTGCAAGACCAACAACGCTGCAACATTATAATTTGACAGCAACAACCAGGGAAGCACTCATACCAGCATGAGGTGTCCTCACGTCCTCATAAAACTACTCCGATACTCCACATCCGATACCACGTCACGAAAAGTAGCAGCTCGATACAAGTAAACATCTAAAGAAACAACATGACGCAGAGTTCAGGAAGTTTGCTGATGCTTACCGTCGTTTTTTGGACGCGCCGTCAACATCAGGGAGAGACTCGCTGTCCTCAACATCATCCATTAACTGGAAACTGTCCGTAAATTTCCATGTAAGTCCATGTCCATGTCCATGCACCTGCAGCCAGCCGCTGTCCAATAAGTCCTGGCGGGTGTAAACTAGTTCCTCGGCAAATTAATCCAAAGACGAATAAAAAAAACACCGCTGCCACCAGTCTGTAACCTTCTTTTCTGCGTAATAAACTTCTTCAACTTCTCTTTGTGAACTTATTCTCCACCAAAACGTCCTGACAGGACAGAACACGCTACTTCACTCTTTAGGGTTCACAGCAGGGTCAATAAAACTGATGCACACATGGCACCACACTCATACCTGTCCCCCGTAAACAATGACAGGTAGGAACTAATTATCTCTCAGACAAGAGGGACATGAAGAAGAAACTCAAATACTACACATGTAAATGTTAAATTAAAATACTACTTAAAATGCTGTGAATGATAATGAAATAATTCTCATATATAACACAAATTTATAATAGTAAATTTAATCTGCAAGTTCATAATAATGTTGTGAAATTATTATACTGAAATATATCACATACACAGTTAACTGTACAGTAAAGTAACTTACTACAAATAACCTAAAAATGTAATGTATATAGTAACTATGGTTACACTTGTAGCACAAAACAGCAACAATGATTTGTTACATTTAGAAAGTGATCATCTGATGAAAATAAAACATATTTTAAAAGTTATTGTAATAATGCAGAAAGCATTATTAAGTACTCTTATCGGTACTTGGTATCGGCAAGTACACAAACATAACAGGCCATGATGAGTCCTACACCGTAATTGGATCAGCTGCTTGTAAGTGTCAGTTAAAGTCAAACAGAAACCCACTGCTCCGAAAATACAAATTTTGGAGTTGGAGTTCAGTGACTGCCTACCAGATTAACATTAACATGTTGTTCAGTTTAAAGATTATAAGCATTTACTCCCTCCAAAAGATTATTAATGATTTGTTATGACTCATAAACAGACACTTACTTGCTCAGCAAACATTCAGAATTTATTCGAACTCTAATTAGCGTGAAACATTAAAGCAATAACACAAGTTACGGGTCGATACAGAAATTTCAAAGGAGGACACCGTGGCTGTAGCGTTGTTGTTAGAGAAGCCAGTATTTCAACTTAGCATGTTTCCTTAACCTCTGACGATGTCATATTATGGTCATTTTAGGATTTTTTACAGTAACTATATTTCAGATTTATCTTTTAACATGTCACTGACTTATTCTGTCATTTAAATGACAGTGTCATACTCTCCATGCTATGTTGTCTGTCTGTTTGGAAACAGGGCATGTCCAGCAGCGTGTAACAATGAACGTTTTCCTACAGCACAGAAACGGACCGTTTTGACTGATATAAATATCAAGCTTATGTTCTTTGATAGGAATGATGTGCATTAACCAGTGTGAAAAGCCGCTAACAATAGGTTTCTGTCAAGCAAACAAGAATAGAAATGTCATTCCTGTCAGAGAGGATACTGACCAAAGTTCTCCCTCTGTCTTTCACTGGCTGCCTCTCTCTGTCTCTCTCTTGGCAGAAACTCACTTTGACGATTTGAAAGGAAGACTCTGTTTCTTCCATTATTCAAATATTTCAGAGCTTCATATTAGTGTGAGACCCAAACACCCCACTTATGTCAGCGGTGGCCCTGCCTGCATGTGGAAAGCCAGCGCCCAGAATGCACTGAAACATTTATGCTGGGTTATTTCTACTTCAAGGAATTTTTCCTTTTTTATTCTTATATTTCTGATGCAACATTGTGCAAATTCATCTGGCTGAATTATTCATTAATTGGAATAAAGTCACTGAACGTACATCAGCATGAGCTTCATCATGCTGTCTTAAACATTTATGGCACAGTATCTTATGTGTTTGTGTATTTTGCATTTTAGGATAACGCCCATGCAACATAGTATTGCTGACATTAGGGAAAACATTAAAGACCGGAAAATAAGTCAGTGGTAATTCATGAATTTGTATTATTATTATTTCCGAATGTTAAGTGGATGCATGCAGAGAGGCAGCATGGTGTATTGTAACTTATATTACAGCATTGCTTTTTGGGGAGTAATAAAGGAACATGATTAGTCTTGCCCCGGAGAGCTGACTTGGAGTTTTGCCTAATTCTCCAGCATGCTCTTACGGCACAGTTATCACCTTAGGGATGATTAGAAATGTTTCTTTTTTCTCTTTGGGCATCGCAAATCACTTACGCCGTAAATTAATAGCACAACAGATAGTGAATGGAAAATGAATGTGCTGCTAACGTTTTGCATATTCATTTTCAAAATCATTTAATCTGTGAATGTGCAAATCACTACACTTGAATTGGTGAAAATCGAGCAAATTATCTTAACACCATCTGTGCTCATTCTTGAAACAATACATCAAGCACATGGTACGTCCTTTGTTCTCTTGGCTTAATGAGTATATAAATCAATGGAAGCAATACAGTAGTTGCCCCTCAGACCTTACAGGAGATCTACAAATAAAGTGAAATACTCACTCAGAAAGTTGAATTAACACTCGTGTCAACAGCCCAGAAATAAGCAATGTCTCATTCTGTGAAGTACATCATCAAACTCCTGAAGGCATACATTAAATGATTAAATGAAAATTACTGTAATTTTGAAAAAGCAAGTCTTGAATGTTTGTGGAGGTGAGTATTGGTTTTGACAGACACATCACCGCCTCTCGTGGCATTAGCTTTGCACAGTCACTTCCTTATCTCTCGCAGTTTTCATCATGCAAACACACACACACACACGCGACACGCGACACGCGCACACAAAAACCACGCTTGTGCTTTGAATGCTCCAGTAGGCGAGGATAAGCTATGGTTTCAGTCACACATATCAAATGCTTGAAACAGCAGCAGCAACAAAGGCTTGCAACATCCAGTCTGTAGTCTTCAAACAGGGATTGGACAAGAAAAAAATGTTTTAAAAAAAAAAGTGAATAACAGGAAAAGAGTGACATAGTGATGGAAGAATAATTTTTCAAAACCTTTTTTATCTATAGAAATAATAATAATAATAATGATGATGCAAACTGCATATGACACACCTGTATCATTTAATGTTCACATTTAAATGTCACCATTTTTTCTCTGAGGTAAACCCTGACTGCTAATTCATCAGTCTAGCATAAAATATAATATAATAATATATCAAATTTGTTGAGTGACTCATGTGGACATGTTACATTATCATGCATGTCTTTTCTGTTTGCTGTGGGGCTGTAGCTTGTTTACTGGCACTGACTGACATGTGGGGCGCTAGTTATTTTAATGAGGATTGTAAAACTTTGACAGCACTGTCATTTAAATGAAAAAAAGTCATTTCTTCATTTTTTTTTTCTCACCCAAAAGGTTGTTTATACCATATATTCAAAATGTATCATCTAATAAAAAATTTATATACGATATAGAATGTGCTGTCAAATGTCACATTTAGAACCACTAGAACTATACTATAGGCAACTAAAAAATATATATATCAAATGAAATACTCGCCTGTTGTAAGAGATCATTATTAATGTCAGCAAATCTCAAATGACCCTGAGTGCAAAGAGCCTAATGGAGCAAAGTGCCAGTGCTTGATGATGATGATGATAACTTCAGAATTGAGCTAAAACTGGCATTAAAAATTAACTGACTTACACATCTTTCACATTAGCTTCAGTCTCAGAACATTACCATGGTGATTTAAAGTGTGATGGCGTAGTGCAGCTTGCAGTTCGTGACCCTTTATACACTCGAGTGTCAAGCCATCGGCCCACATCAGCATGCCTGATCTCAAGTTCATTTCTGGGAAATTAGCGGCAGTTTTAATAAAGCTTGTTGCCTGTGAGGTCAGTTAACTGTCTGACCATGCAGATGTGACAAATCTGCTGCCATTGCTTGCAAGCTGCAGCGTAATGACTAAGTATAACACCCAAGGAAACCTGCGGCTCATTTCCATTTTATTATTTATCTTTGATGGCTTCATGTTGTATGTAACTTTCAACCTACTCATGACCTGAGATATTTTGATTCATGTATCCAAAGGATCCTTAGAGGTTTCCTACACAATGCATAGAGCAACAAATCCATATTAAAAATGTAGTTTATAACTGGCTACTGTGCATGCATTCATATTTAACACTATTCTCATAATCTTTCTGCCAAATGTTTGTTACCCATGCACATGTATTAACTGTATATTATCTATTACGCAAGTGTTTTTACCTCTGTTTCTAAAAGATCTGATATTTCTTCCTATGCCTACTGCGTAGCTGTTGCTTGCCATGTCATGGAGAGCATTTCATTGCTCAGCATGAGCCTGTGTCACACTGTGCATTTGTTAGACTTTGAACTTTTAACTTTGAAGAATCTGTATGATGAATTCTGTTCTTCATGTTGTTGCCAAATCTAAATGAAAAAAAAAAAAACAGTTCCATACAGAATGTAGTCAAAAAATATTTTGTAGTTACATTAAGCTGGACTGCAGAATCTTCAAAGGGAACAAATACGGACCTGTTCACATGTCACTTATGCAGACATGTAGTATTTCAGGTCTCACGTCTGAAGCTCCCGCCCCCTCACTTGATTGACAGGGACAGTTACAGGTGGTCCACATCGATCACTCAGTATTGGTCTTTGATGACCCGCCCACTGGCCAGTGGAGAGTTAAGGGTAAACATGTATATTCATGTGACATGCCAGAGAAAGCTGAGATTGTTGTTTTGATCATGCCAACCATTTTCAGACAGCAGCAAGTGCAATCAGCACCACAAACCACCACAAAATACACAACTAGAAAGCTGAGATTCTTGTATTTACATTGATGCCAACCATTTACATACAGCCACAGCAGCAGGTCCAATCAGCCCCATCAACAAGCAAACAAGCCCACAGCTGAAGACTTCCAGTAACCCACTGGTCAATTATATTCTGAAAAAAATGGTTACCGCTGGTATAAAGAAGCCAGCTTACTGTATGTGTACTGTATGTGTACATGGCTGCTACTATGACTACTTTACACTGAAGATCAGGTTTAATTTTTCTGTCACTGTAGTTATTTAAAAGACATACAGCCTCTAACAGTGTGCAGATCTCATCCATCCTTCTTTAACCCCTGTGCTTGTAGTGTGCAACATATGTTCTTGGAAATTACATTACTTTTAAATTTACCGAAGGGATGCACAAAACACCACCACCACAGAGTAGTTTCTTAAAAGTGTCAATAATGTTTTATGTTAAAAAGATTTTCTGTGTTCAGCATTCATTTATGCTGGTCTTTTGATTTCCCTCACAAAAGTAAAAGTACATACAAGCTTCCACCTTCATGAAAAGTAGGGCAAAGTGATTTCAGTAAAGGGAGAGAAAGAGAGTGCACCTAGTCAGCCTAGTGTGAATAAATCTTACATTTGAAAGGGATTCCAGGTAGCAATAATTGCTTCTTAAATGTGGGCTTGGAAGAGGCATTTTAAATAAAGTATGACGTAATGGTTACAGGGCCATTCTGCTTCAGTGGCGAACGGACTGCACTGAGTGTTCATGTTTAATGTTCAAGAATGAATGTGAAAGGACCATTTTCTATAGCTGCTTTTTGTGCCATAACTTAGACAAAATGCTTTGATACGGTTTTACAAAATTAAGATGATGCAGAAATCATATAGCAAAAGATGTATTTTGATTACATCTGTTCTCATTTAGAATATTTTTAAAATGATGTACAGTATACCAGAATTTTTTGTTCTTTCGCTTTTTGAAATTATTATGAAACCACATTATAATGCCAGCCGTTGGGCGCTCGGTTTCCACTGAGACTGCAAGAGCTCTCTCCTTGCACCAGCTGCATAAGAGCATGTCTACTAAACTTTCACATTTCCCCATGACATGGGCTGCTCTGGATTCACAGGCAAGACTGCTTGTAATGGAGAGGTGAAAATTACGGCCAAAACAGCTGAGCCAAGGCCACCCCAGTTCTCTCTCTGCAGCCACAATATTTGTACCGTTATCTGTAGTGTAGCAGACCAGTTCTCCTTCGCCCATGTCCCAGTTAGACAACAATGAGTGCAGGCTTTCAGCCAAGTGAGCTGCTGCGCGGATATCCTGCATGCACAAAGTTTCCAAGCATTGGGACTTCAGGGACCAATTTCTTGTAATATAGTGGACAGACTCATGTAGGGAGTCATGTTAACACATATCTGTTGTAGCAGCAAGAAGCAGATGTTTCTTGTGTAGCTGTCTTTCCACCGTCCTCTCGGGCCTTTGTGTACATGCTTTGGAGTGCTGTTGTCAGATCTTTGAAATGTGGTCTTGATGGCTTCTCTACTTTTTTATACTGTGCAAACGATAAGTTATCACAGTTTAAATATCGTCTGACTGCATCTGTCCGCGTCACCATTTATCACAATCATGTTTATATTTTATGGAGAAGGCAAATGTCTCAACCACCTGTCCTGAGACAGATGTTGAAGAAGGCAGAATGGCAACGGACTGTATTCCAAGTTAGGCATACAGAACTCCTCAGGTCACTTAAATTAAAGTCTTTACCAAGGACAACAGTGCTAGTTAAGCTGAGCATACACTGTATGATTTTAGAAATGTTGTTCCATTGCAACTCATACTGTACAAATGAATTGTCCGTGATGTATAGCGAAACCTCATAATTTATGTGCTTACACTGTGCTGATTGTCAAGCCACGACCTCACACTGTACATGAAAAAATAAATAAATGGCCTATTAGCCCCTGTAGACTGTTCTGGCTATTGGAAATTGTCAATAAATATTTGTTTGTAAGCTCCACAGGAATGGAGTCACAGGTAACTAGGAAAACACAGACAGTATGACTTGTCTATTTAGCAGAAACAATCGGACATATGTTTTATTGTCCATCTTATTCTGTCCAAATAGACTGACGGTACAAGCCTGTGACTGACCGATTATGTCTTTTGGAATTATCCTCACCTTCTGCTCTGAGTGTGTTAATATTTTCAAAGCTAAGAACCTACTCCTAAAAATGAAATTTTTACAAAGATGTGGATGGAAAACTTGGAAAAGCTCATACTCCGTCTCGCAAGATTCCCATGCCAGATGTTGATCCATTTTCTGACACAGACATTGTCAGTCATAGTTTATTTTTGCACATCTTACAACTCTACTGATCTGTTGCACGTCACACAGACTTCTGTTTTGTCAATTTAGTTCAGCAAGAGCTACATATATTAAATCATCTTTCAATGATGCCAGTGAGTTCCTCCAAGGCTACAGAAACCTGCAGGCAAGCTCAGCTCTAGAGCGCTGATGATCAAGCTATGTTGTCTCTTTTTCAGTAAAAGTTGTATTACATAGTCAACAAGCATCTTTTTTACTGTTTAATGTGACATTTTCTTTTGCGGCCATATAGTCATTATAGTGCCAAGGTTCACCTCCCTGTGTGCAAATGTTCCATGACACTGTTTTGCAGGGACACCATCACTGCATCCTGGTTGTAATGCCGCCCAAGACGATTGTGATTGGTATAAAGAAATAAAAAACAAACCAGAGAGGTTTTTTTTTTCCTCATAAAAGAATGATAATGGGTTCAGCCAGACATTTCTTACAGCACTAAAATGAAGAGTGCAGATAGGTCTGGCTGAGATGATGTGGCACATAACATGACATCCTGAGCTGAACAGGGAAATGCAAACTGTGATTATGATTTAATTTAAACAAATATACAAACAGACAAAAAAACTAACAGATGATATATATATATTTACAAGCATAGCTGAAATATAAATACTAGGTTGGGTTAAATTCAGATACCGATTCTTGCTGCATGTTGTACTTTGACCTTTACCTTTACAAATAATTTATTAACACCTGTCTCCCCATAAAAATACACCACTTTTTGGCAGAGACTGTTTTGGATTTTCAGGTGATTCCCGAGTCTGTGGATTTTTGCCATTTTAGCATAGATAATTACCAGGTTTTAATATTTATGATATCTTCATTTCAACATTTTCGCCAATTTCAGCATTTCAGCTGATATATGCTTAAAAAGGAACACTTGTTCATGCACACCATTTACACCCCTTCACATTCATTCACAGTCATGACTAACGGTTTTTGAGCTTGAAACAGATTCACACTGATGAAATGAATAAAATTTAAATGACAGAACACAGACTCAAAAAAAAAAAGGATGCTGAATGATAATGTGGAGAGTGAGACATTATGCTTATGATCATGATTCTGATGCAGAATAGGCACAATAAGTGATGATCTCCTCTGAACTCTGTATGAAATGATTCACTTTGTGAGAGCTGATATGGCTCAGAAAACCCTGACAGTTGGAGCTGATAGCTCAAAGAGGATGTAAGTTACGGTCCTGTCTGAATCTTTAATCTACAATTGTCTCTTGAACAAAATGACATTTTGTGCAAGATATGGAAAAGAGAATTTGCTGTGTGGAAGGCACCAACTGGTTTGAGTCACTTGTTATGAAGTAACTTTTGTTGACTTGGGGATTTTGTCACAGTACGGCAAAAATCGGAATTTTGTTCATTTTTTCTTTCTTTTTTTTTTTGGCAGCTCTTGTGCTATACATACGTGACACTTTGCTTTGATTCGGCATCAAAATAAAAGCCTCTGTGTATAGCTTGGAGCACGGGTCAGCTGAGAGTAGGGGATGTCTCACAGGTCAGAAGGTTAACTGACACTAACAAGAGATTTATTTTGAAGTTCTGTGCTCTTCAGTGAGATGTCTGTTTTCTTGTGCACAGCAGCGAGACACATGACATACTGTCATCTTTTAGATCCTGTCAGCATGGTACAGGGAAGACGTTATGCCATTGTGGAGGAGTCTGTGTGTCTGTCTCTGCATAGAGCATATTTTTTGTGAACACAACAACTCAATAGATACATGATGGTAGGTGCCCCCTATCATGTAGATAACCGTATAAACTATATATAGATATAGGAGAGACTGGGGACAGTTGCGACACTTTTTGTATTTTGACAGTTAGTCAGAGTCTGTGTGGACTAAACTAACCAAATCTTTATTTATTAAATTTACTGCTAATTAACCAGACCATTAAGATGATTACAGATGACATATCCTTTACAATATATATTGGAATGGAAGAAGTCAGATGTTGCAACTGACACCTTGCAACTGAAAAAAAACATTTTATCATAATGAAATAGTATTTATTCATGCTGCATTGATTTGTTTATGTTGAAAAAATCCCATTGTGTGTTCTATTAGATATGGCTGCTTAGCTTGGAGACAGTTACAACAACATGTTGCAACAACTGCCTGACAGCCATGACACAACTAGATCAATTAATCAAATAATCAATTCTAAATTGATTATTAAATTAATAGTCAACAATTTTGATCTATTTATCAGTTTGAGCATTTTTTTTTTTTTTAGAGAAAATGTCCATAATTGTCTGATTTAAGCTTCTTAAATGTGAATATTTCCTGGTTTCTTAATTTCCCTCTGAGAGTAAACTGAATATGAATATCCAACTGAATATCTGAATATCTAGACATTTGAGGATGCCATCTTTGGCTGTGGGAAATACTGATTGACTTTTTTTTTTTGCCATTTTCTGACAATTTATGGACCAAACACCTCATTAATTAACCAAGAAAATAAACAACAGCTAAATCGACTATGAAAATAATCGGTAGTTGCAGCCCTAGACAGAACATTGTGTACTAGACACATTGTTCCATACACATGCTAATTTTGTCACTTAGTCCTCAACAATACAAAGATTCAAACTAAGTGAGTTTTGATTAATTCATACAAAAGTTTGAGACAGTGGGAAAAAAAAAAATCAGTTTATACAAAAATACTTTCATACCTCCAAAATAACTTTTTTTCAGTGAATGCAGCCGCAGATATCGAATATGTCCTCTGTCCTCCTAGTGGGGAGAAGTTCTAACTGAGCATGTGCAGCATGAGTATCATCACTCCAGCATGTTCCTGATTGGAGGAATAAGACCTCTTGCAACTGTTCCCGTTGCTCCTGACCCCAGTCTACCCTACTTGCACAATGATGGGTGCGTAGGAGAACTGTTGAATCTGTCTGCTGATTGAACTCAAGAGGAGAACATGAGCACATGATTTCACCTTTTACATCACAAGTAGCGTCTATATAATGGTTGAGATATGATTTGATTCTTGAGACGTCTTACCAAATAGATTTGCATATTAATGAAAAAAGGCAATTCAGTTGCTCAAGTGACTCTTACTTTGCCGACAGTACATACCAAATGAGATTGTCTCATCACAAACTTGTACATGCTCTTGTTGCATTTAAATTTTTAATGTTGTTATAATTTTAATGTGCAATTTACACGCTAATTTGTAAGTAGAATAATGGCGCTATACAGGAGAGCAGGGCAAAGCCGGTTTCACAATCTATAAGAAAAATCTTGTAATGAACCTTGAACTCCTCTGCAGTTTATCCATTCACTGAAACACATAGAGGAAAAAGCATCCTGAGTTCTTTGTTCAGAATATTTTCCATGCCCGTGTTTATAACCTTTTTACTTTTCATTTTCACTTCATTATTTATATGCGTTATATGTTTTCATTTGAACTCATCAATAATCTGAATTCTATTCAGCGATGAGTTGACCTTGGATACGTTCAAATTCTCAACAGAAATCTGCTAAAGCGAGAACATTTTCTGTTTTGAATTTTGACCTGGTCCATTAAGATATTTATCGAGAATGTCCTGTAACATGTCTGTCTGAGAGTCTGTCCAAGGATGTTGCTCTTTAATTTGGCACAGACTGTCTAATCAGATCATTGTGTGAGAAGATGTCTGTCGCTGATGTCAAAGAAAGGGCAGCTGACAGGGACACGGAGGTTTGTAGACAATTGAAGGTAGTGAATAAATATTGGAGGCTTTTGAGAAAAATGTGAAAAGAAATCTGCTAACAATCACACAGTGCTTTTATAAAGTAGTCTCACAGAACTGAATATTGATATTTAGTGAATGTATTGCTGTTATTCTGTCACTAATGTGTGGGCTCAGGTACTTTTAACAAATCTGTGAAAGAAACACATTATGTCTTTGTTTTAATAGCTCCCTAGTGTAATTATTTGATGAGGTATTAGAGCATATAATCTACCAACAGTGTTGCATGGCAGTTCAAATTCAGTCTCTTACATATGTGTGCATGGAGATGAATTTCCCATTTATTTTTGTGACATTCAGCACAACCTTCTACATTATACATTGTTCTCCTTCCCAAGTGAAAGTAGCAGTAAAAAAGTACCCAGGTACACTTTCAAAATACAGGTCTTGGGTAGGTTTAAGCTGATGTTAATACTTTCTGTGTCTGCGAGTGCGTGAGGTCCTGCTACGATCTGTGTGACATAAATTTTATCAACAGAGGCTGTACGTGTAGGCTCTGTGCAAACATCCACGAATCCCCAGTTTGTCGTGACCACACGAACCCGTCTGCGGCTTTATAAACGCGGCCACTACAAACGCTGGTCTACTGCGCATGTGAGGAACACGTCCTCCAAAGAGAATCCAGACAGAAGTCTAAACAAAACTATTAGGCGTCTGTGATGTCTGCAGCTGTCCATTTTTCTGTTTGGAAGAGTAAAAGAGCCTCTGATTTAACGTGAAGGATTGTTGTTTCTGCACCAATCTTAAAAGCATGAGCTTATCTTTTGTAAGGTGATTTTGTGGAATCGACTCGGAGTGAAATCAAACAAAGTAAAAAATATCAGACTCCTTAAAAAGGTGTGCAAAAAATATTTTTGCGAGGCACAGAAATGAGCAAGGGGAATGTAAAGAACATTAATGGTGACACTTGTTCTTGGTTTTCTTTTGAAATGTTGATAAGGGATGAAGAGGATGTACACGTGAGGTTGGACACTCGGGAGGAGAGTGGGATTATTTGATCGATTGTTGGGCAGGATTAGACCAGGATGTTGCTTCTTTCAACTCCTTATTGAACATGAAATGTTATTTGCATTGCTCATTGAAAGTCTGCTGAATATCTATTATGTTTTTCTAATTTTTCTACATATATGTATGTCTGTATGTATGATTTATTATTATTATTACTATTATTATTATTATTATTATTATTATTATTATTATTATTATTATTATTATTATTATTATTATTGTTGTGTTGTTTTATGTCAAAATAAATAGATAAAGTCAAATCAAACCAAAATCACTAGGGCTTGAGACATGGACAAAATCAAATATTACCATATTTATTGAAGGGCTGGGTATTGGTGTATTCACAAAATATTAACATAAATAATCAGTACTGTGGATGTACTGACTGAGTTCTTGCAGGGAAATAAGAGAACAGCTAGAATGGGTAAATTCAGAAAATTATACTACTTAACTGTAATTCAGGAAAAGACGGCACTTATATAAGACTCTTATAATAATGATATAAAATTGATATACTGCCGAGCCCTAATTCTCCCTTTACTGCCCTCTTTTTTACTATATTGTATGTACGTCCTCATTGCTTTGAAAGTCCTGCTGTCACAAAAAATATTGACAATTTGTGTCCATTTACACAGATCTATTATAACATTTCACGAATATTTCACCATCCGCAATAATATTGAGCTGAATCTACATTTACTTTATACACTTTATACACATTTTAATTTAATTACAGTAATTATAGCCTTCACCACTTTAATATTTGTGTCAGTGGCCTTCAACATGCATTTTAAATGTATCTGAAACCAGCAATAACACATTTGCAGATGGACATTTTGTTTGTACTCTCATGGCGGAAAAGGACAGCGTGTTAAAACATTTCACAGTGTGAACTTGGGGCCGCCTCTCATCCAAAATCCTGCAGTTCTATCACATCAGCCGACCGTATTACTATCATCTGAATCATTAAGCCAAATTAATGATGCATAATATTCAGTGTGCCTCTCTGTCCAAGGTTCTTTCTTGTGGAGGTTAAACTCTTCGAATACTGTGTGTGTGTGTGTATGTATGTATGTGTGTGCAAGTTTAAAAGGAAAAAAAGTGGTCATATCATGGATGGGGTTTATTAGATATTAACCCTAGGAAAGGGCTGATCTTAATTATATCTATCAAAGCAGTTCAAAGGATTTCTTTTTTTTTTTTTTTTTTATCTTTTGGCTTGCCTTGGCCGATAGCTACTTTGTCACTGGTCTTGTCTGTAAGGCAGTGTATATGACTATGTATTTATCTATGTATCTGGTTATGATTTTACATTGACATATATACTCAAGTGACCTCATTAGTGGTGCAGTTACCACTTATCAGAGAGACTGCCTTGTAAGAGATGTAGGACCCAGCGCTTCGTCTTTGTATCACCAGCACAGTTAACTTTGGAAATGCCCCTTTAGATTCATGTCTCAGTTCGCTTTGCGAGTCAAGGTCATGTCAATGATAGATTGGACGGTGTTCTTGTGCCTGAATTTAGCCCCTTTATCTCTTTAAATCACTGCCTTAAGGCTCCAAATTGAGAAAACAGCCAGGGTCTCATTTCCAAAACCATCTGAGCATAATAAGTATGAGCTGTCCAATGGCATTTATGTGTCGATCTGCTGGAGTGCAGAGATGGAGTGCAGGCGCCGCCAAGGACCCATTATTTCAGACCCCCACAGTTTCAGGGAATTGCAAAGGTGCCTCTCCACATACCTCAGCACATTTTCATTTGCTGCATTATCATAAATGTGTGTTTTAACCCATTTGTGCTGTTTTACTAGATTTCATGTATGTAAACATGTTCAATGATATATTCAGTTAATGGTATAGTTTCATTTCGATTTTTACATGTATGCATGTTTGTCATTTGCAGTGTTGAATGTATAATTTCTAAAAACACCTTTATTGCATCCAATATTGGCTGGCAAAATAAAGCATGCTCAGTCTTAAGGTTGGTCATTCATATATGAAGCAGTATGGCACCAATTTGGTACCTGTACCCTACAGTACCTTTTTTCTGTACTTTACTCTCTGTAATAACAAAAATTGAATTTCAGTTGTTCCTATGACACTCAGCCTGTCAGTCTGTTAGCAGGGTATGTAATGCCGTCATATACGTCTGCACATGTGATATCCATCTGTTATGTTGTTGCTGTTTCTCCCACATTGCTTGCATGCTGTAACATTTCCCTGTCTATGTTGTACAATTCATGCACTATTAGTTTCTTACTAAAATGGGTTAGGGTTAGGGGGTTGGGGTGTGTGTGCTAACATTAGCTGCGGCTACTGCTGGAGACTTTGCTTTCAGTCTATCAAACACGGTTCACTCTTCAGCTTTAAGATATACTTTGTGTTTGACTAAGTGTTTCCTCAGGTTAGATATGTTGCCCTGGCCAGCTTTGCATTTCGCATTACAAATAGTGCACTGAGTGATGTCTGCGTCAAAGTTTGAAGAGTGCAACCACACTACTATGTTCTCCATGTTTCCCTGACATCCAATTCATTCTTAGTGGGAAACCTCCTAATGTTGTCTTTAGTTGTAACGCCAGAAAAGATATTTGAGATGTGAAGTCTCCTGTCAATGTCTTTAAGAAATATTTTACATTTTACAGATTTTCTGGTAGTGCTTTTTTCACCACATGCATAAACAGCTCAGTCTCACTCCCATCTCCTCAAATACCAGCGAAATGTCACTGCCCCTCAGCTTTTCAGGCGACTTCAGTGTAAACCCATCCACAGCCGCATAAGAAGACGTGGGTGGTTGATGTTGTATAAAGACGGAGAAAGTCCACACATGAAGGAGGTGGAGTGGACGGATGGTTCAAACAAACTCAGGACTTTCAATGAGGAGAATGGAAACCCAAAACACAATTAAAAAGTTGTAAGGCACATAGGTTATGTGACTTTCATTTTGCAAGCTGCTTCAGTGACAACACATGAAGAACCTAGCATAAAGTTGTTATGGTAACCCCAAACATGGTCTTGTGCCTAACCCTAAACCTAAACCAAACCAAACTGTGACCCTTTCATGGCATTAAACATGTCAACAGCTTTCTGACTGCATCAGATGCTGCAAATAAAGGGTGACTTCTGTTCAGCTGCTGAGAGCTGGTGACAAATTATGCGATTGACATAAATGTCACTCTTTCTTCACCTTTTTGCATCTTCGGTCAGGCCTCCGCTACTTACTTTACGCTTCACCGTCCAGCGAATATTGCCTTAGCTCAGTAGTGTGATAACTGTGTTAGGATGAAAAGCCAAGAATAATTCGTAGCACAAAATATTACATCAGTTCTGATATCAACAGCGGGACTTTATATAAATATCTGAATCTATGTGTCTGCTCTATTTCAAAATAAAAGTGAAAATCTCCTCACCTTTTTTCGGCAAGTCAAGTCCTTTTATCTATTTTATCATCTTCCATTTCTAGTAAGGGTTGAGAAATCTTTTTCCATTATCCATGGATAGACTGTTACAATACTAACAACCTTAGATATAATCTTGGATGTATTTCTTATCCCCTGACAAGTCATAATGCCTCCTTGAACATCAATTTAACTTAAGATTTTGCTCAGTTTTCATTATAAGTCAAATTGTTCTGTGGGTTACAAAGATATATTGTTATAAAGCCTGATACAAAATGTCTCACACATGAAAAATGGTTGTGTTAATGAGCACAACGTAGGCTGCAGCACTCCAACACAAAGAAAGTTATGATCTGTTCTCTTTGGCTGCTGCAAAGGCTTTGACCCACTCTTTGTTTATCCCATCGCTGTACATGATTCCCACCTCGCCTTGTCTCACACCAGTGGGTTCTTCATGTTACTAATGACAGGCCTGGCCTAAGAGAGGGTACTTAACCAACAACTGGCATTTGGCACTGTTTTATCATTAGACACGCATGTCTCTAAAATGCAAGCTCCAAGGAGCAGAATAATTATACAAACCAATTCTCGCTGTTGTTAATTAGTCTGATCTAAGGCTGGGTTGAAGTGTCACCATTGCAGGTTGGAAGATGCAACTTCCTGGTGGAGGTTGATGGAGAATCTCAGCATGCTACTAAAAAGCCGGTAAGTGCTTCTACAAGCCCATATGCTTCCTGAAACCACGTCTGACTCATCATTGTCAAAACCACTTTGCAGGTGCATGTTTTGTCTGGTCTCATGTGGGGCTTGGTGCTGAAAACTTGGCGTTCAAATGGAGAGAAGATGCAACGTTTTGAACAGCGAGGATACGATTGTTTGATGTTAAAGTATTATAGTTTTGTTATATTTCCTTAAATTGTTTATTTACAATTACAGCCAGTGCACAGATAAATTATGAAGTGTTTAAAGAGACCATTCACCCCAGAATCAAAAATACATATTTTTCCCCTGGCCTGTAGTGCTATTTATCCATCTAGATTTTATGTGTTTGTTTGTCTGAGTTGCAGGGTTTTTGAGATATTGGCTGTAGAAATGTCTGCCTTCTGTCCAGTATAATGGAACTAAATGGCACAGGTCCTGTGTTGCTCCAAGCACCAACAAATACATTTGAAAAATTCAAAACCAGCGTCTCTTTCCAAAAATCTTTACCTGGTTGCTCAAGATAAGTCACAGACCTTGTTTTGAGCAGTTCCACTACTTCATTACATTTAATATTTGGGAGAATATAGTTCTACAGCAGAAAGAAAGCATGGCCTACATGGAGCTGCTCACAACAAGGTCTGTGGATTATTTTGAGCAACCGGGTCCTGATTTTTGGAAAGGGACATTGCTGTTGAATTTTTCAAATGTACTTTTTTGGTCCTCGGAGCAACACAAGGACTTGTGCCATTTAGTCCCATCACATTTAAGAGAAGGCAGACATCCGCACAGCTAATATCTCCAAAACTAGGCAGCTCACACCAAAACAGTGTAGATGGATTAATAGAACTGTCCCTTTAATTCATGACTATGAGAAGTAATGTGACTTAAGATGACTAATAGGCCTAAAATTGCTTCAAGGAAACTTTATATAGAGGACCAAATATGACCATAAATATAAACATTTCTTTATTGTGATTTGTTTTATATTTATTAGAATTTAAAGACTAACTTTAATATTTCTCAGTCTGGCACAATTTTCCCTATCACTAACTGGTTGAAATAATTCATCTGATAAATGACCTTCTTCTCACTCCTGTTCCAACACTTTTACATCTGTGCGAATTTTATTTTGTTTCTGGGAATTTGTAATGACACACATCTTAGCATCTCAAAAGTCAATGTTTTTGTAAATGGAGTCTGGCAGATTTGGCAAAAGTGATAAATCAGCTGTTTCTTGGTAACTAAAAAAGACCTTACTCTTTAATAAAATGTTTTCTCTCTGTAGGAATCCTTTGCTTAATGTTGTCACACACTGAGACTTGAGATAATAACCTGAGCCTGTCAGTGGCAAAAACAAGCACTTTTACAAGCTTTGTTTAATATGCTATCATAAAATAATTGTTGCTTGATCATAAAGAAAACAGTTATGTGTGTTATGTTGCAAAAATATAATAATTGTTATGACAAGTTCACAAAATCAAAAACTGTACTCTTACTATGACAAAACGATTATTTTGGGCATCTTAAGTAAACAAGTTTGTTATGCTTATCATAAAATTTGTGATCATTAGAAAACAAAATAAATATTTGGGCTGCAACTGATGATTATTTTCGCCACTTATACAATCAATTCTTTGGTCTACAAAATCTAAGAAAATTGTGAAATTTGGCAGTAATAATTTGCACAGAGGTGTAAACAGACTTTTATCGATCAATAAACAATCCAAAAACAAAACATAATCAGTTGACAATGATATAAAACAGAGTAAAGGAGTGAACCCTGCTTGAAAACTGCTTGCTGAAAGAACTTGATTAATTGAATATAAAAAAAAGCAAAATATTGTTTTTTTTCTGTCAATCAACTATTTTAATTGACCATTGTTTGAGCTTTTTAAACTTTATTTGTACTTTAATATTGATCACCGTGCAGTATTTCCTTTGGAACATTCTGTGAGATGTCAGTGATACCAGACGTATTTTGGATTTTGACTCATTCTCGGTTCCTTTACATAATATGAAGAGTGTCATTTTGTGTTCATTCATATTAGGCATCAGAACGGCAGCCTTGGAACACTTTGTCCTGCCCACCTTTGTTTGATTATGAATTCAAAGCCTTAGTAGCTGAGCTGGTGTTATGATAATGCATGGCACCCCTCTGCGATATACAAAATTGGTTTTGACAACAGGCTAGCTGTTAGATTCACACTGCCCTCAGACCATAGATTTAACATATAACACACATCACACAGACTCCTCTCCCCTGGTAAGAGTGGAGGAGGGATGAAGGGGGTGGATGGGGGGGGGTGTAACTATTCCTGAAAGATGTGAGTGACCAAGAAATTCATAAAACACTGTCGTTTTCCCTGACACATACACTCGCTCGCTTCTCCCTGCGGATCTCCCCTCTAGTTGAGGGAAATGTGCCCTTGACAGTCCTAACGTCAGCTGTGATTTTGTCACTCAGTGGGCGAAATACATTGTGGTGCTGCAGACCTCTCGGATGCTAATAACTAGAGGGGGCAGTCTACCCTCCCGATAACTCTACAGTCTAGTGAGAGTCACCAGCTCTTTAACAGCGTTAACAAAGAAACGTGCAGTGTTTCAGGTGAAAAGTTGTAAATAATTGTTACAGTAGGCTCCTGTACATCCAACTCTCATGACATTATCTGTTATAGGCCTCATACAGAATCTTAACTAGCTCATTATTTTTGCAGGTTACAGTGAGTTTCCTTTTTTTAGTTACCAACAGCGGCTCACTGAAGAAAATTAAAGCAACGGCTCTCGAGTGCATACACAAATGAGGTTGCTGACATCGGTGGAAGGGGGTGTCTACTTCACTGAGCGGCAGAGGTGAATCAACAGATTTGGCTCCTAATCGAAGACTGAAAAAAGACAGACGTATACAGACACACCAACCTGTGAGAGGACATCAGTAATGGGCTCACATTTTCCTAATCTCCTTTGATGGATTCAGGCCATGATTTTCATTTAGTCCAAAAGAGATAACCAAACTGTCAGCTGTGCTGCTGCTTTGCTTTAATCTCCGCCTGCAGCCAATAATCACCCTGCAACCCGCAACCCTTTGTCAATTGTTAATCTTGTATTGAAGACATTTAGATGCCAGGATGGTATTCTGCATCCTAGGATAATCCAGGAGGCCACTGAGGAGAAGCAAATTGGATTCATTATTAAATTTTACATTATTAAAAAGACAAATGAATTGAGTTCTCAAAAGTATTTGTGGAATCAATTTAAAAATATTCATTAACATGCAGATGCATACAACATCTCCTGCAGACTGACACAAAGATCAGCCATCTATGCACTTTAAAGACTGAGACAATCCTCACTGTTTACTGTGGTAGATTATAGCTATTTATCTTAAATACATTTAACACATGGTTTTGTGAGTGAATTGTGACGACACGTATTAATTATTTCAATTCAAATGGCTTTTTAAATGACAGCATACAATGTGTGTTGTTAAAGTGATGGATCCCACATATTGCTATAATTTATGAACATAAAACAACAATGTTAATTTTTATATTTGCAGTAGTCAAAGTCTTTTGACTAAAACACAGTTTAGTTTAGTCACCTGAATTGATTTGGTCTAATATTATTTAACTAAATGTACAGTACATTTAGTCAAATTACTGCATATAAAAGTAATAAGTAAAGCAACGATTTCATTACTATTAAATGTCTGCTTTAATTCTCCTATTAATGCACACATAGCTGCAGTATATTCTTTTAATGTAGTTGTATTAGTTTTGAAACAACTGTCAATTTTTTTTTTATCATTGCACCCATTATTACTGACAGGAGTTATTAACACTTCTGACCATTAGAGGGCAGCAACAACTACTGTTCCAACATGTAAGTTACACTTTTATTGCATTTGGTTTGGACAGTAGGATTTATTAAGAGAAGAACACAGATGGTGCTGTATATACATGTTAACCATGCCTTGCTATAGTAGTTAATAAATAATTACACATCAAATTGAGAAGAGTTAATTTTTTGTTGTTAGTGAAATTTGAGCAAATGCAGAGTTAATTATACACTAGATAGAGTCAAATCCCGTATATTGAACTCTCAGGGCCTTATATTACACTCAGCGTAAAGCCGTCATGCTGGCGGCACAGGTGGATTTGCTATCTTACACTGGCACAGTTGCCGTTTTTGCCACGTCTGCAAGATAGCAAATTAGCTTGCACCTGGTCTGTAAGGCCATGAGCGGGAGGGAGGTCTAAAAATGAAGGCAAAATGAAGGTGTGGCCGGGCACATTTGCTATCTTATGCTTGGCGCATTGGAGTAAAAACTATTTGTGCCTTAGATCCGTTAAAACCCGGTCAAAGTGCAAAGTCTGTGGTGCAATTGGTCTGCACAAGATAGCACCCAGCTTGTTCGGCCGAAACACACACACACGTCTCCACGATGACAAAACACCTTCATTTATGAATAAAGTCCTTCATTTATGTGAAGTCTTTTCCCCATACAGGAGTGTGGATTAGTAAAGTTTCCTCTGAACATATTTTCTATCAGCAGTAAAATGTAAATATTGAAGTTTAAAGCGTGTGGGTGTGTGTGTGTCTCGCGTTTGGCTGAGGTGTGCACACACGTCTCCAAAATTAATAAAAGCCTTTCATTTATGTTAAACAGTGTAGCTGCATATGTGTGAGTAAAATTATTCTCACTAATAAGGAATCAGGAATTATTATTATAGCAATAATTCCAATAAATCTTAACAGACCTACAAAGTGCGCATGGGACAGTTCATTTATTGTTTTGTTTTTTTGCGGTTGTTCATGTAAAATAAACTATTTATACATGAAGCTGCTTTGGAGACATCCTGCTGTCTTCATATATTGCCCACTGTCACACTTTCACTTCTCGAACCAGAAGATCTTTCTCCTTGCTTGAAAATCTCTTCTCTTTGTTCTCCCCAAGTAACCCTGCCGTCATGCTGCCACTGCTTGCGCTCCTGGTGCACCTGATTCTTAAAGCAGCCAACTTTAATCAGGAAATTAATCAGGGCACATGGGCACACCTGATAGGTGTATCCCACTGTGCGCTGCTAGCACAAGGGGCGGGACAGGGCAAGATACCCCGGCACACCTGGTGCAAGCTGGCAAAGGTGGATTTGGACACCTCTCGAATAAATTAAATCCATTGGACTTCTCACTTGGACTTCTCATACACAGAGCCTTACTCTTCAATTAACCATGCCCCTCAACTGAAGCCAGAATTTCCGTTACTGAATCTGCTTACGATGCTTTGACCTTGTTTTTTTTCACTTTTCAGTAAGTGCATAAAATTTGCTTGATCAGGCGAGTGAAATGCCTCGATTTACTTGCCCAACATGGCATTTTACTTGACCAACCCTTATTGTTGAGCCCTGACATCTTAATTTGTTTTTTATTTAGATATTGTCTGGTTTTCATCCGTGAAAATTTTGGAAAAAACTATGACAGAAATGATTTGTCAATGAAATAAACACCGTTTGCTACACGTGTGCCATACTTTATATTGATTTTAAATGACAATAATTATTTGCAACGTGTGTTTCTATGTTATGTGATAATGATAAAAAAAAGTTGAAATGAAACTTTTCTGCACAAATGTCATTGTACTGCTGAAACACCCAGTAGGATTTGAATGATTCTTGACATTCACAGATAAAAATCGCTCGCTATCCTAAAAGTGCAGTCCATGTGCTTCAGTTAATGGAACAACAGTCGGTGGTTAAAATGAATCAAACAGAGATTGATTGGAGGGTCACTCCTGGCAATTTCGTAGGTGATTACATTATCAGAGGCCTTCACATTTAAATGAAAAATCTTAAATAACTTCCCATTTGCTATTTGCCTTCACTGTGGAGCATACAACACAGGATATGCCGCGGCATGCTCAAACAGAAGAAAGGCAAAGGAGCCTGATTAAAGTTTATCTTTCAGGGCAATAAGTCTACTGGCATTCATTATTGCTTGTCAGATTGTAAATGGTCTCTGGGAAAGATATTATGCAAGCTCACACACGTATGTTAAAGGGAATGATTTAGTCACGCTGTCCAACCATGCTCTAACCTGTTTGTCCCTGAGTGTGTCAATGATCAGTCAGACTGGAGACAACATCTAACAGGGGGGTGCAATAAAACATTACACATAGTCGCTGTCTGCAAGATGTGCCGTGCATCACATATTTGTGTGTTTTATTCATGAGAGGAAATTAAATAATCTCTCTGTAAATTGGGGAAGCTTCACAGAATTAAGTACCCATCCCCAATGACCCTAAAACAATTATTTTGGAGAAATTTATACCAAAAGGCCGGTGGCTTTATTATGGCAGGATTACCTTTGTCAAATTATTAGAAAGTGCAAAGGGAATTTTACACATGGATGTCACCAAAGAGTGAAAGTCACACCAGCGCAGTGTAATACTCGTCTCTAAATGCGGTGTGGGTGTACAAAATATGTTATAAATTGGCAAGGTTTCTGTGTCCAGAGAAAGTTGAAAGGTGTCGAATGGTCAGCTACAGTGTACCTAATACAAGTCAGCATGACACCAAGAATATTGGTTCCATGTTCTAGTCTTTCAGAAATGTCATGGTTATTGTGCACTTGATACCTTACATTATTTTTTATAAGAAAGGGAGAATTGCCAATTGTTTTCTGAAAAGAATTGAGATGAACCAGTGCAGCTTCACCTCGGCTTTCTGACAAATGCCTCTCTCCTGCTTGGTAATAGTCAAATAAGATGTATATTAGAGGGGCTTGGCGTCTTTGCTACGTAATGCGTGATGTGGGAGGTAACACAGCTCAGTGTTGCAGTAGCAGCTTGTAGTCAGAGCTGGGCGGCCAACCATGGGCAGCTGCTGTCAAACCCTCTGTGTTGACAGAGAAACACTGGAAACACAGAGAAGCATTGGAGGAGGAGCTTTGACAGCCACTAGAGGCACATTTATGGCCCTTTTTGAATAAGTTTCTGTGTTGTAGTTGTGTTGTAGCTAGCCAAGCTAACGCTGGTAGTTCAGAGAGGCTGAGAGGCTCGGTGTGTGTTTGTCTGTTTTTTTTATTATGGTATCATTATCGAGGGAAAGAATGCAGTCTTTTGGTGCATGCAGAGCTATCAGAGGTATAAGGGGTGAAAAGTAGAGGGTGAGCAAAAAATATAGCATAAACTCTTGTGAATGAGGAGTCTTGATCATCATGTATTTGAAAATGAGCGCTATTCACAGACTTCCACTCAAGAATAGAAGGTAAGCTACCCAGCAATGATTAGAGGACGTTCTTTTTATTTATTTATTTAAATTTGAGATGTAGATTTGTCCCAAATGGATGACTGAGCATTGGCCTTGCAAGGCTCAGGATGATTTAACTCTGTAGTTTGCATTTTGAGCCATTTTCAACAAATGAAATGCTGATTATTATAAATGTATTAAGAAATGTCAATACTAAAACTGGACGTTGACATGTTTCATCACAGTACAGTCATACAATTGAGTGTTTGAGTGTGCAGTAACTCTTTAAAATATTTCCATGCAAGCAGGACTTGGCAACGTGTAAACTGGTAAACTGAATGCTGCAACCACCCTGTATTTCTCATCACTTCTGAGACCAAGTGGATTGTTCTGACAGTCAAACCATAGCATGTTAAATTAAACACATATAGGTCAGTTTGCAAAGGGACATCTAAGATTAGTTAGTAAAAAGTACATATTTGTTGGTACTTGATCTGATACGGGACTGTAGTTTTGTTTTCTTGCCTGTTGTTGCCTGCTTCCACTATAAATCAATTTCTCAAAAACAGTTGCAAACCCCTTTCGCATGTGACCGGGGAACAGGATACAAATGCCCTTTATTTTACTCATTCTACTGTGATTAGATTCATAGTGATTTTCTCCCTGTTGCACTGTGCTTTGTTGGGTGTCATATACAGCATAAACAACATACTGTAGCAGTGACAGCAGTGATAAAAAAAAAGTGGTGCACTCAACCTCCTCCTTTGCTGTTGTTGAGTAAAATAGTGAATGTAAGCTCCCTGATTATCTGAGCTGACAACAAATAAGGACCAAGAATCAAAAAGGCTCTAATCTCAGTAGCATCCAGAGGGCACATTACGAATGTGTTAATAATCTGTGTGCTTGCATCATTGCTCAGACAACTAATGTACAATAAATGCATCAAAGAGTAGCACAGCTGGAACACACATATCCCAGCTGGTCATTGGCAGTGTGCACAGTGACCCTTAAAGATTAGATTTGAAATAACACGTTTTCTTGCTGTGCAAACATACGTCGCTCTGCTTCGTTCTTTCTGGAGGGAAGAAATTCTAAAATCCAACCTGGCCTGAGCTGACTGGTTTTGATTAGCTGTGTCGTCTGAGAAAAGAGAGCTCCTAGAGTGCAGCTGCTCAATAAAACCTCATTGTCCCCAGGAACATAATGTTGAAGTTTACCCAGCACTCTCTCTCATAGATTTCTGTAATATAATACATGTGACAGCACACACATCATATTTTGCCTCAGGAAGTGACTCATGCATGTCTTTCAAAGAGAGTTGTGCTTTGAACTTGTTTATTATGTTGCCTTGTGTGCTCCTGCCGTACAAGCTTGGGACCAGCTTGCGATTAGTCTTGCGGACGCAGGAGTGCAAGACCCTGCTGAAGACCCTGGAGCAAGTCAATAAAACATACAAACAACAGGTCCGTGCTCTGATTATCGCTCCCCTGACTTTCGGGGCATACAGTACAACATGCTGGACAAATGTTTTGGTAAACATTCAGAGCCAAAATGTCAGAACTGTGGTCACAACATGCTGTAAAAAGCTGCACCTACAAATTTAGTATTTTCTACTTTGAAGGCAAAAAGGAATTTAGTTTGACACTGAATGCAATACAAGGATTTGACCGCAACATCGGGCCATCTACTTTAGAGTGTTTAATACAAGGCCTTAGATATCCATGAGGCATCATGCAGGTATTATTTGACTCAGTGCATGTATTTAAATGTGACTTTCAGGCCAACAAAAACTAAATAAATGAAAGAGTTTTGGGTATTTATCAGTGCTAATACAACACCTCCTTTTGGGGAACATTGATTTCTCACATATTTAACAAAATACATCCAACTGCTCCAAGCATTTATGGTAAAAATGACCTTAGCCTTAAGTAAGGAAAGTTTCCCAGTTTGGTCAAAGAATAAGTAAACAAACCAAGAATTTATCCAAGTATTCAATACTGACTTTGACACCACTGTGCTACTTTTTGGTTTATACTTTCAGGTTCAACACAGGTTATAAAATGGATAGTTCCTGTCCTTCATTATGATTTGGAGCCTTTGTAAATTAGAGAGGAGACCCTTTTGTTGACAATCATCCCAAACATCCCATCATAATACATCCCAATCATTAGCAGAGACAGATTTCCAGGAAATTAAGCACTGAATCCAAACGCCCGAGGGTCTTGTCAACAAAGACCGGTTTGATGTGCGGCTGCATATGGACGCGGAGCTCAGGAGGGCAACCGCCAACTGAAGCCTGAATCATTCATCCACTCAATACGAAATAGAAGTACGCCAATGCATCCACACAAAACTACAAAGATTCGAGTGAAAGAAATAAAGAGAGATGAGGGATTTATGCTTGAGCAGCCAGGGAACATGCTGTGGTTCAATCCACTGGCCTTTTATCAGTACTCAGAGTGGACAAACTTCAAAAAATCTATGATAAGTTAATAATATAACTTTACTAACTTGAATTGTTTTTACTGTTGGACTATTACGCCCACCTTCCTTTAGTTATGTTCTCAGTTGCCAGCAATTTAATCTTTGTTACAGTCTAGCTTGGTTAAGTTACTGTAATAATGATATTGCTGGCAAGTGACAATAGCATGGGGAAAGTCAGCATAATAACTAATGGTTTCACACCTCGCACCTGTTCTGGAATCACTGGAAACCATGGTGTCTTGGGGCTCCTTTAGTATCTGTCTACCATGATTTAAAGTTGAGATGAAATAAATAATGAAAATGAAAAAAAACAAGACAAAAACAACTTTTTTGCAGGCGCAGTAGAACAGTTATTAGCACTTTTGCCTCATAGCAAGACAGTCATCGGGTTTGCGCTTTTTCTTTTTGTCACGCTGAAAAAATTACCTTTTTTTAAAAGTCTTCTAGATTACATCACCACTTATATTATAGATGAATGTAACAATATATGCCAAAAAATACAAAAAAGCCTAAAAGTTTTCCTTTTCAAAATTCAATCATGTCTTCTTCTTGAAAAACAAAATATGACATGTGCTTAGATAGGCTTCATCCAACCAGTAATGTCATGACATCACTCACATCGCTTAAATGACTCATGAATACATCACGATATGGAAACTAGATACTGATGAAATGCTGTTTCATCCGGACTTCATCACCAGACAGGATATGATATTTTCTTATGTGATTCGTTCTTAGGCAACAGCAGAGTCTACAAACACCATGAAGCAAACTTTTGCACATTTTAGTGCCGACACATATTTCTGCAAATAATTAGGTTTTGTGTTTTCTTCAATTTTTCATTTTAGAGGGGATTTAAATTAATTAATATTTAGAGAATTCATTTTATTTTATTTTTTTTAGGAATTTTCAGTATTTTACAAAGCATTATGGTCTTTTAGGATAATTAATTAATTTGACTTTGCAGTGTGATTATTTAAAGCTAACAAATAAGAAACACATCAATTAAAAAAGTCAAACAGGTTTAAGTGCATCTTTTTTTATTTGTATTTATTCCTGGGGTTGTTCAGGATGCATTCTGCCTCCGAGGGTGGGTTCCTCCGTGGGAGTTTATCTGATGAAAATAAAACCATTGATTATGTAGTGTTTGGTTTACACTGCAAAAGCAAATGTTTAAATTATGAATACAAAATTTTTCATTAAAATGATCACCTGCCTTTATATTTTACACACTGTTTAAATGTGTCAGCTTGATAATGGTTTGACTGCTTTTAAATAAAATGTACCATCAAATTGTACTGATTCTGAGAAAAACAATTTACCATCTGATTCTGAGAGAGGAGATGTCCATAGAATTAAAACGACTGAGCACTGCACCGTCTTTAGATTTTCATCTGGGAATCACTGACTTCTCTCTCCACTTTTCTGTGTGTGATTTCTCTGTGTGCACAGCCCTGCAGTCTCATGTCCTTATATGCAGATTGATAGGGAGTTTCCCTATAGTACTTATGAGGACAATGCCATTCATGATTCTAGTATCACACCAAGGCACAGGAACAATTCTGAAGAACACCCTCTTAAAATTAAATGAAATGAAATTTCTCCTCTGAACTTGAATTTAAGAAAAAAACAAAAACAAAAAAAACCTTACAAATATATTCCTGAATGAGGCTCGATTTCCAGTTCTTAGAGAGGTTTCCATTAAACTTCATGGTCATTTTGGAGGATATAGTTTGTAGTGTAGTCTAATTCATGTAATGATGGTATCATGAAAGTAACAGAATTATACATCTGTACAGCACACATTTTCAAAAAATAATGTCCCAATACATGTCTAATGTGTCTGATATTAGGTTGAGATACAGTTGAACTACATCCCAAGGAGGTTGTGGTAACAATTGATGTGACGCTCTTGCCATGATTAAAAAAAAATGTCCTTATCTCTCTTTAGAAAAAGATCAAATGTAAGATTCATGTCATACTCCATCTACTGTATTTTCTTGCAGTATCAAATCCAGGCTGTGATCAGGTTCAACCCTGCTTTCAAAGAAGCCAAGACTCAGTCCTTGTGAGCTGCTGGTCTCATGGGATAGAAATTTGTGGTTGGAGTAAAGCCTAGGGATTAGCGTGAGGTTAGGGTTACCTATAGACATATACCTATAGGTCCCAGCCATGGACAGAAAGCTGAAGGATCCAGAGACCAGTGCTGAAGCTGAGGAACCGCCCTCCTTTCAGCCCACCTAACAAAGTAAGAATAAAATAAAAGATAGAAGTGTGAAATCATAAAATGATTATTTTATACTACAGTATGTTTGGTTCAAATGTAAGGCAAATGTGCTCCAAGCAGAAGGGCCGTACAATATGTTTAAATATATTTTAAATTCAAACATCTCTGAACTGCACAAGGCTTCTCACAAAGAGGCATGAAGGCAGAAAAATAATGCTTTTTTTTTTATCAAAGCACTGTGTAGAAACACTGGAAACTTTTTACCCGGCAGCCTCCGTCTGTACTATGTTAGCATCTAAACAATGAAACCCATTTGCTATTACTGTAGAAATAACCTTTGAAACTTAAACAAACTAACATCTCTGAGTGTACTACGCCCTTGTTCCTACAGCTTGCAATGTTCCACAAAGACAGCCGTATGAGATTTGAATAGGGTACACTGACTGTCTTCCTCGATATCTTGTAGGAACCCATGTACAGTGCCAGAATTTAAATCAGTTCATGAATATGGAACGGTCCAGTTGGAATTTCCGTACGGTAAAGCAGCTTGTCACTCAGAACGTCAGCATCAACTTTTGCCCTCACAAGCCTGAAATACAAAATTCAGAGACTATGATAAATCTGGCAGGCCCGGCTCGCTGACAGCTATGTGGGGCTCCAGAAGAATGACCTGCTAACTGTGTACTGCATGTATAGGGGGTTCTGATCCACTGCCCCTCAGACAGAAGACAGAGACACACGCAGACAAGGGAATTGGGAGGGTCTACATGCGAATACAACAAACCAAGCATGCGTTCAACTGCATCCCTTGGGCTTGGAGGTTGTCAATGGGCTTGTTTTCCACCCTTCAGGACTGTAGTTTACTTTTCAAGATTAGAGAGGAGTAAAATGGTGCACATAGAAGAGGAAAGTTGTATTTTTTGGGGTTGGATTTTAATGTGTCAACTACAATTTCTCTCAGTTTGATTCTCCCTTTTTAGTTCCAGGAATAAAACTGGCATTGAAGGAACATCCTTGATTTCGACTTTGAACCTTTTCCAAGGGCAGATGATATCAAAACTCCAGTATGCTATGGCTTAACTAAGAACTTCAAGCAATGATCACTTTCTCTCAGAGATACTGCTTTAACAAGATAAGCCATGACGTGATCGCACAGAGTGAAACTACAGCGCTTCCTTCTCTTCGTCTAATGCAGATTATTGTATTTCTGGTTGAGACTGTCATAATAATTCCTCATGTCAATAAGATTACATTATGCAGCTGATCCAAGTTGATCCAGAAATCCTAATCCCAAAAACCCAAGAATACTCGCTTTCTAACACCCCCAATCTTCTTAGAAGTAGTCTAGCCTACATCCGGGGCTGTTACAGGGCTGTGGTTGTGGGAAAGCCAGTGGCTGACTTCTCCCCAGTCTGGTGGTGGTGGTGGTGGGGGTGGGGGGGGGGTCAAAGCATGTTCAGCCATTACGTATTCTGCGCCCATCTGTACCCCAATAATTAGACTCATTCCACACCCTGCGAACTCACGGTGACCTGTTTTTGCAGAGGGAATCAAGGCTGTAGGTTGTTCTTGGGATATATCCAATCCAATTGAGTGGATGAGAAGTGACAGAGGCATAAAAGCCCAGAGAGCCATGCTGCAGATTCTGAACACGTAATTAGCCCTGTCCCAGGAGGACGTGCGGTGAGTCTGCTTATTCCAGACCATACATTAGCAATGACATCCTTCTCCAAGTGGACAGGATAAAAAAAAATGAACATTCCTTTACGGAAGGGGGAAAAAATATAAAATAATTAGTGCATATTAGCATGAAATTCAGTTCTTAGAGCCATAAAACTGAGCGAAGTTGATATGGACGGTTTTGTTTGATTTTTTGTTTCCACAGCGTTCCTCCATAAAGTGGAAAATGGTGTCTGTGCTTAGCCCCCCAAAAAATGTGAAGAGCATAACAGATTGATTAACTGAGTGAAATTAAATCATTGCCACAGGTTTGACAGCAAGCTTACCTCAGAGATATGGCTCATTCTAAAAGCAATCAATCCTTAATTGTTCCACTCCATGAACACATAACAAAAAAAGAAGTGCAGATTAGCATGGCAGCAACAATGATTATGTTTTCATTAATTTTCTTTCATAAAACTATCTGCTTAATTAAAATGACTGGGGTTTCTTTGCCAATCAGCCTTTCTGAAAAAAAAAACAACAAAACATTTTCTCCCTGTGGTTGTTTATGTCCACTGTATGTTATGTGTTTTCCAATGTGACTTTATTTGAAAGAGACTGAAGTGGTCTTTAATTTGTGATTGTGTCTCATTGCTCACTTAGCTATTTGTAATCTCTTTAACCTGTTGTACTGTGATCAGAAGGCTGTTTCTTTCTTACAGCTGAGGCTTTGGCCAAGCTGGGGAAGCATCTCTCAGTTGGAGATTATCCTTTACCCTTGAGTGGGATTCTTCACTGGAGGGATTCAAAGACGGGGCTTGAGGGACACAGATTTCCATCTCGTTTTCGGCTCTCCTCTGCCCCCTTCTCTCCCTCGCTTTCTCTCAATTTTGTCTCACTTCCTCTCAATGTTGACTGTGAAACATTATCCAACCCATACTGTGTATGTGAATATGTTTAAAAAGGTACATCTTTAATAATGCATATTAACTGCTCATTGAAAACCAGCACACGGTAGAATTGTACTGTATATACAGAATTCGGCTTAAATCAAAGAGCTCTTAATGCATGAGCCGTATCTCATTTACATACTCGTTTGGGTCAATGCCATTGAGAAATCCAGGCTGTCTGCCAATTCACAGCAAGCAGGAATCTGTTTTAGTGCGAGTTAAGGTGTGAGTGAAAGCAAGGGTATCAATGTGAACAGCAAGATATGCTTTAGCGTTCCAAAATAATCTCCCTCAAACTACTGGAAAGTTCAACACTGCCACAATGTCGCAGAAAAGCCATACGGTACAAAGCGTGCACGTTCTTTTTTTCTCCTGTTCATGCTAGTTCTCATTGCCTGACGGCAGTTGTCAAGGTTGTCTCTTGTGTTGATGCTAATGCTAATCCTGGGCGTCAAACAAATTCAACTTACCGTCCACTGTACAGAGGGAGAACTAAGTATATTATCTCTCGACACAAACGGAGGTGTCACAGCGTTCATCAGTGTGAGCCCTGCTTAAATATTCAGTTCCTTCCCTGCACATAGGGAGGCTCGTTTGATGTTTACGGTAGAGATTTCATGTCATGAGCAGAGTATCAGAGGAAAGGTTGGCTGTAGGTAGAGCATAATAATAGGCAGTATTGATTATGATCACATATTGGTGGCGGTTTAAAAGACAGCATAAGCATTATTTTTTTTTCTGCAGCAAAGACATCCAAAGATAGGAAAAAAAGTATACATGATTCTCAAATAGTCTGGGCTTCACGCAGCAGGGAGCTGAAGATGCAAGACTTGCAGACATACAAAGAAAATGCAGCAGCCATGTGTGCGCTCTCACAAGACTCCAGTTTGCTTCTGAAGCCATTTTTAATGTGCATCAATCTGTGCAATCTCCAAAAAAGTCCATCTCATCAAGCAAAAAAGATGAATAAATGAGTGTGTCTGACAGAGCAGTCATAGTCAAGATCAAAGGAGAAGGAGATAATTAACAGCAGACTAATTGGTAACCACCCCAAGTTTTCATCAGATATGAAAAAGACTGCAGCTTTGCTGGGTATTAATTGGAGGAGAATGTGCATTAAAGATGTCGGGTGAGGCATTTTCAGTAGTAGATGGCTTGACACAATTACACTGCACCACAAAATATCAAGAATAATGAATGAATATCAATTAAGTAAAAAAAAAAAAAGGAAACAAAACAAAACAAGTTTTCAATGAAATATGCCACAATAACAGCATTCAGCAGTTTCAAATAAAAATAAATCTGACATCTCGTTGCTTTTAACATTGCTTAAGATACTGAGCACGCCATAGTGACATAACAATGTGTCAAATTTTGTGTTTGACATGGATAAGTTGTCACATTGGATACATTTTTTAACACCAGAGGGTACTATCTAAAAAACAGCTGCATGTGCAACTCACAGTTCAGAAGTCATTTTTCTCTTGACATGCAGTATATGTCGCTAAAATCTCAGGTGAGAACATGCGATTTATATTTGCATGAAAAAGTAAACTTTTAAAACTCAAATGTTTAAAAAATAGTAATATATCATCTTGTTTACAGTATCGTAGTATATCACAATATATTGAATCATAACCCCTGCATCCTGATATATATCACATCACCAGATTCTTGCCAGTATACAACCCTAATTTTCATATTTTTCAGCCATAAAAGTAAAAAACTAAACTGCACTATTTAATGAATGTAATGAACTTGAGTAAGTATGTTCAGAACAGAGAGGAGAAAAGCTGTATTTTTATACCTAATTCAAAGTCCTGTACTAAAGCTAGCTTGTGGTATAATGTATGTCACAGTGAATATACATTATCCTGCTGCAGCCCTAAAGAAGCTGACTTTTGCTAGCTGCTAATGTTGATGGTTGCTATGCAACATAGTATTAGAAGAAGAAATTATTTTTTTTTTATAAATGATTTGATCACAAAATGGATGAAATGCAACAAAGAAAGGTGCATAATAAGCCTTTTAAAAGGATGTCTAATGATAAAATACTGTTTTTGCGGAGATGTGCAAACAGAAGGAGAAAAATAAAGAAGGAAAAAGGCACAAAAGAAAGTCTGTTAAAATGGTTTGAAAATAAATTTGAACGACCTCACCAATGCTAGTGCTAATGGCAGAGAGACAGGTTATGTTTGAAAATACCAATAATATACTGTCCAATTAAATCAGACTTTTACCTGCAAAAATGAGTGTGGAAAACCTGCGCTTGTACATGTTCCTGTTTATTGAAAAATACAATGTGGCATTTTACCTGTGGCAACTTATCCAGTCATGGGCCAAGTTACCACAATCAACCGTTTGTAGCTATATATTAAAGTAAGAAGTAAAAATCTAAATATTATACACTTGTGCAAAAGGGTTATTTCTTATTTTAATATAGTTACTGTGATGTACTGAAACTGTGAAACTGAAATGAAAGCAAAAAGTGTGACAAGATGCCACGGTCTCCCCCATGTTGTAAGCACATAGCCTAGATTATGTTTTTTATATTTTTGAGGAATGCTGAGATGCCCTTAAGAGTATGTTTTTGTGTATGCTGATTTAACTGTCATCGTCCTCAGAAATTCTATGTGCCTGGTGTCTTCTCAGAGCACTCCTCTTCAAACATTGTGATAGAGGCATCATGTTCCAAGTCTCACAGTGCAAAACCACACATTGTCAGAGTACCGAGCTGTGTCAAAAATTTACAGACCTTACCAGTCATGTCATTCATCATGAATATTTGATGAGGAATCTTGTAAAAATGTTAATGTCTTGCATGAAATTGTTATCTAGAATTACAGGGTTATGCAGTGTTTGCCTCCTTTAATGTTCCTCCGCCTTTAATGTGAGTGTAGAAGCTCCTATGCATGTTCTGTTTGACAGGTCCCATAACACAAAGAACCGGAGCTGTGAGCAGAATGGCAGCTAAATCAATAATGGACATGACCCGTGAGAAATTTTAAAAGAACTATACTACTTTTGACAGCGTGCTAGTATATTCAGTTTTCCCTTTTACACCCGAGTGTGAGGAAGACACAGCTGTACATGAACGGAAAGCTCCAGTATATGGGCCCGTAGTATTAATGAGTCAACACAGGACTAATAAACAGCTTGTATCAATTTATCATTTTATCCGGCAACATGTGTAGAAATACAGCCTGGGGGAGGCAGAGCAACAGTCTCAGGTGGGACATTAAAAGCAGTATTTATAAGGCTGAAAATGTCTCATTCAGCTATGAGATATGGCATTGTTAGAGGCTCAGAGCAGCAGTATACCCTGTGGTACTATTGTGAAGTAAGACTCTGCAAATAAAAGGCTTACATACTAAGATCTTGTTAATCTACTATTATATTGTAAGAGGAAAGCTTATAGTGCAACTTTATCTTCTTGAAGGCGGCAGTGCCCCAGAACATTCAGGACTATGTATCAAGCTGTGTTTACTACCATGTTGATATACACCACGGGTCAGATGAATGTAAGTCTTCATCCACAGATAAATAAGTTTGTCTCTCCTGAAATGTGTTACTGGTTAAAAAATGTGATTATGATTAGTAATATTAATATCATGTCATCATAAATGCATGTGCTTTGTTGAATCTGTTGATATAGACTTTAAATACATAACTTTTGTACACAAAATGTGCACAAATGCAAACTAAAGAGCGAAGAACTCATTTGCACTTACACACAATATGACATATTAGTACTTTTATTTTAAAATAAAAGCTGCTTTTTAAATTGTATTGTAAAATGATTTATCGGATAGTATCAGTTTGTGAGTTCAGCAGTCTGAAAGCAGACTACACACGAAGGACATGGACATTAACTAAGGATATAATAAAACAAACAATTAAAGATTTTGTAGATCCAATATGAACATGTTGCAAAACAATGTTTTCAGTACAATGGCATCTTCACAATCTGTTGACATGAACACTTTGCAGAGGCATTAAAGGACCTGTGCGCAGGATTTTAATGGCACCTAGCTGTGAGGCAGTAAATTGCAAACAACTGAATACATTCATTTCATGCATCACTTACAGGTGTGTAGGAGAGCTATGAATGTTCTGATACCAATACTGGTCTCAGAAAATGCCTCTTATAAAGCCTAAAATGTGGCATCGGGTATCAACGGGTACATGACTCTGCACTGATCCGATACAACGCAATTTACTTGCCCTGAAATGGGACCCTTCAATTTCAGCTGCCCGTATGGCAAATTTTAAATGGAGGGGAGAAATGCAAACTTTACCACTGCGTCAAATCATGTTGCAAAAGTCTTTGGAGTCTGTGTCAGGAAGAGGAATAATCGTGTATCTCCCAGTTTCTCCAGGAATTGCTGGTGTTTCAGCAGAGCCAAGTCGGAAGCTGCTAACCTGAGTGCCTGATTGACCATCAGTCCTGTTGCTTTGTTTTTGTTTGGATTCACGTGGAGCAGACTTTTGAGTTTTACAAAAGATAATTTCAGGTATTGGAACTGGTGTCAAAAAGGAAAAAGTTTTATCGAAACATTTCTAAGGTGTACCTACAGTGGATGCGAAACTTGCAAAAACCATGAAAGGCCCTCTCTCCGGAGCCAGTGCCTGGCTTTTCTGTTCATTTTCTTGCCAGATTTGGAAATATTTATCCAGTGTTTGTGGTAAGATAATTTTCATGTGGCACATGCTGATTGTGGCTGCAGCAACAAAGGCTCTACAGAAGAGTGAAGTGTCTCAATTCCAGGTGCAGGCTGGATTTGGCTTTTGAAGACTACAATGGCATGGCCTTGGTGGCGGTGCCAGGAAAAACTGTCAGCCATTGATAGAACACTATTGCAGTGAATCTGTGCTGAATGGAGTTGGTTAACACAGCCATAAAATATCTGATAGCAGAGAAAAAAACAACACTTTTTTGGTACAGTGATGGAATTATTTACCTCCGTTTGAAATTTTATTTCAACAAACATTACCCACATAACTTACCCTATATTTGATTTTGATTTTGGACTTTAATATATTTTTGGCATGAATAAGATAGCATTTTAGTCAATAGACATGTTACAATATAAAGCAAATCAGGCAAATATAAGGTGCGTTACGGGAGGCTAACATAATCTACTCGATTATTTTGTTTAGTGTGGCAAGTAGACCAGTAACTTTTTCAGACGGTTGTTCTCAACTCTCAACTGTTTTTGTTGCATAGAACTTAGAAAAGAATGCCCTGTGATTTCTTGTTATTCCCACATAATTACAAGTTTAGATTAGCTGTTAAAATGGTGAAAACATAATGCTGTGCTATTGCAGGAACTTTTGTCTGTCTATGCAGGGACAGTTTGCACTTCAAATTGTCCTAATGTTCTTCACATTGCTAATAAATATATTGATATTTCCTCCTTCTCCTCTATGTTGCACCTGCAGATAAAGACAACAATGATCTATTGTATAAGTGATGTTTGTTTATGCAGCATATATAGGACAACTGCAACTTGTAAACAAATCATGGCTTTGTGTTCTTTGAAATGCCTTCATTTCCTAAACAGTTGCCTACAAGCCAACAGTCTAATAACTCCCCAGGGAACGCTCCTTTGCCCAATTGGAGTGGTAAAAAATGTTTTCAAAAATGTTAAATTAGGTGTGTGGATTATTCAGGTAGAAGTGAAAGCCATAGTGGTTGTACTTGACAGTGAGTTATTTAGTTGCAGGTACACACAAACAGCATTACACGCTTACAACCCCCACTGGGAGCGGCGGGTCTAAAAATGAAAGGCCTAACAACACACATTTAAATCTCGGAGGGACGCAGATGTCTCCAGTCTTTCTTGAACCGCACCAGGTCTTGTTACATCTTCCTCTGAAGTTGTATAGCTCGTTGTTTTGTGTATTTATGCTGTGTTGTTCACAGTATTGTATGGCATGTCTGAGCTATGATCCTCCAAGTCCCTCAGACATGGTGGAGATAAGGCCTGAGGGACCTTGTGAACCAACACAAAAACACCTGCTTGTTTGCAATGTTCCATATACATTTACCTTCCCTGATGTACCCGCTGAGATTGTCGTAAAAGTTCAAGAAGGCGAGCAAGGGGAAGATTCAGGATGGTAGTTATAGGATGCTACCTAGATCTGGCTTGGTCACCGACTCAGTTCTCATTACCAACAACACCTTGCGTGACCAAACTCCATACATACACATCCTGAAAGCACACATACAGTAAATGCACCAATTATAAAGGCCGAGCTGCAGATATTTTCTCATCAATCACTGTAGCTGGTCAAATAATGTGATGTAATGGTGCCTACGGACTGTGATATTTCAGCAATTTATACGTCCATTGCAGCCACACTGTGCAACATAGATCTAATAAACTTGGTTTTGACATCTAGTTTGATTTAAATAGCACATCTACTGAATCGTAGACTACAACACGAGTCTATGCACAAGAAAATGTCATAATATGTCATCCATTTGCGCAGCTATAGTGGTAAGCAATAAAGCTAAGTAAGGGATAATGTACAGTGAGCAGGTAATTATTGTGAAATAAATCCTGATAGGATGATGCAGGACCCTGACGCAAAGCCATATAATAAGAAGTAAGTATTATTATTAGTGTTGCTCTCTCTAACACCTCTAAATCTCACTAATTAAACATTATATGTTGTTTGTTAAATCCATACACCTAAAAGTAAAAGTGGTAATTTGTAGTTTTAGAGGGATTAATTATTTCTTAACGAGTGACATCTAGTCACCCGGTAAGGTTGTTGGGTTCGGTGGTATAATTCCTGTGACTTTATTTGGCAACTTGAGACAGAGACACTGCAGAGACGAGGTAGGTGAATGGATAAACTGTTCGTCAAGAGTTGCAGTAATTACAGTATCGCAAGTAACCTCCAAAAACTGCAAAACGTTTTTTTTTTAACATTCCCGTGTGATTTTTTTGTGCATTGATTTCACCAAAAACATGTCATTTGTAAACTTAGGCTTATGAAGTTTGAGCAAGGGCAGCTGTTTCCCACTGCTTCCAGTCTTTCTCCTACTGTGTCCTGGCACCACAGGCCTCATTTATAAAAACATATAAGTAATACATATAATCAGTTTTGATCTCAAGTATTACTTATGCAGAAAACCATGTGGAAGTAGTCTTTATATAAAACGTACTTGGATGTGGAAATGATCTCGTGTCTGGGAAAAAGTTATTTGCCTGCCAAAGTGCAAAGTAGAGCTATTGCAGCTTGTGGTCTCATCTTCTAAAAGGTTTGCTTTTCTGTTTTGTTCCATGGCTCATTCTGACTAAACCATCATTTGCCCAATATATAACCGGAAATTGCTGATTTTAAGGCAGATGTCGCAAATTGTATAGTTATTTGAGATTTATAGATCGCAGATGTGTACGTGTTTCTCAGAACCTGCGGAAGCAAAGTTGTTATACTAAGTATCTTTCATAAATTGAACATAAGACACTGTCGGAAATGACCTAAGACTAAGTTCAAGTATAATTCTAATAGCGTTTTTATAAATGAGCCCCAGGTCCTCATTTAATACATGGATACTAGACGGATATCAAACTTTTAATCTCCTTTTCAAACAGAAGGAAAATAAGTCCATTTGACAAAAAGTTGAACTGTTTAAATAGGGCATCTCTGACTTCAAACAGTTGTCTGCTGTCCCAGTCTTGGATTAAACATGTCTGTTTGACTTCTTCTCCAATATCCACGGTGATATTTTCTTTCAGTACTCCAGGACACTGTGGATGCTTCATAAACACCAATTTTTCATTGGATACGAATGCAGATATTGAAAGCAGTATGCAGCAAATAATGTGGCTTATATAGATATGTTCTCAGTGAATCTATGAAAATCCCCAACTAAGACTGTCTTGTCTTTCAAATCCACAACCCCACAGTGCTGAGAATATGGACATAAATATTACTTATTTATTTATTTCACTGTAGAATTCTGCCAGATGAGCCAATATCATACCAAAAAACACCTACTGTACCATAAGTAAACAAATAGCACAATGGTAAAGACATAATGTGGTGGGCAGACATTTCCTACAGCTAAAAAAAAAAGATGGAATGATCAGAAATCATGACTCTGTTTTTAATAAGCAGCACAATGGTTAAGCACTGCGAGTGAATTTTAAGGCACAGGTGTATTCACAAATAAACAAACAATTTAATCATCTCTACTGTGCGGATTACAATGTTTGAAATGCATTTTAAATGTAGGATCAATTGCATTTTGGTTTGGTGTTTATCACTGAATGTGAAGGGCCCTTGTTGGTGTTAAGCCAAAGAGTTCGTCTGTAAAACTTTTTACTGAAGCACATGTACAATGTCATAAGCTACAAGCTAAAAATCCTTGACCTATCTCGCCTACTACCTGGCCAACCTGAAATCAATCATCCAATCAAGCAGAACAACATTTGCCCAAAAATGGAGCTGATAGCTGGAGGCAACTTTCTCTGCATATTACAAACCAAGACAGCACATCTGAGACTCATGCAGAGCTGCTGCTCAGTATTTCCATTTAAAATTCGCTTTACTAATTGTTTTCTTTTAACATTAATTACTTCAAATGTTTTTAAATCTCATATTGAATATCAATTTATAATGTACACTGTAAAAATTTAAAAAGTGGAGAAACCTTAACATTTCAAACAGCTTATTTCAACAGATTTTGAGTTGAATCCAACTAAAACTCTTCACCAACTAATAATCTTTGCTGAAGAAATTAACTTTTCTTCTTTACTTCACCTGGGTAACTTTATAGTCTTAGAAGCTCCCCCCTTTTGATTGTTAAATAAACCCTTTGAAATAAAAATGAATAATAGTTAATAATTTAATATTTTCCATTGCAACCATTTAAATTTCAGGCACCAGAATAATGACGAATCAGGTTCACAGCTCACTGAACAACAATTTTTGAAATGCAAATTTTCAAGATTCAACTTTATATAAAGAAGAAGATCAAATTATCTCAACAAAACCTTATAGTTCAGCAAAACTTTGTTTAGTTTATTCAAAAAAAGTGTAGGACTATACTTTTTTTTTTTTTTTTTTTTACTTATAGGACTTGCCTTGAAATTGTGAGTTGTCTCCACTTTTTAACAGTGTACTTATGCAAGCAATTCTCCATTATTTAGCAATACTGTAATGGAGTATATGATGAGTATATTGAGTTCAAATTTGATCGATACTCATCCATTAAATGAATCAATAGAATGATCTCAATGGTCTGACAGCTGACAGCCTGTTGAGGGATTTAGGAGGAATTGCACTGCCACAAATTATATATAATTATATATATTACGTATGCTCTTTTAATCTGTTACAATCTACTGGAATATCAAAATAATAATTCTACTGTAAAAATGAAATACACTGAGAATGCTTCTGAAATGGACCACGAAATAGTTAAACGTTCACCAGGGACGTTGGTTTAAACAGTACGGTGGAATGTGCCAATGTTCACAGATAGAAGACAAACAGTCCACCAAGGCACTGTTGTCAACAAAACGGCAGCGAAAGCTTTATCTTTTCAAATGCTGGTGCCACGGTGAGGACAGGGCAGAATATGGAATTATAGCACAATAATACAGATTGGCTGGTAACAAGGTTAGAAGCTGATAGGATTTGGGGAGAACCTTGTGCTGCATTTCTGCGCAAGGGTGACTGGAGTATCAAGCCCTGGTTAAGAATAATGGTTTCCCTTCAGGAGGATGTGAAATTGGATTGCTCATACAAAGTGCTTGCTGAGGATAAACCTGTGTTATCCAATTATCCACCTAAACTACATTAAAAAAAAGCAGAAGGTGTGGAGTCCTGGCAACACTGGTGCCCTAGACGAAAAATAACAGAATAATATACGTATATATATATATATATATATATATATATATATATATATATATCATGCCTGCGGATCAAAGTCATAGTGTTTTTATATAAATAGTGAAAATTACCCTTTGGAGAATGTGCATTTATTTATCCTCCTCATTGAATAATGTGACCGTAGGGGAGAGATGTCATTCTCCCAGTCTCCATCCTCCGATAACCTGCTCACTGCATGCCAGAACCAATGCAGATAGCACCGTTGCCCAACAGAGGGCAATAGTTTATTGCATAATGCATTTCACACCAGAGCACAGATTTATAAATTAATTTCTCTTTAACTTCATATTTCTTATCTTGACTTCCTGTTTTGTTACTAGTATTTTACAGAATACTTATATATAAGTAACACTCAACAAATAAAATTATTCCTCTATATAACAACAGATCAGACACACAGAGAACGTATGTGTGTGTGTGTGTGTGTGTGTGTGTGTGCTGTGCATGTAAATATGTACATAATATGTGCTTTACTTCAATATCTCACCACTTTGCTGCATATTTCTCAGTCCTGTCCTTAAAGCTGAAAGAAATGTGTTCATATGATGCCACTTGTGCCAACTCGGTGAACCATCCCTGAAAAGAGGGCTCACCTGGATTTCCCCAGTTTCTCATTATAATTTCCACCATTACAGTCTGAATAAAGTCTGTGGCTCCATAGTGAGATGTCATTTTTGGATCACTGAGAACATATAGCCTCAGGCAGAGCTCAAAGTTGGTCTGGGTGATTTTTTTTTTTTTAATATTTATGAACCTTTAGTCAATAGGACCGAATCATGGGACGTTACCAGAGTAGGTGAAGAAGAGTCCCTTCAGAGCTGTGGCACTGCTAACAGCCTCAGCTTTGTCTCATAAATCTTAAAGATTCCCTTCATTCAAAATGTGTTTTCTTTTTGCTCATGCCACTTAAAGTATCTGACCTTGACTTTACTGACTGACACATGAGAGGTGTTTTCACAGTCCTGAAGGTGGAGATGTCCGTGCAAACATACCCTGGACATGCTACGTAACAAAATCTTTCACTATTTAACATGAAAATGCAGGCAAAGACACCTGAAACCTCCAGCTGGAACTTACTTGTCAGTGGCCTACAGGACATGAGCGTATACGATAATATAAACTGGGCACTGCCACTAAGCCTTGCCTCCATTTTTTCCAGAGCACACTTGTGGTATCACAGTAAAAAAATCCCCTGCAGTCCAAAAGTTATACACTGTAGCCATTTTTTATGAGAGACATCCAGGCATCCAGTAAGGTTGCGGAGTCAGAGTGGCTGCACAGAAGTAGTAGGTGGATGGATAAACAGTTTGTCAGGAAATCATTATAGTACCGTAAGTAAACTCCTAAAACCACAAACGTCCAGTTTCTGTGCATTTCTTTCTGCATGGATTAAACAGAAAAAGATATCATTTGTGAGCTTAAAGTTTATTTTTCATAGGCTAGCTGTTTCCTGCTGCTTCCAGTCTCTATGCTACAGTAAGATGAGGTAACCGTCTCAAACTTCAAAGTCTCCCTCTCAAATGCAAATGAGTGCATTTCACAAAAAGCTTAACTATTTAAACAATGTATTGTTCTTGGATTAAATAAATCTGTTTGACTTCTTCTCCAATATTAGTCGTAATATTTTCTTTCTATGCTCCAGGACACTGTGGATACGTCATAACCACCAATTTTTCATTGGATGCGCAGAAAGCATTTCTGCCATAAGCATCATAAGACACCTTGAACTGCAAACAAACTCAATTATGACTCTTTCTGTGGTGAATTTTTGATACTTTGAGGTTTTATATTTGTAGAGGAAACCAGTGATGTCTTCACAATGTAAAGTCTATGTAAAGTCTACCATTCATGGTCACTGCCAGTCACAAGCTAACAAGCTAACAAACAACATAGACAAATAAAACTACACGTACCGTTCTGGTATGTGTCATGTTTCCCTCCTGTCCCTCTGCCTCAGTAATATTCCACTCTACCTGCAGGCCACTCCCACCTCATCAGCCCAACTCCACTCACCTGCAAGCTCAGCTGCAGCTCATTCCCAGTCAGCCCAGTATATAAGCCTCTCCAGCACTCTCACTCCTTGCTAGATTGTTCTTCATCATACATTCAAGACTTTCCAGCACTTCTTACCTGCCTGACCTCCTGTTGCTGACCCTGCCTGCATCACCTGCCTCCCAGTAAACTCACCAGCCTTCCGTCCCCAACCACAAGTTCTGTCTCACCGTCTCTGGTCCCGACAGCCCTGCTGCTTGTCCCTTGTTTGCTCTGCTGCTTCATCGGACTGCTCGTCGACCTCACCTACTAGTACTGCCTTTGGGTCCTGAATACACCCATCACAAGTAGTCACTGATTTTGGTGCACAACAGACACCTCATGTGAGTCTGGGTCTGACTGAGGCTCAGACATGTATGACTGAATCCCTCTGAAGTTTTCTGTTTTCTATAATGCTAACGCTACCCAATTTGATGAGCAGTGCTCTTTCACTGGTCAACCTAGTAAAAGCAGCTATGATATCTCAATGAGATGAAAAGATCTGATGTGCTTTCAGCCCCTGTTCAGAGTCTTTTTGTTTATCCTTTTGCTTTTTATGTGGAAAAATCATGTTAAACAAAGTATTAATCACTGCAGTGAGCAGTATTTTTACATATAAAATATGTCTAGAGGGAAAGTTTAAGCCTAAACAGTCTGGAAGGGTTTCAATAAAAGCAACTGAAAATCTTAAATTGGATTTATCTCATTTTGATGTCTCTTGATACCCTCAGATTGTTTTCACATATCTTTCTCTGTAACATCAATGCCTCAATCTGCTGTCCACTTAACATCAGAGCATAAGATACATTAACTGTCTGCTGGAAAATCATTGCATAATAAATAGATGCCTCATGTCCCAGACCCATTATCTTTGGAGTCTGAGAAAGAAGATCCAACTGTTGAGGTGGGATTCCTTTCCCCATAACACAGACTAGCAGGTGTCAGCATTGCAAGTACAGCCAGAAACTACTTTTGGGCAGATTGTATTAATTAACCAAGCTCTCAAATGACTTCACACCATCTCTTTCATATACGTCTGGTAATGTTATAATTCCTTTTTCAACCCAGTCCCTCCATAAAAAGGAGTATTTTTTTTTTTTCCAAATAGGACAAACATTCAGATGATAAGCCTTAGAACCCTTCTTCCACACAGTTTGGCTATGATAGGCTGAGACTGTAATTCAGAGGGCATTTAGCTAGACAGGACATTGATGGGGCAAGTGGGGAGAACTATGTTAAATCTCAAACCAAGCAGGGGCTCTTTCAGGTGGCAATGTTCACTGCCCTATACTGTATATCTCAGACAAAAGACATAATGATACAAACTGATTTAGGGAGACCCCTGCCACCCTTACTGGCTGGAACTGAACTTTGTCCTTGGACTTTTTTCAACGTCCGACTATGTTATTCAGGAAAGTACAAATGATGCAATGGAAACAGATATTTCCTCTATCTGCAAAATTATTTGGAAAAAGTCAGCTGACTACCTGAGGCCTAAAAAGGATCGCATCTATGTTAATCAATCCCTCATTTAATGCACTAAGATGTATTGTACATTATTACTGTGGAGTGACAATCTTGATTTGTAAATGTTTTTTTTTTTTTAATTTCCTCCAGGAAACAGTTCATAAAACTTACCTTAGCTAAAAACAGAGAGAGAGAGAGAGAAAGCGAGAGAGAGAGGGGTTTTAGTACAGAATGAGGATGTGGAAATATTTAATTATATGCCCATATTAAATCATTTTGATGCTTTTAGGCACAGTGCATTTCCAGTAAAAATTAGGTTACAAGAATTCATCCAATTTTACATGACTTCCAACATGAACAATGCCTACTTCTGGTCTTCAATCCAAATACAGATACGGAGACGGATAATTTTTATTAGTTGAAAAAACAGATAGTGATACAAATATCGGTGTCTCTGTGGATCTCTAGCAAATAGCCTGCATGGTCGAATTGTTTAAAATACATAATATGAGGTGTGCCAATAGGAAGACAGTTATGCAAATACTTCAGCCCCAGGACACGGTCGATCTCCGGGACATTGACTTTTTCTGCTAATGATAAAAATAATGGTCACCAGCTTTCCATATCTAATGAAGTTTTCTTAAAAAGAGGCCTTATCTTCACTTACATAATGGTCATCTTTGCTGTAGCTGTGACATTATCTGCGGAGACGCTCTGATTAGCTGCTGACCAAAGGTTGCTGCAACAGTACAAAAACTGGCCTTGAAGAATCTGCGTTTGAAAGCAGCAAGACGTATCTGCTTCTACCCTGAAAAGTGGATGCTTTAAAGTTTAAACATAAACATTGATGTAACATGGCCGGGAGCATTGTTTGAGCCTCATGTTGCTGCAGAGATGTGTGCACAGTCTCTGTCCTGTTGCTCTGACACTCACTGATTCACTTTTTTTTCTGTTTTGATCCTCAGTGAGGATCATGGTATCAACTGGCAAAACATCAGACATTAGAAACACTGACAGTTCCTGTCTAGATCAATGCACTTCTACACTGGTATACTGTGAAACGGCACATGTAGGCTACCTGTTTGCACAGTTTCGATTTAAATATCTTCTTTTATAACAATTACAGTCATGTAGGTTGGAATTTGCAAATGTGGCACTGTGATGATGTACATAGTAAGACTGTTGTAAGTTGCTTTTGCAGCTCATTTAGAAGAGGAATTTCCATTTCCTAATGAGAGTGATTCTCAATAGGAAATACAAAAGCCTTTCTACTTCTAAAAGAGTCAGTCAGCACACATTTGCATAAAAAAGCCTTTGATTACGATAGATATTGCCTGCAGTCTCAAAAACACTGGCCTGGGGTGGCTCTCCACTCAGTTAGCCTCCAGTTATGGCTGATATTGTTCTCTGATATGAAAAATTATGCACCATGTTGCTCTGCTTGGAAATGTGGAAGTGACTCGCCTTACTCATGTTCAAATTATTGAAGATTACATACTAATTAGATTCTAATCTAAACACACAAACACACAATTATAAAACTTTTTTTTTTTCAAGTTTTTGAGCATTTGCATGCTACCACATGGGAATGATAAGTTAAGAGATGCAATGAGTTCATAAAGACAGTTTTATTGTTGGCAGGATATATAAAACACCCAGCATGGGATTCGGCATCCAGACAGACCGACTAAGTAAAAGATTAAAAGTGAAACTTCTAAAGTGGGAAATAAGATGAAAACCACTGGGTTCTGAAAAAGAGAGAGGACCAATGAATTAGTTATCAACCATTACTGACAAACCCAGCCGACTTCATGCCTCTTAAAACGCAAAGAAGACGGGAGAGGGGAGGAGGATGAGGAGGTTGAGGACGGGTGGGGTGTAGGGGGAATTAAAAAAATATTCTACATTTTGCTGTCATGCTCTTTGGAATATATTATTAGGTACAAATGGGGAATGTAAAGCACTGCAATCCAAGGATGGCATCACCAAGGCAAAGAAGACCCAGTGCTGTGAGACATTTTTTTTTCTTTTCTTTTTTCTTCCTAAGTGACAGTACCATGGACCTCCCACTGTATAACGGATTGTTCTTAAATACAGTAATTAGTGTGTCTGATGCTGTGAATACACATTTATTAAAAGTAGGAGGGCTGGGTTTCTGGGGAGCAGAAGTCTGGCCCTACCTAGGTCCTCGGCCCCCCGCAGGGGTGTAAAGTGTTGGTAAAAAGGCTCAGCAGGCATGAGAAGCACCCCGTGCCAAGGGTGATCTGGTGGAGAAAGGCAGCAGCACTGTGAGGAGCTCTCTTTGAAGGGCGCGACAGTAATGACCTGTCCTCGCTGCGTGGCCTCCAGTGGCGCCGAACCCCGCTATTCCGATGCTGCTTTCAGATTAGGCCTGCGAGTGCCACCAGTGCAAGAGGAAGGGGGGGGGGATCACAAGCTCCGGGTCACTCTTGTCACACTGGAGCGCCGTGATCGTATTGGGCCTCTGACAGGTCTGGTTCAGGCTAAGCCATAGAGTGGAGTCCAATCGCCCGTTGGCCCCTTGACACCCACCGCCACGTAGACCCGTGATTCCCTGCAGCAGAGGGATGATTATCTGCATGACAGAGCCGGGTGCATTTGCAGCCAGTGACTATGATAGTCCCTGGCAGCAAGCATTTTTTAGTTCACTGTCTCATGCTCCTGTTAATTTGATGACAGAGAGTCCTGCACAGCTGCAGGAAAGGGTGTGTGGTTGCATTTCATAAATAATATCACTTAGTTAAACCGCTACATGGGATGGATGTAATGCGAAAAGAAAAGGATCACGACAAAATCCACCAGAATATGGAAAGGTGATTTAAATTTAATGCTTCTCTGTCGGGTTTTCTCACTCTGTTGCTTTTACCCTGGTGGATAAAGCATGCAGAATAGCCTGCTGTAATGTGGAGGCTATCATGATTCAAGTCCCTACAAACATGACACGAGCTCTCTAGAAGGGAGCACAACATCTTGGCAGCATGAAATTACAATGTGATGACTCTTTTTCTACCAATGGCATTGTATAAGATAAGTATAATGGACTTTTCATACCAGGAGGGAAACTGAATCTGTTGATTTTTATAGTTATTCAGTTATTCTTGGATGAAGCACAGAAAAGTGGGAATGGATTACATTTAGTTCAAGTTTACAATGGTCATGTTCATCTCACATTCTGCATCTCATATTCTCTGATAAGAAAGAATTCATAGTGGCAAATCATCAAAAGTGAAATGAAGAAAAGAAGGAAAAAACATGTCATGTTCTGCAGAGTTATACTGTCAGAATAAATGATAGCAATTAAATAATAGATTGTTGAATTTGAAAGAAAATGGGTTCATTGTGGGGAGGCCTCTCTGTGATTACAAAGAGATAAAATCTTCTTTTTTTTACATGTAATGAGAAGTGTCGTCACTTTGCCCAGGCTGCAAATCCTAGACAGGTCATAGCTGGGAAATTCATTTCCCCGTGTCCCAATTAGAGCCCAGAGGATCTCAAAGCCTACTGTGATGTGACATGGCTTCATATGAGCTCAGAGGCAAGGCCCCCATACTGCAAACTGCACAACACTCCGGGTCTGAACAAAGCATCGGCTTCTGATTATGCTTTCTGGTATTGCCCTGAGACAATCTGCAGTTCTTTTGAGGAGTTTTCTGGCTATGCAGATGTTTCAGTGCTCATGAAGCCTGCGGTGATGGTGTGAAAGAGGACTGAGCTGCCACCAGGGATATAGCATGTTTTCTCAACTATACTTTCTCAAGCGTTATTTTGCATCACCACCGCAGAGGAAGGACTAGTGGTTTAGACTCAAATTCAGATGCAAAACCAAGGAAGTCACCACGAACTGGATAGCACTTCAGCACTTAATCCAACTTTTAAATGTGCTCCTGTGCTCCATGTTATTCCATATTAAGGGTGCTGATGTTACAAACAGACAGAATAATAAATTAAAAAGCGTATTGTCAACCTGTTACACTATGGTACATAACATATATGCCTACCATATCTACATGCATTTTTTTAAGTATAAAATAAGGTTAAATTATGTATATTTAGTGTATTAAATCATAAAATTACTATTATATGTCAACAGAGATTAAAGCCGTGTGTCCATCTTGCATTTTGTCATAAATGTGTTGGCAGGGCACTGGATAGCGCTTAGATAAGCATATGTGCAGTGAGTTTTTATATAATGGTTTACATTAGCTAGGTAGCTAATTTAATGCTACATTAACAGAAGATTGAATACACAGCTAACAACAAGCTTACAATGTATAGGGTAATAAAAGCACAACACTCTCCCGCTACGTTAAATGTCCGGCCGATCCGCTCCTACAAAAGTTGTTTTGCCTCACTGTTATATTTTACATCTCAGACACAAACAAGCTTCTACTCCATTTCCTTGGTTACCAGGATGGCGAGTTCCCATCTGCTATTGGTTGATTAGTTGCCTGAAAAATGCAACAATGACAATACCAGTGCTTTTCTGAAAAGTTCAGATATTTTCAACTACAAGCACCTGGAGAGACCACACAAAAAAGGCAAAGTGCTCTGAAAAAAGATGCTGGATGCAGTGCCTTTTTCTAAAGGTGGCCACATGTTGCCACATACTATGTAGTGATCAGCTGATCTAGATAATACTTCAATTCAGTGATCAATGATACAATATGATCAATGCAAAGTGAAAACGCCTTTCCATGAAATTCCTGTGCCACATCTGTATCGCCATTTCTGCCCAAGCATACTTAAACATCCAAAAGTATACAGTATTCTAACATTTGTTATCATTCAGAGTGTCTGTTTCAGTTTTTTTTATGAAGATGTAACAACAGTTCAGCGGTTTAGCTGAGTTGAATTTCTATGCAGAAACAACTTGCTGCAGGGAGTTTGTTTTTTTTCCCCTTGTCCAGAGCTGCGTTACTGACATGAGCTCAGGTGGATAATGTGTCGCCACTGGCTAAAACAGTACCTGTGACGAAAAGTGAGTATACCTGACAATAATTAAAGGGCTTCATATACAGTTATATGGTTGCATAACTCTGTGGTTCAACAACTATTGTGGTACAGCTTCTGGTATGGCTGTGCGGTTGTTGGGTTAAAGTTAATCTCAGCCACAACAGCAAAACTCTGTTGTTAAAATCTCACAGCAGGGATAACATGTGAGTCAGAAATAAACATAGTAATTTTATTGTTTGCCTTGTGTGATGAGCGGTAGTTCTAAACCACGAGGGATGATTTATTGATTCGCACTGAAGCTCTCCTTGACTTTTGCCATCCAAACCTGTTACTGACTGCTTATATTTGTGACTGCAGACAGCTATTATGTTCAGCTATCTTGATCATATATATCATCTCATGATTCACAGGCCCTTGAATCAAATCAAATTGAAATTGTACTGTGGCATATTTTTGTGATATTGGCAAATATCATATTGTCATCCAAAGAATCAATATAATATTGTATTGTGATGAAATGTGATTTACACTCATATTGCATATCTCTTCATTGGTGAAAAAAGATGCTATATGGACACAAGCCCTAAGGAAACATGCATTTAAAATACTGGCTTCTCCAACAACAGCGTTACAACCAGAATTTCCGGTGTGGAACATCTGTTTTTGTTATGGCCTGTGTGATTCTGCAAAACAAAACAATAATCGGGCTACTGAGTTGAACCTGTCTTGGTGGACTTTGCCAACAAAGTAAAATGATAGTTCTGCAATTTTTTCCACTGCTTTTCAATCCTTCTAGTCTCATTTTTATCAACACATTTTGTTGGTGGATGACTTTTTTTTTTAAAATTGTGTCTTTGTGAAAATGGCAAATAAGATGACAACATCACGACAGCCACCTCCAACATGTGGCCAGTTACATCTGTGTTCCTGCTCTCCTCATTGATTTATCTGTATCACTGTTTATTGAAGCGACAGTAACAGAGACCACAAGAAAAAGGCGACAGCAACAGAAACGGTGACCGAAGCTCTTCTATTGTATGTGTTCAACAAGCACCTGAAATGCACAAATACATTATTCATTGTCTAGACATAGAGCAATTTGATTTACTGATGTGTTTCTATCACTTATCTTCGTATAATCTCTGGACTGCTTTCTTTGTTAATTTCCTGTCTACATTTAGTGTCTAACAAGACCCAGTGAAAAAAAGAGCAGAGACCTTCACAAATCATATTCAAATATATTCGCGTGAATGTTCAGAAGTTAAATCATAAAAATATGATTAAACAATGCCCAAAAGTGACAAGGCTTTCTTGTGCATTGCTCTCATGTTGGTCATAAATAAACAAGCAGTGCTGGAACACAGAAATCAGCTGGCCGTGGGTAAAAAGAGTTATTTGTTGCTCTCTGAATGACAATGCATCTCAGACAACATAAATATGATTAATGTGCTAGACTAAAAGGAACACTATAAAATGGCATGCCAATAGCATTTCAAAGCGATTTCATTCCTTTTGTGTAGGATGCTTCGAAATGCCATGAAGAGCATATTGTAGGTCATCCGTGTTTGTCTGTGTGTCCCCCAATTACCTCCACAGTGATTGAACATAATGACACTTCACTGTACATACTGGACGACATTTTCAGCAATGCAAATTAACAATATGGTAAGATAAGGGTAAGACCTACATAAAACCCTCTGTGTTAAGATTTACTTAATCCAAAAAAGGAATTTGACATTTTTATACCTTTGTGCACGTGGCATCCTTGGTTGCATGCACAGAGGTTGTCTGCCCGTCCCATTCTCATTAACACAATATCAGAAGAATGTTTTGATGGAATATCTGCGAACTTGGCACAAATGTTCCCTTGTACACAGGGATGAACTCATTAGACTTTGGTGATCGAAGGTCCAAGTGTAAGGTCACTGTGACCTCACATCTGCCCCATTCTCATGAACATGATATGTCTAATTAGACAAAATGATGAGGTGATGACATTTTTTATCCAAAAGGTCAAATGTCATTTTCATGGGTACATCATAATGTTCTTCAAACTGCTTGACGCTCTCCATCAGTCCTTGGTACTCCTCTGTAAAAGTAGTCTCTATGTGAAGATGGCTTTTTTCTCGCTGGAAGTTATTCACTGGAATATCACATGTAAATATAGTGAGACACTAGATATATTATACAGACATGAATGGAAATGGAACTGGAAATTGTCTGGTTGGCGGAGGCATATAACCATGCGTAATTTTACTTTTAATGGAATCTGAGCTGATGAGGTGTTCATGATTTAGTTATTTGCTACTTTGTGTGGGAAGTTCAGAGAAATTTAATATTCAGAAAGTGGGAATTTGCAACATATTTTTTCCTTATTTGGCTGTGAAGGATATACTCGCTCAAAAGATCAAACAGGTAAAAAAAAAAAAAAGATTAACTGTTCTAAGTTAATTAAAAATTTAGATCTCCAACAGCCTATTCTAGTTTCTGTCTCACACCAACATTTGAGTAGAATTCATTCATTCCAGTCCATTTCATCTGGCACAATTTCAGCCTGCTGTCAATAAGATGTTACAAATTTACTGGCTTACTATGTTAGGAAAACAAACCCTGCTGATCAAATAAAAGTCTTATAAATCTATTTCCTTGATTTTTTTTTTTTTTTTTTTCCTTGGGAGGAATCTATCAGAGGACAGAAACGGAGTGCAGGGCGGCCATTGTAAATCCAGGACAGTTACTGCTCGATACCATCAGCAGGGGCAATGGAGGTATAAATGGTCCCAATAAAGGTTAGAGGTTTTTTACGGTTGTGTCTATGGCAACCAATTGCCTTCAGAACAAAATGTTTCTTATTGTCTATACTATAGTGATACTATAGACCAAGGGTTTCTTATTAATTTCACTAATATCAATTCCCACTGTAAACACTGCACATTGTTCCCCATACCTTTCAGTACTATGATGCTTTACTGATACAGAGAGATCATAAAGCCAAAACCTTTCAGCGTGATCCACTGAATTGTATTTCACGTCCTGGCATGTCAGTACTTTCCTGATGTATTGTCTGGTGAACTCTGTGGGATAATCTAGTGCTCCTAGCTAGCTGTGTGGAAAATGTGCCACAATAGCTAATATTCTTCCCAGGGGTTTAAGTGGGATTTGGAAGGTTGGGGAACATTAAGAACCACTGGTGGATGATGCAGCAGGGGAAATAACTTACCTGAGAATAACTGTCAAACCGGCTCACAGTGAGCTCTGACAATATTCTAAAATATATTATGAAATGTTCGATGGGTTGTGTTTATTAGAGAGCAGATCAAATTTTTTTGCAGACCCTGAAAAGACAAGCGGGGGGAGGCGTATGTTATGAGCATCATCACCCCCTGAATGCTCTGTGGAACAATCACATCCACAACATGGCACACTTAAGTCTATTGTTCTAAATCACCAGTAAACTGAATGAGTCCATTCAAAACTCTACTTACATATCACTGTTTCGAATTTCTCATCCAGTGTTTTAAATTACAAGAAATAATTCAATTTATTGTATTCTCACTAGTTGCACAAAAATTCTATACAAGGAAATTGAAACATACTGAAAAAAATCTGTCTATAGTGAGCAAATACCAATAATCATGCATCTTCATATGCCTGCTTTCATTTCCTTGTTTGCATCCATGTGTGAAAAGAACATACAATAAAATTGTTGGGATGACGAGGTGGATGGCTGGGTCAACATGAGGGAATGCTGTTTGTTTCCCATTTCCAACCTGCAGTCAACGTTCCCAAACCTTAGACACTAGTGTTTTATTGTAACTATGATGATAAAACTTCTTTAACCTTCTCAATATAGCTATTTTAACCAAAACTACAATGTTTCCTTAAAATCTCATCAAGTTTTTGTGCACAAACCTCACCAAACCATAACCATAGCAGTGTCTCATAATAAAAACGGTTCTGAATGGCACAGATATGTCATCCTGGGCAAGTACATGGACAAATGACATAATTTAAAAAAGCTGGCTAAAGGATAAGCAAGTGTGTTACACGTGTGTGTTCTGAGCAGTGTTGGAGAAACTACTTTAAAACTGTAGTTTATTAAACTACTATCTACTTCATGATTAAAAGTAAATAAACATCTTAACTAATCTCAAAACTTAGCCTGTCAAACTAAAACTACTTTCAAAAAATAGTTCAACTACATTCAGACGTCATCACAGGAAATTATCACAATCTGAGTCTTGAATCTCATACCTGCACAGAGGTACAGCTGAGCTGACACTGATTAAAGTGTAGGTGTGTTTGATTTTGGGACTGGGGCAGGCTAATTTAAGGAGCCTGAGAATATAGTTTCAATGACAGGATAGGATACATTGTTGAGATTGAATCAGGAAAATACCACATTTCTAGAGGTTATTTATTCTAATCAATCCCGCAAATCACTCAAATATCAGGTGATTATCATTAAATGACAATTGTGTCCAGTGAGCTGGCGTTGTGCCATATTACATGGTACAAAAAATCATGAGAATACTATAAATATATAATTTAAGTAACCAGTTTAACTAAATGACAAAAGTAGTTTATATTTTCCACGTTTGCATGAATATATAAAATCAGTAACATGTAGCAGCTAGTGTATTTATAATGCAATGATTTTGCAAAACCAAACCCTCAAAAGTCTTGTTTTCTCCTGGTTGAGGTATGAACATTTGTGTCAATATTGTGATTTGTTGAACAGGCAAAGCAGCCAGAAGCAACCCTGGACTGCAGAATATGAAAAAAGACAGACATTTTTGGATATGAAGCTACCACACTTTATGCGTATTAATCAAAAGTGTTGGAACAGCAACGTGAAACATGATCCGACGGTACCTGTTAAAAAGCAAAGTTGCATGGGCTGCAGGCCAGTGCTACATTGCTTTTCAGCCCTTAATTGTCTCCTTCAGATTGAAAACTGATGCTCATGTTCTCCCTGTTTTAAATGGGCCTTTTTCTGCTGCACATCAGGCTTCTCTGTACTTTCTACTCTTATTGGGTTCAGCTATTGTGGCTGCTATTACTTTTCTGCAGTCTCATCTTGATAGCCACAGCTCACTGCAGGCTGTGTCCCTATGACATACTCGCGCAGCAAATGGCCCAAAACGTACCCCGAAACATCCCCAGCACTATTAAAAAGCCAATTCAGGCAAATGGGGAAACTCTGGCACACACAAGGTGGTAATCAGACGCAAAGTGCTAATGTAGGATAATATTTGGAAAGAAAGTGGATGGTATCACTGCTATTATCAATCTATCTATCTATCTGTCAGTAACAATACTTCTTTTTAACTTTACTCTGTACCAATGGGTTGCTTTGACCCAGTTAAATTTTTCTACTCGGTGACAAGTCTTATTTAAGGAATCCATGATGCAACAGAATAAAAATGAAATTTGTGAGTCACAGGTAATTATGAAGGATAAAAACAGTCGCTGATGGTAAACTGAATGGTGTACCGAAGGTAAGGCCGAAGGTCAAGACAGCTTGAAAATCTATTCTTTGTGTAGAATTTATTTTCGTGTTGCTTTACTGCTATATAATAGCCTGGCATTGCCAGACTAATTTGCAGATGTGAATTAGTCTGGAACCTTCAAGTACATTTTTGATTTACAAGGGGTGTTGTCGTCACACATGGGCCAACTAGACGTGTGATGTAGAGGTGTTTGGTCCATTTTCAAGCAGGACACTGAATGGCTGCCGCCTGGTCACGATCTTTCTCGTATTGCAGCTAAAAAGTACACAGAAATATGTTTCTGAAAGCATTTCAGGCAAGAAATGGGAGTCCTAGTTTTTCTGTTTCACCTAAGTTTTAGGAGCCTTTGTTTGAGAGTTTGACATAAAATGGCAGCTGTCTGCTCACTATTTTTCCTCTTATTACAGCTTAACAGTACACTAAAATATGTTTCTGAAAACATTTTGGGTGAGAAACGGATTGTGTAATGACAGAATCTTGATCCTTTTCTGCCTAGTTTTTACAGTTTTACCAAGGTTATGGGAGCCTTTATTCAAGCATGACACAAAACGGTGACCACCTGGTCACAATTTTGTTGTATTACAGCTAAAACATGTGTTTGACATATCCCTTTCCCACGCCATGGATACAAGTGGGTCACATTAGAAACATTAGATTAAAAGTCAACCATCATCTGAGCTCAAAAACTGCACAAAATATTGGGTAGTATGACTGTGTGTACTTTGTATTGCCTTAACTTGACTCTTTATGAAATTACATGAATTACAAATATTCAGAATAAGCATAATAAGCATCTCAAGTGCCTAACATGACTCTTTGCTTAACAAGACTTGAGTGGCACAATGGAAAACATTAATTATCCGTAACACCTGAGCTGGTAATTTGTAAGTGTTATGAGTTTCTGCATCTGGATTATGCATGGCTGTCAAAAATGCCTCGGCAGCTACGCAGTACACACTGCAGGAGTGGATTTCATCAACATGGCCTGCTGTAAATCCTCGGCTCAGCAGAGGCTACAGTTTATCACAAGCACAAATCTGCTCCCTTTTCTTACTTGATCCATTCACTGATACGCAAAGGAATTCAATCAGGCCAAGCTTCCTGACATAAAAAGGATTTCTCATTGCAGTGGAGGCACTATAGTGCTGAACCGACTTCAATAGCTCACCGGACCTTTAAGGATGGTCTTTTGTTGCACAACATTAAAGGTGACCCCATGCCTTTATCCCGGTGATTGAGCAAGTGCTAATGCTCATCATAGGTCTGAATTGAAAGATTCCTTGGCAACATCATACTTCACTGAGAACAAAATGGGCAGTATCCTCTTATTTTCTCAGTTGACCACCAAAATGACTGCGGCAGAGTGTCTTCCCTGATTTCAATCTGCAGAATTGCAGTGCAGGTAGGCTCCGTTATTGTTGGGAAAAGAGCAGTTTTTTATATACAAAGACATCAGCTGGAACACATTGTGCTTCCTGTAGGAAATGGTTGAGAGTTTACAGGAACACACCTAAAGTCATTTAAGAGTAAAAGTCAGTACAGAGGCCTATACAGACTAGATGGATTTGTTCTTTTTTTTTTACTGTAATGATTTAGAGCCTCTGTCCAGCAACCTTTGTCAATTTTGAGATACATAAAACATGAATGTGCCCTCTACGGTGGCCCAGTGTACAAGAAAATGTGATGAAGTGCCTTCTAGGCTGCCCTTGAGCTAGAAAAGTTTCTCTGCACTGGTGGCCCACCGCCCCTGCCTCTCAGGCAGCCTGAGTCCACTGGCTCGAATGGACGTGAAACTCCCTTGGTTGAATTATCATTTCAAATGATGAACAATTGTATTTCAATTAGGAGAGGCTTCGTTCAGGGTGTACAAAATATATTTATTTGACTTGTGCACAATTGAGACAAATGGCGGTTAGACTCCATTGTGACATTATCATGTGTAAAGGGGGCAGTGAAGCCGTGATTAGCAAAGGAAACCCCCGATGGAGTCTAGACACTGGTGGTGGTGAAGGGAGGGCTGATGATCTGGATGAGATGAGGACTGGTTTTCTGATGAGCTCAAGCTGGGCACTGGATTAGAAGAACTGGAGGAGAATGGGGTGGAGGAGGGTTGCAACGATTCCACGCAGAAATGACAACTGAAAGCGGCAGAGAGGAGAACAGATTTAAAGTTTTGACACAATGACATAATTGGCTGATGGAGACTGTGACTAGATCTGGTTGGTTGACTTAAAGAATGAACGTCCATAGATAGCTGATTGGGAATAAAAAAAAAAAAAACCCAGAGGTATCAATTACAAGTAAAAGTACTAGTGTTAGAAAAATACTTAAGTAAAACTACAAAGTATTTGTCAAAAAACTATTCAGCATTACTTACTTTTAACCGATGATGTCACCATCACCTCTCCAGACTAGGGCTCTAAATTTTGTGTGTTTTGCTTTACCAATAGTTAAAACACTGACAATCAATTAATCATTGATAATTGATCTGAGATAAAACAAGTGTTTTATCCCTCATTTTGACTGGCTGTTTTTTTTTTTTTTTTTGTCTCTCATTTCCAGTTTTTATTTCCTTATTCAGCAAATGTCTCCAGCAGACAAAACAAAGCTAGATTAGGTGAAGTTACTGCCAAGACTATTGATTAAATATCCATGAATACATTTTTAACTGGTTAAATTCTTAATGAAAAATCAATTAAAGATCAGTCATTAACATACTTTTTTTGTATGTTGTTTTGTTTATTGTCCATTTTTTTTTGCTATCAAATCACTTTACTGGCTACGAAAATGAAGATAAAAGGTCTGGATATTAATTCAAAGTGTACTCAGTACTCAACTATGATTTTAAAAGTAACTAAGTAGATTACATGGCATAATGAATACTTAAGTACAAGTAAAAGTACAGACTTGAAAATCTACTCATAAAAGTACAAGTACTCCAAAAAAACTACTTAATTACAGTAATTTGAGTATTTGTAATTAGTTACTTCCATCCCTGTCTATATTGCACGCCTGCATCTGGGAAACTGTAGCTAACTTCGGTTGATGTTGGACAGTATTTATCACAAGTTTTTCGAAGACCTGCAATCAAACACGCCACATGTTTTCTCAAAAATTGAACAAAATAGTTTAGCAGATGTCCCTCTGACTCATTTCAGTGCATAGCAGCAGCAGTTTAGGCTCGTGGGTGTTGCTGCAGTTAGACCTGTCCGCCATGCCAAAGTGATGGGCAGCACACGAAGGTGAAATAACTGAAACTAGTTTACATAACAGAAACTTACACGAGTGCTGTATTTCTGGTAAGTTACACTGACACACTCCATTCATCGGCACATTACACAGGTATGTTTAACAAGAGAATTACCTTGTTTTACTTTGGTAAAAGATCGAAACTTGAATTCAGAAGGTGACTGATTATATTTTTCTGTTTAATAAGAAAAATAGGTGTAAGAGTATTTACTCCTTTGACATCTTGTAAGTTGGTTTATATACTGGACGTAGCGAATGTAACGTGTCAAACTCATACAGCTTGCACACATCTCCCAGCTGGAATGGGTAGGAGGGACTACGCCAACACATGTTCAAAGGTACCTGCGATCATCTGTGGCTGACTGGACGGATTTAATATATTGCCAAACCATATTTGGAAACACCAGCAAATCATCCCACATCAGAACTCTGGATATTAATTGTGAGTTGCAGAGCCATCTAATAAGAACATAATTTACAAGATACTGGGCTTAAATTCCATGGCTTGATGATAGATTGGCTTTGTGATTTTGTGTCATCCTATTTGACATGACAGAAATGGTAGCAAAGAAATTTTTTGGTCGGTGTTTTCAGTGTTAATATCAAACGGAAAATGTGATGAAAAGCTTAAAAACAACCCTAAGAGATTACAGAAAGATCAATTCTTAACCAGACTCAAGTAATGTACCGTGATATTTAACTTGTGATAAAGGCATATTTCTGTGTATTACACTCAAACATGCAACATTACCGAGCGTGACAGCCGCAGTGAGAGCCATTGGCGTGACATCACTTCAAGTTGCACTTGTGCATGTCTTACCATCGATACACATCTGTGTTTCAGGAGGCATTTTGGGCGGTGGGCGGGTGATGCGTCCGTAATGCTATAGTGAATCAATTTCCTGCTATAAATTCAGTCAGGAAGGAAGAAGCGAAACTTCAAATTGAATCAGTATCACAACAATGGAAAACATGCTTCCCTAAATATTGATTCTTCATCTGTGGAATTCTACAAACACAATTTAACTTTGGATGGATAAACATAGAATGAGCAGCAAACACCAGTGGAAGTACATAATCTTACAGAGACAAGGTAAACTGCTGCGTTTGAATGTTATTTGGCTGATTGCGGGTGATTTTGAGACGAGCAGTTCAACAAAAATGTAATGCTTTTATTCCAAATCATAAAAACTTAGATTTTTATTGTAGGCTCATCCCACGAGCGTACTTATGAGTTACATCTCCCACAGGCAATGAAAGTGCTGTTAAGACTCAGGTTCTCTTTTTGTGTTCTGTACATAAAGCATTCCTATTATTGTTTCCTTCCAGGCAGACGGCATACACAGCTCACAGGGAAGAAGAAAGTTCTACATACCAGCTAGAAGTCCTGGCCTTGCCTACAGCTTCAAAATGAAACATTGCTTTTCTTTCTACTTTTCTGAACGTGGTGGTTTTCATTTCATGCCTCATATTGGGATTAAGAAACACATGACTCTACATGTAAATAACTGTCTATTTCTAGCATGTCTCTCGCTACTTGTTGCAAAAGTTATTCTATTTCCACGCCTGCTGATGAGCCTGAAGTTTCTCAACTTTTTATCTGCCCATGTTAATAAACGTCAAGCCATGTTAAGGAATTCAGTTTGTCAGAGAAAGAATCATTAACACAGAAGATGACTCCTGAGCTGCAATTGTCCAGTCTCGCCTTTGATTAGACGAAATTTCCAGTAATAAATTGGTGAAGAAGACAGATAATTTTATGTTTTTTTTCAGCGTTTTTTCCTCATGTAGCTCTTTTGAACACATTTTTGTCATTGAACTCAATGGTAAGCCAGGTCATTAAGAAATAGCAAGCCGAGCAGAGGGCACAATTTGACTTCACATGCAGCAAAACAAAAATAATTGATGCTGATTGGTATCAACTCTTTCATTCTAACTTCCCCAAACTTTATGCACTTTTAATAATACACATTTACATTTGAGGCTTGTTATTGAGAGAAAACAAGATATGGACTTTAATTCCCATACTGTCTCAGACCTTGAGAGTGTTCTGTGCCTGAAGCCTTCCTACTGTCTGCGGGGTGCCACAGATGCTGGTGCCTTGGACTGTTCTTTTGGCCAAAGGCTAAATTGCACATTAACATCCAGATTTATTCACAGCAATGAAAATATTTAACAATGGCAGTCATGTTGTCATTATGGCTTGCTCTCCCGCCATTGATCACACCATTTATCTGCGGAAATGTTGCTCCACGCCTCACGTAAAAGAGGAACTTATCTCAGAAACAGCGCCAAGTAGCATAATTTGATTGCATTAGCGCCTTGGCATTTCAAACTGCTTTCTTTTAACTTCCCCCTAAGCGATTGCATGCTGCGTGTGCATCTGTAAAAAAAGATGGCATGGCTTAATACAGCGCTCCTGTTTTTCATTCCTTTGCTCTATTAACATGTGATTCATTAACACACCATTTACCCAGTTTAGTGGGTCTCTTAGGTCATAGCACTGATGGCAAACCGCAAGCAACAAGGATGTTGCCTGCGCATGAGGGTGGCACACGTGTGCAATATAATCCTGCCATGATGTGCTCAAGAACAAAAAAGAAAGGTATAAGAAATGCAGCTGGGGCTGCGGGGGCCACTAACAACAGTGCAGCAGCCCCTGCTGTGGCCGCCATGCTGGCTTTATTAGTTTAGCGTCACAAGCCTCTCTCCATAGAGAGTGTACATGTGGCAGGATAGAGGGGAAGTAATGCTTTGTTTGCCTCTGCGTGTGTGTGTGTGTGTGTGTGTGTGTGTGTGTGTGTGTGTGTGAGAGAGAGAGAGAGTGGGCAAATGGGCACGTGGGTCTGTCTCCTTGTATGTCTCGTTTGTGTTTGTTACAGAGGACTTTGTGCTGGCTGCACAGACAGTATGCGGCTTTGTGCATTTATTCTTTTGTGTGTGTGTGTCGGCAGGCGTTTGCCTGAGTGTGTGTGTGTGTGTGTGTGTGTGTGTGTGTGTGTATGTCAAGCCCTGTGATGTTCCTAGCCTGTTCTCTGATAGACATGATTCTCCAAGAAAATAAACAGATGCTGACGCAAAGCCCATGCAAAATAATAGCCTGCGAGGACCAAAACAAAACAAACTATAAGGCTGGGCTGCACTAACAAGGACTATTTTTGACACCTGATTAAATCATGGCTTAGCTTTAAATTATGTTGCCCCAAGCTAAGCTTAAAATTAAAAAAAAAAGGAATTGGAAATTACCATGTTACCATGTTGAGTTTGTACTCTAAACCCCAATTACGCTTGATTCTATTACACTAAAATGTAAAGATTTTAACCAGAGTTTAACTTTTAAAATTGCAGCCTCTTTGAGATGAATTAAGCAAATAATCAAGTTTAGCCAGCTAGCTGCTTGCTTGTTTTCTGAAATAACACACCTGATCCTCATTGTTCTCATTATTCCCTGATAAAGAGTCAATATTCATGACTGAATAAAGGAATTTCTGAATTTAGTATCAGAGTGACTTGTATCATCCCAGACTGCCATCCATTACTTTACACTTGTACCCTCAATAACGTAGGAGGTCAGTGTTTGTATTATTTTAATGTAGCAAATGTTTTTGGAAACTTTTTTTAGCTGCCTAGCAAGCAATCATGTTATTTTTTTTAAGTTAGCTTGCAAACAGAGCCATGTTTTGGTAAGAAATACAAACGACTGAAAGTGAATGGTTTCCCCTCTCTTTTGCACTAAGTAGGTCCTGACAGCACTCTGGTTTATTTCTTATTTATTCATTCATTTAAATTTAAATTCATTTAATTTTTTAAATGTATTTTATTAATTTTAATAAGCACGTTTCTCCACATTGATTCAACTCTATTTAATTTTGGTTTATATCAGTCAGCTTGGACTTACTAAACTGAGATGAGTTTTTAATTGTGCAACAGAGCTGTGCTTAATTGTAAATCTGTTTACTCATTTTTAGAACTAATCTTAGATTAAATTAATCTTTGTTGGTGCAACCTAGTCTAAAATCCTTCGAATGGCAAGTTCTAAAACAATGCTCTTATACGGAGGACCAACCTACTGAATTCTAATTATTGCTTTAAAAGGGCCTAATTTGAATTTTCTGCAACCTAGAGGTTGTTTTCGAAGAATGCGAGGACTTACTACAGCAGTGTTTTTTTTTCTCCGATGCATATATCTTAGGGATAGAGACAAGGCACAAGGTGCACTTCTTCAGGCATGAACACCAAATAAGAGAAAAGGTGGGGTGGGTGTTGCAAAATTGAACAGCTGCAATAGTAAATAAGGTTTATGTGGCAAGGGGAGAGCAGTCTCTCATCGGTCACCACGGTAACTGCGAATGTTGTTGATCCCTTGGGGTGGAAGAGGCGTCTCTTTCTTCACACCAACACACTCACCTCCACTGCTCAAAGTGGCACTGTATCCAATTCTAATCTCAAGTGTTAAACAAAGGTTCCTTCCATAAACAACGCAACACATTGGTGCTCAATTAGATAAAGATTTTTTATTTTATTTATTTTTTTTATCTATGCTGCGAGGGAATAAAACACACAGGGAAACGAGTTTCATGGGGTATAAGATTTGGTTGTTGACCGGGTGACAAGAAAACTAAGAGACCTTGATTCAAGTGGGCTTAAAGCAGTCAAGCTGATAGTTAAACACACAGTTGCTGCCAGGAGAAGAGCAGTAGGGAGCCAGCAAACTATCTTCTTTTCGAGACGTTTGCCAAGGAACTGGCTTTGGACCAGAATCACTTTCTTGCTCTGAATCTGAAACAGCAATTATTTTCAGTTTGCAGTGTGTTTTATCATGCATATAGTGGTGTATTTTCAGAAAACACAGATGGAAAGGAATGAACTGTTAGGATTTTGACTTTGTTTGTTTCAATGACACCTTCTTTGCTGTGATTTTGTTTCTAATAATAACTGATTGTCGTGCAACAAACACTTTCCCGTGTTATCCTTTATGACTGAGGGGGAGAAAAAAAGAATGCCTGAAACGAATTCAAGAGAGGGGAAACAAAGTAGTCAAAAAAAGTTCCACTCCCAGAGACAAATTTGACATAAAACTATGTGAAGTTGCCTTTCATTCATTAAATGTAACAGTGTTTTGGGGGATCAGCATTGACTGTCAAATCAGTGCAGGGGAGAGCAGAGGAGACTAGCTAGTACAACTCCCCGAGGCGGAAACGAATGCTCCTCTTGTTTCCCTGTTGATCTCTCCCTGGTTGACATGTCCTGTTTTCCTCTCCGACTCGTTCAAAGGCTAACAGGCTCATTTGAGCCATTTCTACAGGGAGACATGGATGTAGTCATTTGAATAGAGTTGCTTGGACCAGACTCATGGTGGCATGGCTTCCTGCGCATTCAGGCCAATTCGTGATTGCCGTGCAGGGAGCCATTGTAGATTTCTCTACTATCCTTTTCATCCAGGACAAATCAGCCATTCAGTGCGCGTGTGCTTTTGAACTTCATTTACCCTTTGAAAAGAATAGATGCTGGAGGAACGTGCCACAATAAAATGAGCCTGTTAAGCTATTCTGATGTAAATGATTCACGCTTTTATAGGGAGGAGGATGTGTGGTTTTATTATTACACTTTAACAGGCTCAAATGTTGCTTGTGCTATTTTCCTGTGTCTTCTCTTTAGCAGTACAAATTCTGTGTGATGGAACAACTTTTGTCAAGTGCTATCTAAACTTGTAGTTTCTCTGGGGATAATATGTGGTACATTTTAAAAATGCCAATAATTCCATCTAAAGCACTTGGTGCTGGCAGTATACCTGAATATGTTATTTCAGGAGGCCTTGCACTAGCTGACCTAACAGCGCTTCAAGAGCCTCTCTGCTCTTTCTATCAGTTTGCATTTCATCATAGACTATACAAGCAAGGCTATATTGAAAGCTGTGAGCATGAACTGACATCCTGCCATTCAAAATTAAATTTGATTTTTCGAGATGTATCTTTAGAAACCAAATAACCCACACTCGCCTCAAACAAGGCCTGTCACCCATTCTTTTGAGAAATACTGTCGCTCTCTGATGTGTTTGACTGAGAGTCACTTGCTTTGGAGATGTGAATAACTGAAGGGACGTGACAAGATATCACGCAGCTCAACGTTATGTCATATTACGTGGAGTGCATGTGCTCCTGGACATGAAAAGGTTCAGAATGTGATGCCAGCCCTGCATTTTACTTATACAACAGTCTAAAGAGCAAAATACTTAAAAGTTTTAACAGTTGATGTATGTGGGAAAAATAATTATCTTAATTTCTGGCAGAATGGACATTTTGCAGGGCAGTCATATTGATATGAAATAGTAGTTTAAACACAGGTAAGATAAGGTAAGATATACTTCATTATCTCTGAGGGTATATTAAGCTTGGGCAATAGATCGCTCAAAGCTGAAGTCAACGTGAGTACAGTACACTGTCACAGGGCAAACATCACAACAAATACAAAACAGTATGGGAAGGTAGTTCATCAGGTCAGTGCGGTAGGACAGTACAGTGTACACCAAAACACAATAATACATACAAACAACCAACATATAAAATACAATATAGAAAAAGATGCAAAGTACCCTTAAAAAGATATGTAAAATATTGCTCAAGCAATTACAGCAAAATATAAATATGTAGACATGTAAAACAGTTAATGACATCTTAAAATTATACATTCATAATTTATACTTACTATAGAACACTACCAAGGTAAGAAATGAGCAGGTTGTTTGTTGAGTTGACAGAAAACGTAAAGTGTTCCCTCTTACATTTGCTGGCTCTGTATCTCCTGCCTGAAAGTAATAGTTGGTATTGAGAATGTGGAATGCGTGACGTGTCCTTCAGAGTTTGTATAACTGACAACAGTTTTTTTTCTATATAGTCAGTGTGGAGATACAGGTGCTCTTTCCTCCCCAGACACTTCATTGCTGGTTTTTGTTGTTGTTGTTGTTGTTGTTGTTGTTGTTGTTGTTGTTGTTGCTTTTGACTGGACTGAGGTTGATGCCATTCCATATCTGATTATACTTTCTATTACAGACTTGTAGAAGGTTAACGTGATTTCAGTGCCAGTGCCAGTCTAGTGCACAGGTAGGGGAGACTGGGGACATTTTTTTGCGTTTCTCTCAGTGACTCAAAGGCCAGATCTTAAAAATATTAAACATACATCTGTCTGCTAATTATCCATACCATTTTTTTTTTAAAAGATGATTACATATGACATGTCGCTCACAATATTTATTTGAAAGGAAGAAGTCTTCTCTTTGTCTCAGTGAACTCAGCAGTATGACATATTTTGTAATATTTATCAGTTAACAGTGATGGGTTTTGTTTGTTTATGCATACAACACAGGCCTACCTTGAGTCAATGTGCAGATGTTACAGATGCTATTCAATGTCTTTGTATTTCATTTAAGACAGGAAGAATAGAACGGGACAGCTGCAGCAACGTGTTGCAACCATCCCCATGCTAAGCAGCCATGACAGTACATGTTGTGCAAGGTAGTCATGTTTACATATACACATGCTAAATATGCCAACAAAACTAGTCACCAAAAACTACAAACAAACAAACAAAACTATCTTCTAAAGAAGTTTTTTTTAAATAAACACAGCAGTAGATGTTGAATGTGTCCTCTGTCTTCCTGGTGGGGACAGAGTCTAAGTCAGCATGTGCAGTATGCGTGTCATCACGCCAGCATGTTTCTGATTGGAGGAATAAGACTTGTTGCATCTGCCTCCTGTGCAACCTTCCCCAGTCTACCCATGAACATGAACACGCCATTTTAAATTATTGACCATTTCTATGCCCAGGTGTTACCTAGGATGATGATTAAGGTTCTGTTCCTTTTAGTGTATCACAACCTTGAGCCAACATATACAATAGCAGCACCCTGACCTGAATGGAACACAACCTAAATGATCATTGATAACGCCTGTGTTCACTCTAGTATTTCAAGTCAAATGGCTGCCGTACAGAGGTTTATTCCCTCCAAAACATAATGGAGAATAATCTTATTTATGCGGTTTTGCAAAAAACAAAATCATAATATTCACAGTTAATCATGACACTAATCATTTGCATACTTTCCTCTTTTTTCAAGGTAATATTTGCCATCAGCACTGCACCAACTGTGTCTTACAAGGTCAAAGCTCTGGGCTACACCTGCGCACTCGAAGCCACATGTTAAGTAATTCATCACTATAATGATTCCTTTGAGATTACAAGCCAATGCATTGATAAATTATTTATTTTTGGTGATAAAATAGAAGGCAATTGGAAAACCAGCATTTTTTTGTGTATTTGGTTGAAGGACATAAAATAAGCTAGCTGTTCTGCAGTTTGTTTCTTGTGCCTCTGGCTATGTTGTAATGAAAGTTCTGGCGCTCTAAATATATGTTGAAGAAGAATTGTGGTGAAAATTGGATTGTGGAATTTCAGTGTTCATCTGACTCCAGGGTTCCCCCATTCACCTGGACACAACACATTCACTTTTCAGTGGCTATCAGGGCCTTGTCTGGTGGAGCTCAAGGACTCAGCTTTGGAGTAGGACAGCACTGGTCAAAATTAGACACAAGAGGTCTCGTTTTTCTCCACTCCTCATCTTCGAATGTAGGTGAAATCATTCATTTTAAAACCGCTGCTACATCAAATATCCATCACAGAGTTTCCTCAGGATGTGAAGTGATGGTCCTAAGATGGAGAGTGGACCAGAAAGCCTCGTGAGTGCTACATTTTAATAAAAAATCAAGTACTTTCAAGGTCATCCATTTATTTTCAAAAGTTTTAAGGTTTTATATTTTCTTAGTTTTTTCTCAAATCTACAAACTCTCAAGGATTTTCAATCCCGTGGAGACCCTGAGATACTAACCTCCTCTGAATTTTGGAGAAATTCTTGTGCCTTGGCGGTATTGTGTTACTTTGCTTGTCACATTCTAGAAGTTAATAAAACAGAATAAAATAAAAGTTTTTCTGATCTGTGAAATGAGAAGGTACAGCGTGCCAGCATGCTTCTGCAGATAGGACTTGGAGCCTTGGAGATATGATCATTTAAACAACTGATACTGTTTCAGTCAGGGTTGTTGGAGTTAACATGCCATACTAGCTTTTCCTGATCCATCTCAGTTGTTTTATGCACAGTGGAAGGACTATACAAACTCAGATTTCCCAAGCATATCAACTTATCTTATACACATTCAACAAACTCATCGGAGCGTGCCCACGCTTTCATTATGGGTCTCAAACGGATTGCAAGAGAAAAAGCAGGGTTTTAAAGAGTTCAAATTCCAATGAAAGCTATATTTTTATATAAGACTTTCTGTATGGACATTAGCATACTATAATACTCTGGGTTCAACCCATTAAGCCACTTCTGTTTCCTCTAACTCTCTTTATTTCCACAAGTGTGACTGCAGGGACATTAATAATAAAACAAAAACGCAGAAAATAAAATTATAGCTTGTAATTGCATTGACTTTATCACTTTGTTGTCATCACTGAACTAAAAAGCGGAGTTGTTGCTGGTACTTTAATAATAGGCCAATCAAAGATAAAAGGCAGCGTTCACCTAGTTTAATCTGTCCTTTACTAACTCTGGTGCCGGCTATCGGAAAATCTGTACTGCAGCCTGCTATAGCATGTTTCTTTTGAGACGTGCTCCACCTTACAGAAACTTCAAAGAAGAATGGATCACTGTATCACTTGGTCAGTCCATGCTAAGACACGGTATGAGTAATTGGTTGGTAAATCTTTACAAACACGGGCTGTCCGTGTTCAACTCTGCTCAACAGAACGAAAAACACAGAGCAATGTCAGCCTGACCTGTGATTCTAAAACCGGGCTCTCCAATCAGCCATCTCATTACTAATTCTCAGTACATCAAAGTAGCTTCACAAAGTCAAAGTTGAAGGCAAAAAAACCAAGCAGGAACTTTCCATTTTCAGATCCTATTTCTGTAGAAATACAAAAAAAAACTTTTTTCTCTTCTTGTAAATAAGATTTTTCACTGCTGGTTTGACCTGAACTAAGCACTTTACTGTAGTTTTCTCTTGCATGACACATAACAACAAAGCCACAGTGCAAATAATGGTATACTGGCAGAAGTGGCTGACATGCAGGGTTCCACTTCAGAAACCTCACTTCACTCATGCCCTGAGGAAAAATTCGGAGTGAAACTTTGGTTTGACCTGATTTTAGTGCGAGGGAAACAAGAACAGTGCTTGGAGCCGCTCTTGAAAGTGACCTCTTCCCTTTCTGCTTATTTTTTTTTTATGATCCTCTCTCGTGAAATGTGCTCCTGTCCCTCTCCGCAGGGAGGCCACAGGTCAGAGTGCAGGGTCAGACATAAAGCCGTGCCCATGTAGTTGGGAGGGATTCTGTGTCTTACTCGAGACACTTAAGCAGGGCAGGTTACAGAGCTGATTATAGGATGGTCCCTCACCGCCACGCCACCCTACTGACCGTAAAGCTTACGATGACCTTTTGGAATGTCATACTGCAAACACCACCACTGTGAGATAATGGGCTGCACTGTCACAAAACTCAGCCTTGAATTTAAAAAAAAAAAAGAAAACAGAACCACAAAGCAGCCATGAGAAGCATACAGAAATGAAAATTAATCTGCGCTGGAAACGATTAAGCAAAAACTTAACATGACATGAATCAATAGTCAATCTGTCAATCAATCTTAGGCTAACAAGTCCATCAATATGCTGACACTGACAATGATCCAGACACTTGACCTTTTCCATGGCTTAAGTCTTGGCATGGGGGCTTGAGAGGGTCTGACGGTAGAGTGCGTCGTGGCACTGAGAAAGATGGGATGAATCACAATTTGGATTTTATTGGCAGGGTCAGAAATTAACGGGAGCGCCCGGGGAAAAAATACCCTTGAAAGTTCAGAAAATGCCCGTGAAATTAAAAATGAAGGGGAGGAACATGCCCCCTGATAGTAATGAATACCCTCTTTTGTATTTCACCACTTTCACATTATATTCATTGAGCTGTCAAATACTCACATGCGAATGTGCCGACTGGGTCGTTTGTGGTGATTTGTAGCAACCTATAACAACGTGATTCTTTCCAGTGCGTCTTGGACAAGAATAATGGAGCTGTTTTTGATCAGAAAACAAAAGAACACACAGAGACATACAGCCTGCAGCAAATGTTTGATTTTTAAAGGAAAAATTTTGGCACTTTTCATGTGGATGTCCAGTCATTGATGATGATTAATGTTGTCAGATGAAACAATAAATTCCTGTGGGTGCCTTATTGACAGATAAAGCTGAGTTCTAATGCTGCAAAATCTGCTGTTACTGCATCCAGTGATGTGGTTTGTTTTAAAGGGACAGTTTAACTCAAAATCCAAAATACCTATTTTTCCTCTACACTTACAGTGATATTCATTTTTTTTTTATGTGAGTTGCTGAGTTTTAAATATAATGGGAATACATGGCTTTTAGTACTCAAAGCACCAAAAATAGACATTTGTCTATTTCCAGAAATCATGAGCTGGTTACTGAAAATAATCCCCAATCTTGTTGTTAGTAAGAAAATAGTTCCTACATGAAACTGTTCACTACATGGTCTGTGGATTATCTTGAGCATCCCGGTCATGAGACACTTGTGGTGTTGTACTTTTTTAAATGCACTTTTTTGCACTTTGAGAACCAAGCCAAGTGCCATAGTTTAATTATGTTTGAGAGGAGGCAGCATCTCATGAGGCATTTCACATCAAACAATCAAGATGGATGAATAGCACTACAAGTAAAAGAAAAATAATTATGTATTTTTGATTCTAGGTGAACTGTCTGTTTCAGGAAGAACTACAGGCTATTTCAGTCGGGATTTCTAGTCTCCAGCCAGGGGGGTGCTAGACGAGTATTTTTTTTCACCCAACACTAAACCAAGTAATAGCAACAGGACAGGGTGGTGATACATGGCAACAAGGATATGGTTATCAGGACTTGCATTCATTGCATCCTGGTACATGTAGGCACTGCCAGCATGGGGCCATTAGGCCTAACATGCAGTTTTCTTGGTCAATACAGCACACACTCAAGAATTTATTGGTTCAATTGACTACATTTACTGTCAACACTGATTGAAATAATGGTATGTTGTCACTGTGACAAATCTTAGTTGTGCTAAATTGAATGTTTGATTCCCAGCATGCAATACAAATGAAAGCTGTAGGTGCATCATATGTAGTTGATGCACAACTAAAAAAATACCCAGGTGAAGTGAATATGCGTAATAGTCTCTTATGATTCTCCTTTCTAGACGTACACATGGCTCAAATAAGGGACTGGAGAAAAAGAGAAGCTGAAAAGTTAAAGACTTCAGGATTTGCAACAATTGACATGTGTTTGTGCAGAAGGGGCAGCAACTTAGCATTAGGCCAGTTTCCCTGGAAATGTGTCCGGTTTTTGTATTATTTCATAGTTCACACAAATTACATCTGGAAACCATCAAAACTGTATGAACAGGGGGTAATCAGATCAGATCAGATCAGCATGAGAGGAAAAAAGAAAGCACTCCTATATCGACAAAAAGCCTTGAGAAGAATAGCCATGATTTACTATCACTAAACCGGGCAATCATGCTCATCACTTTTATTTTTAGCTGTTATTCTCAACACAGTCAGAAATTTACACCAGTTTGCTTTGATTATATCAGTTTTTACAGCAATTTCTATGGTTATGATTGTAAAGGGAAAGTGCATCAAACCATAGTTAATTTGGTGCATCTGCAGACAGATAATTTCTCAGTACACTTCCATTATGGAAATTTAAATAAACTGATTATAAACAAATATAATAATCATTTCATTACATTACAATTAAACTTCAGTTAAAAGTTATTTCACTGTTAACAAACAATAAAAGGATAATAATAACATAATAAAAAAGGATAATAATTATGTTCACTAATTATTAGTAAATCTATAATTTATGTTATTTTATCATTAGTTCCATATGGTTACTGATTAGTTTGTAAAACCTTCTATAAACATTATTTGGGTGGCTCTTATGAAGTTGCAACTGATTATTACAATATTTTACAGGACAATGCACTTGTGTGTGTGTGTGCACTTGCAGTGGTTAGTGCTTTATCCTACATCATTTGTTTTTGTTTGTTGGTTTGTGTGTTCATTGATTTTCAACATGTGAGATGCTGTTTTTCTTTCTATCTTTCTTTCTCTGTAACCTTGAAAGAGTCCATGTGACCACATGTCTCTGACCATGTGTACAATCAAAGTTCTTTTAAGACCATTTATCCTTGGAGATGCTTTATGTTACTGGACACAGACAGGCAGCCGCTATGAGTGCTTTGCTAGTTTGTTCTGTAATTTTCACAGTGCAGTCTAGAACGTCTCACTACAACACGTGGATATCCTGAATTTATTGCAATGCACTTGCAGAAAAATACCCAGCTGACAGCATAACCTCCAACCAGTTAACACGGGGCCACAAGACCAATTTAAATACATTGGTTTAGTGCGGGCAAAGACACGCACACACGCACACCCTCAGACACACACGCTCACATAAACACTGGAGAGCAACGAGACAAATGCAGGTAAATACCTGATATGACAGATCCAATCCTACTTGTGTAACATAAAGAGGGATGGATAGGTGCAGGGCTAAACAAAAGATTAATAAAGAGTTGTGGTTCTGAGATGTGACGAGAGCTCCAGCATTACACTCATTCATCTTTCACTTTGCTTTTCCTCCAGGCCATAATATTTCTCATCAATCAGCAAGTTAGGTGTCAAGTGAGAACAATTCAGCACAAAGTGAATGTCAAGCTCTCTTCACTGCCCATTTTCCAATCTGGCAAATGAATGGCTCTCCGATGCTGATGAATATGTATTGATGGTGTGAAGATGGTATGCAACCGGGGCCAGATGACCTCCCATGCTAATGTGCAGGAGACATCTTCCCTCGGTAGAGGGAACAAATGAAAATCTTGTCCTTTACACGCAGAGCCACTTAACTGCTTATGCATACATGCTAACAATGTTCCACATCATTTGCACTGACAGTCTGTCACATTCTGTCATCTCCTTTTTTAATAATGTGTTTTCCACCACCTTTAGCTACCTCTTAATTGCTCTTCTACAGTATATCCATATATGAATGCAAAGCAACACGAGTGAGCAGTTACTGTGCTCATTAGCAACTTTGCCCTAAAACAGTCATATACACTGTGATACTTGAGGGATTATGTTATTGTTTAACTTTTAAATTAGCAAAGCAGAGCTTGTTTGTGTCTCTGCTTGATCGTCACTTTTTAATTATGTTTTAATGTTAACAATTAGTACTGAAGTAGAGTCAGCAACACTTGATTGGTGTCCTTCATAAACAAAGCTGTCTAAATATGTTTTATTGTTAAGACTAATTCAATAAGAAAAAAAAACTTCTTAACAGAAGAAAATGGTCATCTATTTGAAAAAGAGGCTGATTTTTTCTTTATTTAATTAAAAACAGATGCATTGTTTAGCTCCATGTCCTTTGTATTTATTGTTAATTGTCAATATTAAATTTCTTGTGCACAAACACAGGAAAGTCCAGAGTGATAAATGAAGCCCCTCTAAAGATGAAAAAATAATAGCACTAAGTAGGCTTTGAACTACAAGATACTAACACACTGTGTGAATGACAGATAGTCATGACTTATGGACTATCGTCAGCACTTTGCAGAGCATATGAATTATTGTGCTGTTTACCCATCAAGTCCTGACAAACATCAATACTTTATTACCTGGGAAATTATTTGCAATCTATTTTTATGGTGCTTATGCTGTCTGATTAAGCTAAAAGCTGCTGTCAGTGGACAACGGCCCCTAACATCTCCAGATGAAGCCTTTCGTCATATATCTTTGCAGAGGCCTGGAGGGACTGATCTGGTGCAGTAAGGACATCGCCATATCTGTGGAATCTGTGGAATCACTAGGCCTGCATTTACAAACTGCTTGTCATTTGTGTGCGGGTGTTTTCAGACCACAAATCGATTCACAAATGCATTTTTTAAAGGGAATTATCTGTAGCCTGTGATAAGCAGTTTGTCCTGTAAATGCAGGTTTAACAGTCATTATCTAAATGTAACAAAATATATTTCTGGTGAAAACTGCAAAGACTTTTAAATACATTTGTGGATTTCAATTACATTTAGTCAACACAAGAAATGTGTGTGTGCATCAGAAAATACATTGATGGTCCCAATATATTTTACAATACACAAATAAGATGTAACAAACCATACTTTGTATGAAATTAGACAAAACTAGAAATTATATATTCATTATTAGGCAGCAGTTATTACCTCATAGACATCATACATCTAACAGTACAATGAAAAATGTAACAAACTGTACTTTCTATCCATTAGACAAAAACTAGAAATTATATGTTCTTTATAAGACAGTATTAGACCCTTTATTAGACCCTTCTCATACTTTATAGGAGGGTGATTAGGGACACATTACAACAGAACTGTACTGTAAAGTAAAGTGTATTATATTCCATAGTTAGACCTTCATTAGACCAACCACAGTACGTCTGTTTCAAGTAACAGATACGGTATGTATTTTTTTAGTGTACAGTACAGTCCCACTAACTGTGGAAAATAGTAGAGCTGTGACAATTAATCGATTATCAAACTAGTTGAAGACAGATTTTATAATAGATTAAGAAAAAAGTATAAATTCTGATTCCAGCTTCTTAAAAGTGACAGGTTTTTGGTTTCTTTACTCCTCTATGACAGTAAACTGAATATGTTTGGGTTGTGAGCAAAATAATACATATGACGAAGTGGCCTTACAGACTTTTGGAAACAATATTTTACATTTTTCACCATTTTTTAACATTTTGTAGTCCAAACAACTATTAATCAATTAATCAAGAAAGTAATCAAATTATTAATCACCTATGAACACAATCATTAATAATACACTTTACTTTACAGTAAAGGTCTGATGCAATGTGTCTCTAATTACCCTCCAATAAAGATTACAAACGGTCAAACAGTGGAAAATAAGACACTTTAATTTACAGTCCAGTTCTGTTGTGTCTCTAATTACCCCGTAATAAAGTTTAATAAAGATTTAATACTGCCTTTCGGTGTCTAATTAGGGCAATGGTTCCCAAAGTGGGGGGCAGACCCACCTGGGGGGTCGTGCAGCCACTGCAGGTGGGCTGCAGAGGACCACAAAGTGTAACGACTATGATCCATGTAGGGGAAATAAACAAATAATAGTCTGCTTATTCTATTCTCCTAACTTTTATTTCAGTAAAATTCAACTTCTGAATCTTTTTTTTTCTGTCCAAAACCATATCTCACAATACTGACTGTTGCCGCAGTGTTTATATGGCTTTCAATAATACATATCTTCAACCGAAGTGTAAATGTATATCTTGGGATAGCCTTAGCCTTGACCGTCTCATGCTCACCTAGCAGTATGTACTATCATTCCAGAATTCTATTTGAGAGATCATTTCTTGGCTGTCAGCAGCACTCCACTCCGGTCTCACTCATCACTCAGAAACACATACATTGGGATAGGAGGAGAGGATTGGTCATTTGATGCTGTCACTTTCTTTTTACACTGCCCGCTTACTTTTCACCACGTCACTCTGCAGAATAGCAAAGTAAGTGTCACCAGTCAAGTGTGTTCCTCTAACCTAACCGCACACCCACCGGTCCACCCACCAATCCATCTCATCCATCCATCCGTTCAGCCATACAATATATGTCATGTGCTTGAAAAAAACAGAAGAGAGGCATCTGACAATGACATGGTGGCCATCTGTTACTCTGTTAAAATGGAAAATTTATTGTGTGTGACGACGGGGATAGTTGTTAAAGTGGAGCTTATGTGGTCCTGTATCATCTAATTTCATTTTTAAGACACAAGTCAATCCAAATCATTGTACAACATAAAATGAGATAACAGACAGCAGAGTATGAGATCTATCTATCTATCTATCTATCTATCTATCTATCTATCTATCTATCTATCTATCTATCTATCTATCTATCTAATACAGTATGCATTTCTGGTGTTTGATGAAAACTTAATAAATCTCACACTGTAACTGTGTTTAGTTTGTGATTTAACTCCCCTGTCAACAAAAAGTTGGTGTTAAAAGACAGCCAGTGTTGTTTCATGTAAATTAATTCTGACAGTGATCACGATGAATTTAACAACTCCAACTCCAACCAACTTTTAACCTGTTTATGACACCAGGGGTGTTAATTGGCTAACCTCATCACTCACCATGGAACAAGGCATGAAAATCAACCAAAAAACAGTCCCTCTGGCCTTTTATTTCTTCTGATTTGCTTTGCTAAGTTGTACAAACTGTGTGTGTTTTTTTTTAACTTTTTAAATCAGACATCCAGTATGACTTTGCTTAGTGTGATTTACCATTATCTTCTGTATTAGAGCAAAGATTAAGTCATTCTGCCTACTGTTAGAAGCTACAAAAATGTAATATTAATATTTTACTGTTTTTCTGTATTTTGATCACACAATTTTGTTTATAGAGCAGACGTGCATGAATATATGTTTGTCTGTGTGAAACACTTTGGTGCAAAACATAAAAGGACTTTTATTTTTGCTTATTTTTCTAGGATTGCACAGAACTACAGTAGAAGCAGCTTTGTTGCCAGTAACTCCCACCATGCAACTCCTGTGGTAAGTCATTTCTAGTGAGAAACATATTGGCTCATGCTGGCTATTTTCACATAGTTTTTTTTCTAAATTAAAATCACTTGAATGTCTCTAAATGCAATACATTGTTGATAAGACCCAGTGTTTTGTGTGTTTTCACATTACTGTTGGGCCATTTGCCAAACTATGGTGTTTAACACCAGATTATAACACCTCACCTCCATACAATACAGGTCTGGTAACTAACAGTAACATTACAGTAAAAATAACACCAACATCCCATGTTGTGGATGTTTATAGGTACTGTAATTTGTGAAGTTAACACATTTCCCCATTGGTTCTACTGTATGTTTACTATAATTGCTTAAATTATGATTGTTATCTACCTATCTACAGCTGTGTTTATGACTAGGCTCATCTCAACTCCCCTTGGTCTTTTCTGGATCTTAAAAGGAAAATATATCCTCCATTGTTCCAGTGTGTTTGTCCCATGTTGACGATGATGTCATGGCAGTTTCACCTGGCGTACTACGGTGATCAGTGAGAATTTCAGGGGAGTCAAGTTGAGCTAAGCCCTACCATGCCATTGAAACACAGCTTATTGTGTGCTGTTGTCCAGCAAGAAATGCAGTTTAGCTGGCAGTTAAATACGAAGTGCAATGATTTTAATTCCATCAGGAAATGCTTGCACTGTCTTTCTACTGCGAGCCGTGCTTTTGATGGCCCATTTAATTTGTCACTGTTTCTTTATGCTCAGCCAATTTTCATTAGGTTGAGGCACTGTGGCCCCGCTTGACACGCGCACTAACATCCATTTCTTGTTGGCCATCATGTCCGAAACATAAGCATCTAGTTTGTATGCCCTCCTCCTTGCCTCAGTGTCTGCCCTGTTCACTCACTCGCTCAACCATGGCAGACCAAATCCCTCGCTTTTTGCTCATCTTCTCCACTCAACGTTAATAGTGTGAAAGAATCATTTGCATGTTTGAGATTAGGAGATAGGAGAGAAACAGCAAAAAAAAAAACCACATCATTGTCATCTTATCCCAGAATACCTTGCTGTTGCTAGTCACTAAGGCAATCTTCCTTCCCCACTCTTTCCTCCACACTGTCTGTGCTGTTTCTGACAGAATGCAGGGCAACTCTTTAACTATGTATAATGTTGACCAATCAGACTATTTGTTAAAGTCTGGGTATATTTGTGGTCGTTTTCAGGTCTCTTGAAGGTGACTGGGTCAGAGTCTCTTATTGTACTTACATTTTAATGAGGATTTTTGATGACCACACCAATGATATGTACACAGCTCAGACAGATCAGCTACATTTTTTTTTGCAATCCTGTAAATAAGACCTCTGCATAATTGTGTAACATCCTGCTGATCCATGCTGCAAGTGTCACCCACCTTTTACATTCAAAAATCACCATAGAAACTGCAACTTTTACAAACTAAAGTAACACAAATTAAATTAAACAAGCACAAACTGTGGCAAATGGGGTGAGTATCAATATAAAATTGTGGATTTATGGTTGTTTGGATCCAAATTGCCCATTATAGAAGCCATCCATTGTAATTCTTTGGATAACTACTTTGCATTTGGAGGGAATTTCTATGGATGCTTGTTAAGCAAAGGTTTGTTACTGAGTGGGGTTATTAGTTACAATGCAAAATAACAAGTGTCAGAGATTCATTATTATCCAGAAAGGAAGCGCTGTTCATTTAAGGCTACTCCCATTAAAATCAAGTATGAACAGAAAACAAGTTTCTAATCAAGTGCAGCACAAGCCTCATGGTAAAACGGAGTATTCAGAGCATCTATAGCTACAAAGGTTTCCCCTGGGTCAGAGATGTGAGAGTCAGAGACAATTTGGATTTGAGTTTAATGTTTATTGTTTATAGGGGTCCGTTTATAGGGATAAGTAGTTGCCTTGGCAACAACTTCTCTTGCTGGGGTCCATATTCACCTCAGATATATATAGTCAACAGTGTTTGCACAATGCAGTACAAAATTACAACATGGGGAAGACAACAACAACAGCTAGAAAGAGTTTTAGGGTTTAATCCACTTTTTAATCCAAACGGGGGAATTTATCATTTAGACAAGGCTGGCAATTGCCTTAGGTCTCAAGCTATCAAGGGCCCCAGAAAAAAGCCTCATAAACTGTATCTGGCATAGGCCCCAAAATGACTAAATCCGCCCCTGACTCTAACCTGCTTCCCAGCTACCATTTACACCTGCTATTTAAATGTTTTATTATGATATTTTGATTGTTTAAAAATGGCGTGCTTACCTTCATATTTAAAAAAGAAAAGAGTGGAAAAAAAAATCAACTTTTTGTTAGAAGTCACCTTTATGCCAAAAAATGTATTTTATGGCATTAATGTCTTTGTCATGTAATCCTCTTTGAAACAGAGGAGAGAAAGTGAGGCAGCAGCGTCTCATGAAAGCTAAACCAATCCCATTGGGATTTTGCTTAAAACCTGGCAGGAGTCTAACAAACTCTGACTAATAACTGCATCTTGCAGATGGAGTTTTTCTAAGGACAGCGAGTGTGTTGAAGGAGAAACCCGCATTCAGCAGATTAAGCTCAACTCTTGAGGCTCTGTTAAGAGTTCTTATTCTATTCCCTGAAATTTCACACTGTAAAACTCTCTTTCAATACCATCTAAAATTACTTTATTCACAATCTAATGTGCAGACACAACCAGCTGTTATTGGACTGAAGCGTTTATATGAATCAAAAGCATCTTTAATGTACAAGGTTTCTGTAAAAGTAAACAGCCTTAAAACTAAGCAAAAAGTGAGTTAACTTTCCCAGGAAAACAAAATGCCTGCATATTGTTTTGGTTTGGCACAGTGCTTATGCAGTTATATGCCGTGGGCATGCTACTAGGCAAATATCCTTGGCTCCTGGTGCCTTCTCCATTGAGCACAGAGCGTTGCAGCAGGCAAGGCCAGAGGCCAGGCAAATATTGCCCATCTAACCTATTCACATGAATTATAGAATAAATTCTGCATGAGCACAGCTGAGCTGCCTGATATATAAATTTGATGGGTAGTTTTTGCAGGTAGTTGTACAGAGTGAGAAGTGCATCATTCATGACAAATAAAGTAATGGGCCAAGAATTTAAATAATTAAAGTTGCTATCATCTCAAAGCTTCCTGAAGTTTCCCAGAATTTGTAATTGAAAATATACCTCAAAGATTTTGTCAGAATAATACATGTGTGACATAAATTCACTAAAGGCTTTTATTAGAAGAAATAAATCAGTGTCAGCTACAAATGCATGTACGGTAAAGCCAGATAGTACGTCATCAGCATATTTCCATAGGGAAATAAAATTGCCTCTTTCTTTGGAGTTCTAGGTGAGAAAAGATAGAATTGAAACCTTTCTCTTTCTCTCCGCTTCACTGGTTCAAGATAACCATTGTGGAGACCGATGCGTTTGAAATCACCCTGGATGCCTTGCAAGACTTACTGGGGAGTCCCTTGATTTAAGAGGTGACAGACAGAGTGAATACAGCCAAGCCTCACCGTTCTCAGTGAGCCCACAGTAGACAGGCCACAGCATATGGTCAGTTAAAGGGCTCATCAGCTATTGATGGATTGCATTAAATTACAAACGATTTTCTATAAAAAAAAAAACAAAAAAACAAAAAAACAATTTGTCATGTAAATTTCATTTTCTTAAACTTACTACAAGGACATTTCAACTGGTTATGAAACAGTCTCGATTTAAGTAGTAGAAGTACCCTTTTTTTTGTAGCTGCATCCAGAAAGCCATTTTGAACACGAAATTAACCCATGAAACGCTCACACTTTCGGTAGGTTTAAGCACAAAAACTACTTGTGTAGGTTTAGGATAAGACTATTTTGGGGGTTACAAGAAGTATGTTATGTTAAATAAGTCACGTGACATCTCTGAAACCACTAACAAGATGAAAGTGACATGACAAAAAAATCACGTGATGCATCTAGCATTGCCTTACAACTTTTCATAACATTTATGTTGGACATCACATCCTGGGTGAATGTCCTGTGTTTGTTTGAGTCATCCATCCACCCCACTTCCTCAGATGTGGACTTTCTCCCTCTTTATATAAGGTCGAAAGCCTGGTGCGCGGCTTGCAGCTGCTAACAGGTACCGTGCATGTCTGTACGAGTCGCTGAGGGGCAGTGACAAATCATTGATATGTGACGAGTTGGGAATGAGACCAGGCTGCTAACTCACTGAACGCGGCGGCTGAATTAAAACTGCATAGAGCCAATGCGTGTTTAAGGTCTCAATTTACAACAAAGCATTTTGTTACAGGTATTGTGTCTTTTATGGAGACAACTCAAGAGATGATTTCCATGGTCTATCACCAGACTGAACATATTTTTCCTCTGTTTACAGTACTATCAGAAATCCACCTTGTTCATGCAGATATACAAAGCAGAAATGTCGACCTTGGATTTGTCTAGAAAATATACAAAAGGGACTACAACCCGAGACATCTGCTCTTTACACAGAATATTCATTTTTTTCCTAATTCATTTCTGTCTTCCTTTCACACATACAAGGGCACATTGACATGCCCAGCCCCTGGGTGCACACCAGGACACCCTGATTGTGGGTGAAGATATAGCCAATGCTGCTAATCAGCATCAAACAGATTATATTTTTCTCTGGAAATGCGCAAGTCGAGGATGAGGTGAAAAGAGCTCCTTCAATTGCTCTTGTTTTATAAGTTTCCTAACTTCAAAGAGGAAAAATCATAAAACAGACCCCAGTGCTTAAGTATGAGAGTGGTGAACAGGCACAATGTGTTTGGGACCTAAATTTAATAAATTCAAAGGCTGTTTTGTTGATATTTGTTCCAGCGATGCCGGCTCTCAACTAGACTGACTAGGGACAAATGTCAGTGTGCCTGCAGTCCCTTTTTTAATGAAAAACACAGTCCTGAAAGCCATTATGATTTTGTAATGTGTCTGACAAAGTGCTACAATGTTGCATATTATTTGTATATGCATATTAGGAAATGAAATGCTGCAGTAATCACTGTCACACACTGAGATTTGACTGACAACACCTATAAAGAAAACTCTGAGTTTGAATATCTTTGTCAAGGTGCTCTATTTCCTGTTAAATGAATGTGTCTGACAACAAATGTACTTAATTTAACTGTGTAATATCATCACATCATCTTTTGTTCTCATTTATTGTGCTGTTGCACAATGACAAATGGCCCAGAGGATCTTAAGATATCAACAAAGGCAGCACTGAAAGAGAGCTGCATGGAAGAATCCATCTGAAGGAAGTTAATGACAAGCTCATGGTATGTTGTTGCTCATAAACACAAGATGAGAAAGAAAGTGTGGGAGCAAGACAGATCCATCAGTCTTTTTATGTGAAGGAATAAGGTTAGATTATAGTTACGTAAGTGTCGGACTTGTTTGTGTCATGTTTGCAAAGTGCAGCTCAAATGTACTGGAACACGATGAATGGCAGCCAGGTACTTAGTTTCCCCAGCATGTTCTGAAATGCACTCTGATGATACTGCAAGAGTCAAGTTGTTGACTTAACAGGGAAACTTTGTCCTCACCCATTAGAGGGTGACTAATTGACTTCTGAATTTACTCTCTAGAAAATCACAACTAATGGGATTTGTGTGCCTCGTGTGTGTTTAGGGCCTATAAATTAAATCTTTTCAGCCAGTAATGCCCACTTAGTCTGGCAGGTATCAGGCTAAACTGTTTGTAATGTGTCTCAATAAAGTCAAAATTATCTCAATATCAAATGTATTATTATTATAACAATCTGACAACATGATACAGTAAAGATGACATACAAGATAGCACACTGTTGTCTTTAACATCTAATCCGTCTACTCTCCAATCTGTCTAAGTGTAACTGTCCATGACCTGATAACTTTTGTTGTATGGCCAAATTTGACAAGCAAAGATTCAACCAGTGCTAAAAACTCGTAGCATGAAAATGAGGAAGAGAATAACGAACATTTGGAGGAATACATTAACCGAGGCTTGGGTGGTCATCACAATGTTAAGTGGGGCAGGTGGTCTGTTTACTACTATGTAAACATGTATACTCATATGATTTTCCAAGATTCTTGTGTTGCGATAGATGCCAACCATTTCAAGATACAATCACAACAATGGCGGTACAATCAATGCCACCAACAAACAAAAACAAGATTTGGGCAAATTTCAATTTAAGACATGAGGACCATTCAGTAATATTCTGACAAACATGGTTTTGTTACACTGGCAGGTCCAGTTAATCCATTCCAGAAACATATTTACCTCACTTTAGCCAATGAGAATGTTACAACATAGCCTATCCTTAGAAACGTGTAGTGTAAATTAAATTTAAGTGTCATTATGTTTTCTAGCTTATAAGGCACAGTTGCAGGTCATCTGCAGGCATGTTTTTGCAAAACAAAAAATTCAGTCATAAATATTACCTTCTTCTTCAGTGTGTTTAAACTTTTGTTACTCAGTGGCAGCAGCACTTCCAGTGATTCTGACTGCTGCGGACAAAAACATCAGTGTTACATCTCAAAAGAGATTGAAACCATGCATGTAAGTTTTTTTTTTATTTCAATTATTCTTTAAGTATTTAGGGAAATAAGAAATGATCCTTTTTCATTTCAAAGGGGCGTGCCAGTGTTTGTGTTTGATTGACAACAGCTGCCACAGTGCTGCTTCTACACCATAGTGAACAAGAGGCAAAGTAAACAAACTTACCTTGTAGCCACTAGTCATGACTCATGACCCTAGTAGTGCGTGTTTGGTTACTTGCTCAATAAGCTCAGGTCCGAACAAGAACAAGTGTGTTTATAAATTAGATAAGAGGGAGAATTTAGCAGAAAAGCTAATGCGGGTTGTTATTCAGCTGTGGCTTTTGTCGTGAAGCACGATGCTGTCTGGCTCAGTGTGACCGTCTCCTCTCCCTGATAGAATGCCAATGTTATGCTGATCTTGTGCTTTATGCAACCTCTCCATCTATATCTAACAGCATTCAGTCAAATAAATGCAAAACTAGGGAGCAGCATCATGGAACAAAAAAAATATCCTGTTGGTTTCTGATTTTTTTTTTTTTTTTTTGCTCTGAAAGGAGAACACAGAACAAGTGCTTTACAGAGGAGATTTGAATGCTGCAGCAGACAAATGGTTTCTGCAAATTCAGTGCAGATACTAATTCAATAATACATTAAAATATCGCTGCTAGCTTGCTACTAGCACACTGTACCTTGCTAACTAACTCGAATAGCTATTTGATGTTTTTTAATTTGAGGGAATGAACTGTGTTATCTGGGGGCACAAATTAGGTAGCAGTAGATGTGCTCACAAATTATTTATTCAGCAGACCAATTTACTGATTTGTGCACATGAATTAGTCATTTTAGAGACACATCACTATCTCATATGTGCACAATAAAAATCATACTTGAATTTATATATAATACTTATATATTATATTGTCGACTTTTTTTTTGTGAATCAGTAGCAGCCAGAATACCCCAAGCAAACTGTGCATTTGCGGTCATGTGGGGAGTTGTGTCAGGGGGTCAAGAACTGTATAAATTCTTCATCAGTAATCAGACAAATGTGTTTGGTTTGAGTTGCATAGGTGAATTCTTTTAAACTGTGCACTGGTCTGGTCCTGTGCTGGATAACATCTTATTATCTGTATGCTGTTTGAATAAAGTTGGTCCCAACAGTGTGTTTTTCAAACCTCAAAGTTGCTGGACCAGTTTCTGTAGAATAAAAAGAGATATGGTATTCTTGTTGTGGATTAAAACTGCAGATGTAGCTTCAAGTTTGTTAACCTCATTTGCTTTACTTGGAAAATTGAGTGCCATCATAATGGTATTTTTATAATCTATAACCCATTTAATCAAGCAGTGCTTTAACATAAAATAACTCTGTTTGCATCCGGCATCCAAGCTGCACTGAGGATGAATATTTATTATCACCAAACCATCTCCAGAGGTGGTCTAGGATACATTTGCATTACAACAAAAATGTATACATTTTAGTATATCTCCAGAGCTACATAAATAGAACTAACGGTCAGGGAGTTTTATTCTCAAACAGAGCACAGGTTAAAGAGTAAGCTCACAATACAAGAAATTCCTACACCTGCAGTAATCGTTGAGTCATTGGTATTGATCGGCAAACCCTATTAACACCCTGCAAGTATGCTGTGGTCAGTTTGGGGCGAACACGCAGTAAAAAGCTTGATGCATGAAAAGCATGAAAGTAGTTCCACTATGTTGCTCACAGCTGGCGCCACTCATTATTCTGCACTTGTGCTGTTAAGATTTGTCTGTTGCTGCTGGGTTTCCAGTTGTTGCCAAAGGACTATTTAATGTTATTGCCGTGACAGCAGTTAAGGTTGATTGATTGACGGACACAAACATACTCCACTGGATAATGACCTCAGATTGGCTACTATAGGTAGAAAAGGCATACACAACGTGTTGTGCTTTGCCATGGATTCTGCAAAAAGTAATCCTTCGTGACAAATGATCAAAGGGAAAAATTATGATTTATGCGTTTCTTTTTCCCACAGTTCCATAAAACGACACCCCCCGCCCCCATTTTTTACATTTAGACGTATTACATCTCGTTTGACCTCACTGACCCCCCTCTCTCCCCTTTCCCCTCCCCCTGCACATGCTTTTACACACATGAGTGGAATAGAAAGTGACATTTTCCAGCAAGCTTTGTTACCCATCAGTCATTGTTAGTGTGTGTCATGGAGAGAAAACCCTCAGAGCGCTGAGGGAGTCAAAGCTGGAGTGGGGAGCAGGGGCCTTTGAGTGTTGGGAGGGGACAAAGGAGCAAGGCTGGATTTAATGCGTGTGAGTGTGCACACACACATCCACCTCACCAATTAAAATGCACAACACCGGGTTTTAGTCTTAAAGTAAAAACGCTTTTGCTTAAATCACATATTCTATGTGAAGGCCATCAAACAAAGAACTTTCCTTTATACTAAAGTAAATTTTCACCCGAAGTTTGAGAATTCGAAGTGCAGAGGAGTTTGCCTCTTGTCAAACATTAATTGAATATAATCTCATGTAGGCAGCTTATTAATGTTTTGGTTTATCTTTTGTTGTTGTTGTTGTTTTGCATCTTAAATAACAGCATCACTGCGGATGTATGGTTCCAATTTGCACCTTATTCTTACAATCACTGCTTCTTCAGGCAATTAGCCAACGTCAGACAGTTAGAATGAATCTTAAGTATTTTGTTAGTTCTATGTGTCTGTGACTAAGACAAAGATTTTATGTGCACAATTAGAAGCTGCCCTTGTTAGGTCCATGCACTGTTTCAAGCGTGATTGCAGGTAATGGGATCTAACAGCTTCACTTGTTTGGAGGTCTCAGATCAATGCAAGTTGCTTTTTTTGCTTTCTTACCACAAATTATAAGCCTGGAGGGGAACATGCGGTCACTTTCATGTGTGTATGTGTGTGTGTGTGCATCTCAACAACACCTATAGGGAATTTCTTCAAACTTGTCACAAATAATCACTTGGACTTAGTGATGAACTTATTTGATTTTGGTGGACAAAGGTCAAAGGTTAAGGTCACAGTGACCTCACAAAAACATTTGCACTAATTAAGACAAAATTATAGCCAAATATCTTATAGGATAAAATGATGACGTGATGACATGTACATCCAAAAAGTCAAAGGTCAACTTATTATGACATCATAACGTTGTATCATGAGTACTTCCATGTTGTCAAAAAAACCTGAATAACTTATTAAATTCCTTCAAAGTTACAGGTCAATATAGTGGTATGTTCTGTATTAAATTCATACATTATATGAGTCTAGAAAGACATGGATGTAATCTGCAGCTTGATTGGTTGGATGAGGCATACAGCCATAAGGTTGCTCTGTTTTATACAACCACTGACAACTGACTTCTCATTCTTCTTGACCGACTGCTAGAGGCTGCAAGTGATCAACAACTGCTTCAATCTGAAATCAATCAGTTTTTCAGCTAGTAACAACATATGTGGAGGTCATGTTAATGTTGAAAGAACTGTGTGAATCTCTGCTGGTGGCATCTGGCAGTTGTGTTGGCATTGCAGCAGGTACTTCAACATCTGTTGCCGTGCAGGGATCTGCACTGTACTGAGCACACTCTTCTAGCTGGTCTTTTATCCATATATGGTAGCACAGGATATATCCCTGTCTTTTTAAAAGTCTATAGTCAAGGATAGGCGGGATTTACAGCAGTCTCATGGTTGTTCTGCTATAAGTTCAGCTTATCAATATATTAGCAATCATATTCATCAACCCTATAGCATTGTATATTTAACCAGTACCAAGTGTCCATGGAGAATCACTGGCTTTGAAATGAAGAGGCTTGTTATTATATGGTCTAAATATTTCATGATAATCCTGCATACCGTGAATGTTGGGCCCCACATTCTAGTATTTTAAAAATTTCATGAGACAAATCATATCTAGGGTTGCCTAATTAGTGATTAAGGCTAAATGGATGCTTTGCATATGCTCCTTTAATAAAGCATAACAACTCTGTGACCTCTCAAATACCATTTGGTTCTCTCACTGCTTCGTTAACATGAACAGCAGGCTTTTTCCCTCAGACGGTGGTAGGCTAATATTGTCAAGTAACTGTCAGCAAATATTGGCAGCTTGATTGCTTTGATAGCCTCTTGCTTGTTCGTTCTTTCTCTTGCACTCGCTCAACCCTTTCCAAATGTGTATAGGTGCTTACCAGAGGAGAGAGGGCAAGAAATACATTTATGATTCAAACACGCGGGGAAGGGAAGAGTCTTGTTTGCACAAATAATGTGAAGGAGGAGGAGGAGAAGGGAGGAGGAGGCATTATACAAAAAAACACGGCGTCTTTGGATTTGCACATTGTTATCACAGCGGTGTCAGTGCTGTGACTGTGACACGGAGAAGACAATGGAAATCTTTACTTCCAAGCACAGACATCCTTAAACTCAACTTGCCTGACATGATTTTTTGTCTCTTTTTTTGCAAGCACGCAAGTAAAAAATTTCCATCCATCCCATCTACATTTGGTTGGAGGGGTCCTGTTATTGAAAATTAATGACCACCTTTCAGCCAATCAGAATAGCATATTCACCCTGGCCATGTTGTAATGTAAAATATGTTCTCCAATCAATGCATATGCACACTGCAATAACTGTAATGAAAATGAAGATAATAGTTCAGTCTGGAATGAAGATGGTCTTCAGATTGCTGCCGGACCAGATCCTATCATCATTATGACACCTGCGAGAGAGTGAGATTGAGGGAAGGCAGGAGAAATAGATTCAGAGAGACAGAGAAAAAGAGGAAGGAAAGATGAGAAGAGGGAAAAAGGGAGATCTACAGCATCGACATTATTGTTAAATACATACAATCACAGGCAGAAAAATGCCCAAAGACCTGCTGGAGTGTCAGTACTTGACTCACCACTCTTATACCCCTCCATCCCTCCAGAATCACTTTCATAGCGGGTGTACTAGTGCATAAAGTCTTCCATGGCTGAGACCTGACAGCTTCAGATGCCAAAAATCCATCTTCCAATGCAATTTAGCACAGAGGGAGCTGGGAAGATGGGGAAATTATACAGGACTCGAGTCAGAGTTTTAAGGTAGCAGTAGAGGCCCACAGACACATTTGAAATGATGACAGGTTGCAAGAATCTGACAAGTCAAAAGTTAGTGACTCCAAAAATAAAATTTCAGTCACTTTCTTGAGACCCTTGTGACAAGGCAAAGTATTGAGGTGCTGTCGCGCTCCTTGTCTTTGTTTCCGTAGGCTCAAGATAACTAGCCACCCGATTTTCCTTTGAAGCCTTCTCATTTCTCACCACGACTGAGGAAAAATGACAGAGATAAAGTAATGGCAATTGTTGAAAATTGACTCAGTGGAATTGAATCTTATTGTCAGTACAGTATGAGTGAATTATGAAAAAGAAACCGAGTTTCATATGTGGATGTATTATTCCAAATGTCAGTGTGTTTTCACTATTATGCACTTTTCAAGGTTTTATTTGGTGTGAGCTTTACTCTTGTTTGAATGCAATTACAAAATTGAGAGTGAAGAACATGGGCCCAAAAAGAAAAACTTGTTTGTAGGTATATTTAATGGTGTTTGGTATTTATTTATTTGAATGGTGTTGATCTTTTCCTGGAAAATGATTAAAAAGTCAGGGGCATACGCTAATTTTTCTTTCAATCTTACACATCCATTCACGGGAGTGGATGGGGGAGGGGCTCAATGAATAAAAAGGGAAATTTTCTAACTTTATCCACTGGATTGGGTGAAACAGGATCATGGATCATCTGGACAGAACGTAGTAAACCATAACTGTTAGTTGCCACTCTTAGCGGCCGACAGAACCGGGCTCTTTAGCTTTGACTGGTCACCAGGATCGACAAAGCCTCTAAGACTGGCAGGAGATACAGTGTCTAGGTCATTTACAGTTTCCTGATGTAAAGATAGCTTTACTTGTCACTAAAGTAACTTAACTAACTGTTAACTGTGTTAGCTCTGACTCAGCCTTGGGGTGCCAGGAGCTAAACATGGTAACCACCTTGATATTGGAGCCTATTCCCTGTCGTGAAACTGCTGTTTTGGTCCTGGTTTAGCCATGTTCACTAGGAGCTCTCAGCCTAGGAAGGGTTCAGTTCATGTGGCTGCCCTTGTTCCTACATCCATGGACTGCTTTAGCTGCATGACAGTGGGGCGTTTTGCACATTTAGCATTATTGGATTCTGCAAACGCCAATCATGTCCAAAACACATCCCTCCCTTGGTGGCTATTTTTACAGGAATAATATACAATATGCATAAGCAATAAGCAGTCTGTTTCATGGGAAATATTTCCTAAAATGTCATCTCTGCAATTGTATTTTTCTATATAAAATTCATCAAGCTCCTTCTCTAACACCTTTGTGTCTCCTCTTGAGCAGACAGTGAAATGCTTATCATTAAAATGTGCTCTTAGAATCTTGGTGAAATGTCTGCACATAAATCCTTGTTTGATGTGGGGAAAATATTTTAAATATTTACCCCCCTTTTGAAGTTTTGAAGAGATCTCTTCATTAATTTAAGTCTGGATGCTAAAAATACCATTCGTCGAATATATTTTGGAAATCAAAATCTGTTTGTTTCATTCCTGAAGGTAGCAAAAATAATGTTCATCGCAGACAACAACTTGATGGTGTGAGTCGAGGCAATTACTGCAGATCAGAGCCAGAAAAACACATCACTTCACATTGTGGTGATAATGGCTGAACACAATTGGACTGGATATATCAATGATACAGCGTGGTGGTAAACAGATTACACAAAGCCACTGAAAACAAATTGATTACCCTCAATGGACATTAACGCACATTTCAATGGCTGTTAATTTTAACATAAAATACAAGCTTTTTCTTCTGGGGCTCAACACAGCAATCTGTGAGCAGGCCAAGTGTAATGTGGGCAAACTGCTCGTGTCCCTCAGAGGAACACATGATCCAACTGTCAGATGCCAAAATGCCAACGGCTTGATTGACAGTCTTGTGTTAAACTGCATGTTTGAACTCATTAGCACATTAAGGCCTTGCTACATGGAGGACCCGCAGTCATTGTGTATTAATGTTGTCCTCTTGATTCTTTCAACTCGTCACTCAACACAGCATCCTAGTGGGAACGCGAAAATGTAATGGTAACACATTTTCAAAAAGCCTTCAAAAAAGCTTGTTATCCATTGATACTTCACACATCATGATTTATTCACAGAAGGAACGGGCTTTATACTCCATATCTGCACAATAGCTTTACCACATAAAGGCCATTTAGATTAGTAGAACAAACACACATTTGCATACATACTGTTCATGCATGAAGCGGTGCCTGTGCCCAGACAGACACATGCACACACAAGTATACACACAAAGCACATCAGTCAAAAGTCAGCACGGGTTCTTTCTTTACAACAGCTGTAATTCCAGTCTCAATCATAGCACAGTGCTGAGAGCTCAACATCAGTCAAGTCCACCCACTCCTATTCTTACATCTGTCACATCAAACAATCATGTTGAACTTTAGGGTTCAAAAAATCTTTCAAGCTTTGCCACAAAAAAAAAGCATATACGGAACTGTGAGGGACATACACTATAAACATGTGTTCATGCCAGGCTTGTGTTTGGTCATAAAAGGTTAGCCGTGGGACACAAGTGCAAAAATATACTAATACATCTTCGCTGCGATGTGCACACGGTAATACCTTGACACGGTGCAGGTTACAAAAATGGGTTTTCAAAGATGAGTGCTTGTATTTTCCTTTTTTAAGCTGTGACTGTCACCCTAATGCATCTTTCATAAAAGTGATTGACGTATGGTGTTATCATCCTCAGTGGCATTCTAAAGAGGGCTAGTGGCAGTCTCAATGCACTCTTCATTTTTAACTAATAGGGACAGCACATGGCTGGAAGCTGTCGCCTTGTTGGTCCCTCTCTGACAATGATGCATCTCTATCCCAGCTGAAAATGCTTGGTCAATAGCTGGCCTCATACTGTATACTTTGCATATGGTAGCATTTCTTCTTTGATTTTGAGATTATGCACTCTGTTGTGTCTTATGTGTCGTAAGTGCAGCGCAGAATTGTAAATTTCTGTAGTGCAATTACAACATAAGACCTTGTCATTGTATTTTTTGCAATATGAAATATTCTCATGTCAATGATAGTCCTGAGGAGGATGCTCAGACAATTTAGTCCAGTGACTGACAAGAAAATGCCCTTTAGCATAATGAGACTTTGACAATTAAATTCCACTCTGACACACTTTTCCACCCAGGTTATAAATAATTAATTTGAAGAAGTAAGCAGTCAAGAGAATGTCATGTCTCATTTGGTTGCACTGAGCGACAATGACGAGCCTGAAACACACGGCTTACAGGATACTGTTGGAAGGCTGTTCTACATATCCTGTTTCGCAGTGACACAGATGTGTTAGTGAATCTCGTTCAAAGCAGGGATTTTATTTTGTTAATGCTCCTCACTCACATTAAGTGAGTTTCAAGTGTGATCTCACTTTTCAAATGAGAATGATTAAATATGCCACAGAGGATCCTAAAGGAAGCTATCAGTCAGGCCTGATGACTTTTGTGAGCCTAAAAAAATTTTGATTGTGGCCCCATAACTGGTTGAATACACATACTTTACTTGTTAGCTATGCTACTACTGTAATATTTTCTTGGAACATTAAAGTTGTGTTTTGATTTTGAATGAATTAAACTGAACATAGCCACAATATTTTTAACCTGGCAGGCTGGTTAGAAATAATGAATGTGTTATTAATTTTAGCTGAAATGTTTTTCATTAGAGCAAGCTTAATTTCTTGCTATTTATGCTGATTTGTGTAACCATGACCACACTCTGAGTTATTAAAGTGAGGAAATCTTCTTAGCACTGTGCAAAGTGTGAGGATCAAGCCTGGTATTTCATCATATTAAGGGCGAGGTCACTTGGCCTTTGCTGTTGTCAATTGTTTTGAAGTCAAAGAGGCCAAATGTCAGGGCAGCAAGGCCATCAAATAAAACAATGATTTTAAGTCCATGGAAATAATGAATTTAACCCAAGGGTTATAGATTGTTATTCTTATATACTATATATATGATTTTTAGATACTGCTCAAAATACTGAGTTAGTATCTTAAAATAATGAAAAACCTTTTCAAAATAATAACTTATTATTTACATCATTCTTTTTTAAATATATTTTGAGATACAAACTCATTATTTTCATAAAGTTTCTTATAATTTTGAGAAAGTCTCTTATTATTTTCAGTTACAGGATCTTCTTTTTTCCCCCATCACATTGACAGAAACAAGCATCCTTAGAGACAGCACATGAAACAGCAGCCCAGTGAAAGCACATAGAGGAGGGAGGTATATGATTTGGATCTAGCTGTCTGTCACTGTTAACAGCGTCTCCACTGTAGTGTAAACCACAGAACTGTGGAGTAAAAACAGCTTCAGAAAGTCTACAGAAAGTCACATTGATTGTGTGGGCCCACGTAGCGGTTGTGATCCCAAACAACCGCAGCAGCCATCACTGCTCGCAGTAGCTTTGTCGGGGACTGAATAGTAAAGGTGGTACATGTCTGATTGATTAAGTGATAGGGCTGGGTATCATTTATAAAATTATCATACCAGTGCCAATACCAGTACCCTGAAAATGATACCGATCCCAGTAGAGTTCTCTTTTCAGTACCTTTTTTACATGGTGCGTCTGTCCGCCCTGAAGTTTTCTTCATGCTTTCCTAGGACACATTTACAGTTTTTCCTGAAATTATCCTTCTATATTTTATGTATTCACTTTAATCAGACACCACATGTGTTTGATACAGCCATACTTCCAAACATTTTGGTGCCAAAACCATACAATAAGTCATTTTCTTCTACATCTGGGTACAAAAAGGATTAAATGCAGGTATTGTTTGACTGGAGAAGTTTTGATGCTACTTGGTACTGGGTTATTTCAATCAATAATTTAAAGGTATTGTGTTATGATACCCAGAGTTTCATGTTAAAACTAGACCAGATTTTGTTCTTCAAAACAACATCTGACCTCAAAAGATAAAAAGACATTATCAACTGATATTGAGAGAATAAACATGCACACATCTCATGAGCCTTGACGACTGATGGTGTTGTCATGCAATCCAAAGCATATCAGATGCAAATCACTTGCACACTATTTCCTTTCAAGGTGAATTTTCTCAGATCAATTCCAACAATCGTTCTTTGAAACAATCTTTTTCCCAAAGATTTTAGGGGGACTGTATTGAGAATTCACTATAGATGAACATCCGTCTAACCCTCCATTCAAACTCGCTGTATGATGCAAGTCAATGCAAGTCAATATTTTACGGGATTTCACTGAAATTACCATGCATGTCTTACAGGGTCAACATACTCCAAAAATCCAGAGCTTTCCCTGCCTGTGTGAATGGCAGATTCTCCCTTCCTCCTCCTGCAATTTGCTGATGGAAATATATTCCTCTTTCAGGCTGACATGGAGTATCGTACAGGTCATATCAGTCTTTTGATCCAGCAGCCATTAATAATCATGGGGCATGAAAAAACTAGACTTGCATATAGTCAGTCCCATTAATAAATGATAGCTCTGATCCAATTAAAAGGGCTTGCAAAGAAGGGTTTCTCAGGGTGTCCTCACTGAACATTTTTTGAAGGCACGCAGGCCTGTAAATAATCAAGCCCGGGGCAATCCAGCCCTCGGTACCCAAGAGATGCAGGCTGTGTCAACAGTGTGGCACTGTGCTGTCACCACATATCACTCCTGAGCCCTCTCACAGCCCTCAGCCGTGTGAAAACACCACAGCCCTTATCTTTTCCCTCCTTACCACGCCGCCATGTTAGCCGTAGAGCATACACACCGGAGCCAACCAACTATACAGACTCCCGTTTTCCTTTTTTGTTTGCCTGCTCCATTTGGCTTCCTTTCTCTGGTGTTTTGAGCTGTGCAAACAGAATACTGAGTTTTGAATTGCAGGATCACCATGAACAAGAGGAGATATTGTAGAACTTAGCAACGTGTCCCTCTCCATTACGTTTAATCCCTTCCAAATTTACAATAAATTTTGCAATATTAATACCGTTATCAGTCACTCATGAATAAAAACATTGTTCTAACAGTGTCTAAGCCACTATTCCCGCTGATATCCCTAAGAGCTTTAACTAGAATATAACCTTGTCACTGCTATTACATCATTGTGAAACAATTTTTTATGCCATATTTCAGCATTTAATTAAGACATTGGACTCTTCTTCGGTAACAATTATTGTCAACCATTGAATCTGTCACTGGAAATGTCTGATTAACGCCATTGCAGTTGTTACTGGTTGTGCTTTTGTTTATATGTGGCACACAGACTGGTCCTTTAAAAGGAAATGCAAGGAGATGTGAAGCCTTAGATGAAAATCCATGTGACTTGCCATCATTAGTGGAACGGACACGCTCATCCAGGTTGGCGTTTAGCTTCGTGCCTGAGGCTTGATGATGCCCTAAAATATGAGCCATAGTGTGCGTAGAGCAGGCTGTGACCTTCTTATACAGATGCATTAATACTCCAGAACAATATGACGGAACATGGGAACAAAATGATCTTAATTAGGAAAGGAACTCATTCTGTCTGACACCAGCAGAGTCACCAGTCGACCAGTCCACTCTCCAGCACCTTATTATCACGTAATGACTTCCATTGAATTAAACATGTCAGCCCAACTTTAAATGCAGAATAAGAGACAATGCCAGATATAATGGAGTGGTTGGTGACACTGCATTCATGCTGAAGCCTGGATTGAAAACTATTATTAGGTATGAGCAGTTTTGTATATAATGCCCCCTCTCTCTGTTTAGCATAATATTGCATTTATTTAACCAGTGGCAAATCATTAGCATTTCTCACTTACAAAAAACATGGCAATCTAGATTTTGAGCTGGGGAGGGCTGCCACTCAGGCATCAATTTGACATTGTCATTTAGGCCAAGAGTGGCCTTGACTTTCAAATGAATATGATTCCATTTTTTTATTTTTGACACACAAGCAAGCCATTATAGAGCCATATTAAATGGTAGCCCAAAAAAGTTTTTCATTTTTATAACATGCCACAAGCAGTGTTGAGCATTATTCACTAACTCGTATTATTAATTTACCCAATGACAAGTAGTGTAAGTGATCACAATTTTCACAACAGTAATTATATCATGTGATTTTTTTTTTTGTTCTGTTAGTGATGATGCAGATGGGCTGAGTCATGTCCAACTGTGCATGTCTGCATACATAATCCCCCCACCACCCACTCAAACATATTATTTTCTCTGATGTAAAGACCACACTGGCACCTTTCAAATGATGTCGCACAGTGTGAGCTTTCCAGGTGATTTCTTTATTGTGTGTTGAACTGATATATATATATATATATATATATATATATATATATATATATATATATATATATATATATATATATATATATATGAATGTTTTCTTTAGTGATTTGCTAATGATTAGAGAGGCTGCTTTCCTTTTCATTTCCAGCTCTGCATCTGCCAGTCTGTGATACAGTGTGTCCATACTGATTGGCTATTAGCTGTGACCTTTAACCAATCAGATAGTGCTGGGACGTTGAATGTAGTAGTGTAATATACTGTACAGTGTATAATTATCTATTACATGTACTAGTGTATATACATAGTACAGTACTGTATAATGCAATAATGCAGTAGAGTGTATTATTCAAAGTATACTGTATAATATTATTGTTACAGCTCTTTTTTTTGTTTTTTGCTGATCCGAAAAATGACACGACCCACGACTCAAAACCATGGCATGATCCGAACAAATTAATATTGTGATCGGTTGCACCCCCACAGTCAACACATCACTTAGAGGTAGACTTTTGTTACCACCATAGCCAACACCTGGACAGCTAGCAACAATAGTTTTCTGGGTGTTGACAGTTCACTGGATCAGCTGTTCAACAAGGCTGCCAACAAACTATGGAAGTAATATAGTAATGTAACAAATAATGTAATAAATGACTTTTGATCGCAGGTAATAAGTAAATAATTTTTTTAAGGTCACAAGAAAGTGTGAATCCACTGTGACCTTACCCACTGGATTTTGAACTACTGTTTTGAAGCCTTGAGTTTGGCATTATGGGGGTGGCCATCAACACATGTGCAGTACCAACAAGAGCGTGGAGCTGTTAGGCTCACTAATTCAGCAGGAAAAAATGGTAGCTTGCCTAGCCACAAAATGTATCATCTTACAGCTAAAATATGTTTCTGAAAACATCTATAAGAGAAATAGGCAATTAAGTAACAGAGACTTGAAACATATTTGATCATCACTGCCAGGTTTGATCACAATCAATAGATAGCCACATAGCCTGCTTTATAATCTATTTTACTATAAATGGGACTAAAATTTCCAAAATGAACATAATGCTATATTGAAGAGGACAGAAGAAACCAGTGAAACCATTAGGAAACTGTTTACTAAGGTAATAGGAAGTAAGAAGTAGGGTCACTTTGCCATAAGAGTACATCTAATTTATTTTTGCAACCAGCAGAGTTGCCCCTGCTGGTCATTAGAAAAAATGCCGGTATAAAGCACCTCCACATTGGCTTCAATTTTCAGATCCACAGGCTCCACCCACTATGTATCTCACAGTCTGCTGAGCAAACCCTAAAAGGTGAAACAATGCTTTTTTCAGAATGAATAATTTTGTTGCATTGACACAAGTTAATTTGCACTAAAACCTATATTGACAGTATTCTCAGGGTTATATAACAAAATGTTAATAAAGAAAGATTTTCAAAAGCATCATTTTTATGCCGTTGGTATATGTTAAACAGTGTTGGATGACAAGAATGTGAGCACGACAAATTTCATGTCATGGATGAATAAACTCAACCCTGGACAACATAGCCACCAGATCTACAATCAGGTCTTAAATTTATGATGATTGGATGTGTACATAATTAAAAAATAAAGTTAGCTTTTTTCTTCTATACATCCTACTTACACCAGTGTAAACTCATTGTAATTCATGAGATAATATACCTGATTACAAGTACACACAGTTGCAGGCCTCCAGTACAATTAAGATGCTTGCTCTTGATGACTTATTTGCCCATACAATAATTGACATATCCCCAAAGTGCAAGCAAGGCATTAACTCAGGGACAAAAATAGACATGAAATGCTATGTATTTATTGATGAAATAATCATCAAGCTGCAGTTCATTAGACCCTGCTTTATGTTTCGGTTTTAATTATTGGCCCTGGAAGATGTAACATGACAGGATCTTTAATCACCTGAGACAGAGGCTTGCTTCAAAAGGACACCTTGCTGACACGCTGAGCAGGGAATGTGTCTGCAATGCAGATTCACTGATCTCTATGAGTACATGTGTCACATCACCTTGATAATTAACAAAGGGATGTGTCAATTACCACCGGGCAATCAGGAAAGCCATGCCAGCAGGTGGGTTCTAAGGATGGGGATTTCAATCGCTGTTCAGGCATTGCTGCTGCCAATCAAAGGTGTACTCACCTCTCCATATAGGTTTGGGGGGGGGCAACAGCACCAGCAGCATTCCCACAGCAAATATTCAAAGAAGGGCAAATTGGACTCAGCTCAGTGGAGCAAAGAGGGCACAGAGAGAACCCTTCTACTGCTTTGGTGTGCACATGCGTACTGTGTGTCTTCTGTTCCCACAGAGATAATCTGCATTTCTGCCTCATATGACTCACCTAAGACTAGGGGTGTACGACAAACCCTATAAATGTTAACCAGTTTTGAAATGCATTGCATCACACACCGTGATAGATTTCACAGGGAATCGCTGTGAGATTTGTTGTTGTCTTAAATATGCTCGCACCAGAAAATGAGGTGTTTCTGCTGTCTGTACCTGTCACTGATGATCCTGCTGTGACTGTTGATCTAGCAGGAGTGCGGATGATCCAACATGAATAAGCATATATTAGTATGCTCTTCAAAATGAATGGGGAATTTGGCTAAAGATCTGGCTAAAGAGACTCAATCCAGTGGGCATTTCTCAGAAGAAATATAGGGGAGCAAACAGGCACTAGTGCAGGCAGGCCAGTTTATTACCTGAACTCTTTCACTACGAAGCCTCGCTGTTGTAACACATGCAGAATGTGTCTTGGCATAGTCTTGCGGAAATAAGCAGGGACGTCTGTGAAAAAGTCACTGTCTAGATGGCAGCATATGTTGCTCCAAAAGCTATATGTACAGTTCAGCATTAATGGGGCCTTCAGATGTGACAGTTAGCCATGATACCATGGGCACTACCACACCCCCATACCAACACAGATGCTGGCTTTCGAAGTTAGTACTGGTGACAATCTGGATGGTCCTCTTTAGCCCGGAGGACAAGACGTCCATGATTTCTGAAAACAATCTGAAATGTAGACTTGTCAGGCCAAAGCACACTTCCGCTTGGCGTCAATCCATCTCAGATGAGCTCTGACCCCAGAAAAGTCAGCAGAGTTTCTAAATGTTGTTAATATATGGCTTTTGCTTTGGATGGTAGTAGAGTCTTTACTTGCATTTGCAAATGCAGTGACAAGCTGTGTCGACCAACAATGGTTTTCCAGAAATTAGGTGTTCCTGCGGTCTGTGCTTGTCACTGACGATCCCACAGTGACTGCTGATCTACCAGGAGTGTATATCATATGCTATATTAGTATGCTGTACAAAACCACTGGGGAATTTGGGCAAAACTATGGCAGAAAGGACCCAGTCAAATGGCCACTTTCTTATGATGAAGAAAGAGAGAGATAGATGAAAAGTACAGTATGAGGATGTGGAAATATTTAATTAACTGATTTTCTGTCATTTAAGACATAACGCTATCCTGCCAATGACGAGATTTTCTGGCAATCGCTGTTTTCACTGTCAGACAGTAAGGGTTACCAACTGTAGCTCCTACTACCAGATCTGTTCTTTCTTTTAATATATTGTATGTTAACATATTCATAGAACTGAATATTCTGTGAGTGTTGAAAAATCAGTGAATTATGCACTGGTTCTTTAAATGAGTGGTTTACGAGTTTTAGGGAAGGAGTTCCTTAATTGTTCTCCCTTTTAATGTAATCAGTGATTAGAATTGTGACTTAACATTTCTGGGTCGCTTCATTCTAATCTGGGCGCTCATTTGCTGCTGGCAGTCCTCACGGAAATAAATCTCAGACCACTGCAGATATGGGCTCCAATGCTTGTGACCAAGGCTCTGATTGAACAGTGCAGATATGTACGTTTCACGCAGGCTAGGCTTGACCACCTACTATACTTATACAGTCAATCAGTACAAGTATTTTTCTGCTGTAACCCCACCCTGCATGCATCTTTCATTGAGAGCAACACAGCACTGACACATTTAACCCCAGTCTAGGATGACCTCATCTGTGGTTCATATAGTCTGCAAGATCTGTGCATGTTTGGTGCTCCACTAAACTTCCTTCATCTTAAGTGAAGTAGCTGTAGGTTGCAGAGGGCAGCGACCAGGCATTATGTATTTCTCTTCCAGCCTAGATGTATTACTATGGCGCCAGTAGATTCTAGCAGTAGCTGTGTGATGTCACAGTCTTCCAGCTGCAGGTTGAACTGTGTAGGGCCCTTTTGCCTCTTCCCGTGTCTATGCTGTAAAAAGGTCTGTGGTTGTTGAGGCATTAGCTCTATCTTGTGATACAGTGCAGCTGAGGGTGAGCCTGTGTGAAATAGAATTCTCGTTTCAGCACATCATTTTGTGAAACGCTGATGAATCTGTCAAACTTGTTGGACACCAGCTAAAAGCCAGTGGATTCTGTCCATTTATCCCTTTAACTGATATGGTGCATACTATATTTGAATTCCTGCTGTCTGTTTATTAACAAATGTCTAGAATGACGCGAATTCTCAGGTCACAACATCAATCAGGTTTAGAAAAAAAATTGCCTCACTGAGAAACTCTGCCATACAGCCAATTAAATAAACATTGTGCCTGGCTTGATACTTGTCAGTGATGTGATGGTTGTATGGGAACAAAGTTGGAGGAGTAGATAAGGTAATAGGCTTGGTGCCTTCACTTGTTGGTCAGGAACTTGCTGAACAGCGTTACATTAATTAGCTGTGTTGCCTCATGTTCAGCCTGAAAACTGTAAACATGCATGTCATGAAAAAGATTGTATATTAACTGTTTTGCAATGTTTATCATATGTAATAATCAGAATAAGAGGTTTTCTGAATTTATTTGTGTTAAATAGAGGTGAGATGGTGGTAAATTGGATGAATCGAAGAACCACTGTGGCTGTTTGATCTGAAAGATACTGTCAGAGCATACTTACATGTGTATTATGCAGTATATTGCCTGCAGCACACGCTACATGTTTCCTAATAAATATATAACTACAATATCAATAGATGACATCTTTATTTTGCGTAAGAAGATGCTAATTAATACATGAGAGGAATCCTTTCCAATATTTCTCACTAACACTCTCTTTCAGAAATGCTGAAATTTTTTCCCGTATATTTTAGTATTTATTCTCTGTTTTCACCCTGCTGTGTTTTTGTTACCAACATGACTTTATTTCCCACAGGGATTGTTAAAATTTCATCTCTGTCTTTTTCTCCTCAACTCTTTATTTCTCCTCCTCTTTCTTTCAAACAACATTCAATATTATTAGTTTACTGCCATGGACTTTTACGTTGGCCCTGAAGATAAGTCATTTTTATGAGTGGGCTCTTAACAAACTCTTAATGACAACCAAGCAGGCTAAGCAAATTTACAGAATCTGTGTAAGTACATAGACTGTCAAGTAAAAGCTACATTAACAGTCAAAGGCTGTTAGCCTACGTACCACTGATGGCTGATGAAAATCACAGTGTTGTGGTTTAACATTTACTTTTTGTACATAAATTCTCCCTGAGAGGTGTAATTTTTTCAGTGACTCTGTGGTTAAATGTCTTTGACAAGTTTTGATATAGTACCTTCTTTGAGGTGTATTTCCCACTTTTGTGCACAATGCAGCACTAGTTTGTAAAAGACCAATGCCACACACTCAACTTCACTAACACTAACACTAACCCCTAACCCATCTTCAACAGCTAATAGAACAGAAAGATAAAAAGCCTGTATCTGATTGATGACATGAGACAAAATAACCAAATAATTAAATAATTAATTAATTAGTTAAGTCACATGGTATAAGGCATATGATGTTAAACATGGGATTAATTTTGTGCAATGGCAGCAGTTTGGTTAGGCTTAGACATGCTAAACTAGTTGGTTAGATTTAGGAAAAGATTGCCATGTGACTTAAAGTAAGTAGATTATGTATGTCAGGTGACAGAAGTGACATGGCATAGAATCCTGCAAAATTTTAAGACTGCAGTTTTTATCATTTAGAACAAACTAAACAACAGTGCTGGCTTGTGTTTTGTTATTTATTTGAGTAATACAATCAAGTGTTAAATAATTCAGTTCAGAATAAACAAGGGTGAATTCAGTACAGCATTGCATTAGTTGTAGGATTCTGAAAGCAATAAATCAAGGCAGCCAACTGGAAGGGAGCGTATGTGAAAAGCATTATTTGAGTTAATGCTTAGCTTCATTGTATCATGTGTTTCCTGGCACCTGTCTTCATATAGTGAGGATGCAGTGTGTCTTAGTGCCATCTGTGTGGGAGGACATCTGTCACCGATGAACCTCCATGTCATGTCTTTCACATTAACGTAAGACTGAACCTCAGCTAAGAAAAACTTTCAACAGTAACATCTGACAGCTAGATAAACAATTTAATTGAGATGAACTCTTTAAGTCCATAAAAAGCAAGGTAAAGCGTTGGCATACCAACAGACCTTTTGAATTGAATACACTTGTTGATTAGATGGCTTTGGCAAAGAACAGTATGCAGTGTTATGAATATCATTTAAGTAAATGTGAATCAAGGAGACAGACTCTTTGAAGTGCTTCTCCCTATTTTTCAGTAATGCTCCATAGTGTGCTGTCCGGTGAAGTCAACAAGCCATGAACTCATCTAAAGCATTTAATGTCACAATTCATAAATCTTTCACTATCACACAGGGTCCATAATTCTAAATAAATCCAGCTCTGAGATACATTACCCAGAGTCCCCAGCTGAAGGCCTGGCTGCTACAGAAGTGGAAAGCTGTATCTTTGAGGAGAACACAGCTTCCTGTACCCATTCTGCTTCAGGGGACAACAGTGAGCCGATGCAGTTCCCCATCTGAAGTGACAATCCTGACAGAATAAAAGTAATGGCAGCCCTAAACACTGGGCAATGGATCTGACAAACATTTAGATGCTATCTCCCAGTTACAGTGAAAAACTGCGCTGCCACTCCTACCACACCAGTGTAGCCACTGGCAACACCAGCCAGACATGTAATCCCTTTGGACAAGGGAGCACCTCATCAAGCACAGCCCCAAATCAAAGTAATTGACAAAAGCAGGGGAATAATGAACAGAACACGAGTGGATAACCAAGCATTTTCAACGGAATAAAGGCTTTAGCTGCATGTGCCGTCCAACTCAACAATGAAACCACTGATTTGAGAAGTTAAGCGGCCAGAAATGTAGAAAACAAATTTCAATGTGTTCATTACTCCATAATTGGCAAAGAAAGTATATTTTATGCATCTGAGCAGTCCTACATGTGTTTAAATAAAAAACATATTCAAATCAATATTTTTTTTATAGTGTTGTCTGCCTGTTTTATCTTTCTCTTAGACTGTAGTCTTGATAAATACAAACAATCAAGTGCATGTCAGGCTAAAATAACTCTACTGCCTTCTTTACTTTTAGTCTGCTTGTTATCCTTATTGTACCAAGCGGTTGCAAGGCACAGTAAGCCAAACAATATTTCCTCATCTCGTTTATGTCCCCTCTGGGTCACACTCAGTATCTGGGCGAGGACTTCATCACATACACAGCCTATTTACAGATGCAATTTTATCCCGGCTGCTGCAAAGATATTTCTGCATTGCTTTCTTGATCATATTTTCATGTCCATTTTCATGTCTGCCCATGTCACTGTGGCCATCCTCCCCCCGTCCTCCTCACCCCCACACCCCAAGTGTCGGCACGGCTGGACCAAAATTTTAATGAGGTCAAAAAGTGCATAGCCTTTAAAGGGGATTCTGAAGGTCCTACCCTAGAGACATTTTGGCCATTCAAAACCAATTTACTGCTATGTTACAATAGATTTGCATATTTTATGTCCATCTCAACCAGCAAAATTGACTTATTGTGCAAAAAGTTCTGGTCATCACAGCAGCCCGGTGGCTCAGTAATTGGAGTGCCATTTGTTCCTTGAAATTCTTTTTGGCACCTCTAGAAGAGTTTGGCTTTTCATGGTTACATCATAATTCATGCATAATACTTTTTACAATAGCACTTTTGGAAATATGGCACATTTAGCGGCGTAAGGAGTTGGGGCTGGGCCCCAATGCAAGGTTATCAAACTGGACCCTGCCCATCACAATCAAACATGTTAGTAAATGAAAGAAGTGAAAGCATGCAGCTTTAAAATGACCGGCAACAGCAAAACTGCACAGTTAATGCCGAAATGAAATGATTCCTACAAAATAGAAGAGGAGTCAGCAAAGCCAGGATAGTGATAGACAGGTTTACCTGACAAAATCTGGTGTTGGAGGATCACAACAGATGGACACATAATTGGTCACAGTGCAACACCTTCGCACATAAAAACTAACTGGTGGCAGCGTAATATAACAAAGATGAAAATACGGAACAGGTGAAAACGCACCTGCTAACGGATGAAAATACAGAACAATGGGTGACGTCACACCTGCACACAGATGAAAATACAGTAAGCTATAACTATCTGCACAGAGATGAAAATACATCCGGCTATGACACACTGACAACATTATTGATGTCTTGCATGTAGGCATTATCCTATAGACAAAGAGCACAAGTTTGCAGGTTGATTATGAGTCAAACAGATAACAAATAGGTTCCACTCAAGGGAACAACTCGTGCTTGCTAGTTCTTCTTTCTGTAACTTTCTAGGAGAAAACTATTTTTGGAAGCTTTTTCTTTCTCGTCTGCTTCTCTCATTTTTTGCCTTTGACACTCGCTTTTGTGTTTATACTCCATTCCTCTTTTCTTACTTGTTGTCTTGACATTTTGCTTTCTAACTTTTCTGTGTGAAATTTCCCTCGCAGTAGTATTGCACATGTCCACAACTGCAATAACTCATAATTCTGTGCGAGCACACTTAGTATATTTTTGAACATGAACTTACCCATTAATCTTCATTTAGACTTGATTTATAGCATGACATAGGGATATGAGTCGATAAATTGTATGCTTGTATATGTGAAGCTTATTTTGTGTAAATGTAATATTGTTTATTTTGTGAATGACATTAAGTATGTTACACCATGAAATAAGTGTCTTGACTGATTAAGCACTATAAATATTTACCAGGCATTATAATTAAGGTAGTAGTATATAGTTATGTACATGCAGAAGAGATTTCCACAGCTGTCTTAAAATGGTAATGCTAAAGCAGAAAAGGACAGAGCTTACCAAGGTTTCAACAGCACTAAGCAATTTCAGGTTTTTGCCCCAAAGGAGGATTTGGTTAAATGTTTGGTTACCTTGCAGTGTTAGTCTAAAAATAATTTCCATCATGGTTTTCATCAACAACATTTTTGGACTGACAAAAATGAGATGATGACTGAATAAACTGATGATGGGAAATACTATGACAAAACATGTGTGGTAGGGAGGTTAGATGCACACAACTGGATGGTACTGATCTTCTCAGTTAGGCCATTAACATGCGCTTGCTGCATGTCTCGTAAACTGTACAGAAATGCCAACATCTGGAAGAAAGAGAAGAACAGATGTGGATAATTTTAATTTTTGATGTAGTGCACATCCAAAGAAATATATAGTATGCCTAATATTAGAAATATGACTGGAGAAAGGAGCTGAAATGTAGTATGGAAATTAAAGAGGGGTGTTAAAATAGTGTATTACACTTAAATTAAACTCGCTAGATTTTAGTTGACTAAAATTTTATGATATTTAATCAACTAAAAGCTAAAACTGTATAATTTAGATGATCAAATATGAAGAAAAACTAATGTCATTTTATTCAAAAGACTGATTAAAACTTCATCAAAATTTATTTTCAAATTAACACTGTTACCTTGGTTTTATCAACCTATTAGGCATTCAGCTTAATGTTTTTTTTAGGCTTTTATTCCAATTGCATCTACGAGAAATAAAACCATGATGCAGGAAGTTTAGGATTTAAAATAAACAACCATCAATGTTTATTACCCTCTTTAGTCAGCAGCTCATGCATGCGCACATGCATCCATGTGGTCGGGGCGAAAACATTGCTCGTCAAAACATTACCATTATCTGCTCATGAAAACGTTCTTCTACAGTTGTGAAAAACTCCACAGAGAATCTTAAATGTAAAGTTACTCTGCCTTCAGTCATAATCCAGTTAAACCAGCAGTCAAGACAAAAAAAAGACATTTCTACTGACTGCAGTACATAAAATGAAAAGCTAGACTTTACACAACCAAACCTAAAATACCAATTAAAATCTTTATCTGGGATACATTGAAATATTTAGATTTAAATATTTTCTTGTGCTAAGTTAAATTTACTGCTCATTTTCACCATATGTCTAAATGTTTCACAATATGTGCATATAGTAGTAGACAGAACTGAATGACACCCTGAAGGTTTCACCTCTCCTTCAGAACTCATGGAAATATAACAGAAAATATAATAACCTTGAAAGAGATATCCAAGTTTTCACTGTCAGCAAGAGTAGAGATCACAAGGGTTGAGGTGTCTCACTTGTTTCTCTGCCTTCAGTGTGGCTTCCGTGCAGTGTTTCACCTCATTACTGTAAATGTCCTCTAACAACTCCAGCAATCAACCCATATCTGTCTCTCTGCATGCACTGGTACAGTAAGTTTGATACATTTCCCTCGCAAAGGCTCACGTGATACAGTTGCCTCATCTGCCCCAGTTACAAAAGTGCATCTTGATGGTCTAAAATCAATGAGCGAGAGGAGCAAAACAAAAGAAAGAAAGCATCTGAATTCAGCTCTGTACTTCTGCAGAGAGAACAAAATGAACTAAATCATAACTTGTTTGAGTCAGATGTACAGTAGTAGTGGATGCCCTTGAGAAAAAGACAACTTTACTCATTTTCCACATTCCTGTCACTCGTGCGTCAGTCATGAGGACAGTCTAATGGCTTCAATCTGTCAATTAGTCAACATATATATTTAGCTGTAATGAAAACTTAATTGCTGCAAAGAAAAAAGTAATTGCAAATCTAAAAGAGCAATATTTAACAATTGTGCATCCAAAAATGAGCAGCACAAATATATATATATATATATATGTATATATATATATATATATATATATATATATATATATATATATATATATATATATATATATATATATGTATATATATATATATATATATTAAAACCTATTTAATATAGGATTTATGGTTGAAGCGAGTTGTTTTTTCCCTCTCCTGAGATGCTGAGCGGTTTTCCAGAAGCGCTTTGGTGCTGACCGAAAGTCCTTCTCCATGGCTTCTCCGAACTCCTCCTACACCCACTGCTTTGCCTGTGTCAAGGCCGAGGCTCCTATCCTTCAGGCCTATTGGTACCTTGGAACTGCCTCTGGAGTCCCCCGAGATAATAAATCCCGGAAGGCCTCCTTCTTCAGTCGGACAGCTTCCCTGACCACCGGTGTCCACCACAATGTTCAAGGGTTGTCGCCCCTTGAGGCACCTACGACCTTAAGACCACAGCTCTCAGCCGCAGCCTCAGCAATGGATGTTTTGAACATCGACCGCTCTGGTTCAATGTCCTCAACCTCCACAGGGATGCAAGACAATCTCCACTGGAGATGGGAGTTGAACGTCTCCTGGACAGAGGCCTCCTCCAAACACTCCCAGCTCACCCATACCACATGTGTAGGCTTGCCAGGTCTGTCCAGAGGCTTCCCCCACCACCTGACCCAACTCACCACCAGATGGTTATCAGTTGACAGCTCAGCTCCTCTCTTTACCTGAGTGTCCAATAGTCCCCCTACCAGAGCCCCATGCAGGACTCCATTCAGGGTCTCTAAGAAGGCAGAATACTCCGAACTGCTGTTTGGTGCATAAGCATAGACAACAGTTTGAGTTCTCCCCCCCAGTAGGCGTAGGGAGGCGACCCTCCAGGCGCCAGGCTCCGTGGTGTCCCAGCGACCAGGCGCTCGCTGTCAGGACCCCCTTCCAGGCTTGGCTCCAGGTGGGGGCCCTGGGCTTCCTCCAGGCAGGGTCACTGTGCTCCCTCCTTGCTTTTCCATGGGGTCTTTGGTCCATTCTTAGTCTGGACCCTCGCCTGAGACCAATTTGCCATGGGAGAACCACCCAGGAGCACTAGGCTCCAGACAATACAGCTCCCAGATTCATAGGGACACGCAAACCTCTCCACCACGATAAGGTGAGGGTCCTCCGGAGAGGACTGTCAATTGCCTGTCAATGTAAAGCTAAGTCCCTGAAAATAAAAGCCCAATGCTCTGAAAATACACACTGAAGCTTGAGTTCAATCACTGCCTGCATCCTGCCTGCCAAACTCCATTAACATATTGCTCAATTCAAATGCTATAAACATCTACACTGTCTTAAAGATAATTAATGATTTCTTATGGCTAATAACATACACTTGCTCATTTAGCTAACATTCGGCATGCAATTTAAGTCTAATCAACGTGAACTGGGAAAACAATAACACTCTTTCTGGCCCAGAATGAAAATGTCAAAGGAAGACACTGCATCTGCAGCATTGCTGTAAGTATTTCAGCTTAGCATGTTAATTTCTGAAAACATATCATTGTCATTTTATGATTTATTACAGTAAATATATTACAGATTTCTCATTTAATTGCATTAAAAAGCATGTATTATAAAGGTAAACAATTAATTCTATTTTTCACATGTAAGTTAAATGAGTGCTATCACATGTAGCAAAATCATGATGGTGGAAATAGAGCACCTCATCAATATTGTGAAGTCTAATTTTGTTCCCATAATAGGATATTAATTCCAAAGTGGACAGATGGCACCATTTGCATGTCTACCAGCACTCTTAGGGATCAAGCAACAATTTTGCACTTCACTGCAACTGTCTCATAAGAAGGTCATCCATTAAGTTATGCAAGGCTTTAAAAGCCTTTTCATGTATTATGAAATTAATTTTAAAAAGGGGGCAGCACGTGTGTCTCATTCTTCAGTGGACCAGCTATAGCTGAATTACCACATTTGGTTGTTTTACGCTGAAATAGAAACAATTATTATAATATAACCATTAGGGTACTCAGCATTAAAAATTAGCTTTATTCCAGTAATGCTAGAGTAGCAAGCTTGGCACTCAGTGGGTGTGCTCAGGAAAAGAAAACACCAAAGTGACCTTGAGTAGCTCGATGAATACCCTGCGCCTCTTTGAGGGCAATGTTAAGGACTTTAGCTCATTGTCATTACAGAGGGGAAAATGTTTGGGGGATCATCTACATCTCTGATTTAATGATGCATAGTGAAATCTTATGAGAGTCACTTATGTCCCATAAAATCCCTGGACAAAGCTGTAAAATCAATGACCTGTTTTGTTACTTAATGAGTAGCTCAACTGTGGAAAGGTTGGACCTCTCTGATTCTTTTGCTCCACCCCTTAAAGTATAAACTTTGCTGTGTGGCATCAAAAATACATTTATGTTTTATTTGCATGTTTTACCTTTAATAACCCTTAAATTTACATTGAATTGTTGTCTAAGGTTGCATGATTTCACAAATCCTCAAGTGAAACAATACAATCATTTTATCATTTCCCCTATTATGAACTCTATATGCAAGTTTGGATATTTTGCTGGTCATTGTACTACAGTGCTGTGGATGTCTCCCATAATATTGTACCTGCTAATCTCAGCGGGGTATTAAAACTGGAATGATTGGTATGCAGCCTTAATGTGGGAGAGTTAAGAGTTAGGGGTGAGAGAAAGGATATAAAACCAACCAGGGGAAAAATTAATATGAGGCAAGGTAGTGGAACTGATAGTATTCTATAATGTGTTGGCACCGAGATTGGAGAAAAAAAATGTCACCAAATATGAAGTGATGAAAGTTTGTGGATTGTTTGGAACATTTTCTTATAGCACAACAGAAGGTGCTGTGAAGCTCACCATAAGAGAAATTCTAAACTCTTAAACTGTTTGATGATATCCAGTGAGCCTGTTTTCTGAAAATGCTTTAAAACGGTGAATTAAATTGTTTTTTCCCCCTCTTTTTCAAACTTTCTCGGTGAAAGTAAAGGTCCGTAGTGAAGCTGTAGATCCAGGTGAGGAGTGATTATGTATTCTGCCCCATCCTTGTAAATCCATAATCATTAACATCTGCTCTAGCTTTCTTTATTGAACTATTTCGCCCATGTGTGGTCCACTTATCCTCGTTAACTCCACTTTAGCCAACTCAGCACATAGATCGAAGGAGAGATAGAAGGGAAAAAGAGGGAGAGACAAACAGAGAGAAGAAGGAGGGACAGGAGGGCACCTTTTAGAAGATAAAATAAATAACTTCTGGCTCTATTTTAAGCTTTTAGGTCCAGGCGTACTCACCACAGACACAGCTTACTTGCCTGTATTTCGTCCCAGGAAGTAATTCCTTCCCACTGTATTTTGACCCATGGATTTGCTGTCTGGTTGTAGGATGTCTTGAAATAATATCTATAATTGCCTCTCTACAGTATTGATTCAGACAAGGATAAAATAAGAGCATGGCATGTATATTGAGAAATTGTTGACTGCTGAAATTAAAAACTCATTAGAAATCCCATTGACCTTGTCACTATGATAACTTTACAGTAAAGCCAAGTCAAGTCAAATACATGACCTGAACAGCAACAGCAGCGTCAACTGTAGTACTAGTACCACAGTGGTATTTAAGGGCTTTGGAAAGCAGAGGGGGCTACTGGATACAGATTTGTCAAATTACACATCACCCTGTATGACCTATTGATATCAAGTGACACGTGACATCAATACATCTAGGTCCTGTCAATATCCTGTACAGGAGGTGTGTTTTAGCGCGTGGGTACAAAACAATCTCCTAATAATTACCTTCATATGCAATTATTTTTGCACAAGCAATTTCATTTTGGAGCCCTTTGCTGACTTGATTAGATTTTGTGTGAATGCAAGAGCAGTGTGAAGGTCACAGTGTAGATGAAAGGTGCAGGTACTGCTGTTGGTATATGTGCATTTGCCTTCAACGCCTGTGTCCTGGCTTTGTCTGTTTGGTCAGCACTGACTGTTTGTCCATGACCCCGAACTTGCCCAACCTTGAACAAATGTGGTTTGATTGTTTAACCCTTTGATTTTGCAGCCACAGATAGAAATAACCAACATTTTTCAAATCTGCACAATATGAATTTTATGTATATTATGTTGTATAAAAACATAATATGGATGATAGTATTTTCTACATGTTTCACAGTTAGGCAAAATAATTATAACGGTCATTTAAGGGGGATATATGATTCTTCTTACTGACGTCAAATATCAGGATTTGAAAAAAAATATGCGGAATTCACTGTAATTCAAGGTGACCTTTGGGAAGTTCAGAGAAACACACTTTGATGTTGCCACTTTGATGTTGCTGGACTGACCAGCTTCACCAACCCCATACAAACAAGCATGGGCTGTTGTACTAACAGTACATATAACAGAATCGCAGCTGGTGCCCATAGGAGAGACTGAGAGAGAGAAAACAATACAAATGTTTTATTTGATGTGAAAACTATTAGGCTATATTATTGCCACATTGCTGTTAGAGTCAGAAACTATACAAGCAAATACCAAGCCAACATTTAGAAAGAGATAACAGCTCCTTAGACATTAACACTGCATTTACAATATTACTGCTGCAAATAACAATAATAAAGTTAAATTCACTACAGCTAAGAGGTGGAAAATCACTGATGCTCAGCTACTGTGAAAAGGCAATATAAGCATTCATGTTATTTTGTGTTTAAATATTGTCCTTAAATAACAGCCTGTTCTCACTACTGAAGCCATCAAATACAGCAGCTTGGTCAGTGCCCTCAAAATATCATGCTTGGGTACCTACCTATCTAGTGGGCTGTATTCACAGAAAATCGGGCATTGCACAGAGGTGTGCAAACACTGGTTCCTCACTTGATTCACTCTGCATGTCCCTCTAGCTCTCTTACCTTCATTGAGCCAGAGAGGAGGGGCCAATTTTGGACAATCTGTTACAAAATCCTGCATATTCTACCATTAATTTTTTTGTTCTGAAAGTAAATGAAAAGTACAAAAACAGGTTAGATTTAGAGCTAAACAGGTTATAGTCAAATAGCAATTACAGTAGAACTGAATTAATAACAAGAAAATGAAAAAATCTAAATATATTTTCATGAACTTTTTTCAATTTATACCCAGCATTTTAGCACATATAACACATTGCAATGATCCAGTGATTTATGCCAGTATTTTAACCCAAAGCAAATGACCACAATGACCAACAAAGTAACTTTATTTCAAAAGTCTACATGGACATTTATTATTGCTCATATGATTGAGAATCATTGCATTATAGTTACATTAGAATGAGCTCTTTAAATCTCCAGAAGGCGCAGGTCCTCTTCCACGGAGGCAACCATGTTAAACCACCATGTTTCTACAGAAGAATGGACTAACCAAAAACTGGCTCTATTTTTTGTGAGTGTTAAAGCTCCATACGTTCTCCTACATGCTTGGAAGGGGAGGGTATTCAGTGTTCATAGATGCCAGTAAATCCCACACACTGATCCTTTAACAATCCATTATTTGTGATGCATTCATGGCTGCAGAATGCATCTGTTTCTATGTGATGGTGAATTACTGCTGGAAAAGACCTGCTCTGGGTGTTCAGTGCAGTGAAAGCTTGATCTAACTACAAGCTAAATTACTTCTGTGTTTTATTACTTGTGGATAGAGAGAAGAAGAAGAAACATCTGTTTATACAAAAAAATGTCACAAATGGTCAGATATAAGGAAGATTTCCAAACAAATGACTGCCAGAATTATCCAGCCATTGCACTCACACACACAGTGTTTTAGGGCATCGACCCTCAATACATCACAATTTTCTTGAATGGTCAAAAATGTTACACAATTCAACCTAAAAGGCTATTTCGGTATCATTGCACTTTCATGTACACTTCTCTTAAATTGCCTCTCAATTCACTGAAAAACAAGCTTTGAGCAAAACAAATACGTGACTTCTCCTTTCAGTAACCCACCTCTGCTCTTCTCTCACTCTCTGTCTCACTCTTTCTAGCAGGTGATCAGGGCCATAACTAGAGTATTATTTACTGGATTGGCAATGTTAAAGTTAATGTTGCAAAAATTCCCTTTCTACAGTCGGATTCCGGCTCTAATGAGGCTTTACTGATACAGCGTTGATGGCTCTGCAGAGGAGACGGGCGCTTCTGGAGGAATGTCAAACACCTACCTCTACATTCTTGTGTACCATCATTAGGGTCATTTACTATTTCCATCGTAATGCACAGCAGAAACCAGCGGCGGCAAGAGCAAGAAGTGCATGAAAAATTACCTCGCGCCTGGCACGTGAAAGGGACTCAAAGTGTATTTGCATGTTTGAGAGGGAGAGTGCAGGCTGAATCTGCCTTTTGAGCTCTTAGTGCACACCGATGTATTGATTTTAAAATCATTTCAGTGATCACAGTCACTCACAGAGCAGCGTGACATACCATGAAAAGCATTTTTGAAATAGTGCGGTATAGCAGAGGAAGGATTCTTGCTGAAGTAATTTTCATGTTTTCTAACTGCTGGTTGCTTTTAGTGAGTTTACACTCAGTGTTGGTGCTATCCTGCTTCCGTGGTATATTCTTCCATGTGACAGAAAACCTTATATGAAAAGTCTTTTAGGTATCATAATTTATGAAAATACCTCCACTTGTTCATGTTAGATTCGGTCCATTTGCTCATGTGATGGCATTTTAGAGTCCTTGTGGAGGGCAATGCTTTGACAGGTCAGGTCAGCTGGACTGTCATGACATTTGAGGCTGACAAGTGTTGAATCTGTGAGGAGGATTGTGAGGCCGCTGACTGACATTGCAAATTAACAGCAGCTAGAGGAAAACACCTCTTGATGAAAAAGTTAAGTGGACAGTCAGGCAAGTCCGCTACACAAGTAATGTATTCTCCATCACTCCTCGCTCTTTTTGATTGACTTTGAGATTTCATTTTTCTATTCCCTTGCTTTTCATCAAATCCATTTGAGGATAGGAATGTCTGTCTGTGCTGAACTCCAGCCTGTGTGACACCCAGGGACCCTATAGTTCAAAGAACAGGTAAGGTTCTCTACTCTATATTTTTTTGACAGGAAAGATGTCATATAAGGCAAAATGTAATTTTCTGTGACAGAATCTCAGTAAGGTACAGCGACATGACACTGACGGTGGCTTAGAACCGACCTCATCAAAACAGTTTAAAAATAATCAAAATTACCAATGGTAAAATTATATTTCATTCCCCTCAGATCTCGTATTCCTTTGAAGGTGGACCTGGACCTCTAAGCCACCCGTAGGTGACACTTCCATCCTGCACACATTCACATTTTCTCAATTTAAATACCCCAAAATCCATCGAAAGTCAGTCTCTCTTGTGGTACTGCAGGTTAGAATGGCTAGTCGTGGTGAAAGCTCTACTGCGCAGTAGATGATAAGAGTGATTTTATAAATTAATAATCATGTTTTCTTATTGCTAGTGTAAGAAAATGTTGTTACACAGGTATTACAGAGTAATTAGGAACACATTACATCAGACAAATGTTCAGCTACTTCTATAACTTTGGTGTGTTTTTTTTTTAAATGGGGAAGTAGCTGTTATGATGATTTCACTTTAGCTTACAGTACAGTTCAGTTGTAATGTGTCCCTAATTATGCTCTAATTAAGTCTAACAGTGTGTAACAAAACACTTTAGTTTACAGTGCAGGCCTGTTATAATTTGACCCTAGCTACCCTCTAAGACAGTGTTTCCCACACCTCTTTTTAAAAATGACAAACCGTGGCGACCCAATTTACAACTGGCCTTATCAATAAATCTTGGGAAGAGTTCATTTTTACTGACATTTTTTTCACCTTAAAATATCTTGACACGTGGTATTGAAAACATATCCACGTTTAATACTTTATAAATGAGAAATAAACACATTTAGGCTCATTTACAGATCATCTCATTGTTTTCTTTCCTCTCACCACAATATACAGATTTTTTTATTTCATTCCGTAGTCTTTATTTATTTGGGGACCATAATATCACTTGTGGGTCCCAACCCAGTCTCTAGGAATGACTACTCAGTGGGAAATAATCCACTTTAGTTTACAGTACTGTTCTGTTGAATGTATCACAAATGAAGTCTAATAAGGGTCCAACAGTGGGAAACAACAGACTTAAGTTTACAGTACAGTTCTGTTATAATTTTTCCCTAATTACCCTCTAATAAAGTCTTATAAGGGTCTAATAAAGAGCATATTATTTCTATTTATTTGTATAATTTGATTCATAGTGCAGCTTGTTACATCTTATTAGTGTGCCATTAGGTGTGTAGTGTCTATTCAAGGTACAAAAACTGTCTCATAAAGAACATAATATTTCTATTTTTTGTGTAATTTGATTCATAGTACAGCCTGTTATGTCGTCTCAGTGTCCTGTAAAATAAAGTGTGACGGTGAATTGTACTTAAGTGTTGCACAGACTCTTTCAAATCACAGATGACTGATTAAGAATCAGTCATTTAAGAATATCTTGCCAGTATATCATGGATGAATTACATGATAATCTCAAATGTGTTAAAACTTAATTAAATTCAAAATCCACTTCTCATGAAATTTGCACTTGCCTTAATAATGAAGAGGGCTGGTCTCCATTGATAAAAAGCTCAGGATCATGTGTTTCATTAATAATGATTCTAGAATATCAGAGGATGGTGCTACTTCAGTATGAGGGGGACTTTGATGGAGGTTGCGCTATGATACAGTCAGGAAATGTTCCAGCACCTTCAATAAAGCAGCTAAAATCCATATCCCAAAGCTCTCCAAACTTTTACCTGCTGGGATCTGTCAGAAGCATTTAGAGTTTTAGCTTTTACACTTCACAGAGAATTATGCATGGGGTTTTCAACAGTGTAGGCTCAACATCATACAGACCTAATACATCCATGTTAAACAGTTGTCAAGATTAACACTGCCAAATATGTTTACATATCTTGCCTTCGGCGGGGAGAGAAACATCTAAGCTAAGGTCTCAGTGTGTGACTTTGTGATGTCTGTGTGATACTGCTCGGCATCATGGGAGCTCCTCGGCCTGTTGATGAAAAACTGCCAAATCTTTCATTTTCCTCTAGAAATGCATGGGCCTGGATTTCCCCCTCACTCTTTTCATGTTATCTGGGGGACTTGTGGCCAGAGTGAATGATCTTGCCTCGAGGCAACATCTTAACGCTCATGGAAGTTAGAAACTTTTCACTGGGTAATAATTTTGTTTTGGACAAGTTAATTTATATCCTTGTAATCAAGTTTAAAACCCATAAAAGACTGTAACTGTCAGCAGAGTGTGTGTTTAATGTGCATGCGTTTGTGTATGTTTGGCTGTGTGATGGTGTGTGCACGTATTCCCTCCAAACACAATTCTCTTATGCCTCATATGCCCAAAAGCCATCATCAAACTCTTTGTGTGTACTGCATTGTCTCTGTCATTAGTCATACATTTCTATAAATATTCAATCAGCTTGACTAGCAGCCGAACACCAAGTTTCCAAAAAACAATCTCTCCACCCGTTACATTATTTATTTCTGTGCCCTCTTATGAATTATTTTTCTTGTTCAACTATCATGCCTTCCTATTTTATGTTTTACTTCCCCGAATATAAACCTCTGCAAAATAAAAGCATGCTCCGGCTTATAAATTCAGTCATAAATTTACGTGTTGTGCGCCTTTGAATGTCAATGCGGCTTCGGAGGTTTACATGATCTTTCTGATGTACAGAGTGAGATATTTGGTTTACTGGGACACAAGAAACAATGCTCTACTATTAATATTTGACTTGCAAAAGAGTAAGCATAAATTGAAGAAAAATAATATTAAAATTTGAAAAGTCTTATCACATGATATATACCATAGTAGGGGAGAACAGGGACAAATGTACAACTTGTTTGTATTTCCCTTTTTACATATAGATGCTTTTACTTTGGGTAACCATATTTTGTTGTGAACAACATGCATATCTTCTGCCATAGCAACCACTTTTTTGACGCCATCAGACTGGAAACTGATGTTATGCACTGTTACTTTTGCTTCTCTCTGTTGGGTTGAAAGAAACACAACAAATTGACCACAAAACAAGTATTGACTATTTCTAGCATAGCACTCATTAACGCTTCCATTAATCCTCCAAGCAAATGTTACTCTCAAATCAATTTATCATGTTAAATATTGTGCTTGTATGCATCAAATCACTTAGTGTATAGTCACATCGCCGATTGTCCCTCACATAAAACTGCCTGACATGCTTTAGCATACACATCTCAACCGGTGAGACTTCTTCTTTTTTGCAAATATAATAAGCAATAGATATATCTTTAATAAAAGCAGGACAAAATTAACACCACATTACTTCCATCCCTCCACCTGTCTCTCAAATATAGGTTAGTATGATAAATTATATAAACCTGATCAGATCAGGCTGATTTTCATCCACACATTAAGTGGACCTCAAAGCATGTTCCTGATTTCTGTGTTGCAGCCATCCCCGTACTTTTGTCCCTGCTCTCCCCTATGGATATATGGAATTTTGAAGGAAATTTGAGTATTTATGTTTTCCAGCTCTTTCCTATTTTGTCCATCCGTGATTTTGTAGAAACAAAGAAAGAAACGAAATGCTCATGTGTCATTTAGCCTGACTTATAAATAGCTTCCACAATATGTCAACCCTTTGAATAGTATTCCCCCTTGTTTGCTTGTTAGGTCTGCGCTCCATCATCGGCGGACCACAAACATGAGCCTATTGTTTAAGTCTGATATTCAGCCTAGCAGGTCATTAGTCCCTGTCTGTGTCGTTGCTCATATTCAAAAACCCATGTTCTTTTCATCATTCAGCCCATTTAAGCTCCATTTTCCTCAGTCATTTTTTGGTGATGAATTGGCCCCAACAGTGGCACTTCAATCAGGCCTGATTTTCTATAACACGTTAGAAAATGAGAGAGAAAATGATATGGAAATAAATCACATTTTTCTACTTGATCAGAACCACAGTCTGAGCCTGAGCTGCTCTCTGCCTTGAGTCAATTACTCATTACACACAGCTATTGACCTTTCTTCCAACAGGAAGTTCAGTGAATATCTCTGCAAGGATTGTAATTGACAAGATGTCTCTTTTAATAGAAAAATGCCCACATTTCCTCACAAGTTAATTATAAATTCAATAGCGGACCCAACGGCCACAGCCACTGAGAAAGGTTAGTGTAGACATTTGTACCTGCCAGGCCGCCCATACATGAACACATAATTTATTCGTGGCAGGGAACCCATTAACACATGTACATTTAAGCCATTTAATACTTGATAGTGTCACAATTTGAGAATTCAGCTCCATATACAGTACATAATTCCAGGAGCATGTGACATGAAAATAGACAAATTTAAGTAATTTGTGCAGCATGAAGTAGCAGATGCACTGCAGCCATGTTGAATGTAGGCTTGTCGGTGCAGTGCATACTTTACAGAGCTTCAATTTCCAACGTGAAAATGATGTAATCGCGGAGCGATTTAGTCCCGCATTATGGGACAATTTAGAAGTGGCAGCACATCCGTCAACATAAGAGAAACATGACAAGTCCCTGCTATGATGCACAGAGATCTGCCCTTCATTTGCCCTGGAGCCTCTCCCTGAACTCTGCTGCGTAGTATAGCAATGATCAGCATACGGAAAGCCCAATGGTAAACAATTTCTTTGAAAGCAGTTCATTCTTATCTGTTGAAAACTTGTGATACACCCTGACACATAAACTCCAGGGGTGCCTGGATGTTTCTCAAATCACATCTCAACCTTCACAACCCCTTCGCTTATCTAAAGTGAGGCTGATGGGACAAAGGAGGAGATGACAGCTTGTGCATGTCTTCTTTTAAAAATACACAAACACTCACAAAAGCTGTTGTTGATAAATTACAGCAAAGAGCATTTTAAAATTCACAATTTAACTATGTTTACAAGCAAATTAACTTCTTTTCTGTAACCCCTTTTTGTCTATTGAAGTGGAAAGATTTAAAGAAGCACTTAATGGAATCATGCTGATCATAAAGGAAGTCAGCGTGAAAATTTACAACCAAGAGCCACTTTGCTGACTGGCACCTCTGGATTTTTGTGAGAGAAAAAAAGGAAAAGAAAAGAAAAAGATAAGCCAAAAATATTCCTCAACAATGAATACGAGCCACATAGGAAAGCATTAATCGTCCTTTTCTGCTGTAATCACCTTAACGGATGACACTGAGCTTTTCTGCCAATCTTCGTCATTTCTCCTCTTGTGACTCACTCAGATGTTTTTTTTATATTCAGCAAATGCATCAATAGACATGAATTGGTCTGTAAAGTTTCTGCTGCCTTCTGCTCCTTACATTGTAAGATTCCATTCTGCTTTATCAAATATCCCGCTGATAGATATCCTTGTCAACCTGCAGCCATAATTCATCCATGCGATCTGAACAGTGCTCCATTTTTGTAGCAGTGTGGTATGGTTTACCATTCAGGCAATAATTTTGATATCTGGCAGCAAATTCCAACTGGCACATGAATCAAAGACAGCAGCAAGAATAATATAATTCATTTTGGATTTGATAGCTGCAATTGTGACATAAATAGTGCCGAGTGAACACAGATTGCCAGCTGTCGCTTGTAAAAGTGTGTTAAAGTTTTACCTTGTGTCACATAAACCATCAACTGCAATGTCTCTATATTTGCATGGATATTTTAGGATAGAATTTAACTGTGATCAATAAATAACATACCTGCTGTATTAATCGACTTTTCAGTTAGCTGTCCGTAAATACAATACACCTTGACAAAATGACATAACCCAGTGACGCAGTGCAGCAAGTGACCTTCCAGAGTTCTACTCTTTTCGGCTGAAAAGGTTGTTGTAGTGGACTAAAGAACAAAAACACTCCACCAGATGATTGGAAATACAGATGAATCCTGGTTCCTGCTGTTCCAGACTGATGAAAAGACTAGAGTATGGAGGAAAATCCACATGAGTACATGCATCAATCATGCCACACATCAGGCCGTGGCACAGTGATGTGTGGTCTTTTTTTCCCCATGGCACATATTTGGACCCTTGATAAAAGAGAAGCAATGGTTCAATGCCACAGGATAGCAGAGTGCTATTGCCAATCAGGTGCATCCGTAACAGCATGGAAGCACTGCTGTGGAAGGATTTTTTCAGCAGGGTAATACCCCATGCCACATGAGCAGAATTGTCCAGGAACGGCTCCATGAACATGACAGTAAATTCAGCTTACTGAAATAGACTGCCCAGTCACAAGATTTCAATCCAATTGAGCATCTGCTGGATGAGATTGAACATTTGGAGTAGAGATCTACTTCCAGTCAACTTGATGCTACTGTGGGAAGCACTGAAGTCAACATTGGCTAGTATCCCTGCGAAACACTTTTGACAAGATGTGGAGGTTATTACCTAACAAGCTGACACTGTGGATGGGGCATGATGGGATGTGAATCTAAATTAGTTTCATCTTCCATCTATAAATCAAGTGGCGGCAACTCATCTTACATAATAAAATGTGTATTCCTTAAAACAGTATTTAATATACTTTAAAGAAATAACTTGGCATTTTGAAAAAATATGTTTTTATGCTCTTTTTCTAAGAGATCAATGTCACTATCATGTCTGTATTCTGCACCTGAACCAGTGTGTATGATTTAGTGGCATCTAGCAGTGAGCTTGGAGATTGCAAATACCTCATGTCGCCCCCCTCTTCTGACTGTGTGCCACAAACGAGAAAGGCCAAAGATAGTTTGTTTGAACTATACAAACACACAACGTGAGATTGGTAGGGTGAGGGTAAGAATATCAGGGTAAGCTAATCAGAAACACAGGGCAGGTCATTTCTTCACCATTCTATCAGAAAAAAAATGCACCTGGCACACAGCTCACCGTACGTCAGCAAATTGTCAGTTTTACATTTCAGTTTTTGTACAGATTAAACAAACAACTGACCTTCAGAGCTGCTGATATGCAGATTTTGTTACCTTTGGACAGAGTCCAGGTAGCTGTTTTCTGTTATTCCCAGTCTTTTTGCTAGGCTAAGCTAACTGGCTGTTGGCTTCAGCTACAAATCCATCGCTCAAAAAGAAAGTACATTACTTTCCAAGTGTCATGTATCACATATTTCTGGTTACTGTCTATTAAAAGTAGAGCAGGTCATCATTGTAAGATATGTTGTTCCTCCAGTCTGCATGTCTAAGTGTCAAGACTCTAAACCTTAAATTGCCCCCAGTGGTTGTTCTGTTTGTGAAAATGTGTGCATGCAAATAGTTGCATGTGATATGGTTATGATAGTACATTAAGTAGTCAAGTAGTACTAGACTAGAAAAACACAATAAGTTCTTATTACTGTCTACACTACACTGACATACATTGTGCCAAGTGCTATGCGTTACTTTCACCAAAACAAGCGCAGAAGTTTGACCTAGAATAATAAAATGGAAGACTTTAATGTTGTGTCTCAACTGTGTCTCATGGCAGTAACTGGAACTAAACAATTTATGTATACTTAAAGTCTATTTTTTTTGACAATGCATGCATAAACGTGAGGTTGCTGCTCAATAAAAAGGCACTGGATGAATATATTTATCAATGTTTTGCAACTCAGGTTGCGCAAAGTGCGCTGCTGTCTGTGCCTTTCTGCAGCCCACATTTCCCATCAAGCCTAGTCTGTAGACCAAATTGTTTGTTGTTCTATGTTCCAAAATGCAAATGTTACTCTGTGTCGGTAATGTGTCTGTTCAGAACATGGTGGTTTGGTGATTGTTGTTTGTTTGTGATGATTATAGTTTTAACCATTAGTAAGGTAACTGTTGTATTTCTTGACTCCAGCTGTATTTTACTAATATTCATTCACTTTGTGGGCCTCACTCATTTAAAATTGAGCGAGTGTCTTCAGTACCGCATTATGTGATGTAGCAAATGTAATAGTATTACAGAAATTGTATTGGTAAAACATTAAATTGCTTTGTTGCTGCCAAAACTAATACATACTCTAACATTTTACTTTTGTAATATGTTACTCCAAACACTGTTCATAAAGCAACTATATGAGAAGTGTTTCTTCATTAAGAATGTGCACTTAGACCTGGATAAATATCCCAACCAGTACAATAACAACATTTACTCATACTAGTGAAGAAACTACAACTGTTCTCATAAGGGTCTGCTGTACTTTTTATTATAATGACATCCAATAACAGAGACTAGTCTACTCTCAGAGTCATTTAAGTGCAGTAAAGTGATGATGCATCAACATTAATCTTTCTTTCCAATCGCATACTCTGGAAATGCATCTCTTGGGAAGTTTAGGGAACCTCTTGACACACTGTTTCCTCTTCATTACCCAACCAGCTGTTGTTCCTAATGAGCCTAAAGGCAATCTCTCATTCTCTTATATCCATGGGTCTTGTGCAACTGGTGACATATCGTCTGCCCACAGAGTGAGGACCAGCCACCGGAAAATGAAGTTTGTTGTCGCCACCAGTTTGCACACATTTTTCCTGAGTATCACCGAAGCGTAGCAAAAGGTTGAGCGGACTACCTAAAACTGATTCGAAGTACAAGCGGTGTAGATTTATTCAAATGTATTCAAATTTACATCTGGGGAATTTTTAGCATTGCTTTGAGAATTTGGAAACACTTCTGTGATTATTTTGCAGTATGCTTATATGGTGGCCCTGAGAACTCAGCACAGTCTAAAGTAGGAAAACCATTGCAAACAGACAAAACACAAATTCAGATAACATGAGTAAATATACTGTATGTGCTGCAAATACAGAATACACAACCGAATACATAAACAACCTACAAAAACAGAAAACATAGCCAATTATGAGTTGTGTAAATGTGTTTTATCACTTTGCAGCCTTTTCTTCCTAAATGCAGTTTGCTTGCTGTCCAATTGGTTCAGGTATTCACTTGTGTTTAGCCTATTTGTATATGTTTTCTCAACTTGCAATGCACTGAGCTTTGAAATCCACTGTATACTGTATATCTGTAGTTTGGCTCTTAGTCACAATGGTACTATCTGTTGTCAAAAACAATTCTCACTCAAATTGTTTCAGCCCCATTGCAGAGTAATCATTTACAGAAGTATTTAAAGGAGAACTCTGTAATATATTTACTATAATAAATCATAAAATGACTGTGATATATCATCAGAAATTAATATGAAATACGCAATACTCTGACATCAACACTGCATCTGCATCACCTTCTTTTGAAATTTCTATTCCAGCCCATAACTTGAGTTATGTTTTGCCCATTTTGCATTAATTAGAGTTTAAATAAATGACAAATGTTCGCCAAAGTGCGATTAAAGGGAGGTGGGGATGGGAGGAAATAACTCACTTTAACCACAGATTGTATATTAAATAGGCTTTCAACGTATCTAATATACTATCTGTGGCTCCAACCCGTTATTTGGACTGCAGTACTCATTTCTGGATGTGCAGTAGTTACATATTTCTCCTTGTATACAGCACGTGGCAGCCCATTTCAGCATGCTGAGACAAAAAAATATAGGTGAAAATATATAGCCCGACAAAGAATACATAATTTTGAGGGTTTCATAGATGAGTAAGATCGCTAATGTCCCACTGTGAATGAAATTCCCAAGTCCTAATGGCTTAATGTTGCATCGTGCTGTTCCTCATTGTTTTGGTAAAGTAAATACTCCCTCATTACTGCTTACAAATACAAGAACAATGCACTGTACAAAGGGAACATTCTTGTCTGTACAACTTAGCTTCAAAGTCTGTATTGGGAATATCAACACCTGAGCAATTTATCTGTAGGTAGTCACACAAGTCTTTGCAAATAATCAGGATCGGTCCCTGACAGGGTGCTGCAGGTGTAGATTAGCTCCCACTCAGATTACAGCCTCATGAATCCTCATAGATAGAGTATGTACCCTGACGCCGAGTGAGTGAAACTGCTTGTGGTGTGCCAGAGGAGAATTACTCCCCTGATGTATCACATTAATATGTGATAAACAACCTTGCATTGCCAGATTACAATAAATAATTCACTGCCCTTCAGAGGATGTGATATGTGCCTGCACAGATTATTTACAGCTTTGAAATTATTCTTTTAATCTCGTACAGCAAGCTGCCAAGGTGAACCCGGAGTAAATAATGCATAGCAAAAGTTTATTCCTGCTATATATTCTTTTTTTGTCTGGCTATATTTTCTATTATTTCTCAGTGAATGGGTGAATGACTGGAGAATTGTGGGAGTGTGCACAGGGTGTTTGGTGTTTTCTTTCTAATCGAGTTTGGGGTAATTTGAGGGTTATTTAATATTCTGCAGAGTTACTCAGCGGGGTTCATACTCGGTCCACAACTAACAGAAGTGAAGAAAGCTGAATACAGATACTCTCTCAAAGAAAAAGAAATTCTTTATCAGAATGTGATTCCTTGACTTCTCAGAGTTCAACTGAACTGAATTCTGTGCTGCACATTAACTATTGCAGACAGCACAAATTGGTTCAAGTATAGACCATCAGTGGTTCAGCTGATGCTGGAAGTAGTTGGTTTTGATAGAGTAATTTTTTAGAGCATAAAAGTAACAAAGGATCTCTGAAGTGCTTCTGATTTAAGGAGATTTCAATGTGCATTTTCAGTCAGTGGGGACGAGCGAACAGGTTTAAGGCATGACGTGTGTGGAAGCTCAGAGCTCTCCTAGCTGCAAATGAAAATGTTACCCCTTAATGGGTGAGCTCCACACATCAGCAGACTCCTCTCCCCCGTCTTTAAATGACAAGCTTTCACCTCAGGAGTGCCTCTGTGAACATGTTAGAAAACACAAAAAAAATGTTGTTTTGTCCCTGTTGAGTCCAGGATGAAGGAGGCCAGAGAACAGCTGCTGCCTCGCAGTAATTTCTAATCTCGAAGCTCTACTGCAGACATTATGATTCACAGCTGGATTGAAACATTTTCAGCATTCTCTCAGAGTAATTAAGAAACAAGTGGAGTCAGATGAATTTGGATACGGGATGCCAGACAGAGGACCAGAGAAAATACTTAAAAGAAGAGCTGGTGATGTTGTGGTGATTGTTTCACTGTCAGAAGTGGCAAAAGTAGACTAGACAGTCTTTACTCAAGTAAAAGTGGAAATACATGTGTGGAAAAAAGACTGATTCAACTTCTTTACTCAAGAAAAAGTGAAAATGTACAGGCTCGAAAGTGTACTAGTATAAATGTAAAAGTAGCCCCCAAGATTTTCTTGCTCTGTCTGTTTCATCTTGTTAGGTATTTTTTCATATCATACATCTTTTTTTGTCTTGTAACATCTTTTACATTGTAGGCTATTTCTCTTTTTACATCTTTTATTTAATTTTCTTCTTGTTAGGTCCATCATATATGCACTGAAGGATATAACAAGGAACCATCTTTTTTACGTGTTCTTGTTCCATTCCATCCATTTAGGTTGAAATCAATTTTGATGTTGGGAAGGCTGTGTGCAATGATGCAGAATAAAAATAATTAGTAATTTGCCTCAAATGCGTTAAAACTTAAGTGTCTTCCCTACAGATATTTATGTTAAAGGGAGCAAAAGTAAAAAGGTATTAGAAAACTAAATAAAAGTACAAATACCTGAAAACTTAAGTACACTAGCTGTTTGTTACTTTGATACTTGTTACTTCCCACCTCTGTCCACTCTTCATGGTGGCTATTGATATTGATATATAACAAATAGTAATGTAAACTAGTTCTGTCAATTGATTAAAATATTTAATCACGATTAAGGCTTCAGATTTAAAATTCCAACACCACAAAACCAGCAGTATTTTAGGGAAAGGTTACTATTTATATGCAATTGTTTATTAATTTCTTATTATTATTGTTAATGATAGTTTGTTTATTGAATAAAATATTGTCCTCTGAGGAGAAAAATCCTCATCTTTATTTAGCTCAGTCTATATAATGATGAAACGTGCACGATATTCATGTTTTTGTATTAATGCAGCAGGATCATTTACATCAGTAAGTAGTCTATCAATCTGTTTGGCCTTCGTAGCGACAGATATTTTAATCTGTAGTGTTTAAACCACAGAACTGTACAGTAATATCAGGATTCATCATCAATAAAGTTTTTATATCGGTCAGTACTTCACACACCCGCTCCCCCTCCCTCCCTCCTCTCTGTAGCTCGTCTCTCCTCCCTCGCAGTTATGACAGATTGACATATAATAATTAAGTATTTAAAAGTACACTCATCATACTCGGAGTAAGGAATCACACACCATAGAAGTGTACGTTATTAATATGATTCATGATCATAAAAAGCTTTTTATATCAAGTCGACACATCTGTCCATATTCACACGCTCTCTCCCTCTATCTCTACTGTGGGTCAACTTTTTTTTTACTTATACCTCGTTTCAGCCTGATCAGCATTTGCTCTTCTCTCTGTCCCTGTACTTCTATTTCTTTGCACTGAGCCACTTGCAAAAACAGACAAGCCTGTTTACATTGTCGAGTGACAGAAGCTCGCATCTTCATGACTGCGAGCTGTTTCATTTCCAGATTCAAACTACAGGTCAGGCCAGTATAATAGAACCTGCGGTAATCACGCATTAAAAAGAAAATAGTGCCGTTAAAAGGAATTTGGGTTAACACATTATCTTTGACAGCCCTAATGTAAATACAGGTGTTAGCAATGACACAAATTGAGTTACCATTCTATTTAGTGCAGCAGAGCCTTTCCAGTGAGCCAATATGCAAAGCAGCAGCACCCTGACTCTGTTCAACCTGAATGGAACAGAACCTCAGTTAGCAACATCGGCAACACCTCTGCTTATTCTACTATTTCATTTCAAAATGACTGCTTTGAAAAAGCTGAAACTGAAGGTGTCAGCTTGCCCATTTGCCTGCCACTTATCCTTCATATTGCATGGTGGAGTAAAAGGTCACAAATATGTCTAAGTGACCAAGTGCCAAGTAAACTGAAGCCGTTGTAGATGCAGACGACTCAGTACTAAAGTGGGTCTCTGTGAGCTTTACAGTAGCTTCCCATCGAGGTTAAAGTAATGCAGCTGCTGGTTGATGTGGGTTCTCCATGGCAACTGACAAGAAGTAAATTGCACCAAGAGATTATACAGTGCTGCATCTACTATGTTACCATGAAGGTACTTGGTCCGGGGAAGTCAAAGCACCTTGTTTAGATGCTATAATGCTGTAAATGGACCGTGTACTCTTCTAAAAGCTATTTCCATGTATGTTTTAGCAACAAGGTAGTGATAATATTGTTAGTTCTGCCCTCCTCCTCGTCTTTTGGTCAAGTTACTGCCCCAGCAGTTGTCCCTCATCAGGGAAGCCTGTTTGAGGCAAACAGCATCCATAAATCCACCTGAAGCACTGAAGACAATAATCACATTTGGATTCTTTTCTGAAAGCATGCTGTGACAGATGGATGCTTTGATCTAACCTCAATAGTGAACTCAGCTCCCCACAGGCAAGATGCAAATAGGATGTATCCCAAATTTTACTGAAAAGCCAATTTTGGATTAAGCATTTTTCTACATATTCAGGTACCTACGCAGCTAACAAGGAAGGATAATTTTTATATGTCAGAAACAAAAGGTGAAAAAATGTTCAGAGGGATGTGCAGCTGAGCTTTGCTCAGTCAGATTTCTTGTGTGCATTAGATAAACTGTAATACCAATACTAACAATTAACATACTAAACATGAATTAGAAATAGTGATTTTTATACTTTTTACATTTATGTTTTATGTTATCATAAAATGAATAGCCTTAGAGAGCTCAGACTGACAGGTGGATAAAATCAAGCCAAAGCTTTACAGCCACCAAACCCTTAGGCTACTTAGGCTACTCATATCATCTGCCCCATGAATCTGTAAAGCAAAGCACCTTTTACTGTTGCCTCTTTTTATGTACAACCACCTCAGTTGTTCACTGCCTTAAGCTACTGTGTTTTAACTTCAGGAAACACTGCTGCCATGTTTCAAACCTTTCAGATGGGAAGATTAGTGTGTTAACGCCTGAGGATTACAGTCAATGCTCCATCAGCAGTTCTCCGTCTTCAGCCATTTACCTGCATGTTATGATTGTTCCTCCCTTCCACGAGAATCTACACGACAAGAGATTTTGAGATTTACAAAGGCGCAGGGGGGGGGGAAGCTGTGTTGCATTATCAGCAAAGGAAACTGTTAAATCAACTGCTTTACAGCTTGTCAAAACAATATATGTTATTTGTCATCATCATAATTATCATCAATATACTGGGTGTAAAAAGCACTTTGCTTGTCATGCTCAAACTGAAAAAAAAAAAAAAAAAGACATCTGACAATTTCAACAGTAATGTCTCTTTCCAGAAATCATGAACTGGTTACTCAAGATAATCCACAGACCTTTGTGTGAGCATTTTCATGTAGGTACAGTTTATCTTTCTGCAGTCAAATGTTCTGGAACTACTTTATTTCTTATAGAAATACAATAGTTGCTACATGAAACCACTCACAACAAAGTCTGTGGATTACCTTGAGTAATGACTTCTGGACAGTGGCATTAATGTTTTTTTGTTTGTTTGTTTGTTTTCTCCACTGGAGAGAAGGCAGACATATCTGCAAAATACAATCTATATGGATGAACGATCTTTTTAAGCTTAAGAAACACTTCATATTTTGGATTTTTATCTAAAATAAAGTTCAGTTCATCCAAGCTATACTTGGCCATTCATTTGTAATAATGCTCTGCCAGTGGGAGAGAAACAGTGTATGAGTTTATTTATTGAATGGAAAGGTTCCAAGGACATTTGCAAAAGATATTGTGCACGTCTCAATGACTCATTCAATTGTATTCTCAAATTTGATGGAAAGCCAATAAATGAAATTTAGCTAAATCCAAATAAATTCAATTTATCTTATTAAAAGTCATCACCATGGATCGCTGTGTTGTCATGGTTAACACAAACTAAAACTTACTGAAAGAAAAATATCAGAACTTTTCTCTCATACTGCCTGTGTGTTATGTGAGGGGATCAGCATTGGCAGATATTCTGTAATGAATAGAAGCTTGATTTACCTTCTAATTAGCATAATGCTATCTTTATAACAGCACGTTGCAGAGGTGAAATGTCTTATTCTAATTAAATTAATAAAGATAATCTGTACTGTAAAAACATACAGGAATTTTATGGAATCAACTAATCTTTCCTAATTTTAGAAAAAAAATTCTCAGTACCTATACAAGATTTATTTATTCAACTTAATTAAATGTAAAATTTATAGTATTTATTTATTTTCAGAAGACGGAAGAACAGAAGAGTTCAATCAACTCATTAAATTACATCTCTAAAGAAATGTGATCACCCTTAGCAGATATCCCAGCATGCATTATTTGAAAATTAAAACTCTACCAAGACTCTTCTTTAATGGTTTTAAGGAACTAAATATTGTGAAATCAAATTTGTTTGTAATGTTTGTTATTCCAAGCAAACAGGTGTTGATTCAATCCTAGGCTTATTCAAAATGTTTCTGAAGATGAACTGAATTAAGTTTTAAAGCAGCCCAGACACTGGGCTTGTTTTGTTTTGTTTTGTTTTGTTTTAGCAGAGATTTTCTTTTATCAGTAGTGCTATTTATCCATCTAGATCATTTTGATGTGAGTTGAGATAATCCACAGACCTTGTTGTGAGAGGTTTCATGTAAGAAACAGGCAGATTCTACTGCAGAAAGAAAGTAGTTCCAGTAGATTCTGCCATAGAAAAAAAAAAATTCCTACATGAAACCGCCCACAACAAGGTCTGTGGATTACCTTGAGAAATCGAGTCATGATTTCTGGAAAGAGACAACTGTCCCTTTAAAATGAAATTGTGACAATAAACACCACTCTATTACAGGTGGCAGTAGATGTTGTCACACAAGGTAAAGCAAGGTAAAAAAAAAAAAAAAACTGTAACAATTACACATTCCAGTCTTTGATTCTTATTCATCAGCTGCTGACATGAAACATCAATTCCCTTTGCCAATTTTAATTAGTGCGAGCTCTGATATTGCTGTATGTCTCCTTTATTAATTCACATAGGTTCCTCCAATGTCAGCATATAAAATCTTGACAGGGGAGTCATGTTTCAGTTGGGACTATGTCAGAGCGTTATTAAAGTGATATCATTCATATTGTCAAGTGGTAGGAAATGTTAATTCAGCATTTGGTACATAATGGGAGGTAATTTATTTTATTCAAAGGGCAGTTCCATAATGATAAGAGTCGCATCTAAGAGAAAAAATATTCAGTATGTAGTGCTTGGGTTGTGTGTTATTTATTTTTTAGACAGTATTTTTCTGAAGCTGCAGCTGCATTATCTTTGTGGGATGCATTTGTTGGCTCGGAGATTACTTAAGGAATAATGTGCGACGATTTTAGAATTTATTCAAGCCCAGATGGAGCCAGACAAGGCCTCGCCACTTCAGGAGACAATTTGCTTGCCTTAAAAAGAGGAGAATGGTCACATCTCCAAGGGCTTGACTCCTCACCGTAACCCCCAGAAATGATGACACAGTAATCTACAGAAAATCCCAGACCTCAGCATTTTTCTCAGTGTAACTTGAATTTGATGGTAGCCTTTCACAGTGTGACAATACAGCAGCGAGGGAACCTTTAAGATATGGAGATACAGAGAGGAAAAAATGATATCTCGGTGATGTAATAGCACACCTTTGCACCCAAACTGTTGTGGATTGATAAAACTGTATCGTTTTTTAAAAATACCTTTTTTCAAGACGGCAACTTTGATAAGACAATACATAAAAAGGATGACAAATCTTTCCAAACGCACTGTGCAATTACTTGTCCAGCACTTTAAATATCTATTCTGTATGCCGTTAATAATGTTTTCCATCCATTTATCACCCCTTCGTGTATTTCATGAGTCCTAGGCCTAAGGGCAGGTGAAGAAGACTGCTCTTTGACAGATGATAAGCAGAGCTTTATCCCCCACAAATCCATCTATCTCTGATCAGGGTGAAATGACTGCTGGATTGGATTTACAGAAAGAGTTTTTTGCGATCGCTTGTTCAGAATCATTAACAAAATCTACTCTTGTGAAAACAATTTTCAGGAGACGGCATTGCCATTCAGTGTGTCAACTTCTACAAGATTATTTTTCCTTTGTGTCTGTTTTTTTTTTTTTTATTGAGGTCCTTCACCCACAGACATCGCGTTGCCATCACAAGTGATTTTTAATCACTGAGTTTCATCAACAGAATCATACAAAAAAAAAAATGGATCAATGTTATGTGCATGCCAAAGCAAAAGTTTCAACTCTCCTTCACAGCCGCTGCCAGGATAAGACGGCTGACAGCAACAGCAATACAATCTTCAAGTACAAATACAGCTAAGCCGCTAAGCTGATGATTGGTGTGGGAACACAGTATGTAAGCAAATGACTTTGAGGAGGAGGAGAAGGGCCCTGCTGATTTCTCAATTATACTTCCTCCTCAGGCTTGGGAGAGACAAAAAGCTAAACTGCATCATTGACAGTCAACTGGGCCAGACCAAACTCTTACCCTGAGGTATTGTGGTCCAACAAAAAAGAGTAATAGAGCTTGTTCCATGTGTGGAAGGCTCACGCTGCTGCAGGACCACAGAGAGCAAGGTTACACGTTTTGAACAATGCGACAACGGCACACACTGGCTCACACTTTAAAGGCAACTTTCGTCTTTTGTGGTGTGTGGCGATAGAATGATGTGCAGATCTGAAGCGGTTTCTCCATGAAATAAAAATACACAAATGTGTATCCTACAGTGTTTGCGGTGCACAGGGTAAACATGCTGCATAATGCGGACACAGAAGTAACCATAAGACATACAATTACCACATGAAGTAGCGATAGCGGTACACAACCAATTGAAATATGATCATTTTTATTTTTCTTTTATTTCATCAGGCCCCTCCCCAGCAGAGCCATATGTGCTGGGAACAGACGTGTGAAATTCAACTAATGTTTTAAACATGCAGCCGCACTGTAATAAACATCAGCATTTGCATTCATGCTGTGGTGATAAGTAGGTTACCCTAGAATAGGAATACATCCTCTGCGGTGCACCATTGTTGTTAAATACTTAATGGTGCTGCCAGTATCTTCAAGGAGCACCTGTCCCGTTGTTTTGTTAGTCTGATTAGAGTGTGAAAGAGCTGTAGGGAAAAAGAATCAATAGGGAGCTCCGTGTTAAGTCAACTCTGCGTGAACATACTTTAGAAATGGCATATTTGTTTCTACAGAAAAATGGCCCCACAAGTGTTTTTCTGCCATTATCTCATCAGGTGCTAAACTATGTTAGCACTGTAAATAAGAAAACGCTATCTGCTGAGTGATTACAGTCCTGAGAATTATTGATCCAAAGCAAAAAATAACTTAATCTTACTGCCTCACCTGCATGAAAATATTTCTGTATATTCAGTTTGTGTAACATGTTAGCTACCACTCTAGTTTGTCCATGCTGTGGAGTTGAATGCGTTTTCCCCCTGCCAACTGAATGATCACTTGCTATTGTTAAGACTAAATGGTATGTTCACACCACTAAGGAACAGTTTTGCATGCACACAGTTGGCTATTGGCCACACTTTAGAGTCTTATTCAAATTTAATTACACACATGTGCCTTTGATATCCGGTGATGGAGTGCACTGCTGCTATGAATAAACCAATTAAAGGGGTAGTCATTTCTACCTGAGGTTCCCCCCTACATGGATAAAACTCTTCAGCAGAAAAGTATGAAAAGGTTCAGCTCAAAGCTAGCAGAAGCTTAGTTCTTATATTAAATTTTATAATCCCAGCAGTAAAAGTAAGAATTGCTGCTGCAATGTTTTTGTTGACATTAAACTGTACCCATAATGCAGCGCAGGTCTGATTTTACAAAGACAACAACAAACAATGACACTGCTCAGGCCACAGTGAGCAGTTTATCAGGGCGAGATGAACATCTAAGCCACGTTTTTATAATCGAGGTGTGAGTTATGACCACGACCAGCTTACAGTAACTGGGTTAAGAGCTGAATTTCCATGCAAATATTCCAAGCAGCGTACCAGCAGCTGCAACAATGAGCTCATATCTGGGAGACGTAAGCAGTCGTCCAAACGGAATCTTCTTTACATGTTGCTTCGGATTAATCCAAAACACTTCTTTCAATTCAGCTCTGCCCGTTTAAGTGTGTATAGATGTGTGTTTGTCGCTATTCAACAGATCAAAATATCATTCAAGTGCACAGAGATGGAGAATGCAGAAACGCACCATTCAAACACCCGGTAGAAAGTACCTGTCATTCTCCCTCTGTGAAGGGTGTGGGAGTTCTCTCCCTCCCCGCCGAGCTCTTGTCTATTTTCAGTGATATGGTTTCCAAGCCAGCAATCACATAATTAAGGCCCTTCATCATATTTATTCATCCTCAAAGGTTTCTGACAACCTACAACTGTTTTCCACCCCCACTGCTAAACCTTGTACAAACATGAATACCCTTGGCAGTATCTTGATAATTTGATGTATTTTGTTTTTGGCTTGATTCATCTTTATGAGAGCGAAAACGCTCACTCACAGTGTATATTGACAGTCCTAATAAATTAATGAATGAAGGTTTTTATTTCTCTTGTCTCATGCAATAAATAAAGTTGTGTAGTATATGCATGACAACACTCACCCATTCTCAACTTGAATGTTCTGCAGGCATCACTGAAAGCCTCACACTCAGCTTACTGGAAATGGTTTCAGAACATGACAAAGCCCTAATAATTAATGTATCATTCCAGCATCCCTTCAGAGTAATACACTATCATTGTGCTTATTATTAAAGGTTTATAACTCTGTGTCTGCGGCCACCTTAAGAGCTTTTATGGATTATTTAAGACGTAACAGAGCAATGTAAAGCCAAGCCTGTCAGCCTCACTCCACAGAGTTGCATGGTGTCCATCTGATGCTCCTCACATGTGAAATATTGAACGATTGAAGTTTATAACAGACTCTGTGCAAGTCCCTAGCAACAGCCAGCTGAAATCTGTGCATCTTTTATGTCTGAGTGCTGTGAAAACTGTGAAAAAGACAGTATGTGCAAATGTCTTACTTCCATTTTAGGTCAAATTGAGGTAGAAATGGGGACATTTTATTAAAGGGAGAGTCAACGGTGCGAGTGGAATCTGTGGGCTAAATGGATTTAGAGAAAGCTCTCTTTAATGCTCTCTTCTTCCTTTTTCTTATGGTGTCTGGTCCTGATGTGGAATGTTTAGACGTCCATCATCATCATCCATTTATATGTTGTGTGTGTGTGTGTGTGTGTGTGTGTGTGTGTGTGTGTGTGTGTGTGTGTGTGTGGATGTGTGGAATAGCCAGAGGTGGGAGCAAGTCTGAAGTCTTAACCTTCAAATTTCAAGCAAGTCCCAAGTTACTGTAGTGAAAACCAAGCAAGTCAAGTTATACAAAGTTCTCATGACCCTTCTCCAGCAGTCATGAAAAGTTAAGTTTTATTTTCAGTATTAATAAATACTGTTGCAGCTTACACCTTTTAAATCTGACTGGTGTTTGACATTCTGTGGCAATCAATAACAAACAACAGTGAAGTTCATGAGCAGGCTGCTGTGTTGGCTGGTGACGTGTATGCATAGTTTAACTGTGGGTTTTGAAGTAATGGATGAAATTGCATGTTGTGTTGTGTCACTGCAGGCCTTGCATACTGCTGTTCTTGTCTGGCTACCATCATCGACAACATAATCCTTGAATTCAAATTTTATTGTTTTTGGACTAGCTACCTCCATAATAGTAATTCCTTTTGAGACGTCGGACTCAAGTCTTAAGTCTCAAGTCCTGAATACCAAATTAAAGTCAAGTCGAGTAAATGCCTTAGTCCTCAAGTTACCAAGGACTCCATACAACGCCTCAAACTAATGGTTGAAGCGATAATTCACCCAAAAATGAAATTTCACTCAATATCTACTCACCCCTGTGCTGATGTGAGGATGATGAAGATGATGAAGATCTCCAGTTCACAAAACACTCCTGGAGCTTCAGCAGGAAACAGCAGCCAAATGCAGTACAATTGAAGTGAATGGTGACCAGTTTTAAAACGTAAAAAAAAGAACTGTGCGCAGAACTGCATCGCTCAGACCTGATCTGTGCGCACACACCTGAAGTGGCGCAACACGAGATATACGAGATCTCGTGACACCTTCACACCTGTGTTAACATGCTACCTAGAAGCGACTCAGACAACAGAGAGAGATCTGCTCAGAAATAGTGACTTGTTATGCGTACAGTTGACAGTCCTGCGTACAGTTCTTTTTTTTTACGTTTTAAAACTGGTCACCATTCACTTCAATTGTATTGCAATTGGCTGCTGTTTTCCGCTGAAGCTCCTTTGGGTGAACTATCCCTTTAAGAAACTTTTTGCTGGTTATGTCTTTCTAAGAATCCATACAATAAAATTGTGTCTCAGTGTCTCAGGGCCTCTCTACTAACTTGGACCATTTCATGATCTTACTGCACATCTGTAGAAATGATTTATGAAATTAGAGGCCAACACGATGTAAACAAATGGCTCAGCAGGGTGTAGGCCTACATACTGTTGAAAATGAAGTGAAGCTACCCCAGTGGTACTAAAAAAGGAGAAAGCAGATGGATATTAAAAGACAATACTTACCCCAGCCACAGTCTGTTCACCCTGCTTCCCTCTGGCAACAAATACAAAAGTATCCACTGCCGTACCACCCAAATACAGAGCAGCTTCTTTCTTCAGGCTCATCCGCCACACTCCACCATAAACAGAAGTGTATTTTTTATTCAAGGATTGAAAAACGAAGAGAACAAGAAATGTGGAGGGCCCCATGCTTGTGTTTGCCTTAGGCCCCAAAATAGCTAAATCTGCCTCTGCTCTTATCAGTGTTAGTCAGACAAGTCTAAAGTCCTCAAATGTATGTGTTAAAGGAGCAATATGTAGTCATGCAAAAATTAATACAGCAGTCCAAATAACAAACTGTATATTAAAGTATATTATACAATCAATATTAAATGGGTTGTAAACCTGTTTTATATACAATATGGTTGAAGTGAGTTGTCCCTCCTTTCCGGATACAACAGAGACAGGCAGGCTGCAGGAGCACCGCAGAACTGCAGGATGTGCACAACCTTGGAAACTGGCAATAACAAGCGATGAGGAATCTCCCACTGTAAATTGATCAGCTGTTTATGAATGTCATTTGTCTTTCAATGTAAACTTAAGCCCATTATTCTGAAAACAAAAGCCCATTGCTCTAAAATAACTGCACGATGAGTTAAGTGGCTGCCTGTCTCGCCGCCTGCCAAACTCAATGAACATTTTCCTTTCTCGCACAGTTATAAACATCTACGCCTTCTACAAGATTATTAATTATTCCTTGCAAGTCATAAACAGACACTTACTCATTCATCAAAAATTTGGATTGAATTTGAACTCTGGTTAATGTGAAACAGACATACAAAACAGTCAATTTAGTCAAGAATGGAAATTTCAAATTGGAACGCCACGGCTTTAGTGTTCATGTCAAGTGAAGTGGGTATGTTGCTTCAACTTAACACGTTCCCTTTATCTTTGATGACACAGCATGGTTATTTTATGATTTATCGCAACAAATATATTGCAGATTCCCCCACCTCTGGGATTAGTGAGCGCTCTGTGCATGCATATGTTAGTGTAAATTATATTAGCCTTCATACAACAGGTAAGCCAGTGTTTTCCAAGGTGCAAAGTGTAAGCAAGTATTTGTAAAGCGTCGGCATGAGTCCAGCGAGAGGACAATAAGTGAGTTGGAGGTGTGGGACACCCCAGTCGTGCTGTAAACCCAGCGCAGCTGCATTTCAGTACAGCACTTCAATCATCTGTGAAGCCTTTGGAGGAAAAGCCTCATTTATATCATCTAATGTAAACAAATTAAAACCCAAAGAGCAAGTTTGATATAATTAATCTGAGTAGATCACAAGAAAAAGGCTGCACACACAGCCCTAATGACTGCTGGGTAAATGACTAAATAAATATGCAACATTTAAGAACGAGAGTGGGTTCACTTCCAGTTTTCTACTCTCGTGCGCCACAGTTCTGGTAGCTAGGCATGCTGCCAGCACAAACTCATGAGGGTGTTGTGTCGTTAACAAACAAGCCCCACACAGCTCCATTCTTTGCCTCCTACAATTTAAAACACAAGATGGGAGAGTCTGCCAATGACAGAGCAGGGACTGATGCCAGAGACTGCACAATGTGGGGGAAGTGCTAATGATCAACAGTCCCTCCTAAAACACGCAGCTGGAGCAGGAGGAGATAGGGGAATTGTATAAAAAAAAAACTGTCTTGTTTTAATCTATGAATTTATTAACTGTTAATTGTGAAATTCCTATTTGCACTATCTATCGATCTATCTAGCTATCTGTTAAGATATAATAATTCAATTTAATTTTAAATAGAACCTCTTCCTTCCAGGGACACTGGAGTCTGCATCATGATGTTATACTAAACGGTGCATGATATTCATGTTTTTGTATTAATTTGAATGGCCAGAATTTATTCTATCTTTAGTTATTAAGAACAATTTGAGAATTTTTTCCACTACAGCAAACTTCAACACCAACATAGTGTTGAAATTTCCAACAAGGAACTTGGAAATTCCGACCCTCCACTTCAAATGGAATGCACCATAATGCATGAGAGCTGCAAAGCAGATGAAGAGGGAGATGAGACAGAGGAGACGAGTGAATCTGTCTATCTATCTGTCAAGTATGAGCTTTCTCTGTCTGCATATGCACAGAAAAAAGGAAATATTTTGAGAATGGGGACACGTGTTAAATAATCTATTATTTCCCGTCTTCTTTCTTTAAATTCTGAATTACCTAAATTTCAATCAGACTTGATAAACACCTTATCTTCCATTCTGTCACTTGTGTCGTGTGAATCAAATTCAAATCCATGGATTAGGAATTGAAATTTAGCAGCAGCCTCTGTGCCTGATCTTAATTGACCTCAGCCTCACCACATATCACTTGTGTTTAGTCATCTCTCTCTCGTCTGCAACAACCTGCTATTTGAAGCAATTACCCTCAGAGGACAAAAGTGTTTTCCAATACAAAAACAAAGTGAATTGCCATTGTTATGAACAATTTTCCCAAACATTTGATGCATAAACACAAAGTTCATGTATAGTCTTGGGCCACTGACTATGTAGCTGGATTAATTCGTTCCAAACTTCGAGAAAAACACCATTCAGAAATATGCACGCTGAACAACTGCCATTCATATTCTTCTGTCTGGGCTGAAGGGAAATTATTACTGTGCACTGCAAGCAATTCTTGTTATTGAGATGAAGTTAATTAGAAACAAGTCTTCTGCAAACAATTTTTCACGGTAACTATGCTCTACAAGGGACAGCCTTCAGAGCAGAAGTTTACTTCACCTCTCCGGAGAAGATATCTGTCATGCTACTGTCGTAATACAAATTATTATGGAATCCTCAGCTTCACACTAGCAGACCAATAATGTGTCTGCTGAATTTATTACCTTGATAAAGTTCTTGAGTTATAACGTTATCTGTAAAGATCTGTATGCCATCTTAGCAAATCAATTCAGCGTCATTAAAAGTCGCTCTGTTTGTTACTGTGAGATGCCTCCTAATATTGCATTTTTAAAAGTCAATTACACAATCGATATGGAGAAAATGTTTTAAGCAGGATATTAAGAAAGATAAGATGCCATGCTGTCAATATTATTAACAGAAATTTTTGCTGTGTCCCCATGGAGTTATTGTTGGATGCACTGAAAAACTTGTCTCCGAAAGGACAAAACATGCGTAGTAACAAGGATTCTGATGCTTTAAAAAAAAAATGTCCTCTACACTCGGCTCTGTGTAGCGTTGGCTGTGATTATCACTGAGGTCCATATAGCTGCTGAAGTCAGGCTTCTTCCTGAGCATCAAGTTTAATTAGTTGGATGGACTGGAGGGTGAGGAATGAACTTGTGTTTAAGAGTAAGAGTGTTATAGTGACACGCTCCTTGATCCCTGGCCTCGGTCATCACCTGAGGGAGTCCCTTGCTAAGACACAGGAGGTAGGAGAGTCTACTGATTGCCCTCAGGAGGATCATAGCAGTCCGCCTGCAGCACTGGACATCTTGTTGAGGCTCAGTGGCTCACAGTGAAAATGAATGGCCCCCCACACTTGAGTGGGAATTTCAGGAGAGTACCCTGGCTGCCTAACAAGCCAATCACAAAAGCCAATTAGGGCCGAGGCTTTGCTTTGGGGATACAGAGATTCCTGGGCTCGGGGAAGTGATTCTAGCCCTGGCCCTCGTCTATAACCTGGAGGAGAATTTCAGTGTTGTCTGCAGGAGAGCAAAGTCTGGCTCTGGATCAATCTCACCAGTGGACCGAATCAGATTTCCCTTGGTCCAGTGTGCATGGACTGAATGCAACATTACTTTACTTAACTTAGTGTTTTGACAACTTTCCGAGGCTTGTCAACAGGATCCTCTCTGTGCGTCCAGTTGGGTTCTCAGATGGTCCAATTTATTTATTTATTTTTGAAAGCATCACAGGAGGAAGTGCAATAAAGTTTGCTTAACTTGATCAGCTCTGTGCATAACAATTCACTATTTCTGAGCAGATCTCACTCTGTTGCCTGAGTCACTTCCAGGTCACATGTAAACACAGATGTGAAGGTATCGCAAGATCTTGTATATCTCGTGTCACGCTGTCGAGCAGTATGGAGACATTTTGTGGGTTTTTTTGTGTTCTTTTTTTACATTTTAAAACTGGTCACCATTCACTTCAATTGTACTGGATTTGGCTGCAATGCCGTTTTCTGCTGAAGCTCCGGGAGTGTTTTGTGAACTGGAGATCTTCACCCATCCTCACATCAGCACAGGGATGAGTAGATATTGAGTGAAGTGTAATTTTTGGGTGAACTATCGCTTTAAGGAATCATCATAATGTATTATGTTGCTCTATTATTACATCTTTTATTCTCTGACAAATTATATAAATGTGCAGGTTTTGTCCAGTTATACAATATTTGTTTTGACAAATATCACCTCTGTCTGAGGACTGTCCTGAGGGTAGTAACTTTGCCAATAACTTCTGCAAAAGTCTAGTCTCTTGATTATTTGTCATCTTGGGGATCTGTTAACCTTGACTGTCTCTTCAAGCTACAGCAGTGGACACACTGAGAAGAGAGTTATGAAAAGATAGATGCAGTGTGTTTGTGGGTAGATATGCTAAAAAAAAAAAAAAAGTTAACCGATTTGAGAGAAACAGAAAGAAACTTGTGCACAGAGATCATACAAACAAGAAATCAAAATCAAATGTGTTTCCATATCTTACTACTTACCAAATTTAATTTTAAAAAAAGGTCATAACACTTATTAACACAAAGGTAATAGGCACATTGAGCTTTAATGAGCTACAAAAGTTTAATTTCATTTTCTGGTTTCAGACAGTCATTAAAAGTGTTAGAAATATCAAGTGTAACTGACACTGTTCACACGAAAGTTGGTTCAGACACAGTTATGCACTCAGAAATTAAACTAATTAAAAGGTTAGTGCTGAGACCCCCCAACATATAGTATGTATGTATGTATGTATGTATGTATGGAATACACAACTCGAGGTTTCACTATAAAATCATACAGGATTTTAGTGGAATCAAGTATTCTTTTCTCATTAACTTAATGTGAAAATATTAAGTACATTTCTGAGAGGTTTCAAGTGTGCTCCTTGGTGACTGTCACCTACTTGTTTGCCATAGAACTGATGAACCGGAGCAATGAAGAGACAATCTCATGTTGAGATCAGTGTATTGATCTGTTAGTACACCTAATGATCAATGCTGTCACACACACACCAAGAACACAGCCTCTGATTGGTCGACAGACTTAACCGAAGGCATCTTGTGATTGTCAGCAGGCGGCTAACATCATGCTAATAACAACAACTTTTTTCAAGACGTAAAATGGATAGATAACTGCAGAGGAGGACATTCAGTGTTGACTTTATCATTAAGGATTTATTTCACCACATCTCCAAAAAAGACGCTGCAGTTCAAGGCTGCATTATAAAGCTTCTGGAAGGGATATGACCGCTAAGGAACCAACGTTGTAAAGGTACAATGCTCATAGTGTCATCTTATGTTATATTCTTTAATTAAGGCCACATTAGCTCCACAAAAAAGGCACAGGTTTACCTCCGATGTCAACAAACAGGTACTCTTCCTCCAGCCTGCCTTGAAAGTCCACTTTTCATTCAGCCATTTATTTTGGGGGCTAGCTTAAGTGTCACTGTAAAAGCGCTGACCGATGCATTAATCCGCCGACCACTGATCAGTGTGTCATTAAAGCAGCGGGAGAAGGGGTTGGTGCACAGGTCTTGACTTGCGTGGCAGCTATTGCAATGCATTGTGGGATTTGTAGGATGAGTGGTGAGAGTGCTATTTACCAGCAGGGCCATTCATAACAGACACATGAAATTATCTTGGAGGCTGTATATAATTGAGTCGCGGGCTGGATGTGGCCTGTGGGCCTTGGGTTTGACATGTGTGATGTATAAGCAAATCAGATTTGTTTCTTCAGGGTGACAAAGAGTTGTTGGTTCAGTTTAATATCTTAGGTCTATTGAATACAGGTACAATTGAATTACTACCAAGTTTATGTAGACCAGAAAAGTTTATGTTCTTTAAACAATTATCCTCACATTTTCTTTTGAAATTGAATCAACTTAAAATCTTAGGGCAGCCTGGACACCAACTTTAAGTTAAAATAAATAGTTATATTTTTTACAATGCAGAATGAATAATTGGATTTTTCTATAATTGCTTTTAAAAATCAGCTTAGTACAGTAACTGTTGCACCAAAATAGTGAAAAAAAAAACAGTATTAATTTATCAGAGTACTAATTTCCATGCCCTGGATTCACAAAACTAATTAAATCTAAACTTCTCTTACTGTTTTTTGTATAAAACAATGGTGAAAGCATACATCCTTGCAATTTCTTATAAAGGTTTCTTCAGCAAATGAACAAAAACTGAAACTATTCCATGAATCTCAGGGTTAAAAATGTGCAGCTGAATAGTTTTAAAAGCAGACGAAGGTTTTTGGTTAAGCACTATTAGAAGACGTGAAGCAGAGGAAAGACGGCATTCTCAGCCTCTGATGTATAATCAAATTGTGCAGGGGTCAAGAGCACACCCTTGTAGATTTTCAAATAATAATTTCAAGGGAAGTGAGGTCAGCTGGTTGGAAATCATTAAAACCAGGGCAGCAAGTTTTTGGTGTTGATATTGCAAAACAAATATTGCACATATTAAGGACTCAAGGACATATTATACATATACTAAAGAAGCTGACAAAACTGCTCAGCACAAGACTTGAAGGGTCAGTGCCCTCAAATGATGCAAACACACACAACATATACAGTATAATACCCAACTTTCCCTTGGTATATGCTTTCAGTTGTTGTATTATTTGGCAAGATGTTAAGATACCTGTCACAGAGTGTGCTGAAACCCCAATACAACTGAGTTGAATGTGCTTTGGTGTGTGAGGCATTGAAAATGACACAAAAATTCAACAAATGGAAATTCCCCAGTTACATGAAATGACCCACACATCACCATTTCACCGAGAAACTATTTTATACCAAACATAAAAATTTGTCATGGCCACAGCAGATCTATCCTCTCCTCCAGTCACTCTTCTCTCCATCTGTTTCCAATTCCTGTGTGTGTTTTTCTGGTTTGTCCATTCCTCACCTGTCCACCGGTCACCCTCTTGTGTTCTCCGGTCCTGCACACCTGTTGCTCATTCTTATCAGCACTGATCTACTGCCTACCTTTCCAGCTGCTCCTAATCTCTAATTAGCATCTGTGTGTGTATATAGAGGCCGTTTTCTTGTGTGTTGTTCATCACATTGCCTGTCAGCACGCTGTTTTAGTGTTCTAGCTTTCCTGTTTTCCAGAGGCCTGCCAGTTACCTCCTTCCCTGTCCTGCTACCCTGTTGTTTCTGCCCCACCTTGCTGCTAATGTTCTAATTTCCCTGCCTGCTCAATGCTCACTGTGAACCTTAACATGGACCATGTTATTTCCTTTTAAACAAAGCCTCTGTGTCAGTGTGTGCGCTTAGGTCCACTCACCTGACGCTTGGTTCATGAACTGCTACAAAAACAATGAAAAATTACCATAGTGAGGTTACACAGAGAGCGATGGAACAGCAACAGTGGCAGACAGTAAATAACAAAATAGCAAATTTATTGCAAACAAGGCTTAGCCACAGGTGAATACCAGAATTTTTATTCATTCTTTTTTATGCAAAATCCTGGCTTTTGCCATCTGATTCTGCAGAGTCTGTTGTGGATTTCCAAGATCCACTTACTACAGGTGCTGCAAAAGTTATAATTTGACAGCCATTGACGAATTGACGGCAGAGTTCAACCACTACTATTGCTCAAGTTATGAAGTTGAATAATGTAGTATTAAGTTTGGCATACATCAGAGATGCTAACTAGTATTTTTTTCCTAAGTCTAAGTCATGTCTCACAGGAAAGTCAGAGTCAAGTCTTTGGTCACAAGTCCAAGTCAAGTCTCAAGTCTCTTTTGGGTGTAATGAGCATTCTATCATCTGCTGCATGCAAGGACTTTAAAGCATCGCTCCTTTACCTATGGACAAATCCAGCAACATACCAGAGGTTAACAAGCCACCTTTACTGCGATGATGCCTTCCTACAGTATGAGCGCGAATGAATGAGAGCCAACATAAGAAGTTTACAATTGTCTTACTACTTTTGTCATATTACTTTTCACAGAAATGTCTAGGATGTTGTGAAGAAGGCACACAGTTCGGCTGCTCCAACAATAGTGTCAAATTTCAGCTTTAGAAAAAAATGGAATGCAAAATTCATAAACTGTTACTTCGTGGAGAGTGATGCCGACTGAGACCAAACACTCAACACAGATTCACTGAGTGCACAGAGGACCAAGATGTGTCATAGAAGATGAAAAATATTAACAGCATACAGTATCAGCATTGATCAGTTGTTTGGTATATGATCACTTTAAATAGGCTATTACAATGTAGTATGAAATTAGCCACTGCATCATGTGTAAAGACGCATCACAGAACCCCACGTGCCCGACATGGGATCAAATAAAGCAGGGAAAAAAAAAATTCAGCTCTCCATGTGCTGACAGGCCCCTTTAGTTAAGTAAGCAAGCTAACATTAGATTGCTAAGCTAAACATGTCTGCTAACTGTCCATTGACTCTAACATTAAATTTACAGTGACTCACCTGTATGGGTGTGCTTTCCAGTGCCTGATAAAGTTTTACGTGGTCAGCAGCATCTTTTATCCCTCCAGATATTGCAATTCTGTTGGGCCTTGTGTGACGTTTATTATAGCCAGAGATTGTAAAAAAATGACACACCAGCTGCAGGTGAGCTTGCACACATGATCTATAAGGTTATGCATGCTAAAAAACAGAAGAAATAACATTTAACTCATCATTTCCTCAGTGTCAATGAGCCAACAAACAAAATACAGATTACTCATAAGTCCCAAATCTCAAGTCCAAGTCTTACATCTCCACCTCTGGCATACATAGATGGTATTTGAAAAAAAGGTACATGATTGACCTATTTTCTAGATCTGCTCAGCTTTATCCTTAAATTTATCTTTACAGCCTGAGTCTGACTATTACGTTGTCACTGTTTTGGCTAAAATACCTAAAAGTTACCACCATATCATACTGAGCCACCATCCGTATAAAGATCATAGATATTCCTGGAATAGGCTCCATAATCTAGGTAGAAATCGCTACTGTCCAAATACTTAGAGTGTATTGTAGCATTCCTAAGCCCTTGTTGCTATGTATGCATTTTGTAGTTGTCTCAAATGCTCAGTACTTCAGCATGGGTCGTCTGAGAGAAGGAATTATGTGAAGTGGCGCTGTCACAGGCACATTACTGTGACAATTTGCCACAGACTGACAGACGAAATAGCCAACAGAAGAAACCAACCATGATGTAGAACAACTGTGATGTAGTATATTTGTTCTGACTATCTCTGTACACAAGTTGTAACAAAACCTCAACTTGACGCCATAACTTGGTTGACTTGAGATTTTCTCAGTGGATGTTTTGTCAAAATTTAGACATAGCCAGCACAATCAAGGAAGGATTTGATTCCGTAGTATACTTCTTCATCCATCCATCCATCCATCCTATTTTCGCTCATTTCTTAACGGAACTGAAAAGGAGTTGTTTAATTATCACACTTCCTTTCATATTGCAATATAGTGCATCTGTATCTCCCCGTCTCAGGGTGAATCTCTTAAGGGAAAGCTGCATGTTTATGTTTAGAATTCCTAAAAGTGAAGAGCATTTTCATGAAGGGATTAGAGGTAATTGAGTCATCTGTGCCTGCTCATATTTTATGCACTCCATTTTAAGTTAAGACTGGGGTAAGATTTTCATTTTGGAATGAGCTGAACCAAGTAAGATGAGCTTGGAGCCCTTCCTGTTGATGCCACACCACATTACCCCTACTCTGTCGGTGGATTATCCAAAACTTTGTTGTTGACCATGAAAGCCACTCAATCTTGTTATCTCTTATGCACCAACATCTACTCAACAAAAGACTTCCCAAAGCCTTTGCCATGGTTCGATCCTAATAGTCTTAGCAGCATTAGACGGAGAACAACCACAAAAGGAAGATCACTCTTCCCACCCCCACAATTAAAAAAAGATTAGGAGCATGCAACAAATCCACTGCATGTCTACAACATGTGAGGCATGCTGAGTGTGCCTGAGTTACTGAAGAGTGAATCTCGACACCAACATAATGTTGACATGTTTCTTCTGAAAGAGATGTCACTGTATTCTTATGATGTTCTTATGTGTTCTTAAGAATTTTCACACCATGTGTTTAATTATACACTTGGTTTAACAATCAGCTGCTTTTTTTGTTAAAACCAATGGGGGATCATAGAAAACCCAAGCAAAAAAAAGATTGGAACAAATTATTTTGTTTTATGCTCAGTGCTTTTTCATCACCAGGCACTTTGTTTTGTGTTAAAACCAATGGACATATCAGTTTGTATTGCAGAGCAAACAACAGTGCTTTGAAAGAGTGAAACAAAAATATCAAACTTGAATGTTAAGGATTGATGAAACTATAACAATTTAGATGTCAGGTACAACCTGTACCGATACCTCACCATAACTTCTACTAACCTTAAATTATTCACATTCTGTATGTACGATGTGTGACTCTGAGACATGTTTGTGGTGCCATTTACCTGATCATTTTAGTGAGTACTTGTTCTCACTTTGTAGCACATCCACAATCCAAGTGGGGGTTGCAACCTGTAGAGAGAACAAAGGCACATTTCACACCTATCATTTACAATAACAGTGAGTCAAAGAGGAACTCTACAGGGAGCATTAGATTAGAAAACTAAAATACTATTAGACTAGAATAACTAAATTCCAGCACATACACAAAGTATTAAATACATAGCAATTATTAGACATTAGCATAATCTGTCTCAACCCGAGTGATGTGATTTGACAAAATAGATTAGCATGTGTGGATCAATTAAATCTCTCTGCATTTAGTGAAAAGACTGGTCTGAGAGATGTTAGCGTGGTGTGGGGTTTGGAGGCCATGGCATTGAGGTATTTTTCTGTTTCCCCACATAATAATATAGTTAATAAAGGATGCGCCCCTTGGCTTTGTAGATAACAAGCTCACTACTTATATAGTATAGGCTAGTACACCAAACATGGTAATGACTGTAGCTTATTTCAGAGCAGACAGTTATTGTATTATTTGTATTGCTGTTTTCAGTTTTGGAAAGGTGATTCTAAAAGAAAAAAAAAAAAAAACTACCATACAAACTCTTTAAATTACAAGTAGAACCCCATGCAAGCCATGTTAACACATGGAGAAATTTAAAGCTCAGTGGGCCTGCCTTGCCTAGTTATGATTTTGATCAGGATTATAACTGAACAATTGCTTTTTCTGGCCAGGGTTAAGAGAGGGTAAATTGGTAAAACAATGTGAAAGCTATCAGTAAGTAACAAAATAATTACATGTTCCAGGTGACTTGCCAGATGATATTTATTCACATTTTAAGACATGGACAGGTTTGGGTTGAATAAGTTTCATATGTAAAATTTCCACATTACAAAATTCATTTGGTCGCCTCAGCCTGTTTAAAAAATTACTTAAACCATTTTTTTTACAACAAATGCAAATACTCGCAATACTGACTGAAATGTGTTTTCTATTAAAATAATAAGGAAATGTTGTTAGCTTACCGCAAATCATAAAAATGTTGATCCTGAGTATATCAATTAAATTTTCACTGAAAATGTAGTTCATTTGTTTTCCACCAAAGTAGGCAATCTTGCTATAGTCATAGTGTCTACAGCACTATTCAAAAGTCACTGGTGATATGATACATACAAATATTTTCAATTAATATTTAACCAAAATGACATTTTTACCCTAACCCCAATATGATTTTATTGCCTAAACCTACCAAATAACACAGTACTTACTTACTTTAACCAAAGTGCTTTTGTTACAGGACTCTGGACACAAATTCTGTTGCCATCCATGCCAACCACCTCTTTATGAATCCAGCAATGTTTTTTTTTCTTAAATGTATTATTCCAAAGAAACATTGTCTTTAAATATAATACAGGCAAGGACTATGTTGTCAGCAAAATGTAATTAGAAAAATATATATAGAAATATAATTTCTACAAGACAGAGTTGGCCATTCCCTTTATCCCCATAACTTCCAAGGAACCGCGGGAAACAGTAGATGATACACCAGAGATTGAGAGAGGTAATCATGAACTAATGAGCTGGCTAGTTATTCTATTGTTTACTACTGTTTTCATTACTCGCTCATGATGGAACCTGATTATCCATGCCATTCGATACACATTGGACAAGTGTCCAACAGATGATTGTACCTTGTAAATGAAAATTTTAAAAAAAGTATTACACCAAGATATAGTATATTTCCTCTAATTCCTAAATGAAAATCATTGCAATGACTCCAAAGAGGCAATTAGCAACCGAAAGACAGTGCTGGACTTAAGTTGAACTGGGGCTAATCAATCATGACTCAAAACATAATGTTCTGTCTATTTTAAACTAATAAGAGATACAAAAATAAATTCAGGTTTTCAAAGATGATAAATAAGATGTAAGCATGTGACCATTTGTTCCCATTTATTATAAAATCAATGTAGGAACTACGGAGAATAACAAGTTGCTTTTTTTTTCTCCTCATAGGTTTGTTAAAAGTGTTCACAGATAATCATCATTTTTAATTGTACAAGCTAAAAGTTTGAAAAAAATAATAAATACAAATAGTGACTTTGTACGTTTTGTCTCTTTTTTCAGTAAACAAAGATGATCATTAATGAGTCCAGCAGGTCTCAGGGGTAGGATTTTGATGATTACCATCCTCAGAATCATTTGTTCACGCAAGTGTAGAGAAGTGAAACAAATGCTTATTTGAAAATTCAAGTAAAGATGTTGATAGGATATTTTTCCTGGTGCACCTGTTTTGTTAAGCACAATTAACTAGTGGCTACATCAAAAGCACAGTGTCGTTATTTAACTGCTATACAGGATATCACATTGTAGTGTGTCTATCTTTGCAATCTGGGAAAATTAAGGTTTCTTTCAACTGGCTGTAGCCGCCTCTGTCTCTCCATTTGATCAATACAAATTCACAGGTGCTGCTCTTTATAATGCAAGCCAGCCGTACAACAGAGGAAAACATGAAGGGACAAGAACTACTCACATTTAATTGAAGATTATTTTTACCTCATATACTATGAAGAATTCACTCAGTTTGTGTGTCACACAACATAAATCTCAAAAGCATGAAATTCATTTTATCTGAAGGTTACACTGAGAGTCAGTATCTTACAGAAAAAATCTAAAAATATTTAAAATATGTGAGTAAATATTTTATTGGTTGTGTAATCAAAGCAGTATATTGCGCTACAGTTCATGTTTTGTTTAAATAGTATGTGTGAGAGTGTGGATACTGTACTCCAGTAAAGTAGCCTCAGTGGAGATGAATTGACACATTAGTGCCGGGGCTCTTTAACGATTTGTCAAAGGAAATTAGAGCGACTGCTCTTTATGATGGTCCTGCATAGGAAAGTAACTGAGGGAGAATAATTCAGTCTCAATTCATTTTACGCTGAAGGCAGGTCAGGGTTGAATTGCACCATTTGGCTTTCGAAACTAATGTCCATGCATATCTTGATTGCCTGAACAAAAGCGCAGGGTGGCCTTTATGGGTCCTAGAGGACGGGTGTGGGGAGGGCTTAGCCTGTAATGCTCATTGCTGGAGATGATCACTGACAGCTATAACCTTAAGGCACTATTACCACCAGCAGCAACCATCATTTGGTTATTACATTCAACAATGTACTCTAATGGGTATGCCATTGTAGCTGTGCTACAGTATGCTGTCTTACTGGAGAAGACAATCGCTGACAACTTTGTTTCCCCATACCGAATACTAAGTGAATTAATGATATCAAAGACATTTAATAACAACTGAATCATGAGTGAAGGTCCGTATCATGAAAATAACAGACTAATGGAACTTGCTTGCTAAAACTGTGCTCAGCTTGTGAGTAAATGTAAAAAAAATAACTATTCAGTAACCTACATAAGTGTTAGCACTGCAAGATGTAAAGCTTCTTGAGTTCACTCGTGGGTTTTATATGTTGTTGGGATGAAACATCTTAAATGCTTTGCATAACGCCTGACTAAACAATTATGTCACAATCACAATAAAATTGAAATCACTGTTAAGAAATTCCCTCATGCTTTAGAGTCTAAACATTCTATATTAAGCAAGTAGATTCTCAAGTATTTTAAAGGCCATCGAGGTTCTTCTTCTTTCTGCTTCAACACATTTTATTTGGAAGATGAGCCATCCCTTAGAGCACTGATGCACCCAATGCAGTCTACGATTAGAGTTCACCCTTCACATGGTACAGAACAGGGTGATATTGACTGCTTCCACTTCAGTGGAGTTAGTCGAGATTGACACATAATGAAAGCACAGCGGGGAAGAGAAAACTAGGAGAAAAGTATACATGCTTTCTGTGGGCTTGCAAACATCTGATTTCTTTACCATTGACTATAGTTTAGAAAATGTTCCACCACAGTTGTAACCTTGGATCTATGATGTGTCCCCAAACTCACATCCACAGAATCAGCACGTCAAGGAAAACGGGTAACAATGACAAGCTTCTATTCACTTTCAAACAGGTCCCATGTCGCCTTGCTTGGGAAACACCAGTGGGCAATATTAGGGAGGACGCCGTCCCCCTTGTTAGCAAAATGACCAAAATGCATCCCTTTGTCAATGTGCCAACCCTTAGTAGCAAAAAGAGTGCTGAGGTAGAGGTATTGTTAACTTGAATATGTTAGTGTAGTCTGCCTGGCTCCTTGATCCTTTATCTGACTGAGGTTTGCAAGTTAGTCTTTGGCCCAACTATGGCTCTGGAATATCAGTAACATAAACTGCGCTGTGTATTGATCACTGTTTGATAAATCCATCGTACTGTCTGTGGCTCTTAGGTAGCAGACAGATTTGTAATTGTCGCCCTTTCTTCAGTTTCATCTTGGATCTATAATACTGTCCTAACTATATGCATGGAGGGGGACATTAAAAAAAATACAGAACCAAAAAAGTTGTTTATGAGTTGGTAGACTAGTCATGGGTGAACCGACCTAACCATGTCCAAGTGTGTTTGGGACTGCATCTTTGATGGTACCTGGAAAATACTGGGCCACTGAGTACATACCACAGTCAGAGGAAACGTAGAAACACAATCATTTTGGAGTGGTATGTTCTAAACATGGCCAGCTGTGGCCATCAATCATGTTGACTAGAAATGAGGTGGAGGCCAATGATCTTAGATCAGTAAGATTGTGCAATTCTTTCATCCACTTGTCTCTCTGAGACACACAACCTCTCCTCCTGCAGTGGATCGAGCAGGTTCAGCTGACCACACAAATATAAGACATGAGTATATCTTCTGCTGAGATGCATTAAACAGAGCTGACATAGATCTGTTGAGCAAGTTCATGTTCCTGCTGGCTGCCGGTGTGGAGGCAGATTTTATTCAGATATTTTATCATCTCTTTACGACACTATTGCAGGAGAAGCAGGACACCTACTGCCTGACCAACTAGCTGTAGTAGAGACAACATACACCACCACTTTTTCATCCAAATAATCAAAACCAGAGAGGAATTTCTCAGTTTTGCTTGGCACTCTATTGAAGTCACAAAATTTGGAATCTGGAGTTTTTGCTGCAAGGTCTCCTGCCAGACTGACTTGACCAACAGCCAAACCTTGCCCATGAAAGGGCACCAACATTTCTGAAGTCTTTCTGAAGTCAAGTTCACCCAAGAACATTGGGCCAAGTTCGGACAGAGATCTGTGTGCCGGCGTGGGGAGGTGAATGCATTCTGCCATTGCTGAGATATTAACTGGGAAGTCCTTTTGCAGAGACAGTGGGGGAAACTCTCTGATATCTTCAATGGATACAGGAGAGGAAGGGTGCCTTGCAACTCACTTCAAGGTCATCATCTTCTGATGGCGACCGGAGAGACAGCTGGATGTTGCCAGCAAGTGGAAAGGCAGGGAACTCTGTGTCGTCATCGCTATGCCATAAGATCTTCAGCCTCAAATCTTTCCACTGCGGCAGTTGACAAATTCACAGAAACACCCCGCAGTCCAGACAGACAAGACTCAACAGGCAAACCTTACAGAGCCTGCTGAAGAATGAAGCCTTTGTAAAATAGAGCTGCAAAAATCATCTATGCTTTTGACACTAGAAATGTACAGTACAGGCTCAGTGATGATTACATCAAAATCACGGTGCACCATTATGGACTTTATGTTAAAATACTACACTTAGACCTAGAATTTTGTGCTCAACATAATCAATTCCTTAATTGAAACAACTTAGAGTGGATTAAACTGGAAGCCTTAAAAGAACTGGAAGCCTTAAAAGAACTACGCCTAATTTTTCATTAATGTTTTATCACTCTATCAGGAAACTGACCTGCTGTCTGAAATTACTGCAGATGATACAGTCTAAGGTGTAATTAAAAAACAATTAGGAAAATGTGGCAGGCTAAGAGCACCTTCACCTCCTCTCAGTTAAACGAGGTCATTAAGCATGCTGGATATGACTTTTAGGCAGTATCCAGGTGTGTGTAGGCAGAAACATCACAGTTCTATAAAGAGCATCTTGAATTCGGTGCCTCAAAGCATAAAATATTATGAAACACAAAAAACTTTAGGAAAACAGTTGATGAAAGTGTAATCGCAGCAATAAAATTTGATCTTTTAAACCTGTTTTGATAAAGTAGATATGTTTAACACACTTGATTTGACAGCAGTAGACCCAGCGCCTTTCGAAAATAGTGTTATTTATTGTTTTTTATTATTGTTCCTTGCAGTCTGTCTGTTAGAATAGCACTGATGAGAGAATTTAGATTTTAATATGTGCACCAGCTAATAAAAAGAAATGTTCATGACCCTTCAGCAGTCTGAATTTTGCTGAAAGCTTCTCATTTCCATATGCCGCAGCTTGTCACGAGAGACTCAGCCTACTTTGGAAAAAATTTTGTGATCGGGTTCAGAGGTGCAGTGATTAGTTGATTAACGTATTGGTCGACTGACTGAAGATTAATTGTTAAATATTTTAATAATCATTAATTGTTAATGAAAAATATAAAAAAGAATATAATAGCTCATTAATGAGGATTTGTGACATTTCTCTCTTTTATATCATTTCAAACAGAGTATATTTTGGATTTTAGACTTCTGGTCAGACAAAACAAAACATTTGACATCCAGGAAACTATAGTCACACATTTCTTACTATTTCTAACAGTTTATATACCAAGATCTCAAAATAATTTAGATAACAAAAATGCTATGCTCGCAGCCCCTCTCTGGTTGGGTACCTCGACAGCGATTTGTAACTTTCAGTTAATTTTAACTGTCAGATCTAATTGTTAGCTTCACCCATTACTAATCAATAACTCTAATGTTGCTTATAGTTGTATAAACCAAAATGAAAATATTTGGAGGAATTTGTCTGCACTTTACCCATGGTGATTACATTGACTAGCGAATTGACAGCCTGTTCTCACTCCCCATTTGACAAATACTGACATTTTGTCAGTGCCGCTCTGTGATGGCTTTTGTCATGTGACTTTTGTCTAGGCAGCTGATATAGTGAAGTCACGTGACATATGCAAGGCAACGTTCTTACTGTAACCCCAAACATGTTATTGCCCATACCTACTCAAATAGTTTTTGTGCTTAAACCCTCCCAAACTGGGACACTGACAGTTTCACAGTGTTAACCTCCTGATAAACGTGGTAAACACTGGCTGATACTGAATACAGCTTTTTCAAAAAGGAAAGCATCACTGCTATGCTCTTAACCAGGATGCAACAAGAAGCCTATCTGAATCCAACAACTCACACAGATCACACTAAGACATGTGGTGAGTGTTACCTAATATGTCAGAAGACAGAAGCAATGCTCTGAGACTGAGAAACATCAGTTAATCTGCAGGAACATGCTTTGCCAGCTAACTTTTGTAACTTGTGAAAGCTAGTGAGGACCCCCCATGTGTTCCCAGCGCACAGAGCAGACTGTGCCTTAGAGGCATTTTAATTTGTATTTTGGTGTCTGTTAAATTATATCAAAGCGAAGGAGGCAAAAAATCTACATCCCTGAAAGTTTTTGCAAGCACGCACAGTGCCAACAAACAGAGAATGCCTATGCTTCCTCTCTTGCCTCTTATCTCTGCTTTTGTTCATTAATTGTTTTTTATTTTCTCACCCTTTTCTGTTATTCATTGTCATCATTTACAGGTTGTTGTTTCAGCACTTGTTCACCCTTCACTGTCCAGCTTTTGGTTCGGTTGTGAATAATTTCAATGAACCACTTGGGGTTAAGCATGATTTTGATTTTGAGTTTTTTGTCTATTGAACATAACATTAATTTATCTTTGGCAGCCATTAACCAGATTTAAGGGATTATTTCTGTCAAGTGATTCACACAAATAATTAATTCAAGGGAGCAAATTAAACAAATTTAAGGGTACATGTTCTCAGCTATGCGCAAATTATCAAAAAGTTTACCACTAATACCTGCCAGGCTCTGTATTTTAATATAAAATTATCCTTTTTATAACTTCAGACAATGAAAGGCAGCTAAAAATATAAGGGGAGCATTCATATTACTAGTCACTCTTGTGCATTGCTCGGAGGCATTTTAAGAAATCTTTGGAGACTTTCTGTTGAAACCAGCTTCCTTATTGCCCTCCTTGTTTAATTTCTCAACCCAAGGAAATGAACAGAAAAGGTTTTTTTCTTTTTGTCGCTGTCTTCATACCCTCCAGCTTCAGTAAGGTCCATAATTTCGCTGGTGTATCGCGGAGCCTTCTCTGTTTACTGGCAGTTCTTTTAAATTAAAAGTCACAATCTGGCTGTCAAGCAATTGTTTCTGCCTCGTGGCAATAAAGTCATCAACCATTTTAAGTGAAGATGCACCCTCTTCCCTGTTGGTGCTCTATGCGATTAAATGGCAATTGTCTGCCAACAACACTTTGCATTAATTAGACTGTAGTCTGAATTTGGTGGATCACAACATACATCCTCAAACATAGCCAGGCACAAACTGGCTCCTGTCTTTGTGTCCACTGTACTCAATACAGCTCCTGTTTTTTTTTTTTTCTTGTTTTTTTTTTTTTTTTCATGTCACACCACAGCTGACTTTCTGTAATATATACTGCAAGCGTGTGTGATTTTGACGGGTCACAACTTTTGTCAGTGATCTGTTGATGCCCTTTAAGCCCTTATTCATCCGCACAGTGTGACCTCCAGTATTCTGACATGGCAGTGGCAAGGCCAGTGTTTCACAGCAGGACCACGGGCTTACAGGGTGGTCATAATATCACTCTCATTTTATGTTCAAACTTATTCTGATGATAATATGAATGACGTAAATGTTATGTGCTTTTAGTTGGCTGTTTTGTTCAGTTCATTTTAGAAACTATCGATGAAGTATAAAATTCTAATACTTATATTATTGATCTAAGTAGAGGTCTTATCAAAGAACAATTCAACAGTGTTAATTTCAAAGTTTAGCCTTTGCAGTCAAACCATTATCCAGTTATATGAACTACTTCCAGGCCAGACTGGCAGGTTAAGCCATCTTTGACAACAATAAATGGAACACAGAAGTTAATGTGGTATATTTTGCAACACATTGGCGTTAAGTAGTTATGTCAAGCCACGATGCGCGCACACACACACATTCCTATTTTAATATTACCTGCTGCATGGTTGTTGACACACCACCGAGGGCAGCGCCGATGCTGTTGCCAGATGAACTTCTGCATTGCTGCCAGGAGAGGGGTCATCCGTGGGCCGGGGACTGTTTATAAAAAAAAGCCAAATTTAGGGAGCTTTGCTTCCTTCCTTCCTGCTCTTTTCTCTCATGTCTTTTCTTACTGCCGCTTTTATGTTTGAAAGTTTGACTGCTCGTTCATTGTGCAGATATGCTCGGCTTGTCAGTCTTGATAAACTGTGTGCCTAAATGAGCTACCGTACATATATTTGTATATATGTTGTCTTGTCGCATGATCAAATACAGACTTGACTTACAGGTTTTTGTTTTTATAGCTTGTGAAGAATAAGCATATCATTTTTGTTCCAGTTTGCTACTATTTTACCAAAATGACAAGAACTAAGGTGGAGGTGGGTTTGCCTTTTTGAGAGCATATACAACAAATGGCACCATATTCAGTTAAATATGAGTTCATCTTTGAACGCATGCACATGTCTGAGTTGACAATCAGATGCCCTCACTGGGTCACTCCTCTGCCTAGCACATTGTTTAGCCCCCATGGGCCTCCACTGTCTGTATTCACAGCCCTGTCTCAATAACTAAAAACAAAAAATATTACATGATCTAAAATCTCACGGATGATGCATCTGATGGTGTAAAGGAGTGAAATGATAGCACTGCTCGTTTTATAAGAGATGTTTACATAATTATATCTGCAGCTCTTGGTGTTGGTGGTGCTCAGATGATGTAACCAGTTGCTGATATGATTGTTTGCTGGAAGATGATAGAAAATAAAGCTATTTTATCAAATACTTAACTGCTTTGCACTGCATAACTTTCTTTACTAGTTTGGTGCATAAACTCAAGCAATGGAATCAGGACAAGCAAAGCACTACACTTGTTACCATAGCAACCACGCAAACAGAGAAGGTCTAAGGAAGTGAGTGGGAGCAAGAGAAATTCTTTTATTTTATCTCGTCTCCTTTTAATAGGAACCTATAGCGGTGTAAAAGGGTGTGCACACAAGACACTACAGAACGCTTCTCAAGGTTAAAGGGCATTTCACTGACACGGAGGCTTTTGTGCAGCGATGGTGAGCCATGGCAACACATCCGGAATGTAAATTCTGACCTCACGTCTGAAAAACTGACAATTCCAGGACTAACAACACGGTGCAAAACAACAGGTAGTAATCATAAAGTCATGCAATGTACAGAGATGCAAGAGCACAGGTGCAGTTGCAGTACATCATGTTCTGCAGACCAGTATAGACTGCATCAAAAGCCACTTTCCTGAGGGAACATATTGCTCTTTTGCAAACAAAGAGAAGCGAGGTATTTTATTGTATATTGTTCAATTGCCATTTTTAGAGCAATAAATGCTCTGAAATAAAAGAGCCATGTCTTTTGATAATTGGGAAGTTAAGAGCATTACCCTGCGATTGAGTATCTCTGTATCAGAGGCACAGGATATTTTGCTGTGTGTGCTTTTAATTCCCTCAAAATGTAGCACAGACTTACCATATTAATGTACAAATTGGGTTATCCTTCTTTCAAGGTCTCCAGCCTTAAATTAATATGACATCTTTGGCAAGGAAACCGGAATGGCTTTTAAAAGAATTTAATAAAAAGCATCACTGATGAAATTAGCTAATGCCCATTGACATTTTATCCCGAGCATTATAAGAATAACTGGATCCAGTGATCATATTCCCCCATGGTTTCTGATGCTACCGTCTGATAGATTTCAATTTAATTTTAAAGTGAAAAGTTAGTCTTGAGGTCAGGTGTGGCACCAGTGTTTATTCTGAGGCAAGCGATAATGCATCTGGAAAATATATTGTGAAAAAAGAAGCTTCATCTGGCTGCATTATTCTCTCCAGCTTTGTTTTTTTTCTTTCCCAGTTCTGAAATATTGACAGCAAAGCATTTAGTGCGGCCAACTCAGACTGCAGAAACAAGAAGAGAGTCTCCGTCTGATATGATGATACAATACATTCTGAACCCCAATAAACAGTTGCATGCATTCACACAGACTGCGCACAGCAAACAGCAATTACGAACACGGGGTCCCTGCCATCAGTCGTGTCTGTTAATCTCACATTCTCCACACACCAGACAAAAACTAGTACAAATCCTTTTGCTTGTTTTATATCACATGTCAGCTATAATGATGGAGGCCCACACAGAAGATTCCAGCAGACAAAGCAGTAACCGTATGTCTCGGTAAACCCACGAGAGCAGCAGCCTGTGAAACAAAGCAGCTTTCACTTTTATGTCCTTTTTTCTCTCTGTGGTTGTTGGGTAAGTTGCAAGTAAATTTGCCATTAAAATGGCAGCAAGAACCAGAGTTTTTTGAGCTTTCTCAATCCATTTGAAGAATTCTTGCTGGTGTATAATGGTAGGAATGCTCAGCTTTTTTATATGAAATGTTGTTGCTCAAGGATGGATGAAAGTGCTGCGTTTTTAGAACTTTATTTATTTATTTCCTTTAAAAGTCTATTTTTCTCGTGTTATTTATACATAAGAAAAGACATGATGTATTCTTCAGCTTGTTTACTCTTCAAAGGCACGATTGTTTTACTGTGATTAAACTAGATAAGGTCACGATGACGACAGTGCTGAAAGCGATACATTTAAAGACGCCTGCACACTTTATGTGTGACATACTCATTTGATGAAATATCATCCGTGGCCTGTAATGATACATCTTTGATGTCGGTGTCACTTTGGTGTTGGTGTATTGTTTCCGTGCTTTTTCTGAGGCATGCCCAAACTTTTTTTTTGACACTTTATACAGTATTGTTCTGAATTAACTGACACATTGTCTCAATATAATACAACTTTACAACATTTTATTTTTTGCCTCACTATTAGTCATATACTGACAGCGTTAAAAAAGTAAGTTCGCCGTTTCAAACAGAGAGGAAAATCAACACTTTATATTTCTTGTAATAGTCTTCAAGGAAACCTTATTAAAGTGCACTTCAGCTGTATGGTTAGCTGACTTTGAGCCATCATATCAAAGATTTTGACAACTCCGCTCTAAACCTGATTCTACAGTCACTGCCTCACTGAGGTCCAATTAGTGAGAAGGAAAAGAATCCTACATCACACAGTCACAAACAAGCATTATGAAATATTGAGAGATAATAATAAGCATTCAGCTGTTCATTTTCCCAAACAGATGCCAGAAATGCGCATCTTAACTGCTATTTGTGGCTGTGAAATGTACAATTGCGAATGTATGTATGTACTAGCAGCGTTCAAGGTGTTCAACAGTAACATTAAGATGTGTGGAGGAGTGGTAATTGTTCAGGGTCTGAAACACAAAATGGATAAGTGCATTTAAAATATGTCGGGAAGAAAATAAAATCAATGAGAGTCAGCTGCCCGTCTGGCTGTGAACCGAGACAGGAGCGTTTGAATGCTTTGGCTTTATTGGCTTATTGGGCTTCATTATGAATAATAAATATGCAAATATTAAATTAACAGAGAATCTTTTTGGCCAGTGTTCCTGGCACACAATTTCTAGTTTGCCAGCTCTTGGCAGGTGAGGGAAAAAGTTAATTTTAGACACTGTAAGTTGGCAAGTTCATCCAGTGCCATTATCATTAACCTCAGCCTTCCTTTATGGCTAATGTATACATCGTGTAGGCTTTTAGATCATTTGTTTAGCTGAAGTGCGGTGAGGATTTTATAGTTTTGTCTTATTTATTACGAACAAGCCAAGTACATCTGTGCACTATAAAAAATCATCTTTAATCTTTTCTCATCAGCTTAATGTAAATAGGGACTGTGCATTGTTTTTCAAGTTAATTAAACTTAAAATTTCTAGTATTTAAATTCAGAATGTTTCAGAACTTATAAACATGAGTTCTTCTAACTTGAAGTCTTTTGATTTGAAATGATGAGTTGAATGAAAGTACTGTACAGAGTTCAATCAACTCATTACATTTCTTATACTTTGAAGAAAATATATATGATAAAAAGTCGTGATTGCTTGTTTGCACAATAATAAAAACACTGCGAGCCACGATGAAGTTTATACTGAATTGAGCCCTTTAAATTTTAAGAAATTCACTGCAAGCTGTTTCATACCAATGCTGGAACAAAGTAGCTCTAACAGTAGCAGCTGCAGCAGCTTTATGCAATAAAGTTTTGACTTTTTAAACTAAGAAAATGTAAAAGAAAATCAAATTTTATTTGTGTTTTTCACCAGTTTTAAAGAAGAGTAATATTTTAAACTTATTGAACTTACGGTCTAATCGTATTGTTTTCTCAAATACAGCTCAATTAATATCAAGTTGAACTGACAAGAAAAACATGTTGTTTTGAATCATTACAAATGTGCTAATTAATTAGACAACCTTTCTTTTCAAATCTTTTTATCATATCTTGTCTTTACAAATTCAGTCAATTTAAAATTAAGGCAGTACAGACACCAACTTTTTTAACTCAAAGCAAATAGAAAAGTTATAGAGAACACAACATAAAAATAATCTAAGACTGATGGTGGTCATGATGGTCGTATATTTTGAGTATCATACTCACTTTCCCATGAATATCTGCGGAGGGTGTATTATTATAGCATTTTACTGATTAAGTGATCTGCTGGCACAACAGCAGCTCATCAGCATTATGAGTAATTTGTGCAAGGAACAACCTTCTTCTCTGATAACAAATGTAACACAATATCATCATGTAAAATGAGAGCTGTAGATAATATTCTTTTTCTTATGAGGGTGGCACAACAATACTATGAAAAAGACTAAAATTATAGGTTTAAATCTCAGCTTTGTTATTTACCTGGGTTGAGTTTTCACTTCGTTTTGCATGCTGCTCAGGTGCACTCCTACTTGTCCATATGTGTCTTGTCAGTGTGTATGCCCTGTGATGGACTGGCAACATGTTCAGGGGCGTATCTTCACCTTATGTCCCATGCATGCTCCACGCCTTCACCGCACCGCCGCTGAAAAGGAAGTGAAGGAACATATGGGCCACTGAGGTGTATTTTAAATAAAGAGATGTGTTTCCTCCAGCAGACTCCAGCATAAATGTGGACATTGTTTGGCCAGAAGTTTCCTATAACCCACTGCCAATTATGTTAGAATTCAACAATATCCAAATATATTGTTTGTTTTGTTTGGTTTCTCTTTCCTTCCCTTCACTTCGGTTATTGTCAGGCACTATCCAATTGGGCATCTCTCCCAAGTGTTTGAAAAATAAACACGCAACATACAACACATAAAAGAGCAACCACAGTGACAGCATGGATCCAGAAATAAGGTTACCGTTTCCTTGTTAAAAGAAGAAAAGCTGTGGTGACGCTTGTGAATATGAGGCCTTAGCATAAATCACAGATAAATAGATTACTCTGCAGTAACACTTGAGCTCTGGCTAGCTCTTACAGTACAAGACAACACATAATTAACACCAGTCAGAGAAACCAAGGCACCATTAAAGCTGTTATTATTGCTCATGTGAGCACATGCACCCATCCAACCAGATAAAGCATCAACAGGGCAGAAATAAGTGGTGAAATGACTTCAAGTTCACGCTGGGGTAACAGGCATATTTCTTTGACTCAACCACTGTGACAGCCACTTTAAGTTAAGTAGAGCATCTGTTTGTTCAAATGTATTTTGTTCAGAAGAATTACATAATGTAGTTAAAATACCACCATGTAAGGAGAAGGTTTTCGGTGGGTGGATAGCAGTATTGATGAGAGCAACACATCCAGGTACTTTGCCCTTGCATCATGGCCTTACCCCTTTTTGGGTGCAAGTAGCCCCTCTAATATGACTATGGGTCATTTCCAGTTTAGTAGCATAAGATAAAAATACTGTATTGCTCTTTAGCTATTAGGAGCCCAAATCATATGGCCAGTCAGGCAAACAATTATGTTATGCCTTCTTTATCTTCATGTAGAATAAATGAAAGAAATAGAGCTTGTCCGTTGTGTCCATTCAATCTGCCTTCATCAGACCAGATATATACAACTTATTGAATCTCCAGGCATGGGCACCAACTAGGGTAACTCAAACTCAGTGATCACTCAAAGTTAAACTCTCAAATAGCTCTCACTCACTTGGTGTGAGACTTCGAATGGATTCTTCTGGAAATTTTGGCCATCTTTCTTCAATGAGAAGTGCATTTCATCACAGCCAGCTGTTGAAGGTAAATCCATCACATGCTGCCATCTCTGCAGTATTTCATTTGAGAGATTCATTTCCAGAAATGTTTTGGGTAAAGTATAAATCTGGTGCACATGCATGCTTTGGGCTGTCACTTTTGTTTGTTAGAGCACGGTGCACACTCTAATCTTCATTGTTTAATCTTTTCAACTATTTCTACACAAAGCTGGTGGCGGAAATTGTGTTGTGTTATTCTAATTCAGATGATAGAGCCACAAGTTACTGTACTAACGGCATTAACAGTCAGAAGTGTTCATGCTGCTTTCTGCCTCAATTAATTAACACTCAGTATGTTTGGCAGGTAACACACAAGAGCAACAAAACACAGACACTAATTTACCTCATCTTGTAAATTAAATATTAAGAGTAATATAGCATATGCTACGACTTTATTAGTGATCCTTTCAAAAGCTAATGAAATATATTACTCTATGGCGATTTTAAAATTGCATTTTTCCCTGCTTTGCTTCAGGATTAGGAGGGCATTCCACTCCCATCTTTAACTTTGTGGGCAGAGATATAAAACCCAATGCCCCCCACCCCCCACCCACATAGATGGTGCCTTTGTCTCCAGATAATATATGTCTGACATCTGACATTTTGTGTCATTAAGACATTTTGCTGTGACGGCGCCACTAGTTTTTCTAATTTGGCACTTCCACTTTGGTTGGCAGAAAAGCAAGTCTGCTCTCATGTATAAAGTATCTGGCTGACAACAGAGACCATGGCTGCGGCCTCATCTACATGCTCGACACTAGTCTCTGTTATTGTTGATCAAGAATTTAATCAGGATCAGAATTTTTCAGTTACCTTCACCAAGTAGTTTCAGTTGCCCAAACTTGAGAAACACTTTGCTCAAGTGTTCTATTGATGAGAGAGGCAGTAAACATCATCAGTAAAACATCTAATTAATTTTGGAATGCACTAAAACACAACCTTCATATTTTGTTTTTTTTTAGGTATGACAGACTGCTGGTTTTTGAGGTAAATATATATAAATAAAAGAAATGTATAAATTTAAAAAAAAAACCTGTGGCTAGATCCCTACCTAAATTAAATGAACTTCAGATGCTCTGATTAAACATGGATAATCCCCAAACCTTGGTTTGATAATCCAATTAAAACCACTTGCAATTGTGCTGAAGGGTAATTGGCCCCTTTTTGTTAAACATTAAGTGTGGAGTACATATTTCAGTGCACTTTGAGCAATTCTATAAAATAGCACTTGTTAGATATCTGAAAAAGCAAAAACAGACTTCTTTTGTGCTGTCCTGCAAAAGAAAAACCTAAAGTCAGCAAAGACAATAAACTGTGAAAATAATGAAGTCGGTTCAAAATTTGATCCAGCCAGATTATGTATGATTTCAAATGCAGTGATATTCAAGCCTGCTTCTTTTAAAATATGTTCGGATAGTCTATGTCATTTAGAGTCTATAAATTTAGAGAATTAAAAACTTATTTATTAGGACCAGATGCAATCCGTATACATGATGTTTGTCTATGTCAGCCATGATATGTGAATCTTTATGACTGCCAGACTTCTATCAAATCAAAGAAGAATATTCTAGATATGTCATACAATGTACCCATACTATACTGACTGAACTGATTTGCAGATTTATTATTGTTTGGCTTATGTAGACTAATAGAGAAAGAAAAGTAGCCTGTGCCACACTAAGTAGGACGCCAGCAAAGATGTGACAGGCCTCATAGTCAGAGGAACACTTTTGGACTCCAGTCTGTTTTTGTTGTCAGTTTACACAGTACTTTTTATTTATCGTGTGTTGGCGAGTTTTGTTTCTGTATTTTTTTTAATCTTTTTTTAGAAATTTCAACCTCTTTGCAAAATGCAGAAGGCAGGAAAACTGTAACCGGATGTAGAGCCCTCAGCATCACAGAGAATTTGAGGTCATCTTTCATTGCACTCATCTTGCCCTGGTTTCCAACGAAAGCAGATGCCTTCAGAATCTGCAGCAACATACCAGGTGTGAAGGTAGTGGTAGATTCCAGAACATAAATTACAAGAAAAATACGTTGTATGAAGAGGGGGGGAAAAAAAGAAAAAGAAAAAAAAAAAACAAGAAAAAGGCCTCTGGGCAAATGTCTGTTTTACACAGGCTGAGCCTCTGGGTGGCTGCTGGCAAGATACTCGACAAATGACAGCACTTGGTTGGTTGTTCTGAGGCTTCGAGGCCATTTGCCTTCATGTGACAGGTTGTGTATCCTTCTCCACAATCTCAAGAATTTACTGGCTATAAGCTTTTTTTGGACCACACTGAGTGGAGGGTGAAATGGCACTCTGGCAGATCTGTTTTTTGTCATTTGTATGTTGTACTTTTGGATGCACTTGCCTCATTTTCGGGTCAGCTACAGGTCAGCAACAGATATGATGTTTGATATGGGATCAGGAATTTTCAGTGTTTCTCTTATCACTACAGGTCTGTAGTCTATAGTCTGTAATACATCAACCAACAAGGATCACACTTCTGTGCCAATCAAATAAGGAGACAAGACACTCAAAACCTTCCATCTGCTAAAAGTTTATAATTGAGAATCTTGTGTTATGAATCTGGTACACCAAATTTGCCTTTGGGAAATCCAGTCCCTTGGGGCCTATTTTTAATCACCAAATGAACAAAGAGCAGAGCAGATGTCTGTATAAGACCATCAGATAAAACATCAAATTGTATATTTCAATCAGTCTTTTCAAACATTACAAAACCCAGCGCAACATTAAGACAACACATATGGTGCCATGACGAACAACACAATAGATGCAGGCACAAACAGCCAAATGTTTGAAAACTCTATAGAAAACCAATAGTGGCTTTTAAATGGGACACTGTAGACAGAGACAGTGACCATCCACCAGCAAAAAAATTGAATCAGCGAGGCATTGTTCCTCAGAGAAGCTCTTTCTGCTCCTGTGCTTCTGTCTTTCTGGGGACAAACACTAGATTTTATGACCTGGCAAAGGTTCTGCAAATACCTCCCCTCCAGTGACTCACTTACACCCATGCTGTCTGCAATAAACAGGAAAAACAACATCTTGTAGCGGGCATGTGCTTTTTCGTAATTGGCTGTGATCATAAAAAGTATGTGCATCTACATAGGGTAGCAGCAATTTAATACTCTAGCCTATACTTACTACTTTACTTATTGTATCAATAGTGTGCTACATTCCTACATGAGACTCTACCCAGTGAGAAACAACCAGGATTTAAGGCTGATTTCTAGTGAAAAACTGGTTATATTTGGTCTGAATGTCTAAGACCTCTTTTCAACCAGTTAAATGTGGCTGCAACATCAACGTGTACCAACATTTGTTTGATCATTTTGAAATTTTGCTCAGTTGTAAGGTGAAAGAGAGACAGTATTGATTGCTGTGAAGGCATTCTCCAGAGTTATATTGTATTGGTATGAGTGCAATAGAGTCTACACAAGTGCAAAATCTCAGTGCATTTAAATTTATAAAATGTCATCAATATGAAATATACAGGCTCTGTGCTGCCAACAAGAAGCCTCCACAACATCTTAATGGGAGAAGTTTATGTAAAATAAAGAAATTACCCCTTTTTCTGCTTCAGGATTGCAAATCCTGGTGAAATATGGACTGAATGTAAACGGATGTAAAAGTCGTCAAATAGTCTGCGAACAAAACTTTCACTTTAACAAATTCTGAACGTCTTTTGGTGACTCTAGTCTTAATGTATTTTCACTGGAAAATAGTCAATACTGTAAACATGATTCAATTAAGTATTTCAAATATGGATGCTGTTTTTTGGACAATTCAGATGCCAGTTCTTAACATTTAACACCATAAAATATATTTCTTAAATGACCTGTTCATATCTTAAAATACACTGAATATAAATGCTGTATTAAATTCATATAAATTCTAAAGAAACTGATTCATCAGTAGCAGCTTAGTATTTGATGAGTGGCAGTAGAGTGAAGTGAGAGATCAGTCAGTTCATTCATTTATACAATATTGTAGCTGTATATAGTGTGAACTAGATAGAGAATTACCCATCAGGCAGCAGCCAGCTGCTATTCAGTGTCTGACCCTGTGCTCAAGTCTTGCAGTGTGGATGATGTGCTTTCTCCATTTACCACACTCTTCAGATTTCTATCCTCCTACATGTATATTATATTCATAAAGCTGAGGCACATGCATGAGTGCTCCAGACTGGCTTTTTGCACATCTGTATGTAAACCAGCGGGGAAGGGCTCGGATGTGTAGATCAGGCAGACGCACTGTAGCCACTGTCACAGCTGTAGGCTGAGTCCCTTAGGGAGCGCTCCACCAGCCACCCTGTAAAAAAGTGCCAGAGCACATCTGGGTCCCAGCAGGTGCTCTGCAGTCCCATGATAGATTGTTGTTTGCTGCTAAACCTTTGGACTGGTGTCCTTGTGCATCACTACAGAGTTTTGCATTTAGTTTGTAATACACCTCAACTGTTGAAATAAGGGCCAAAATACAGAAAATAATGTGTGCATTAGTAGCCTATAAAAAATGTATGGGGGATGTTGGGAATGTTAATGGAGGAAAAAAAACACCTGAAAAATAAAGATGTGGTCGAGGGTGCCTGAAGTCCACATATCAGTTCTGTAAAAATTGCATTTTATCACAATGTGTTCTTTTTTGCCTTTTTTCTTTACAATTAAATAATCAAATGTGGCATGCTGTCCCCTACCATCCATCTATGAAAATTATAATACTGTTGTGTCAGGAGTTTTTGGCCCTTAAGGACAAACTGTAAACATTGTTTACATTTTTATTGAAGTGGGGAAAGGACAAAACAAGGATAGCCAAATGTCATCCTGTCTCATCATTATTCTGTGGTGCCATGTGCCAATATCATCAGAGATAAGCAAGCGCAGAGTAATTGCAAAGATAACTTTCATTTAAGTGAGCTCTAATACTTGTCTGTGGTTCTTAATTGTAGATGCACTCGACAGAATGTCGCTGACCTTCGTATCCCCTATTATTTATCAGTGAAACCATCAAAATCATGTTTGACAGTATCTGTGAGGAGCAGTGATAAATGATTGATTATTCCAGTCACATCATCTAATTTATTTCTATTACTAAATATTAAAAAACAAGAACATGTTTTGTGTGTTATGCAAGATGCACTGCTAAAGGGAAAAATGCACCTCTGCCAAAGTGTGCTAATTAGCTATGTCTCTGAAATAACAAATTTGTGTCATTATTTTTGCTTGCTGAGAATCACACATTGGCACCTGGACACTGTTTCCATTAACAATTAATTTCATAAGTTCAGAGTGTTTGTAAATGTGTCAGCTGTGCATGGAGCTGGATTGACTTACATACTGATTTTATAGTATGTAGGCGTTTGAAAGCACCACTGCACTGCACAGAAAGACAAAATATAAATTAATCAAATGGCACAAAAGAAGCATTTTATATTACTGTACATTAGTTTACATTTTCATAATCAGTCTCTGTGCAGCCAGAGCTCTCAGTTTGCTGCATTTTATGCATTTAGGGGGGAAAAATAGTTCAAACAACTTTTCTGCTGCTCAAGACAAACATCCCCCTTAAGCACAAGTTATTCTGTCCTTCTGTTATCACATTCTATCTATCTATCTATCTATCTATCTATCTATCTATCTATCTATCTATCTATCTATCTATACATATATATATATATATATACATATATATATATATATATATATATATATATATATATATATATATGCCTTCCACCGGTGGCATGAGGCCAAAATCAATACAAGAAAAAGCTTTGCTAAAGATAGAGAAACTGAAAACAAAGCATTAGAAGAAGATGCATCCTGGCAGATGTGTTTTCAATCAGGAAAGCGAAAACAAGTAAACAACAATGCAGATGTTTGATTTAAATAATTCAAAAGTCTTTGCATAATTTCCTCAATGGCACTGATGCCAAAGATCTCCCATGGGGAGCCAGGGCCATGGGCTTTACACTGTCGTCAGTGGGGTCAAGATGAGGCAAATCAGTATTTACTATGATGAATCCGATGTACTGAACAGGTAAGGTAGTTTAAATACTCTTCTTTCATTGGATGCCGGTGCTCAGGAATTCATTGGGTAATAGCTGAAGGTGGTGACCCAGTCGGGCACATGCACAGAAAGATCACAGATGGTGTTCAAGTACCTGCCCTTTTGTCTTCTGACTATGTAAGTGCCCTTTTTTGCAAGACATTTTGTTCCCATTCCCTTTGGCTGGCTCATAGCATCAATTCTAAATTAAAGGTGTGCTGTAATGCCCGACAACTGCAATTGAGATCTAATTCTGCAGAAACCCTCAAGTGCCCGCCCCTCCCTCATTGACCTCTGCCACAGTCACAACAGTTAACACACTCAAATCCAACACCCTGCAGAGTACTAAACATCTGCAACAGTGAATGGGTATTAAAATCAATAAATATGTAAGTATTGAATGATGTGTTACAATGTGTAATATTTGCACTTGTATATAATTGCACTTGACCACCTGCCCCTCAAAATGTCTGTTCACATGTCTGTGTCCCTGAGCCCAGCAAAGAGAGGACATCAGAATAGATTAGTGATTTTGCTTGACTACTTTTATTAATTTTATAGTAGCTTTTGCAGCTGTTGCCTCTAGTTCCTGCAAACAGGTCCAGATCCCTCACAGTCATTCCAATACAGTTAATTAAGAGAGAGATGTCTAAAGATAATTATCAGACTGCCATATCCTATCCAACCTCGAGAACCAAGTACATTTGAAGTCATTTTTATAAAATATTTAAATAGAGCAGTTGTGAAAGAGACTACAAAATAAAGCAATGCCATTTGAATAGAAAAGTGCGATACACTGTTTGGTATTGTGTGACTTTAAAGAGAGGGAAAAAAATCTCCTTTTCTGGTGACATGCCAGTTCTGATGTCTTAAAATACTGCACGCTTAAATTTTCAAATGACATGGTTATCCACAGAGCATCACCGGCGCATGTTTTAAAATTATCAAGGCTCTGATATGATTTCTTTTTTCGTCTTTGGAGGGACATGCATATGTATATGCCTTTTTAGAGTTAACATCACAGGTTTACCCAAGTGGGTCAGTTACAGGCTTGGCCGTCCCACTTTGAGGCAGAACAAGGTGTTGTGAAAAACTGTTTTACATTGAGAGCAGACCCAAGTTTGAAAATAGCTAAGTGGAATTTGATTTGAGCTGCGTGCTTCCACCTCCAGGTCTGCGAAAAACACAGTGTATGTTTGTGCATCTGAATCCTCTCCCCTTCAACTTGTCTGCGCTTTGATTTCTTGACATATTCCCTTGCTGCTTTTTTGCTTCAATGCTCCGTGCACTCTGTTGTCTCCCATCTTCTTGTATCCGTCTCCTATCTCATCCCACATGTGCTTCCAGGCAACGCAAGGCTCACTGCCTGCTTTCCATAAAGATAACATTGCTGAGTTAAACAGATGGGGTATAAATGTTCTCTCAGTGATAAGTATTGGCTTAGATACACCAACAGATAAAAAAGATTATTCATAGGGTCTTGAATTTTCAACAAAAATTTGAAATCTTGAGGACAGTTGGGGGTTAGGACATGTGCACAATGTACGTAAGACATGTTCCATATGACAGTTTTCATCATGAATGCGAGCCTACATTCCTAATAGAGGAACACACTCTCTCTGAAAGGTGTTTGTCCTCCAGAATGTGTGTCAGCTGAAGCTAATAGCCATAAAAGCATAGCTGCAATTGTTATATTTTACTAGTGCATCTGTGAAGCTGCGCATTATTTTGATACCAGAGAATGTCTGGTATCAGATTTCAGAGAATGTCATGTATTTTTTATCACACAAAATGCTGAAGTAAAGAATACAAGTTGTGTAGACAGGTAAAGAAAAACTATTTTTAAGAATTTAAGATTCTAAAACACCCTCTTAGCTTTGTTTTTCAGAGAAAGTTTTTAAATTGTTTTTAACTTGTTATAAAACAGTCTCCATTTAATACCAATGCCTCTATTTAACCAACATAGACTGGCTATTTCAGTTATTATTCATGCTGCCACTGGGTCAGATTCTCTGTGAAATCACAAGAAACGAGCCTGTGTTTACATTTTTCGAGGCAAAGTTGCAGTGAGCTAAGCTAGCCAGTTATAAGAAAGAAGGAGGACATTTTTATTTAGATAATTCAATTTCCTGTGTTATATTTGGAGACTATGGCAGAGGAAGCATTGCAGCTTTTGTCCACTGGGAGCTCAAAAATCAACAAAATATGGAATTCCTTGTAGCAGCTTCAAGTTCATGTAATATTTATTTTCCTAATGTCAAAAAGTGCAAATTGGACCATCACAGTGGACATGTAGATTAGTTTATTGACAGGGCATTTGCTATAATTCAGGGACTCTCAAAGTTTTGATGACTGGGTGCCAGTTTCAGAACCATCATATAATAAGAGCTGCACAGGACGTCACTGAACTTATCATGGGATTTGCGATTAGTCTCACAATGGTGTTTGAAGGTTCAACCAATAAAGAAAGGTCATACTTACTGGCACTGCCACTATATTGTGACAGTGGTACATGAGACAGTAAGATATGATATAGTGCTCAGAATGGCATTTACAAGTATCCACCTGAGTGAAAATAACCCATCAGAGCCAGCAGAAATCTGAGCAGAGCTTCCAACCCAAAACATTGTTATTTGATGACCTGGGAAAGAGAATCAACAATCAATTAATCATTCTCCAGAGCTGCCAGCTCTTTAAAGGTAAAATACAGTGAATCAGTTGGTGTTCATAAACGCACCAGAAAGATAGTTGACTGTTGAGCCTCATTCCCAGGATGTCAAACAACATTTTAGGTTTGTAAAGCATCATGAGTACAACAAAATAATGAGACAATAAGAAGGTGAGGGCAGATGGCAGGGTCTATGCATCTCTGCAGATGCAATTTTTTTTTCCCCGCATAGTATGCTTTTAACATTACAAATTCCTTGAGCACCAAATTCACTTGCTTGCAGACAAAGCAGATCCCCTGAGATCCATCCAAATAATAGATGATCTGTTTTTCTTCCTCAATCGTACAGTGTTTTTTGCTGTGGTGGCTTTTCAAGCCATTCTTTTTCCAACTCTTCAGATACTGATATTTTGTCACTACCCACTGATGTCCTGATACTAATGCACAAGGTTCTCTTTTATTGCTATATGAGACCGTGATAGAAACATAGTTAACATTGTGACAAGGTCCCAATATGGGTACTTTTAGACAACAAAACCAGGTATGTTTAGGATAAGACCATGTTTGGGGCTACAGTAAAGATGTCATGTGACATCACTGAAGCAAGTCACAAGATGAAGGTCACAGGACGCGCATAAAGTTTTGTAACTTAAAAAACTTATTTTCGCATGAGACACAACCCTGGTTACCTCCTCCAAATGCAGACTTTTCCCTCTTAATACTATATCAAAAGCTACATCTCATACAGCTGTGGACAGATTTACATTCATGTCAAATAAATGTCTCTTGTAGTTGCTCACAAGCACCGTCCGCTTTGCCATGAGTCTCCAAGGGGCGATGACAAAACCGTCAGTGTTTGATGAGTTGGGAATTAGACCAGACTGGGCTTTCCCGTGTTACTTCCACATTAAAGTTCGTGTAAAGCAGCAATGTGTGTTCTGAGTTTGTCACACCACAGAAACATGTGTCATTAACCACCCAGACAAATTTGAATGATTAAAAAATAGTTAAGTAAATAAAAAGTTTTTTTCTGCTCTTAAATACTGGGAGTATGTCCGCTGCGCTGTCTCAGTGTCAAACACCATTACAACCTGAAGACGACCTAAAAAATGGACACTCCATCTTGCAGCTTTACTGGACATGTCCAGACATGTTTGAGCCACCAGAGCCAGAGGATGGTGACAGGATGGTATATTTTTTTTTCCTGCTGTGTTGGGTTATTGGAACTGAAGTGAGCTGAAGTGAACTGCTGGGCTGATTAGGACTGAGAGAGTCACTGAAGATACTTAACTGACCATTGGGGAGGACGGTTGGTGGGGCTTTTATAGTGTTGGGGGACCGTGGCTCCAGCACATCACCAGGCCTGATTCCAGGTCTGCCAAAAAATCAGCACAAAAATCGTCAACAACAGTTTAATGGTCTAACTCAACAATTCTGCACAGTTCTGTGTTTTTATGTTTTCAGTAACTATTTTCTAATATGTGTAATGTGTTTGGAAAAAATACCCCCATGTCCTTTACACAGAGTTTTAACTACCGAGTTGTCTGCTGAAATACAGCGCAAGCATTGATTTCACGACACTCATGAGGTCTTACTAGTTGTTATGCAACCAGTAGCCCTCTTCAAGTTGTCATTCCTAACCTGACAGATGCAGGGTACGCTTTGACGGAGTAGCCGAGCATTATACTGAAAGTGAAAGTCCTGAAATGGACCAGTGACTAAAATATAATGCATCCATTTCATGCCCCATTTGCAGGCCAAATAAAATTATTCTCAGGGCTGACATCGGCCCGCAGACCACACTCTTAGAACCCCTGCTTTAATTTCTCCATGCACTTATCCAGAGAGATCCTATGCTGTGGTCCACTGCTTTAGAAATGTGATCTCAGCAAAAACAGGCAAAAACAGTTCTGTATTAAATATGTACAGTATGTAGGGAGCGTGCGAAGGCCACATGACCCACCTGTCCTTTTTCTAAATCTCTGCTGTGGTGGCATTTTTATTCCACCCTGGTAGTTGCAACTTAATTCTAAGTGTTACTGAGCTCCCTGTCAAACATTGTGTGTTGATAAATCTCCTAGTTATACCTAAATCAATATGGGGGGCAAGGTGGTGGGTGAAAAACCTTTATAATCCTTGCCCTCAGCAATCCTTTGCACGCAGGCCAATTTCAGTCTGGTTTTATCATTTGAACCTGACAGTTTGCAGTACGTTGAGTGGACCCAATCCATATTGTTAGATACAACTCTTGGCCCACGCCCATAAAGTATTCCAATCAAAGTTGCTGGAATGTGATTTTAGTGTCAGAGGAAAACCTCATTTGTTTATGCACTTGTAAGATTTCCACATAGAATATCAATGTGGGAGGCAATTGAGCAAGCACTAATCAATTTCTACTGAAAAATGTTACAGTAGCCGACTTAACGACAGGAAATATAATTACATTTATTAATGCTGCTATTTAATTACTTACAAGACATAAAGCAATGACACAGAAATGAGAATTATCTGTAGTGCTATCTGTCCAGCCACTGCATGATTATGCAGTCTATGTGCCTTTACTTTAAGTGTAGCGATTTAGGTCAATTACAGGTTTCCTTTACAGATTTTGACCTTAGTTTATAATTTACCAATCAGGGTTATCTGTGTAATGTTCGTTAACACAATGTCTCATCAGTATTTGTCACAATTATATTCTAGATAAACATATCAGTATTATATGTCATTTTCTCAGTTAGGCATTTACTTTTAGCAGTTTGGCTTGATGTGTATTGATAATGTATTTTGAAACCTAAGGTGCAAATGTTTGTGTGCTATTTGCTGCCAACAGTATTTCAGTTAAAAACATAAAAAGTTAAGTGAAGTAAACATGATGGTGGAGAAAATCACTAGCAAATTATTGGTTAAATCTCATCCTACTAACATATTTGACATACAAGGACCACTGACTGGGGTCTATTACTACTACTACTGCTACTACAACTAGTGTACAAAGCTAAATCAAATTACCAAGATAATTTATTGTCATTACACCACACAGCACTGTAAAACAAAGTGAGAGATGTAGTTCCTTTCATGCTACACACATACATAACATACAGATGATTAATTTAATTCAGAGTAGAATAGGACAAAATATGAAACAAAATGCAATTAAAAAACATATACACTTTTACACCCTGGAAATAATTCTGCAGTGTGTTTTTTGCATTTGCTTCACATTGCGTTTTTGCATGAAGCATCATTGATGTAAACATAGTACAGCAAGAACAACAGTTTGATCTGAGATCTCATGGAGCAGGTCTCTGTAAGATGAAGGCACAGCAGTCTCTGGTTTTCCCATTCCTTGGCAAGCCTTGGTCTTATTTCGTCTGTTTTATTTTCCTGACAGAACATAAGCCAGGGTCAGCCTTTAGTCTAAGCTGGGTTACCGTGGCTCTTTTCCTCCATTTTTCTTGGAGTGGTCCGTGGTGGGGTACCCAGCTGATCTGACTGTGTAGTTGAAAGACGCCATGTGCATCGCTGATCTTCTCAAGATCTGCTACGACTGTATTTCTGCCATAGGTGATATATGTTTCCACAATAAAGCTGACAAAATAACAGATTAAAAGAGAAAAGTAGCAAAATTTGAAGGAGCTACCAGCCAAAGATCTACGTATGCTACTGTTGCCATGGTGTTAACTTGTGTTAATTTGCTATATAATTAATGTCATCTGAAGAAAAAAAACATAAAACTACATAGGCAGGATGGCTGCTTTTAACTGGGGTCCACCAGGACCCAAACACATTAGTATTTTAAAAAGGCACTAATTAACAAAGAAACATTAAACAATGATATTGAGTTATTAGGAACAAAACAATGGACAAAGTCATGAAAAACTGGAATGACAGAATAAAACACCTGTGAGATAAGACAAAAAGCGTGAGGTCTGTGTGTCCCTTAGTCAGTATTAAGGTTAAAGACAGAATGTTTCCACTGCAAAGAGACGTACAAGTGGGCTAAGGTTGAGAAGGATATGTGTCAGTGACTAAAATGGGTCTTTGAATTATATATTTCATGGGACACAGCAGGAAGATCTGCAGCAGAAGAAAAGCTGCAGCAGTTGAGCAGAATGAAAATGTCAAAATGAAAAAGTTTTAAACATTAAATGTACTGATTTAGGGTCAGTAAGTCAAGTTCAGTATATATGGTGCTTTCAATCATTTGATTTAAGTTCAGTGCTCCTCCTTTCAGACACTTTGTTAACACGAGCAAGTAAATGGAAGCTGAGAATGTAGCTGAGAAAGAGAATATACTTTGAAGGTTCAAATCAACGTTTATGGCATTTTTCTCATCACACATCTCGTTAAGTGACAAACAAGACAATGCTATCTTGCCAGATGTCAAAATCAGACAATCCTCCATCTCTTCTGTCTCATGTAGATTATTTGTAATTTGGCCGGGCAGGTTTGCATGTCTTCCAGGAGCTATATTGAACATCACCAGGACGTCTTGTTAGCATTCCTGCATTTGAGGCCCATCTCACAGGTTTTAGGAGACAGAAACAATCTTGAAAAGCTCCTCTTAGGCTGCGAGAAGCGGCATCAAATGAGTGAAGGATCAGCACACCAACAGTTAGGGGGAGGCCTCAGGGACATGTATAAAATTGGATCTGCCATTTTCTGAAAAATGTGCTGTTGATTTGATACTTTTCGAGTCCAGGTTTTGTTCCTGAGGATGTCCATAATAGTTGATGAAGACAAATTACTGGTGCTTCCCTCTAAAGGAAAAGAAAGGAAAGGAAACGAAGTGGAAGCAGTTCTCAGGGGAGGTCTGTCTCATCTTCTTATACATTCTGAGAAGACTGTCCGTATACTGTAAACACGGCATTAGTCCGTACACTCTTAAAAATAAGGGTTCCAGAAGGGTTCTTCATGAAGAGCTGAGGTTCTAACGGTTCCTTAAAGAAGCCCTTTAATCCACAGAACCATTTTAAGAAGAAGTAAGGATTGTTGAAATACATGAAAGGTCTGTCAAGGGTTCTTTGTATCATAACGGGGCTCTCAGGAGAACCCCTTAGGTTCTAGATATACCCCATGGAATATAAAGTAGAATCCCCTGGGTGGGTTCTACTCTACACCTTAGAAGTTGAAAAGGTTCTGGTTAGAACCCTTAGACAGACCTTTTCCACCAACATGGAATTGGCCCAGTTCTGATTCAAGCACCTAATTTTGAACCGCTCTGAGCATTTCCACCAAAAATAATTTGGTTCCTAAAGAAAGTTTGGGTCCTAAAAAAAAGGTTGTTTCACAGCTAGAACAAAAGAAGCTGATCTTTCCCTGGAACCAAATTGGACGTGTCATATTCTACAGATTGTTCATTGTGCAACACCCTCTGTTCATGACATCCTTGATTACAATGGTTCCACTCAAAACCATGATCCCACAAAAGGGTTCTCTGCAGAACCTCTCATAGGGGTTCTGTGTGGAACCTTTCACAGATGGTTCTTGGTATAACCCTTTATTTTGGGTTCTAAGTAGATCTTTTTGAAAGGGTTACAAGGGAACCCTTAAAAATGGTTTTTACCAGGAACCAAAAAGGGTTCTCCTATGGGGACAAGCCTGAAGAACCTTTAGTTTGGTTTGGTTTTAGTCAGCACCTTTATTTCTTTGAGTGTAGCAGAATAGATCAGAAAAGGGCTTATACAGGGTAATACCAGACATTTTAAAATATTCATAGATTATTTTGGTGTCCCAGGACAGTTCTGTCGATGTCTCTGAACTTGCATCAGTCTTTTCTGAAGCTAGAAATCAGAGGCACAACCCGAGAATTTGTGATGTCACTGAAGTGTAAAATCGGGAGGCTGCTGATTTGTGGGTGCCGACTGCGTGCAGCCAGACAAAGTTCACTCGTAAATAAAATTCTAGCTATGTGAAGCAGAATGTGAACCTCATTTGGGTGTAAAACTCTAAAAAAAATCTTTTGACTGCATAAAGTCAGCATCCCATTCAAAGTCAGCTTTTGACTCAGTCGTCCAAGGGCAAACATGCAGTTTGGAAATTTTCTAAATTGTCTGGCATTCGCCTTTGAAAATCACGACCATAAAATTAGTTTGTTGGCTGTTTGTACAGTTGAAAAGCACTATGCTTCCTTTAAACTATCCCCGTCCAAGCCAATGGGGGTTAAATTAAAGAGAGATAATGCCCTTATGATACTTAAAGCTAAGACTTGAGTTATTCTTCAGAAGGGAATGTGTATACCCATGAGGGAGAGCCAGTGAGTTCACAAAAAATGCATATTTGTCTGCTTGTGTTGTTGTAATTTTCAGTGCTGGTGTGTTTGAGTGAGAGTCTATGTTGTGCTGTAGTGGTGGCTGACAGCCTTATTGGCATTTTCTACGGTGATTTCTATGAGCTTACTCTATTAGAATCACAGAGGGCTTCCATCTAGTCCGCGGCAGCCTGCATGCAAAAGAAGTGTCCCTGGAGCCTCTGTTTACCAACCAAGTCGGATTTGCTGCTCTCATACGCAGCCAGGCTAAAGCTCAGCTACCCAGCAACCCCCTCCAGTGTCCCTCCCTCTGCCCTCGCCACCAACACCCCCCACTTACACACACACACACATACACACACACACACAAAACACCCCCACCCGCCGGTCCTTGAGGCTTTCATTTGGTCGCTCATCCTTAGTCTACTTTTTGCCAGAATCTGTTCAAAACTTTCCAGACTGCGGGCTTTTTATGTAAATCTTGTGGTACAAAAAAAGTGAAGCCATGGTTACAAGCCAAATCTGCATCCTTTAAAAAAAAGAAAAAAAAAGAGACACTTCAAACAGAATTGTTTAAGTCTCAAAATAACAAAATTGAAGTGGAATCATATTGTTGCTTTGACAAAGTAGAGGGAGGGACTTCAAGAGCTTGTTAATAAACTGAACACAAGCCTTTTCGCCTGAGTAAAAATGTCTTCGGTCTACGTCAAAATAGAATAAAAATGTTAGTTTTCATTCATTCACATGTTTGAAGAGTTTGAGCATGAGGCAAGTGTTGTCATGTGCTTTTATACTCTTCTTTATTTTTGTTTTTGGCACTTTGATATTCCCAAACGACATCTTTCTCAGTGGGTGAGTGTGAAATAAATTGTTGTGTCTAAGAATTGCTTCTTGATGATAAAGAAAGCAATCCAACAACAAGACAACAGTGGACTGTGTCTGTCTTATCCACACAGCTCTTCAGGGAAGAAACTAAACTTAAAGTTAGTCAACAACGTTGCACTTCTGCTGGTGTTAAGATGTCATATCTTACTTTTTCTTTCATAAACATACTGCAATGTCTGCGAAAAGAAGGAATATTCATTTTGAAACATTTTTTTAATGGGGTATGCCAGCATTTTAAATTAGAGCCCCCATAAGGTTGGGGGACTCACAAGGAGACATAAAGAAATAGTGTCTGGACTCTTGTCTTTCCATATGGTTCAAGATCCAAAGACACTGGATTTCAAAGCCTCTGGAAATTTGGCTTTAAATAGTAAAAATGCACATATGATACTAAAACTGAGTGTCTCTTTAAACATCCACAAAAACCTGAGTCAAAATAATGTTTATAATGTTTATAACTATTAGAAAACCAACATAGTTTGCTGTTTAGAACATCCATCAAGACTGTGTGAGGGGCAGGTCACGTTTTGATTGACATCTCTGCTGTGCAGAAGTCAGCAGCAAAATGTAATTTAAGCACCTAAGAAAATGTCAGACAGCCTTTTTCCAACTGGAAACTGAAGCCACCATCTATGCTCTCTTCAAATCCACCAGACTCAGACTCCTTCAAGGAGTCTGGAGTGATAAATAAAACTTGTCTTGGCTCACACAAACCACTCAGGCTGAAGTTTGACAACTGATGATGTGGATTTTTGTACAGTGGAAACCAAAAGCAAAATTATTCCTGTACAAATGTTGATAGTAATCAAGTAGTCTCCTTACAGTGTTCATTTGAGGTTTTTCCATAAGTGATTAAAATGTGGGAAATCAGTTTTAAAACTGGTAATTCTGCTACCTGGGCCACATGGTGCATCCACATTGATGAAAATGTCAAATAGATATCAATGTGCATAAGAAATATAGAAAAAGAACAGAAATGCAGCAATAATAATAATAATCCACTTAGCCTGCAACGTAGTGCGTAATTATTCCAGAGTTACGGCAAAATTTGTTTTAAATAATGCTGTACTAGCACAGTACCTATCAATACATATAAGTTGGTACTGTGTAACAATTCTTGATTTTACAAAGAATTTATACTACAGTTATATTTTTAACCTCTGGTACCTATTCTATTATTATAGGGTAAGTTTGGTCTACTGGGCAATTATCTGGACATTTGTGAATGATTTAGAGAGAAATTAAACTCTAGTTATTTTTTAACTACTAGTTACCTACTCTATTATTACAGGGTAAGAATGATTCACTGAGCAATTATCAAGATGTTTGTGATTAATTTAGAGAGAATTTATGCTGCAGTTATTTTTTAACTTATACTATACTACTACTACTTATTCTGTTATTACTGGCTAAGTATGATTGTTAAAACTTTTAGATTTCAGCTTGCATGTCCTGTAGTTACTGTGTAATTATATGTAATAAAGGGTTGTAATCTAAAGTGTTAGCAAGATTTCCACTGTAATAAATGTCTAATTAGGTCCAATCAAAATGTGTACAAAAACTTGAATGACAACATTTCAAATTTGGATTAAAACTTATTTCTAATACTTTTCAGACGCTTACAATTATGTATGAGACCCTAAATAGTTATTGTGGATTTAGGTTTCCAGTGGTTTAAAATTTCCCTCATACTCCTCATGATGAGTGAACTGGATATCATTTGTAAAATGGATCCTTTAAATATGAGATGTATAGTTTGACGTGATCACAAAACATAGCATTTATCTTGTAAATAACAGAAACAAACAGCATGATGGCACAAATTAATTCTGCACCTCACAGTAAGCTTAGTTTATCACTTCTTTTTGGCAGCCAATATTTAGCATTTAACTGTGGAACACAGGCTTGGCTCTGTGTTTATATGCCCTGGCCTCTCTATTTGCTCTCATTATAAAGGTCTGACCTGCCAACACATAGAAAACAATAAAAACTAAACATCAACAGTCAATAGGCAACAGGGATGGCAGCATACCAAACATGGAAACAGGACAAAACTGATACCATCATTTTCATTATTCTTATTTTTTTTTTATTTTTTGTTATTTCTTGGCAAGAAGATTAATGTGAATTTACACAGAGCTGTTGTCTTGGCATCCACGATTGGCAGGCTGCCATAAACCTGGCATACCACTGTCATTCTTCTTATCAAAAATAAGCTAGAAGATAGTTATGAGTTCAGGGATGCTACGTTAACTAGTTGGCACCCAGCGTCCGTATGACATTGTCAGGAGTAAATTATTTTCTGTCTTTACAATAAACATCTGCTTGATAGTTTCTTGGTGCACCTTTAAAGCTGTTTCTCTTTCAGCTTTTGTCTGTCACCAAAACAGAGCTGAGTCACTGACTGTCACTTCCAGCTGCAGTCTGTAGGCTCTTCAGACATGAAATCAATACTCAACATTTTCCTTGTGATGGACACATTCTGGGGACAGACAGATTCCCCTTACGAAGACCGCACTTGATTGAGCCCCACTTAGATTGCTAATGTGACTGATGGACTGACATAGACAGCTCTACAGGAAGTTACTGTGTGATCTATTGTGACAATCTCTCGCTGACAGCAAGGAAGTGTATTTGAACAAGACTGTGCTGTTGTCTCCAACTGTTAAATGCTCTCTGCTTTTTTTGCACTTCCCGTTACTTCCTTTTCAGAAGTCTACATCATGCCACGCCAGACGATTTGTCTCAGAGTTTAAAGACATATTCACCACTGTATTTGTGTTTGCTTGTGTTTAGTAGACCATAGCATTAATACAAAAGACTTGAAAGACAAAATGCTCTAACAAGGGCACATTTTTAGCTTTGTCTAATTGGTAATGAGACCAACAATGCACACAGCAGTGTGAAACAATACAGGAGTTCATCTCAAGTGAAGAATAAGAATTGCAGAGTAAAATCTATTGTTTGGGCCATTCATCAACTGCAGCATCTGCCAGCGTGGGATGAGGCCATGACAACACTGACATGCAAACACTTCAAATGTTTACAAAAATGATAAATTAGCAATTAGCTATGGGATATATGAATGTATTAATCAGGGCATTGTGGGTTTTTTTTTTTTTTTTTTGTTTTGCTTCTGACCAATATTTATTAGCAAAAAGGGATAAAAGACAGCAACTTGGAAGAGACAGTATATCTACTAGAAGAGAGGTTTGTGTACATCAATATGTTGTGTAAAAATGCAGTTGAAGAAAACATTTTTGGATGGTTACAGTAACGGTCCTGTGATTGGCTGATGAGGTGTAACCTGCCTCCTTTATATAAAAAAATGAGGCTTTTTTCCTGTACCTTTGATGTGATGTATTTGATCTTACAACACACAACAAAGTCTCAGGAAAGGCTACAGGTCACATGGTCACCGGTTCATGTTCACACAAATGGAGACATACTTGAATCATAACTGTAACACATTTGTAAACATTTGCAATGGAAAAAAAAGCATTCATCATGTTGTGACAAGCATATAGTTCAATGTTGAGTGTGCCTCAGGCTGACACACTCTCAGTCATTTGTTATCTCCACTAAGTGTAAGCCTGGAAGGGATCATGCGACATGCATTTGTGCACGTGTGAGTGACCAACGGATCTGCATCTTGTCCACAGGTAATTCCTCATACTACTGGACGGATTCAACTGATTTTTTTTTGTCTTTAACCTTTAAAAAAATCTCTGTTTATGGCTTCACGCCGGTGAAAACCAAGGTCAAAGGCATTACGTTTTTCGGTAGAAAACAGTTTTGCATTTTACCGTGCTGTAAACAACTGTCATGAAATAACAGTCTATCTCAAGCCACCATATTTGTTTGTGGATGTTCATTTTAAGTGCATACCTTGGAACAAGGAATGCATATTACTTATGACAAGAAGTACTAATACATAGTGCATTGGTTGCATTTCTATTTCAATGTAACACTGCCTACATGTATCATCCCTGTCAAAGAACAAATATATAAATAAATAAAATAAAATGTATGTTCAGTATGTGTCTTTGAATTCTATCATTCTTTTGTGCAGCTTACATTCCATGGATTGGTACACTGATGTTGACGGTGGTGAGTGCAACATATACACAGCATAGAGACATAACCCTTTCAGACTTTAATTATAGTGCATACCATCAGTTCCTCTGAATGAAAGAAGTACACAGATGGCAGCAGTGGCCCTGAAGCGAGTTGCTGTCTGCCGCAACAACAATCTGCGAATGCCGTTGGTGCGGACACATTATATTCATTTGGTCATCAATGTCCTGGCAGTGGCATCCAGCCTGCTGACCTCACTCCATTCCATTACCATCGCTCTCCCACTTCTCTTCTGTCACCCGCCTGCTATTAGACCATGTCACACTAATGTGGGTAGTTTTGAAAACATATTTTTTTGTCTCAGTGTCTTGGCCTTGGTCCTTCACTAAGCTGGCATTACGCAATGACCATTTGATCCAAGGTCCAAACAAAGGAACACAGGAATTGCCATTTGCCTTGGTTAGCAGGTAGCATTTTAAGACCCAACCCATCAAGTTACTTCACTGGCACATTACATTAGAACAGAAGGATATGTCAAGGAAAGCATCTACATTTGACATGACGACTGATAAACATGACAAAAGTGCCAGAAACATGGAAAGGATAAACAGAGAATTAAGCCATGTTATTTTCCAGCCAGGCTTTCATTTCATTTATTAGAATTACCATTAGCTGCAGCCGGAGCAGCAGCTCTTCTTCCTGGGATCCACACCAAACACAATACTACATTTTTTATTACATTGTTATCTAATGTTACACTTAAAAGTTTGGTTCCCTGAACTTGTTCAACTTCACATCCTTTACATATGATTTTAATTTCTTGTTTTTATTGATGACTTGTCCCAAATGCTATGCATTTTGTTTCAGACATGTTAAGAACCAATTTGTTATTACCTTAATAACTTTTAACCTCCAACTGCAGTTCTTTATTTAACACACGTAAGTTCATCAAATGTTGATTCTGCCATGTATACTGTTGAATCATCAGCATACAAGGCAGCTTTTGCTTTTTGTAAGATTAACGATAAATCATTTGTAAAATTAGCATGTAACAATGGACCTAAGCAGCTTCCTTAAGGGACCTCAGTGCTATTTTGCTTTACATCAGAGAAATTTCCTGTTTCCTGTTGGTCAAATAGCTTTCCAGCTGTAATATTGCAGTCAGGCTGAAACCTGTCTGTTGGGCTCTATGGCTTTGACCACTCTCCTCTGTGGATCAGTGCACTGAAATGTATGAGCAGTTCATGAGTTCTCTGAAGACTAGTTTTAGTCTTCCTCTCATGTGTATATGAAGAAACCATGAACCAATTGGCAATCTATTTGATTTAACAAATGAAATAGCAACAATATCTTTGGATGACTCAGCAAAAGTCAAGGAGTATTTCATCTCACTCTTGTGCTATCTGAAGCTGCCCGTTCCTGTTCAGGTCTCATACATGCAGGTGAATCTCATCTGGGCTGCAGCATCTGCCTGAGAGCTCAGCTGCTGCTGTCCAGTATCATAGGGGTTGAGTGCACAATACTAACCTTAGTCTCTTAACTTTCCTTAGGATCCAAGTGGGGTGATGAAGCCCGCAGAAGCATCTTGACACTTGAGACCCCGTAGAGAAAGAATACACGGGTGAAGGAGGAAGGGTCCCATCCTCCACCAAACAAGCCTCCATTGTGGTAGAATTTGTTTTGCTATTGCAGATGGGAGTCTGCAGGTCCTTCTATTCACATTCCTGGAGTTTGTTTTGTCTGCTTTTTTGCATCCCTGCTGAGCAGCAGCAGTCTGGTGCGAGGTGCTTTGCTACCATCAGTTGGAGCAGAAGCAGGTGAACCCAACCATTTTGTTCTAACCCCCTTCTCCTGACAGAATTCCCCAGCTAAAACAGAGTATGCACAGATACTGAGAAACAAACATGCTCTTATACTTCTCAGGAGAATCTTCAGACTGCAGAGTGACACCCCACTGGCTGTTTCACAAAGGGAGGCTACCCATTTGCTGCCATTGGTAGTCAGAAGAGAAGTTGACACAGGCAATGAATGTGTCCCGCTCTATAATAGGCTTCAACTTTGTTTGGAAACTTTTTTCTGGCTCTGTTTTTCTCATCCTTGGAAAGTTTCCTTTGAGTACTAGTGGTGAGTACCTCCATTGTTCACTCTGTTAAATCCCATTTGGGCTCTCTGTTCAGCAACCCTCTCTTGCTTCTCTTTATTTAGTTAGAATGAGTTTGTAGGCCAAGTATCTCAAATGTCTACTACTTATCTTTGATTCTCTGGTAAACCTACGTCTTCTGTAACCTTCTCTTTCATCTTGAATAGTAACTTTGTGTAGCAGCTTTTCCTCCCTTTCCCTCAAATAATGCCATGCTGTAAAGATTGCAGGAAACAAATCTGACTGACTGTCTCCAGTTTTGGCACAACAGGAAAGATGCCATGGCTGGATCGACCGTCCATGGTATGAGACTTGACAGGCTGGGAAATTTGGGTTTGTCCCTCTTATTTTTGTGGACAATCTTGAGTGCACCCTTCCAAGCCGGTCTCTTTCCTCCTTCTCTCAGCTCCACAATTTCCTCATGGAGGTTTTCATTCTTTTTAGAAAGTGAATGGGTATTTGCTGTTTTGGCACGCAAAATTTGAACACCTGGTAATTTTAACAAAGATGCATCCAACAAGTACAGTTTCCACATGAGGATTTAACAGTGAGACTCATTGGAGCTGTGGTTGCTGAATGAATGCTAACAAAAAAGGGGTCTGCAGTAAGAGGAGTTTTATACTACAAAGTTGACAAAGGTGCTGTGCAAGACCATTTGCTTGTTTATTAGTTGGATTGGCAACGTGTGGGTATGGCTTACTATTCTGAAGTGGTGTTTTCCATGAAATGGCCATGTTGTTTTTTTTCCTGGGTCAGTATTTCCACCACTGAAGCCAAGGGGTTTCCACATCCACATGTCAATCAGGCATGCTGTCAAATGACTGGCACATATAAATATGTCATGTTGATGTCACATTGTAAGGTGCAGAGACTGTTGCAAGTAAAATCCCGGTGAAATAAATCAAAGCTTACCTAATTTTAGCCTGGTCTAAGAGCACATGCACCGACCATATACAGTATAGGACTGGTGTCACAAGACAGAACGTATTCTAAGGTACATGCAAGTTTAAAGGTGGGACGAGTGATTCTGGATAAAGATAGCTGATTGTTAAGTCTCATTCCATTGTGAAAAAGTAAATAAAAACAGAGTGTAGTGAACTGCAAATAATTTTCAATGCAGTACAAATACAAAATATTTAATGTATTTCATGACAAACAACGTTGAATGCCTGTGACCTTTAACCCCTCATAATGGTACGGAGGTGTTTAAGTGTCCATGGCATGGTTAACTGTCACATCTGTGAAGGCCCCATTAATGCTTTATTTCAGACAATGCCAAGAGAGCCAAGTGTCAGTATTTGATGACCTGGGAATGAGACTATACAATCAACTATCTTTATCCAGAATCACTCACTCCTCCTTGGTTTCTTGGATTCATAGAACTAGTGTTACAATTTGTAACTCTATTCAAATACCAATCTCCTCAATTACACTCCTTACCAATGTTGAAACAAAAGATCATTGTTTTTTTTTTTTATCATTTTGGTCGCTCAGTGTGAACAGGATTAAGTATTGAAAGAAAATTCAACTTGTAAATAATTTTCACACTGCCAGTCAGAGACTCAGTTATGTCAAAGAGAGTTCAGGATGAAATAAATTATTTCCACACACAACTTTACTTTATACAGCATTTCACCTTGGACTGTTTGTTTACCAAGGTGAGTGTAGAAACATGTCTGCGTTTTTCACAATCTGAAAGCATAAATAAGTTTACTCTCCGCATAGGAGGTACATAAGGAAATTTTATGCAGTCTTTTATGAGACTGAGATGAGAGGATTTTATGGACAATTTGGACCATTTTACAATGTCTATTCTTGTTAAACACAGATTACTTATATATTACATCAAAATGCAAGCACTGAGTCCACATTTGCTCCCGTCATTACACCCCACTTTCAATTTAAGATTAATTGGATAATCATTCTGCACATCTTAGACTCCTCTTCTGTACTCAAACAGCTTTACCGATATTTCATTGTTGCAAGCTCAAACAATGAAAAAAGTTGACTTAAAGTAAACTGTGTTTTCCTTTCTGCTCCACCAGCCGACTTTAAAAATGCCTGTTCACTGTATCTCGCCTTTGTGAATTGTCTCAGTCATAGCAGGGTGATTCTCCCAATGAAATAAGACCACCTTAACTGTACTAAGCAATAATTTAACATCCTTGTGTGACAGTGGGAATGGGAGCACAAACTAGTGAATTACCTCAGGGGCCATTATGAACTGTGCTTTGCATCAGTTACATTTATACATTAGATCAAATAGGCCTATGCAAACATATACACAGTATTACTCATGCAGACCTTCAGAGTTCTCAAGGAAGCGTTTTGTGGAGTGCGGGAGCAAGCTACCAGCTCCAAAGGGAGCATTAGCTAAAGTGGTCTGAAACTGTAGAGAAAATAAAAACACATTTCAGAAATTCTGTGTTATACATAAATTACTGCATGATATCACACCCATGATCACATCTAAGCATTTGATAGGCTGTAACAGCAGGAGGAGGTCAAAAACAATCATGCATTTTTTATCGCAATATATGATGGCACACAAAATAACAAACAAAACAGCTCTGAAAACACAAAGACATGGTCCCAGTTTTATAAATAAGTTGTCATGAATGAATCAGTATGCTGTTAAGCATTCATTCTGGAACTATATTTACTTTATGTTTACTTTTCAGTGTTGGAGCTGTGTATTCAGAGTTGCAGTTTGCCCAGATATTCTTCAGAAGCTGTTAGATTCTGACAAGAATTCTCCTGCTGCTTCAGTGTGGGATATTCATGGACAGAATATCAAAGTACAGCTGAGGTCTGGAGAGTCTGTATCTTGGTAATGTGTGGATCAATACGTCTGCTTTTTGCAGATGATGCCGTCTTTCTGCCTCAACTGGAATTTGCATCGGAACATTTTGGAGCTGAGTGTGATGCACTTAGAATGACTGTAAGAATAAAAAGTACAGTACATGGGCAAAACTATGTGGACCCACAAACAAATTATGTAAACATCAAAACATTATATCTATATGTGACTGTTAAACAACTCTTTCCAAAACTATAAAAACTGATATGCTGCTGTACCAGCATCAGCTTGTTCTGGAAACCACTGGCAGACTCAGGCTGTCTGAGGGGCAGGGGTGAAAAAAGGAGCACCAGATGCAGTGAGGCACCTGCATGTAGAAAGATGCATTTGGTGAAACAGTTCCAATCCCTGATTTAGATTAAAATTGGTTTATTGTGTAATACACAGGGAACTAACCATGCAGAGGCCAACTTATTTTCTACTTTGTAGGACAACCTACAGTATACGGCACTGTATCATGTTTTCTCCACTGAAAGGCACTTTACAAGGCATTTGATCACATCTTCTCCAATAGAAGGAACCCTAGGAGGCACTTTATTGCATTTTGTCCACTGGAAGGACACCCTAGAGGGAGATTTATCATGTTTTATCTACCATAGTGGCATCCAAGAAGGCACTTTTGTGCAAACAACACTATTCTTAAGATTTTGGAATCTTGCTGCATGTTGTTGCTTCAATTTAGCTACAAGAGCATTAGTAATATTTGGGCACTGATGTTCAATAATATGGTTTGGTTAGCAGTGTTTTGGTGCCTAAACCTAACCAAGTAGTTTAAAATGACTAAACCTCACTAACCTGCTGCTGTTTCACAATGTTAATCACATGTTTAATGTTTAATGACTTACGCCATGTTTTGAGCAGTCATTGACATTCGACATATGCTGTGAGCACTGTCATGTTGAAACACCTAAGGGAGTTCCCCAGTTGCCATGTTGGACTCTAAATTAATAATGTTTGATAAGATCAAAATTCTCCTTAGCAAGAACCAAGGAACCAAATCTAAACCATGAAAATCAGAAACAGACAAAAGCAATCAAAAGTATGGACAGGCACCCCAGTATGGAAAAAAAGATGTTTTGCCTTCCATCAGTCCAGTGGACATGCCCTGTCCTCAATCAGAAAAGACCTAGACAAGCTAGAGGACAACATCTGCCATCTAAGGTGTGCTGTTTGGGAAACTAAAGTCTGTATTGCACTGCTTGCTGCACTGCCATTGTGACCCATCCCTGGACAACAAAACAGATGTATGAATGGACAGATAGATGGATGGATGAGTGGACTGGTGGTTTAGTGGTTATGTTTTGTGTTTTTATGGTGCTCCTAAGAGCACTTATCTCTGTAAGACTGATAAATCCAATGAAGGTAAATAAAATGAAAGAAATTTGAAAGACTTTGTCGAGCTGGCCGGGGTAGTCATGACTGATGAGAAAAGCTGTTCTGTCAGCTGAGGAGGTAATATGTGCACAGCAAAGAGTTTGATGTCAACTGCAACATCAGCTAATCTGTGGCTTATCTTGGAATTGTACCATAAATTCATTGTGTTAATATATTATTTTTCTTCAACAATGAAAGTTTCCAAGCTTTATAAGTTGTCTGTTTTTGCTCATAATGCAGTCTGTTTCCTCTCTCAAGCCTCAAGCTAAGGAGCATGAAGTCTCAAGAGTGCAAAAGAGATGTCTGCACACATTGTCTTTGCAGTGCCATGTCTTTGGCAAAGGGGGCATCCACAGTTTACAAGGCTTGCCTTCAATTTTACTCATCAAACAATGGTTGTGTACACAGCCCATTCAAGGCAGGGAAAATGCAACACAACGTGACAAGAACATCAAGCATTCGGCCATCTGGGGAGGAAGAGTGCCAAATAATGACTCCTTAGTGATTATGGAAGCACTATTCTTTTTCTCTCCTGTCACACCCCAAAAAATAGTGGATGAAGGAGAAATATGTGTGAGTATTGATCCCGCCGTGTGTTTCTGTGACATTGGTCAGATTCTACTCTCCTGTGTGAAGCAAAAAAAAAGCAATGAGAAATTTTTAACATGGAGGAGAAAAAGCTGCCCATTCAAAGATGCTGATTGATTTAAAAACCCTCCTCCCACTCTTAACTCACTTCCATGCAATTTATTTTCCACTTGCTTTTGTTGCCACCAGGGCCAGTCTTGTTCCATGACCTCACAAAGGCTTGTCATTAAGATTGAAATCTTCACCACATAAAATTTTATTTGAAATCAATTCAGTGACCTTCACCATGCAAAGGCAAATGCATTGTTGAACACATCCTGATTTGAAGCGCTGTGTTAAACAAGTGTTGCACATCTTTATTAATCAGTCCTCAGTAGGTGATATTGAAGAGGTTAAAATTTCATGGTCATTTCTTTTTCACCTTTAATGCATATTGCAACCTTGGTAAAAGAGAATTTTGACTGAAATATTTAGTATTTGTGAGTGATTAAAATAAACACCCACAATTGCTTTTCTTAAAGGAGAAGTATGTAATATATTTAGTGCTAAATCATTAAATTACCATGATCTGTCTACAGAGATTTAAGACACATGCTAAGGTGAAATACTGACCTCTCCAAAAACAATGCTACCGGCCAGAACATCTGCTTTTGTTCCCGTGTATTTTAAGAGATAAAATAAATGCTAAATATTCACAGAATGAGTCAGTGTTTGTTTATGAGTCATAAGAAATGATGATAAGGTACGCAAGGGCCACATGTCAGAGTGAGCGTCACTGTTTACAACTTTGATGAGAGGATGAGGCAAAACTAAAGACACAATAACATCCCAAGAATGAATGGAGTGAACAATAATCAGGTAAATTTGTGTTTCCTGCTCTACAAGTTTGATATCAATCATTCACAGTAACGTTAAGCTGATGCTCCTCCTCCTGTCTGTCTGATGTTAGCTGAGCTGCAGTCTGTCTGTCTGTGTCCTGCTTACAGACACATCCGGGGCTGCTCTGTAATTTTGTGACTGACATAAGTGATATTGAAATACAGCTATTTGTCATGGCTGATGGGCATCAACAGACAGCAGCATTTATAATCTGTAGCTCAGAAGAGACAACTGCGTTGCGTGAGGACATGCGTTCATATGTGCGTGCACGCTTTCCCACAACAGCCTCTGTAGAGACCAGTCTGTCTGTCTGTCTGTCTGTCTGTCTAGAAATGTATGGACATGATGTTTCTCCTCCGAGGAGGCCACAAGTGTAAAAAGTGTTCAGATCCTTTACTGAAGCAAAAGTACTAATCACACTGTAAAAATACTTCATTCCTGCATTCACAAAACCTCACTTAAGTAAAAGTATGTAAATATTATCAGCTATATATACTTAAAGTAAAAGTATTCATGTTGCAGTGAAATGTTCCCTGTTGGTGTTATTATGTGGGATGTGGTGTGGAACTCAAGTTAAGTACAAAATAAGTACAGTACTTGATGTAAATGTACTTAGTTACAGTCCACCATTGATTACAACTCTGAACAAATGCACAATGGAAATTAAGGGATTGACAGCGACTGATGATTGATTAAACATTAAATTTAAAATCAATTAACTGACTAACGACCAGGTAGCAGACCCAAAGTTCAGTGTTATATTTTAATATTTTCTGAATTTTAAATATTCTGAAATCTGTTATTTATGTTAATGTCCATATTAACTCATCTTAAGAGTCTACACAAAATATTCTATTAATTAAATATTGTGTTTTTGTACATCGTTCTGTTCTGTATAGATCATTGTACTCTTTGACCGACAGATGGAGCAAACTGTTTTAAAGGAGGGAGGACTGTAGTGGGAGCAGTGGTGTGTGACTGTGTGCCAAATGACTCTGGTTAGTTAGGGGGGCCCCTTAGCAGAATTTTGCTTGGGGCCCCACGGAGGTCAGGACCAGTTCTGCATAGATTGTATATTAAATAGGGATTCAGTCTATTTAATATACTGATTATGGTTCCAGTTCACTGTTTGCAGTATTCATTTTTGAACACTAGGGTGTTACATATTTCTCCGTAAGGAATTTTTATGTTTTTCCCAACTATTGTACAAATGAATGCACAGAGCACAGAGTGGGACTTGATTCAACTGAATGTACAGTATACAGCCAAGCAAGCCATTCTTGTCTGACAGTGTTGCCCCAGGCTCTGTTTCACAGTAGACAGATGGAAAGAAACATCACCACAGCATGTACAATCGCCTTCATCAAACAACGTACAAAGGCTGTTTTAACAGTCAGTTACTTCTTAAGGAAAAGAAAGCTCTCCAAGAAAGCAGAATTGATAGAGTTTAGGCATCCATCTTAAAAAGGAAACACTGTCAGGCTGATATCTGTTGATGTTCTGCATGTATTTTTGAGCATTTGTAATATTTGTGTTTATTTTGAGCAGAAAGTGACAGATAAAAGTGACTAGGTGAAACATTTGTTCTTCTTTTGCACTACAAATTGATCTTGTGCTTTTTCGTCACAGAAAGCAGATGTGTGATGTGCATGAAAAAGAGCAGAACATCAACAAACTGTGACTGCTTCATTATTCATTTACACACAAAGCAAAGTCACACCAACGTATGTTGTCATTCACTGACATTTTTCCATGCATGCTTTATCATATGATGAACATTTAGTTTGCACTATTAATAACTGTTGTGTATGTGTAGAACATAAGGTTGTACCACAGAGACCTTATTATGTCAGTATTGAAAAAGTTGATTCATGAATTATTAATGGACACTGTTGATTTCACATTGCAAGCCTTTGTGTTTTCTTTTTGGCCAAATTCTATCCTAACCACATTTTGCATTTAAATGTCCACTGTGTACAATTAATGGGGATTTTTTTTGCAGAATATATCATAAATGGAATATAATGCAGTATCTTCTCATTGTGCATATTCACCTGAAAATAAGAATCATTGTATTTTTGTCATTTTTATCTACAGAGAGCTCGGGTCCTCTTCCATAGAGACCGCCATGATGCACCACCATAATTCCACAACAGCCAAAATGGACTGGCTTTAAATACAGACCTGTTTTTGCAGTTTATGTGAGTTTTGTGGCCACAATAGGTTCTAAAGATGCTAACTAAAACAATATAGGGTTCTTTTGCTTATCCCTAAAGGAGGTTTCACTTGTAAACCCTTCAGAGGGTTCCACCTAGAACCCTTTCATATTAGACAGGCTTTTACTGAGAACCCTAAAGCAGTATATTTCAATGTTTTTTTCTAGAACCAACCCAGGGGGATCTAAATGTATTTTATTTTATAAGGTTTTACCTGTAACCCTCTTGTCTTTCAAGGGTTCTATAAGCAACTTTGTTACATCATTACATTAAACATCCTTTACAACCACTGCTTTCAATAACCCTTGAGGAACTCTTTCTTATATAAAGGGTTCTTTGTAAGGAAAGGGTTCTCAGTGAAACCCCTAGTCTAACAAAGAACCCTCAGTGAACCCTTTCTTCAAAAAAGGGTCCCTCAGAAGAAAAAAGGTCTGGGTAGAACCGCAGTTCTTCAGAAAGAACCCTCTTGTAAACCTTATTTCTATGACTGTACAGTACAAACTTAGAAGGGGAGAGTGAGACAGTATGTTTGCATTCTTCAAACTCACTGCTAGATCCAATTGAACCCTACATACTGGTCATTTAACCCTAAAATGTAAAGTTTGAGGGCTATTTTTTTTTTACAAAGAAAACACGCATATTCAGATACAGTGGGAGTGTCCTTACTTGTTAGTCTGCCAAAAGCAATTAGCAGTCTAGCACCTGTCAAGGACAAACATGACAAAACCACAGAGAAGTCAGCCAAATCTGTGCAATGCTTGTATATGCAATTAGTAGCTTTCTGCAAGACATTAACACACATTTGAATCAGCTCTCGTGTAATAACCTGTACCTCTCTCACGCACACATACATTAATTTGCCAGTGGAACATTAGGCGAAGACATGTCAACTGACAATAATGGTGGTTCACAGTGCTGGCTGTAGTCTAATTGGTATGTTGCAAATACACGTCACTCAATGTTAGACCCTTCATTAGCCTCAAGAGTTCTGTGCCTTGTGATGAATCCTGCCTCGTCCTTCTTTAGCCATGTTTCAACTTCATCTGACAAGGTATTATTGACAGTGGTCTCCTCAGCAAAAGAATTTCATGTCAACTCGGGGCTGACTGGTTGATTGAGATAAAATAAAAAGACATGTTTAAAATTTCATTTCACAAAGAAAATTGTGCTCAAGGCACTTAATGATCAGGTGCAGTATTTTGCTGGTAATTAGAAATAACATAGAAACAGTGTGTAATTAACTGAAAATAAGAATTGTTGTGTTTTTGTTGCCTTAGAATGAGCCATTTATATCTACAGAAGGCATGGGTCCTCTTTCATGGAAAATGACATGTAGAACAGCCATGCCTCTACGGTTGGCCAGAATAGACAAACCAAACACTGGCGTTTCATATTGTCTTTCACGGTTTTCATAAGTTTCGCGGTCTCCGCAGGGTGTCCTACATTCTTGGAAGGGGAGGGTAAAATGATCTAAAGCACAAGTGCAATGTACAATGGTTTTTGTTTACTTTAGGTGTATCCAAACCCAGTGCCTTGATGAATTCATGGGTATGTTTTGAGCTGAACATGCAATAAACCCGAAAGTCAGCTGTCACCACCTTTAAGAAGCAAGAGTACACGTTTTAGCAGCATGGTGGCAGATTTACCAGGAGGAAATGAGGAAAAAATATTTTCAAGCAAGGAGACAGGTCTCCTGGTTCAAGAAGTGAAAGCACAAGAGCAGGCAATGTATAGAGATGGAATTTACCAGGAAAAAAAATAATACAATACATGAACTATAAATGTCATGCAGATGTGTAAGTGGTTATATTTTACACTGAAGCACCATGAAATTACATTGTGTTTTATGATTCATTATTAGCAGTAGGAGGGGAGAGGCGAGTCGAGCCAGACTGGCTGCGATGTGCCCGAGCATCTCAATCTGGCTGAACTCCCACCTGAGCCAGATTGAGGTGCAGATTTGCAGCATCCCATTCTCCATCTTCTTCTTCTTCTTCTCCTCTTTCTCCTTATCCTCACAGCTCCTCCTCTCATCCTCACTCCGCCATCCCACTAACACTACTGTGGGTGGAAGAACCAGAATCAGACAGTGTTTCTGAAGGGTGATAACCCTACGCGCAAAATTACACACAGGTCATCCAACACGTATATCCAAACAGCATCAGGGGCCTCTTCTCAAGGTCAGATATGACGTCTTGTTCATTTTGTATATTATACATCAGAAAAGTTTAATCCTTGTTTTACTGGATAAACACTCAGACACAAACACCACAGTTTCTCTAGCTGTCATGCTGATTGATCTGTTAAAGATGAACTGACAGCTGTGATCCTGTCCTGTGTGCACTTTGCAGGTCTACTGAGATTTATTAGGCTTCGTAATTGCAAAAATAATCTCTTATTCCTTATTACTGAGAATAATTTTAAACACACACACACACTGTTTAACATAAATCTAAGGTGTTTTGTGATTGTTTACCTCAGTATTTACACATATTTCTGATAGAATAATGGACACTTTACTAATCTACATTCCTGTGTGGGATAAAACCTAGCATAAATGAAATGTGTTTTGTGTGTGTGCGCTTCAGCCAAATGCACCAGTTGATGTCTTGTGCAGATGGACATACTGTGCCACAGACTTTGCACTTTTAGGTTTCAGCCAGTCTCAGGGACAAGTGGTTTTGACTCCAGTGCACAAGATAGCAAATGCGCCTGGCCACGCCTCAATTTTGCCTTCATTTTTACACCTCCTGCTCATGGCCACAGACTAGGTGCAAGTTCATTTGCTATCTTGCAGACATGGCAAAAATGACAACTGTGCTGGTGTAAGATAGAAATGCCACCTGCGCCACCAGCGCATTCGCTTCACTTCAGGTGTAAGATAGGGCTCACTGCTAGATGCCACAAAATCCTGCACACTTGTCCTTTAAAATGAACCCACAAAAAAGGAGCATTTAGATCTTTGATCATTTAGGATTTTTCTAGTCTGATATCAAATGATCCTGCCAAGGTGTGGGTTTTAGTTCCTATATATAGCATCAGCAATTGAAATGACACAGTCATGAATCTTTTTTTCAGGACTCAATTGACAAAACCCAACATTATAGTGTCAGGGAAACGTGTTATAATAGCACAGTCAAAGTCTAATTAATATTCCACTTAACAGAACTGTTCACTCTAAAACCAAAAGTGTGTATTCCTCCTCTGGCCTGTAGTGTTATTTATCCATCTTGTTTGTGTCAGTGTGTGAGTTGCAGAGTTTTGGAGATATCAGCCATAGAGATGTCTTCCTTCTTTCGAATATAATGGAACTAGATGGCACTCACTTTGTGACGCTCAAAGTGCCAAAAGATCCTTTTTTTTTTTCTTTTTTTTTTTATATAAATTGGTTCCTACATGAGATTGCTTACAACAAGGTCCGGCGATTGAGCAACTGAGTCATGCTGTTGGAGCTTTGAGCACCACAAGCCGAGTGCCATCTAATTCGATTATATTTGAGAGAAGGCAGACTAAATCTGCAACTCATACCAAAACAATCTAGACTGATAAACAGCACTACAGGCAAGAGGAAAAATATGTATTTTTGATATGGGGGTGAACTGGCCCTTTCATTGTTTTTTTGACTTCCTAAATCTAATTATCACTATGAATTACAACTGAAGGCTGCTTTTGGAAAGTACATAAATAAACACAAAATAGCCTCAAAGTGATACTTTTTGAGCTGGAGCCATATTGCACAGATTATAAAAAGCTAAAAACTGCACTAGAAATGTAAGTATTTCCTTATATGGATAACTCACATATGTTAAATAATTGATAGTCCAACCAATAGTCTAATATTGATTACCCTGTGAGGCCTTGTGATTATTTCAGCCTTTCTGCTCCTGACATGACAAACTGTAATTGTCTCGCCTGAAGGCTTTTTCTTTTCTTCACTATCCACTGCTCTGGATGAAACTACAGTCATGCCTGCTGCATATTCATACTGTATGTAAAAGTTCAAATATTATTTCTTTCGTGGTGTCTTTTGTCTATCTCTGCTTTCTACATCATTTCTCTGAAATTCTTCCTCTGTTGCCAATAAGGTAAAAGCAAATATTGAATTGTCCTCGCTCTGTCCACTCCATCTTTCTCAAATCTTTTTCTTTCTCCAGAGATCCTTGAGAAAGTGGGAGAGAAAGAAACAGACAGAAAGAAACGAGGCAATAGAGATAGTTTCAACTCATTGTGGTAAATCTCAGCGGTTCTTCAAAGTTGCTATGGATACAAACCCAGCCTGTATGGATGAGGAAAAAAAAATGTTTTGTCAGGATGTCTCCAAGTCTTCAAAAATGTTTGCTGTGTTTCTACAGAATATTCTATGGACACACTGCTCACATTCTGAGTGACATTATTCTTTTTAGTTCTGGAAAGATCCAATATTAACAATTTAGTCTGAAATATAAAAATAAATAACTGAATATGGTCAGCAATGAATCTTCTTTCTTATAAACCTCTGGATGTTAAGACATGGCAACCTTACTGGTTTGCTCTGCATCCCCTTCTTTAACCCATCCCCTTGTCCAGCTGTGCCTGACTGATAAGGTATATTAGTGAGTACGCTCTTTCTTCCAATTATTTCTTTTACATGTGTGCATAACAAGCCATGGATTCAGTGGGAGGCCACCAGCAAGCATGATTAAAAGCCATGTTGAGGAAAAGGTCCATTTGATCATATCTTTAAAAAAAACAAAAGCAAAACTTGCTTACATATCAGCCAGTGATCCCCATGGCTTTGTTTGGTTTAACAATGAGGGAAACAGTTGTTGTGTTTGACTGTTCAGACAGAAAATGCAGCCAGAGGTTTTATAAGTCTGAAGTTAACATCACAGGTCCACAAATTCTCATCATCCCGTACAACTTTAGAGGTCATGTAAGGGAAAAAGATTATATCACATTTTCTGATTTTGATGTAGCATGAGATATGTGAAAGTGATGTCACGTCCCCGAATCCCCCAACTAACTGCTGATGTTTTGAAACTCGGCCCTGAACCGTGATGACCTCCAGAAAAATAACAATGGCCTGGGGGAAATTTGGTTCTCTTCAGTAGATAAAGAATATGAAAAAATGAGTGAGTGGACCTTTAAAGGACCAGTGGCAACAGTAGAAACATGGCATTCGAAGGCGGGGTGACAGCAAATGACTGAGGGGTTGCACAGGTAAACCAGCGAACTTGTTGAAGGATTTGTGATTGGTTTTATAATGGCCCCTGACGTCTGATGAAATAAGGGTTGATCAGTTTTTTTCCTGAAACCTCCTTTTCTCCTCAACCACACACTGTTTTTCTCTGGTGGCTTTTCCATCTCACTTCCACACTAAACGACTGCGTCATCCACCAAATAAAGCACTAGTGTTGATGACAGAACTTAATTCCTGCGACACTCGCAAGCTGCCATTAGTTGCCATGAGGGTTGTTCCGATACCGATCCCAGTCTGGGGAAAAAGCCTCTGACACTGCCTAAAATGCTGGCATTGAATCAGTGAGCACACAAGTCTTGCACTAATCCGATACAACATAAATTGTTAGCTCCGAAATCAAGCCCTATTACTTCCCAGCAGCATCCTGTACGGGCCCCCAGGATGGTGAAGTCATGTTTTATGGCATCCATTTTCTGTAGGTATTTGTTCATGTTTTACAAAGGGTTTAACTTGAGCCATAGCCAGTCCCTACAACAATAGCAATCCTATTACATCCATACAAGGTTAGTAGTGTACAGCTGTTACAAATAAGTGTTAGTAATACTTATATAATATTAATGATCATTAATGACTAGAAATACATATAACTCTATATCCCAACAGATAGATAGATAGATAGATAGATAGATAGATAGATAGATAGATAGATAGATAGATAGATAGAAATGTAATATAATAGACATATCTATCTATCTTATTGTGTCAAGAGATCCTCCTAAAATCTTATACACTGGACCTTTAAGTTAATCCTCTGCTTTGGTTAAGCTGCTGCAACATTATAACTGAGGATTTTTTGCCATGAATAATCAATCAAGGGTAAAACCGTAATCTTCACCAGTGTCAGACAAATTTTACACACATAAATAGCTATATTTCATGTAGAGGAGTTCCAACAGTCTATTTACGCATCCTATAAAGTTGGACACAGTGCACGTAGTAGATTTCTTCCAACTTATTAGAAATGCCAAAAGTTTCCCCTGGAAGTTAATTTGAAAATATCAAAATAGCCATATGCATCATGCATGAGGAATTCTCTGTGCCTTCCTGCTTTTGGCTGTCAGATTCCTCTGAACAAGTTGTTCAGAGATCCTCAGACACTAACAGTGAAATTAAGAAAACACATATTGTAGAATGCTGTGTTTTCTCACCGGAAAAATAGACAAGTCATTTTCTAGTGGATTTAAAGATGGCCCTGCAATTTCCCAGCAGCTGCCTTTAGACTTAAGTATCATGTGGCCTAAACAGAAACAGTCATCTGGCCCTACCGCTGCCCCTTTGTCTTCAGGGATGAGTGTTGTGACGTGAAATAATGTGAAAGGAATTGTTGAACAGGTGAAGAATGATGCTTATGAAACCTTGCCAGGGGCTAAACCTGTTAAAATGCAAAGTTACAGCCATTTGTTGTATGAGGTGATGGCGAAGGGACAAGGGTAATCAGCTGTAACATGGTGTTGGTGATCATTTGACCTTTGTGTGACGGTAACCCTTTATGAACCCCATAAAAGCACTTGTTAGAATCCACTTCAGGGTATTTAGGAGTGGAACACCCATCCAATTTGCCTGAGCAGAGAAGTGAGAGCTTGATGATTTGTGATCAGTGATTTTGGAGCCGATCAATACATTGCATTGATGCTGCTCTGACGCCATGCCCTTCAGCCGCAACCAGATTTGCTGATGTTTCACTTCAGTAGAGGGGGTTTATGGCCATAAATACATGCTGTTAAATGAGCAATATGTAACAATTGCGTGTCCAAAAATAAGTACTGCAGTTCAAGTAGTGAGCTGGAGCCATAGATGGTATATTAAATAGGTTGAAATCCTATTTAAGACACAATGTATGGTTGAAGCAAGTTATTTCCCTCTGCTCCATCCTCCCAGGCGGGCTGTAGGAACACTGTAGGAGTACAAGACGAGTGCAACATTGCAATTAGACAACAACAAGCAACAGCAACTCCTACACTGTAAATTGATCAGCTGTTAATAACTGTCAGTTGTCTGTCAATGTAAAGCTAAGGCTGTTATTCCGAAAACAAAAGCACACTGCTCCAAAAATACATACTTAGAAGTTTTAAGTCAGTCATTGCCTGCCAGACTTTGTTAACACATTGCCCACTTTAACCATTATAAACTCCTAAAAGGTTATTAATGATTTTTAAGACACAAATAGACACTTAAATCATTCAGCGAACATTTGGCATTAATTTTAATTCTAATAAATGTGAAAGGTGCAAAGTAAAACAGATGTTCCTGGCTGGAATGCAAAGGAGGAAAGCCACAGTTGTAGCTGCACTCAACTTAGCATGTTTACTCAATTTCTAACAACACATCATTGTTATTTTCTGACTTATTACTCTAAATATATTCCAGATTTCTCCTTTAAACAACTTTTAGCACTTTGCTGATAATGAATATGATTCATACCTCAGCTCAATTTAATAAAGCATTTGAGTTAACATGTCAATTTTTATATAATGGCTTTTCCTCTCAATTTTCCAAGCAATCTCTTCTTGCCATTTCGAGTGTTCAGTGTATACATGGTAACAAGCTGAACTGTGATAGGAATTATTTGACATCGTTTAATGGCAGGGAAACTATGGAAACTGTGAACAAACCCATAATCGCGCTAATTTCCCTTCTCATCCCAGGTAAGAGCTCTGCCATGGCCTGTTGACACTCTCGGAACGTCTGAAAAGAATGAGCGTCATTGTTATTCAGAGGTGTCGATGATACAGTAGCCTGGACCTAATTGGGAGTGAAAAACAGAAAGAAAGCTCGGTATAAAAGTGAACAGTGCCCCCCTCTTGCTTTCAGGCGGATTTTTTTTTCTGAAAGCAGTGTGGCTAGTTGCAAACGGCAGAGGCGTCTGTGGTCCACACACCAACCGGCTTCGCCATCCACCTACATTTCAGTTTAAGAAGCATCTCTCCAACGCAGTGCGGCTTTAAGAGGAGCGGGGCTCTTAAATCTGCGGCTGGCTCCTCCTTCCGCCATGATGTCAGTCGGAGGGAGAGCGAGAGGGAGAGAGGTGGGCAGTATTGAGGAACTGAGTTCATACAATACTACTGAGACATCTACAGCTTAGCAGACAGATACGGTGAACCGCCTATCCCGGCTCCTGTAAGTGATGCTGCACTGAGGCACACTTTGATCCAACTCCACTGGGGGGGCGATGCGCTCTCTGCATCCCTCCTTTAAGAGTTTTTGGGGAGCGTGCACAACCTCGAATCAGTCAAAACAAGTGGTTATAAAATAAATTAGGCTTAAGCTTTCAGTTTTTCGTCAGAAGTCCTTTTTTTGCGCTCTTGGATTGAAGTTTTACGCGCGGGTCAAGAAGCCTTTTACGCACATGTGTAAGTTTGCTGCCAACGATTTTTAAAGCTGCTCAAATAAAGTAGGAATTTCGTAGGCTAGGGATACAAAATTAATTTAAAACAAGCTTGGACCAATGCGTATCTCCGCCCGTGGGATTGTGAGACATCCGAAGAGGAATTACAGCGTCCTTTCCAAACTAAGTTGATCGCGGTGCATGATTTTTTTTTTCTCCTGCACATGAGGACGACAGTTTTTTAGCGCATGGATAAGTTTTTGTAGTGGATAACATTTTTTTCTACTTGCAACGCATTTTGCTGCCGCTTCTGATGAGGATCCTTTCTCCCCCCTTTCTCCTCTACTTCAGTTTAATTCGTGGCACTTCTTTTTTTGTAAATCAGTGATGTCTCTACGCGACGGCACTCACGGTTGATTTTTCACCCTCGTTCGAGCGGAAAAGGTAAGCTCTGCTTTTCGTCATGACTTTACTGTTTGGATGAAAATGTCTTTTACTTAAGTCCTCTCTGGGCATATGTGTGCACATGACTGCTCTGTCTCCGGAGCGCGTTCAGAGAGGCTGGAGAGCGCCCAGCAGCCTAATTTATGTGGTCCGTATAAAATCAAATTGATGTCCCAATACCGGCGAGGACCGGTGCTGTATTTACAGTCGCTGAGAGCAACATAAGCCTGGCGAAAATTTAGTGATATTCCTCAGGGCGCTCGGATGAATCAGTGTGTTGCGATGGTGGTGGGTCATTTTGGTGTTTTCCTAGAGCTGCTCCAAAAGATAAAACAGGCGTCCCTCGGTGCACCTGACGTAAATAGAAATTATCCACGGACACGGTGCATCGTGGAGGATCTAAAGCTGAGTTGTCGCATTATGAATGTGCACCGCGTGGTTGGTCACGACTTCGGGCGTTATTTAGTCTTGCTCAACACTGATCGCCGGATAGATATAGGCCTACTTTTTTTTTTCTAAGAGCATCCAACTGCAGGGACTTGTCAGTGCGGGTTTCTCAGCAGCTTGGCCGCTCAGCTCGGTGCGTGGGTGCGCGGTAACAGCGCGCTCGTCTCGTGGTCAAGCGGTTCAGCTGTCACAGACCATAACCTCAGGGGCTGTTCTCGCTCACACTCCAGGAAAATATAAATAAATAAATACAGAATTGTTCTCTATCAGGAATAGTTCAAATAGTCACGATGTTAATCCCCGCTGGCTTGAAGATTAACAGCCACAGTTGGTTGTTTGGGTCCCTAATATGTTGGACCTGCTCAATATGCAATAGATTATCATTGGGCCTGTTTTTAAAGAGTCCCACAAGGCCCACTGAACTCAATATTTGCTGGAGAATTAAATCAAATGGTAATGTGAACCTTCCCAAGGTGAGCAGTAGCAGCTGCATATTTTGGCTGTAGGCTGAGGCGTTTATATTAAAAGAAGAGGCAGTGAGTAAATGGAAGCAGGTATTTCTTTGATTTGAAAAAACGCAATAAAACAATTTGCTCATGCACATTTCAAATCCACCAGCAGATACAGAACTATTCATCATAGTCTGAAACACCCTGATATACTGAAGGTGTTACAGCCATATCTCCAATTATCTCTCAGGCCTTTGATAAATTCAACAAAATATTGACCGGTTTGAGAGTCATTAACTTCTAAGAAAACTGTGCATGTTCTAAAGAGTTCATAGAGTAACTAATCTGTAGACTCAGAGGTGCTCCCCAGGTGTCACAGATGTTGTCTTTTTGCTTTGCTTTCAGTTTTGATCTTGTTTGGTTGTTTCACTTGAACACATTCAAGGTCCTTTAAAATTTCAGCTTCCACTGTTACATATAGTTTAAAAACTTGTTCTACCTGTTTAGTTTTAGTTCTCCTGAATAGCTTGTTGATATTCACAATATTGCAGCAGTTGAATTGTCCTTTTCACTTCCAGTAAAGGATAATATATTGAACATGACTGAATTTACCTATTTCAGAATTCATTATAGTGCCTATGGCACAATGTTCATCTCAAATATGTCCACTTTTAAATATGTGAAAATGTTCTTTAATGTTTTAACAGTGTTTTTCCAAGACAATTGAAAAAGAAAATTATGCTTTAGAAATTATTCCTAATATACACAGCTTAAGATGACAGTTTTTCTGACTTTGTTGTAATTAATTGCATTTTTATTTTTATGTCCACAATTGTCACTTTATTATTAAAAATAATGGATTTCTCAAAGTTAGCATTTATAATGTTGTAAAGCTACGCCAAAATGATCATACTTATATTTAGCATTAGGGTTACATTTGCATGTGTGGACTGCCCTCTTGAGGTCCATGATTACAATGTTGTAAATTAGTTCGTCAATTTGCTAATGCAGGAGGGTAAGAAATATTACCTAGCAACCATTTAATCACCCAAGTAGTACATGACTCTTCATAATCCAAGTCTATCTAAGAATTAAATGAACTGATTGAAATGTGAATAGCCACTTGGTTATGCAGCCAACAGCATTTCCAGACTTAATGCAAACAGTATGATACAAATTATGAGTCATAATTTTGATATATCATCTATTTCTTTCAGTGACGATGTGATGCACAAATCCAAGTGACACTTGAACTTGAATGTCCATATTTTCTCAGTATTAAATCTATTATTAACATTGTCAATGTGGCCATATTTGTCGAACATAATTTTCGTGCACTGCTTCACTTTCCAGTAAGACTTAGGTAATACAGTCATTGCTGAAGTTTCCCAAGAGGAAACAACTTTTATTCCTCCAGCGTGTAGAGAGAATTGCTCTTGCTATGTGGACTGAAAAAGAACTGACTGATCTTGACAGAAACCTGGTCTGTCAGGCTGTCAGCGATCCTTAAAGCTGTTAAAAGAGAAAAAGCCCAAGACAATCAAAAGTATTACATCTACCAGTGCCCTCTTTTGAAAAATCTCTTTGGATCCACAGGCAATATTGATAGAAACAACAGTGGTGAAAACCTGCCTCTGACAGCTAAAGGACTCCAAATGTCTTGGGTCCCAGCCTTAAACTAACTACACTAAAAGTTTCCAGTTAGGGGTGAAGGTAGGGGGTGACAGCAGCTGCATGTCTCCCCTCCCACTGCTGGTACAAACACCAGGAAGGCCTGTCCATCACACTGTTGTGTAAAGTGATCCTGGGACGGCCTGCTCCTCTTCACTCTGTGTCTCCCAAGAGGGAGGCTTGAGTTTGCCTACTGGATTCAACCTGCTGTCTGGGGCTCAAAATAGCATTTCAGGAGACTAGTGAAATGTAAGCAAAGGAGACACTCTGACTGACACCTAGGATTTCTTTCTCCCTCCCTCTTACTTTTTTTTCCCTCCAGCACAATTCCTTCTCTCACCTAGCCTATCCCTCATGGACAGGTTTATAAAGAGTTGTGACAAGTGAAAAGCCATGCAGATGTTAGAAAACATAAGAAAAGAACCCACTTGAAGTTAATAGAATAAGACGAGTAAACAAGTTTGGCCCCAATACATGCAAAGACAATATCTGATCTTCATAATTTTAGCATTTTAGCTTCGTGAGGAGAAATAGCGCTATCCATCTATCTAACATAATGCGTATATAAATCTCTTATACCAGTAAAATATGGTTTCTAACATCACATTAACATTGCCAGGGTGTCCTTTTTGTTACTACATTTGTACTCTTGCGTGTTCTCTGAGTCAAAAACATACTACACCCCTTCATCCTGCGGAACATTATTGTCACTTACAAGGGAGAGGAAATCTAGATCATGCTTTGATCTTTTCTGTTTTTTCACTTCGGCGAATCACATCCCATTTAAGGATGTAATTTAAACTTCATTATGCGTCGAGCGAGCTCAGCCTTGGACTGCCTGGCGATCATCACAGTAAAGCAATTGCTGCTCACTCTCAGAAAAGATGCACACTTCAAAGTAAAGTGTGTCACACTCGCTAATGGGATATATCTCATCGATATTTTGACATGACAGTACAACACTGCCTGGGTTATATGTGTAAAATGAATCACCCTCACGCTGATCAATGTCAGCTATGTTTTTTTCTGTCCAACTGTTCTTTAATGAGTCTCATGTGACTTATGAAATGTGTGAAAAGAAATCTGTCTTTACAGCCGGCATGAATGCCTTGCAATTGTTGCTGATTCAAAACCAGCTTAATTAAATTCTTATTTTTAATCAATTCCCCTTTGTCGGTAGGCCGAGAGCTTCAATGGCTGTGAACGCTGTTGCCTTGCCAATTTAGAGGACCCCTGTAGTGCAGTTTAGGTAGTCATACCTTTTTCTACCGGATATTGTTTGACTCATGCAGATATTGTAAATGGATGGATGGAAATTTCATAATGTAGCAAATATTACAGTTCCCAGAGAGCTATTTGTGGTCCCTTGTTACTACAGGTATGTATGCATTTTCAGCACCAGCTGTACGTTTTTGCTGTGATGGCTGTCATACACTGTTGCTATACTTTGAAAGAAACGGACATTTGATTTCAAGGCAGCTGCGTTATAAATACAAGCCAATATCTCGAGGAAAATCATATGAGGTTGATAAACACTCAGGGGGTTGGTAGACCTAAACACACAGGGGGATATGAGCAATGAAATTATATTAGTCGTTAAATATATTGCGCTGGAATACACATGGGGAACCAGAATTATTATGAGAAGTAAACATAGCTGTGCATTGGTGGCTTTACCTTAAAACATCAGTGCACACTAGGGATAATAATGATTAATTATTAATCGATTAATCGCTGTTAAGAATTTAAATTATTAAAATGTACTAATTTAGAATTAATTGATCATTTTCAAATGGCAGTAATTGAGCATTATCTGACATAGTTTTGTCTGCTGGAGCCATTTATTGAATAAGGAAACATAAACTTAAAAATAAAAAATATTGAAAAATATGCATTCTGTACCTTATTAGTATCAATGATTAATTAATGAGTAGTTTTTGAGGAAAATGCACAAAATTTATAATCCCATTGCACACTAAAAACTAGGGCTATGTATTGATACGATACGTATCATGATTCAGGGGTTATGGTTCATTATATTGAGATATATTACAGTGCTGTAAGCAAGGTGATATATTGCTACCTTTTACAACTGATTGTCATAGTATTAATAATACACCACCACTTGCATAAATAGATAAAAGTTTACTTTTTATGCAATCAGAACAGTGAAGATAGATAACAACAATGCTATTGAGGAGCTGAAGGTTGAAACAACACAAATCTTTGGACGTATCACAATATCACGATACAGTGTTTTTGAGAATCAGTACAGCAGCCATTCCAGAGCCTAAGGATGCAACGGCCCAATTTGAAATCTGAAAATCCTCTGTGGCCCCCAAGTTTTTAATCACAGCACTGATCAACACACAAGATTAACTGTATCCATGACGATATATAAGGTATGAAGAATAACATTGTTAATGACTTCTCACAGTCCACCTGTAGTACTTTCACAGCCCACCAGTGGGCCGCAGCCCACACTTTGGTAATCACTGCAATACATTATCACAAAACATAATATTGTAATACTCAGGTGTATCGATATTTTCTCACACCCCTATTTAAAACAATATAAAGATGCATAATGCAAATTTGTGGTTCTACTGAAAAAAAAATCTACTGAACATAGATACATTTTTACAATTAGATTGCATTACTATCACCATAATATCAACAGCCCATTAAAGCCTGTGTGGCCAAGCCTTTATAGAGACCAATGTGATTGTGGTTGAAATCGTGGAATTCCATTTATCAAGGATATGCAAGAATGCAGGAATGGATTAAGTAAATGAATAAGTCAAAATGTCAGTTAGCAAACCACATGAAGCAACTCCCCTAATAACTGGCTAAATAACCCGCTAATTAACTGGTGGAAAGAAGTCAATATTTCATGCTAGCATATACTGGCAGGATATGACTCCTTCATCATCTTCCAATGACCTACTTGGGTTTTGGCAATTGGGGTTCTTGCCCTTTGGCAAGCTTTCGCACATATAAAACAATTAAATATTTTGTAGAACAACAGCATCAAATAAAAACAAGACAGCTTATTAATGAATAATGCTCAGTGATGGTGAGCCCATCTGCAGTGCATTTTCTGTTAAGGGTTTATCACAGGCATCATTCAGTACAAACAGTAAACGGGATGCTGTTTAAATTTGATGTCAGAGAAAACACATTCGTCAGGATGTAATGAAGTTATGATTAAATTTTACTAATTTGACTGATGGCGGCTCCCACAATAAATAATTTCACATTGTTGTCTCTTTCCACTGCCATTCCTCTAAACAGTGCTCTTATCATATTGTCTATGTTTACACACATTGGCGTTCATGAAATATTTGCAAGCTCAATTGTTTACATTCAGAGCAAATGAGGTTGTCCATTAATAGCTGCTGTACTATTGTAAATGTGTGTGTGTGTTCTCATGCACGGAGGCATCAATGTTTAAGGCTCAATTCTGCAGCCTCCGAATCAGCTGAAGCCTGGATGCGAGGTGCAGTTTATGAAGACACCACTGCACCATATTGACTCACACTGACTCAGATATGAATTAAGTTCCCCTCTGTGCTGTGTCCCCTTTTTTTCATGCACAGTAGTTTGTGAACAAGCTTTTCAAAGCAAACAATCTTATCGCAACATTGAACTCAACCGCTTTCATACTTCTCAATAAAAAGTATGAAAGGGTTCATTACAGTGATGAAATGGATTGATGGAATATGTGAACTACTAACCTTTACGTGTCCGCTTGCTCAGTGGATGTCATCAAAGGTTAATTGTGTAAAACCGCCGTTAATTTGCTCTCAAAGACATGGGAAGGATGTGGGCTCATAACTAGTTAGAATGAATAGGTCAAGCTGAAAACTCTCCATGAGGGAAAATAGTACTAATTACAGCAGAACTTGAATGCTTTTTAATTTCCTGCATTGACATTGTGTGTTCTGTCTCTTTTCTCTCTTTTTCTTCTCTGTCTTGCTTCTCTTGTGGAAGAATTGCTGCTGTCGAAGTGAGGCACCTGTCTACTCTTGAGTATGGACTTAGCAAGTCGGGCTCATGTGCTGGTGGTCTTGCTCACCTGTGTGGTCTTGCTATGCCAGGCCCAGGAGCGGGACTATACGGTGAAGGAGGAGCAGCCAGAAAACGTCCGCATTGGGAACCTGCGCAAAGACCTGGACCTCAACCTAGACCCCAACATCAGGCTATCCTCGCCGCTGCAGTTCAAGCCTGTGTACAAAACAGGTGACGTGCCTTTGGTGAGGGTGGAGGCCAACACAGGGGAGATCTTTACCACCAATCACAGAATCGACCGGGAGAAGCTGTGCTCCGGGGTCTTCGCTGAGAAACGCTGCTACTACGAGATTGAGGTGGCCGTGCTGCCCGACGAGATCTTCCGATTGGTCAAGATCCGCTTCCTGATCGAGGATGTAAATGACAACGCGCCCCTTTTCCAATCCACTGTAATAAACATCTCCATCCCGGAGAACACAGCCATCAACACCCGATACCCGGTGCCCTCAGCATTTGACCCTGATGTAGGAATCAATGGGATCCAACACTATGAACTGGTCAAGGTGAGGCTCCCTCCCGTTTCATCTCACACATGAAAATGAAAAGCTTTTTTGTTATGTGTCAGGGTGGTCTCAGCCATCTTAATTTTGATACAAGACGTATTAATCAGTGGGACATTTTCAAAACCCAAAGTGCCTTTACTGAACCTTCGTAGTAAAAGCACTAGTTTATATCAGCATTGGTGTACATGAGAACTGTAACTGTTTGGAACAATATGCACAGTGTGTGTAGTTGAAAGCACTAGTGCTCTAACTTGTAGTTTGTTGTTAGCTTTTTCATTAGTGAAACTGTTTATTTAAAATTAGACTATTACATCCATTAGAAAATTGGGTGGGAGAAAAAAGAAGTATTGAAGTATTGAAGAAGTATAGAATTTTTTATTGCTGAATCTTTTTTCATATAAAAAATGATCAGCGCTTAGTCCATTAGCTTGATGCTAACATAAAATGGGAATTACCATTTAACACTAGCATTGGGGTAATATTATCTCAACAAATGGATCCATTTTACTGCACATGCTTGACAAAACGACATATGTGGCCAGACTTTGAGCCATATATTTACTATACAGTGTGGTAAACTAACAAATAGCTGAAGACTTGACATTTCTAATCAATTTGCTGTTCTGGCCTCATCACTTCAAACTAGTTACAGTAACCTCAAAAGGTCAAAACTCAAACTCAAAATTCCCATTTTCAAAGTTAAATTACATACGTGAAAGATGTTAATTTAAAAGCTCATATTTGTGCTGTTTGCAATTTTCAGGGATTCTGTTTATTTTGGCAGAACATCTTATTTTATTCATTTGATGTCACCAGCTTGATGAGCAGGAACAGATAAATGTAGCAGTTAAATTTAAAAAAGCATTTTATTTTCCACTCTTATATGCAATATAGCAATGATGCTGCTGAAATAAAACTCAATGATACGTGATGTGCATTGTTTTCATAAATATGACTCATGATATACAGTCTGAGTGTGTGATAAGTAATAATAATATGTATATGATGACGAAGTAGGTACATGGTAAATAACAGAACAGCTTGAACAGTCTGGTAAACTGAGAAAATTACGTCAGTTTACTGAAATGCAGCCTTTAAAACCAGGAAAACACAACACTTGTGCAGTATCACAATATAACAATATCAAAAATCTAAGACCAAATTTAGTGTCATATCACAATATCAATAATTACTGATATATTGCCCTGCATGAACTCCTGTACACATTCTCAAAGACTCACTCCACTAAAATTCAACTTGATAGAGGTTTTTGCTATATATCTGAAATATCATGTCTAAACTAAAAGCCATCTGATGGACATTAATTTAGTTCAATGACAAATGAGTGAAAGATATTGGCATTGAAAGATGTGGGCCTGAAGCCTCAGGCCACTGCTACAGCCCTGAAGTTACTGCTTGCTTTCAGAGCTTTCAGTAAAATAAATAGGCTTTTTTGGAAATCCAAGTACAGAACCACACATCCATACATTTGATAAACCAAAGACCATAGCAATCTATCTTGGAGAAACACTTACAAAGAGATAAAATGGGAAAGAAAGTGTAAAATGAATTGTCTTTTCACATAATCTAATGGATGACTGTCTCCAATGCAAGCGGAATATTATTAGTCAGCACACACATTATTGATGAGTCTCCGACACACTGCTATGCCTGCAGCACGCCACCTGTCTATACCCTGTCTGATTAGTTGACTAGTAAGTTCTTACAATATTTTCTCTGCCAGATTTTTCATCCCATCTGGTTTTAATGTAATATGAGTCAGATTCTGCATTATAACTTCTGTAAACCTGCTATACTGCAATATAGCTGTAGCGTTGCAGTGTACAGCTATATAGGAAATTAATTTTGACTCATTGAAAATATGACCTACTTTTTCATAAAGCGGAATAAGTCATGAAGCCTACAATGTTTTATACCAGCCATTAATATGTCCGTACAGTATGCTCTATTTCATTATGAGAGAAGGCTGTAAAGAAGGGGAAGTTTTCAGCATGTACAGTAATATAGAGAACACGCAGCAGAAAGTGCACACACAGCATATACTGCATGTCCAATTTCTAGCAACAGGTTACCTGTGCTAGTAGATCTAAGCAAATGAGAAAGAACGCACTATATTATGTTAATAGGTGTCTCATGCAGCGCTAGGAAAGGTTTTTCTTCATCATCTAATTGATGCTTTATTAAACCACATTGCAATATTCTCTGTTGCTCAATGGAGTAAGCCCTAAATCTAGAAATGTAGGATAATATCATGCATTCTTCATTTATAGTCTAGACAACACTCTGTGCTTTGTGGATAGATGAATATGACACAAGCTCTTACAAATGAAGTGTAATTAAAGAGGGAGATGCAGGCGCTCTGGAGGAAACCCTAAACATAGTAAATAAAGGAAGGTTACTGGATTTGAGAGCACGGTGCGAGACATAAATGACAAGTCCATCTTGGAGTCTCAGATGAAGTCAACACTGGGTTGGAAAGAACAGAATCGCTGCTGTCCGTGTCTGCCTTGAATACCAATTTGCATTTTTAAAGAGTCCCACTGCCAAGGCCTCTCCAGCGCAATGTCCTGAATTGTTTATGCCTGGAAAATCACCAACCAAATGTTCTGCTCATTATGATGATCATCTGCAATCATTTTTTTGCCCTTTTCACAATACAAAGCTTTCTAAAACCCTCGCCTAGACCGTGGTTGGATTATCTTTTGCAGAAAATTCTTCTTAGAGCATCCTCCGCACTGTGTCCCTGATTCAGTTCTTCTCATTACATTCTTATTGTACTCAAGATTAATTTCCCTGTGTTCCAGGTTCCATACGAGTAAAACACAGGGAGCAGAACTGAATAAGCCAGAAACATTTTCAACCTTTGGTATCTTTTATTTCAGAAGTGCAGTAGAAAGCCAAGGGTTTAGTGGGGAAGAATGTGCAAGCACTTCCTAGAATAGCTCTTGGCCGCTAAGCCACCCTTGGACTATCTTTGTATGGTCCTGTGAGATTTGTCTCAGAAGCTCCCTCAGAATGATAGTTTGCCCAGTTTCCTTGTGTTGTGTAGGGCACGGTGGTGAAATTGCTACCATTGTGTGGCACAGTGAGCCATTTTCAATGGCCTGCCACTCCACATGTAGCATGCCTGAGTTGTCAACATACAGACCAAACGAAAGAAACATGGGAGCCTCTTTTTGCACAACTTTGTCCTTTTCCAAAGCTACGAGGGACAACGGGTAATTTCAACCTACACAGTGCTCCAGCCTCACACATAATGGGTGGTAATCACACTTTGAGTGAAACTCTGCCATCAGTGTAGTGCAGTGGTGTGTTACGTCACCTGAACTGCAGAGACGTGTACTAAGAAATGGTCAAGGTCAGAGAAAGCAATCACATGCATGGATGGAGGAGGATCTCCCATGAAAGCAGATTCGATCACTTTACATATTCACAGGATAACTCAGAGGCCAGAGAAACATCCTCAGGACTAACTGAGATTCTGCTTTTGCTTTTGCTTGGGTTTCTGGCTCTTCACAAACACTGGCACCTCTCCTTACTCCTGTGATATATGATATTACGGCATCACACACTACATTAATCCAAGTTGCATCTATGTCAGCATCCTCAGACACATTGAAGGTGGGCGTCTTGTTCAAGTCATTTCATGTAGATCAATGTCCTGCTGCTGGCTGGGCTATGCCTCACTGACAAACTCAGTGATGAAGTGGGTGTCTGTATTTTGGTTGGGCAATCTGGAGGGCTCTTAGACTTAACCTTTTTGCCACCTACCTAGGTTTTTCCTGGGGTACTTTACAGTCCACTTGGTTGCAGCGTGCCTATCAGAAATATACCTAAGATTTTTAAGTGGTCTTTTTGCTGGTACTCCAAGTCTGAGTTTGAATAATTTTATTCCTAAACTGATTCTAACTTTGCATTTGAAGATGCAAAATTTATTCAAGCTCCTCTCCCGAGCAGCAAGAAAATTTTGATTAATGCATTGCATGCTGCCTATAGGCAGTGAATAGGACTTTTGGGCTGAGAGCCCACTGTCAAGCATTTCCAGTTTTCATTAGCATCCTATTTTGACATATTATCCTCTTCTAGGGGTTGACAAAAAGAGACAAACAATTCCCAGCTTCTTTTGTCTTAATTATATGCATGAGATCATGGCCAGGGGCAGAAGTGTATGAGGTATGGAGAGAAAGAATGAGGGAGGAATGAGAGAAAGAGAGGGAGTTTCTATCAGCATTATAAAGAGGTGCTATAGCTTGTGATGAATAGCCCTCCCCAGTTAGCCCCATCCATGGGCATCACCGTGACTAGAGTCCTCCTGATATATTCACAGCCCAATCTCAGTCTCCTCTTAGTTTTAATAAGGTCATCAACTTGACTGAAAGATGCATCCACTGATAATCTGAGGCTGTCTGCAGAGCAGGGTTCAGCGTTATCCTTCCCTCATCATCAGGCACCTCTGCTTCTGTCAGTGTCCCTCCATCATTTTCATTTAAATTAGCCAACTCTGATTGGATTGTGTACTGTCTGCACACATCCCATATATACAGTGCCCCGATCCCTCTCTGATGACTGGAGAGACCCGTGGCCCTGTAATGTGGAATGAATGGCAAGTTCAAGAAGATATGCACCTGTACAGTATAAGTGTGGTGAAAGAGTGAGGCATGCTATAATGTGCACACTTAGCTGTTTAGACAGCTTTGTCCTTCTCGCTCAGCCTTAGGGTTTCCATTGAGTGATTCATGCTAGTATTTGGCCTTTTCTTAGCCTGCCCTAGATCTTATCACAATCCACCAGGCTAATTTTGCATTCAGGAGGATGCACAGCCTGAGAGATAGCTCTCTTCAACTTATTGAAATGCGCTGAGTGCCGTCTTGTCAGTTGTAAAATTGTGTGAAACCAAGACAAAAGCATAGAGGAAATGCTGGCTCATAAATCATCGTGCAGCATTCCCTTTGACACATCCTAACTCAACATCCTACTATTAACATCAGGCTTTGCCAAATATCAGTGTGCAGATCCTCAGCTACTGTGCCGAATCTGTGAACTATTCAAACAACTGAGGATTGGGGAGCTTTGTGAGGATGGAGTAGTGCTTAGCAATAGAGCCCCCAGAATGTTGTCTTGGACCTTTCAGTTATGACAGAAATAGTTCTGCCATGTGCATAAAGATTGAGCACAGTTCATCCATAAGGCAGTATCTCTACATTTCCACACATAGTTTTATATGCCATGTCTGCTTATCCCTATATGACTTTAGCTTGCCAGAAGGATCACGGAATAAGGTCTAAAAGATCATTGCTGCAGTGTTGGCTGGTTTAAGTAGTTCTGTCAATCACCGACATGTCGACAACATTCCCTCGGCAAGCAGTTTTTCACTGTACATAATAATTTACATGCTGCAGCTGCACGTTTCCTTGTGTCGGCTACAACACTGTGTTGGCACAAGGACGGTTCTAGATTTTAAAACCTACCGAGGACTCTTGTGCTCACAATTTGGTTGAAATGTTCCTTCCTTGAACGAGGAAAATGTATATATCTTAATCTCATTTGATAGCTGTGCCTAGACAGAGTAATCTCTTCCAACATTATGTGCAGCATGAAGCTTATCTCTTTAAAGAGGATGCTTTTTCTTGTTTTACCATGAAACTGCTTCTGACTGAAAGAGCTTCAAAGGGCTTCTTTGTTTCGTAATGTGCATGCAGCTCATTCATGGGCTTGATCTTCTTCTTATTTCCTCCCCCTACTCTCTCTTTCTCTCCTTTTCTGTCACTTGTCTCTCTCTCTCATCCTCCCGTTCCCTCCGTCTCTCTTCTAATTTGAAAACATGCATGGATCCATACCATGCCCATCGGAAATTGGAAATATCAGTGCTAATTTTTTTTCTGGGTGGAGGGCAATTAGTCTTAACAGCCAGTGCCAGTTCCTCTGGTTTCTCATGGGGATTACTTGTGCATTTGTTTTCATTTTCCTCCGGCTCTACTTTTGCCTAGATTTAGCCCATCTTGAGCAAAAAGCCTTTCTAATATGCAGGATTTTTCACTCCCTCCTATTAATCTATAGTGATCTGGTCTTGTAGTGTATTTAAAATGGAAGCTTATTGTTGTGTCTCAAATTCCAACTGCCTTTCTTCCATTACGAAGCTAAAATGTTGCAAGGCTGCTTACTGTATTCTAACTTGACACAAGATAGGAAGATAGAATGAAATCTCATTTTAGTGAAGGCATAAGAAATCTGAGGAGGAGGGCTTAAGAGGTAAATTAATCCCTTATGGGCAGTAGTTGCAAGCAGGGGTGGATTTGATTGGACTTTTTATTACAGTGATTGGGCACATTTTTAAAAGGATAAAGAAAAACAGACATCCACTGTTTCTTGGGCTTGTGTTGAATAGTATATTCAAGAAATTAGTAAAAAATTTAAAACATGATGGTGATTAGCAAGTGTGAAAATGCTTTTGATTTACGGGTACCCAACTGAGATGAGTGGAGCTGAGCCAAGAACCAGCTGCCTTGTTTAAGAATGTCCTGGGCTGTTTAATTTGCTCTTGACATTCATCACTGTCTAAAAACCTGACTCTAAGAAGGGTTACAAATGAACCTGGGTAACCTAAGGAAGTACCTCGACAAGCTGTTAGGCTTTCTAAGACAAATGAAATATCTACAATCTAAGACAAAAATCAATGCTTTGGAAAGTAGTATACATCTCTAGAGTGACTTTTACCTTTATTTGTTATGACCCAGGTAAAAATGTGCTATTCTTAAAAGTACTTTAGATATTAATGTGCCAGTCATGGCTTTATTATTTTCACAACAAATGACACTGTAACTTTAGACCTTCAAGTCATATAAAGAAAAGCTGAAATGACAATGAAAACATGGGTAAAATTGCGTATGTGGTAGGGTATAATGACAACTGTATTTTACTAGTCACGTTTACTAGACTGTTCCCAAAAAGCAGTCAACTAGTTGACCAGTTATACATACCTTAAATTCTGCTAAAACCACAGATGAATAACTAGTCTACAAAACAAGTGTTTTTTAGTTGAATAGTCTGTTAACCACTAGTATATAGTATTATCATATGAATATGAATATGAACATTAAACAGAATAAGCATAACTCAAAATGTTATCTTGTCTCTGCAGAGTGTCAGCGAGTTTGGCTTAGACATCATTGAGACTCCTGAGGGTGACAAGTGGCCGCAGCTAATCGTTCAGCAGAACCTGGACCGTGAGCAGAAGGACACCTTTGTCATGAAGATAAAGGTGGAGGATGGTGGCAACCCTCCCAAATCCAGCACTGCCATTCTCCAGGTCACCATCTCCGACGTCAATGACAATCGCCCCATCTTCAAGGACAGCGAGCTGGAGGTCACGGTGCCAGAGAACGCCCCCATGGGGACATCAGTCGCTCAGCTTCACGCCACGGATGCAGACCTGGGTTCCAACGCACAGATCCACTTCGCCTTTAGCAACCAGATCTCTGCCTCAACCAAACGTCACTTTGCCATTGATAGCTCAACAGGACTGATCACTGTGAAGCAGCCACTGGACAGGGAGGTAACTCCTGTTCATAAACTCATCGTTCTCGCCAGTGATGGCAGCTCCACCCCCTCCAGAGCCACAGTGATTGTTAATGTAACAGACGTTAATGACAATGTTCCCACCATTGACACTCGCTACATTATCAACCTGGTTAATGGGACTGTTCTACTGTCTGAGAATGCACCTCTCAACACCAAAATAGCCCTAATTACTGTTACTGACAAGGATGCAGATCTTTATGGCAAAGTAGCTTGCTACACTGACCATGATGTTCCTTTTCGGTTGAAGCCTGTCTTTAATGATCAGTTCTTACTAGAGACAGCTGCCCCCCTAGATTACGAGACGACTCGAGAATATGCAATTAAGATAGTGGCCTCGGATAGGGGGACGCCTCCTTTGAACACTTCAGCTATGGTTTTAATTAAAATCAAGGATGAGAACGACAATGCACCCATCTTCCCCCAGCCGGAAATCCAACTTTCCATACCAGAGAACAATGACCCCTCTACACAGTTAATAAAAATCAGCGCCACTGACGCAGACAGCGGACATAATGCAGAGATTATTTATACTCTTGGCCCTGATGCGCCTGATGGGTTTAACATAGACAGACGGTCAGGAATCCTCTCTGTTGGCAAACGACTGGACAGAGAGAAGCAGGAGAGGTACTCATTCACTGTCATAGCGAGGGACAATGGCTCCACGTCCCTGCAGAGCAATGTCACTGTCAGGCTAATCGTCCAGGACCTTAATGACAACAGCCCAGCTTTCACCCACCCAGAGTACAACTTCTATGTGCCTGAGAACCTGCCTCTCTATGGAACTGTGGGGTTAATCACAGTGACGGATGCAGATGCGGGAGATAATGCTGTTATAACTCTGTCCATTTTGAACGGGAAAGATAATTTCATCATTGACCCCCAAACTGGTGTGATCAAACCCAATATCACCTTTGATAGGGAGCAGCAAAGCTCCTACACATTTATGGTCAAGGCAGTTGATGGAGGGCAACCTCCGAGCTCCTCCTACGCCAAGGTCACTATCAATGTAGTCGATGTGAATGACAATCGCCCTGTTTTTGTTATCCCATCCTCCAATTACTCATACGACCTAGTGCGAACCACCACCACCCCTGGCGCTGTGGTCACCAGAGTGTTTGCCATTGACAATGACACGGGTATGAATGCTGAGCTGCAGTACAGTATTATCAGCAGCATCATCATCACATCTAGAGTCTCCCCTCGAGGTCTCTTCGCCATCGACAAAACAACGGGTAACATAACACTGCAGGAGAAAATAGTGGCAGCTGATCAGGGGCTGCATAGGCTGGTGGTCAAGGTCAAAGATTTAGGCCAGCCTGAGTCATTACATGCTATCGCACTCATTCACTTGTTTGTCAATGACACTGTGTCAAATGCTACCTTCATTCAAGAGCAGCTGCGAAAAAGTATGGAAACACCCTTGGACCGTAACATAGGGGACAGTGAGGTAACTCCTCAAGCCAACGGATACGTGATTGTTGTCATAGCTATCATAGCAGGGACCATGACTGTCATCTTGGTGATATTTGTGACTGCCTTGGTACGGTGCCGGCAGACACCCAGACACAAAGTGGTGCAGAAGGGCAAGCAGAGTGGCGAGTGGGTGTCACCTAACCAAGACAACCGTCAGATCAAGAAGAAGAAGAAGAGAAAGAAGCGATCCCCCAAGAGCCTCCTCCTGAACTTTGTGACCATAGACGAATCCAAGCCTGACGACCCCACCCATGAGCATGTTAATGGTACACTGGATCTCCCTGTGGAGTTAGAGGAGCAAACCATGGGGAAGTACAACTGGGCCACCACGCCCACCACCTTCAAACCCGACAGCCCAGATTTAGCCAAGCATTACAAGTCAGCGTCCCCTCAGCCTACATTTCAAATCAAACCGGAGACTCCAGTGGCCCCAAAGAAACACCATGTGATCCAGGAGCTCCCCTTGGACAACACGTTCGTGGTGGGCTGTGACTCACTCTCCAAGTGCTCATCGACTAGCTCCGACCCGTACAGTGTCTCAGAGTGCAGCTGTCAGGGGGGATTCAAGACTGCAGGGCAAATCACCACCCGACAGGTAATTCATGACTTCCTTTTTAAACCCACCCACACTAGTCCCCACTCACACTCCCCTTGCTGTCCCATGGTAGGTGATGTGAAAGGGGGAGGGTGGCAGCATGGAGACAGGGGATTTTCCCACACAGACCATGACCATGTCTACATGAATGTCATTTGCACTTAAAATGAGTATGCTCAAGACCTGCAATGAAACAAAAGAATAAAACACAATTTGTTGCAATTAATACAGCAAACCTTTCACTGTACTGATTGTTATTAATTCATGTATTCACCCTCCATCATAATCATTTATAAAAGTACATGTGCAGGTTAATTTCATATTCAAAAGCTTGAGTAATGGCAGCAGTGCAATTATGATGGCTAGCTATTTTAAACTTCAGTGTGAGTGGTTGGTGGCAATGTAGCCTGATTTAGAAGAGCCTGGGATAGGCGGCAATGATTGAACTCTCTACTGATGCATTTGAGGTCAAGGGCGAATGATGCTGTGTGCTAATATATTTGACTGACATGTTTAAACAAGACAAGCAAAAAATAAAAAATAACAGCCAGAGTGACAATTTATCAGGTATTCATTTGCGCAAAAAGTGTGAAGGTAATAGCACAAAACAAAAAAAACAAAAAAAAATCCTCTTGACGTGCTAAAACAACTTGATAAATAAGCCCACTTTTTGTGGCTTCTGTCCTCAAAATATTAAGTGCTGTGCCAGTGAGGCTTTGTGGGAGAGAGGCTCATTTGAATGCCAAGGTACAGCAAAGGGCTTATGATTCCCTAAGAGATATGTGCCAAATGCGAAGTGCCCCAATAAATAAAAGCTGGCGAGGGAAATAAATGTAAATCAGAGGTAAGGAGAGGTGGCCTTGCTCAGCGCTGACAGCCAGAGCCGAACGCTGTGGGGAAGACTGAGTACTGCTCAGGGCGGGGGAGGGGGTCACAGGGATCAAGGTGACGCAGAGCCTTGAGACCAATATACTTAAACACCAAGGGAGCAGTAGTCCATAAAAAAGCCTGCCAGGCCGACGTTGCATTTAGCCCGTAAATGCTCTACTTTAATGACCCCAATTATTGTTATAAATGGCATATATAGATACACATTCTTTACATTCTTTAAATTAGCTCATATAGGAGAGGATGCTATGACATCACAACAAAGGTTTGCCGCTGTATTGTAGTTGTACTTCTTAAGGCTGGGCAATATATCAACATAATATCAGTATCGTGATATGAGACTAGATATCGTCTTAGATTTTGGATATTGTTATATCGTGATATGGCATAAGTGTCTTTTCCTGGTTTTAAAGGCTGCATTACAGTAAAGTGATGTGATTTCCTGTCCTGAACTTACCAGGCTGTTCTAGCTGTTCTGTTATTTGCCTTAATGCCTTTACACTTTGTTATTTTATCAACATTACTGATGATCATTTATCAAAAATCTCATTCTGTAATATTTTGTTGAAGCACCAATAGTCATCTCTTCAGTATCTGCAATATGATGGGCAAGTAAATCTGGCAACTCACTTGCCTGGATGGGCAAGTGGTAAAAAAAGAATTAAACTATTAAACTATTTTGATAATCGATTAATCATTATAGTAATTTAATGGAAAACGGCAAGGAGATTTCCTGCTTTTCTTCATTTATTATCACATTAAATTCAATCTGTGGTTACAGACTGAAAAAAACAGGACACTTAAAGACATCACTGTGGACTTTGAAAAACTGGAATGGACATTTTTCATCATTTTGCAGCCCTAGATTAAACATGACAATTAACTTTAGTCTTGCTTATTATTTGATGACTGATAGTAACAATTAAACAATTTGTACAAGGGCAAGTAAAAATTAAGTTCAGATAAGTAGTTTTCTGACCCATTTATCTGACCGGGCAAGTTAAAAATAAACATCGACATTGACCTCTGTATTGTTGCGATACTGATAAATATCACTATCAGTGTATTTGATCAAACATATTGTGATATTTGGTTTTGTCTATAAAGCACAGCCTCTAGTAGTTCATGCTAGAAACGACATTAAAAACTGCGATCCTCAACGTTGTCATGTATCCTTACAACATGACAGAGTATGTACGTGTTGACATTTGACCTGCTATCACTAGCAAAGGAACTAATGAAGACGAACTAGTCTGTGCAGGGGGTTTATACTCATAGTGATATGTGTGCATTCATAGTTGTCACTTAGTGTCTCACATCCAGTAGAATTTGCTGGCTTTTTCTACCATTTTTGTTGCTTTTTTTTTTCCTTTCTTTTTTTCTAAGATTTCTTAAGGGTTTGGGTATTGCTTGGTTGCATTGACTTTCATTTTTGTTCCTGTTTTGATCATAATTATTACAACTGCCATTCATCCAATTCTGGGTCAATTTCATGATATTGCATCAATAATTGATTTTGTTTGATGAGGTGCTTGCTTTTGTTTGTGTCTAGACTCACATTGCACACAGTATTCAGATCATTGGTTCATTTCTGCCTTTTTTGCTCCCAGTGCGCTTTTGTATGTGACATCTAGCAAGCATTAAAATTCCTCATGGCATAGTTTTGGTAAATGACTGTTGATCCCGTGAAGTATTGTGCTTAGGATAATTTATGAAGACACCCACACAGATTTGATAGTCATTCCCTTCAACCACCTTTTATTTAAAACCCTGGTTAAAAGCTATGCTCTGCCATGGTACATTATACATAAGCCTACTACATGCCCTTGGTACCAAAGATTTAATTCATAATGTGTTTATATGAGGCACTGACGAGTTGTCAGGATGATTTTCCCGTGTTAGTGGTAGTGACTGTCCTGAAATATGCAGAAATATTCCGACTGTGTTCTACAATTCTGAATTATTATCCGTCATGAATTTTATGCATCAAGGATTTAAATTGATTTCCACTTATGTTGCTGATCAGAGTGGAGTATTTTTGTCAGAATAATTTAAAATCAATGAATATATGATTAGTCAACGTCCTTCCAAGTCTTCAGGCTCTGTTTGTATCACATTATTTCTAAGGTATATTTATCCAATTCTCTCAGACAGTTCAGGTCGAATCCATATAATATTCTCATATTTTGGTGTCACACACACCCAGAATTTGAATATTATCAGGAAAAATCTGTCCTCCTTGGTGCTACTCACCAACTATATCTTAAGTGATGCTAAGCTGATAATACATCAAAAAAATTCTGTCCCCTTGAGCCATTGACAAGTGATGCCTCCCACTTCAGACGTTAGATTTCCCACCAGTTTTAAGTGTGCTTATTTAAAGCCTGTGTCATGGAAAAAAATAGCATGAAGCCTTGCCTGATGAGAATCGGTGGCTGCAAAGGTTAATTAAATGCACTAAAGGGTTAATCACTCGTAATACAGTATGATTAAAATCACTGTAATTAGGTTTCGAATGAGGCTGATAAGAAAGAGGAAAAAAGGCAGCCATCCTTTAAGATTATCAGTGATGCCACGTACTATCCTTGGGTGAGTCACGTCCTCAGGATCCAAAGTGACGGGACAATGCATGACCAGCTGTCCTGCTTGTTGAAGCCTTATCATAATTTAATCTGTTTGATTTCATCTTTGTGCTTTTTTTTTTGTTTTTTAAAAAAAGAGAATCTATTTTCAAAGTCTAAACAACAACACTCAAAAAGTGTGGCTAGTAAAACAAAAGCTGCATTTCGTCTGTCACTGTCTGCCATCCAGTTTCTCTTGAGCCTAAAACTAATACCACAAGTCCAAAAGCAAAGATCACAGGCAGGTTGTCGTGTTTTCCTTTTTGTTCATCAAAGTGACAGATGGCGCTTTACAGTGATCTCTCGTTGCCCCACACTCTCCCACACACCTAAAGCAGCTGAAACTAAAGCAAAGACAAAAAGCCCACCCATCGAATAACAATGGGGAGGGGGCGAGAGAGGAGATGATTATGGTTTAAGGTCACCGAAATGTTTTCAGGGACTTTACAGATGTAGCTGATAAAGAGCAAAGCTTGTAAAAATACTTCAGAGACTACAGATTTGTGCCACCATATGGCTTCATTATACGGCAAGGGCTGTATCCGCAAATGCTACCCTCCCCTCCCTCCTCTTCTCAGTTTTTTACGCATCTCATCATTTTCTTTTAACCCCTACCCTGAGATATTAGAGGTCAATCTGCCTCCAGTGATGAGCTCTTGTGAGAGTATGTGGTTTAGTGGAGGCAGATCAAATGAGTACCACCCTGCTCGAGTGATCTCAGACATCACCATGAATATGCAGGGAATAAAAGGGCTAACACGTTCTATTGTTTGGCCCGTAATTCTGGGGCCGCGGGGCACGCAGGGTCATTTCTTAACGAAAGTAACCTCCTACGAGTCAACATAGGAGAAACTGCTGTTAGTGTCTTTGTAGTGTCACACGTACGCATGCATTACAGTTTGATTAAATACCTCTGAGACCTAAGTGTTGTTGTTATGCCTTATTTATAATGCAATTTATGGTATTATCTTTGTTACAAAAAAGATCATATTATAAATGCATTAGATAACGAGGGCAGCAGTGGACAAAATTTTTTACATATCGTCATTTATTTGTGTGGGTGACGTATCGGCCTTTCGCACTAGCCACCCAGGGTCTGATGACAAAGCGCTTGTGCTGACTCATAGTGGCTGCATAGCCAGGGGTAGAAGCCATGATTTCAAAAGGCTAAGTAGGCTTGTTAATCAAATCCGATGCCAGGATTAAGTCCTAGCTACTGATCATGGCTTTATTTTATTTTAATATCATTGTTTGTCGTTTTTTTTTTTTTTTTGTTTGTTTGTTTGTTTGTTTTATCTCTGTTGAGTCATTGCATCTGTACTCACTGTGCCTCGCTAATGTAAGCACTATCAGGTCCTATTCCTCATGATTCAGATATTGGCAGATGTGTTGCTATGACCGTCTTAGGAACAGCAAAAATGTCATATTCTGTACATATCAGAGGACCCACTGGCAAGGGTCCGAAAGAAAGAAAGAGTGGGCCCAAATTGATCCAAATGGCTTTTTGAGGGGGAAATGAAGAGTGCTGCTCTAGTGTGGTGGGAGACAAAAAGACAAATTGGGAGTGATAATTGGATAAGATTGCATGCTCTGATAAGTACAGGAAAAATGCACAAGCTTGTGACACTTGTAGCATTCTTCAAGGAAACCTGACAAGATAATGACTTGATTGCCAGCCGTGCCTTGAAGAATGCTTTTTTTTTATCTTCTACACAGAGATTTTTTTTATTCAGTGTTCAGCGTAGCCTCGCACTGATAAGGCTACAGCTTAGGCTGCTCAGAGCTCGATGATATTGTAACTACAATCTCCCTATATCTGTCTGTCTCTCTATATTTCAGGAGACGGCACTGAAACCACCACACTATGGCACACTCTGTGGCACAGGTACAGCTCGCTCCCACAGGATTAAAATCAATCTCTAGCTCCCACTACCTAAAGAGAGAAAAAGAGAGAAAAGAGAGACAGAGAGAGGGCAGAGGGAGGAAAGGAGGAAGGAAGGCGAGAACTGAAGAGGTGAAACAAGTACTTTACTGTCTCTACAGCCTCAAACCCCACCTCTTCATACAATCGAGAGAAAAAGATGAACTTGGAGAAGGGGGGGGGGAGAAAAAAAATCTCAGAAAAAGAGAGACGCTTCATGTTGCCTGCCTGAATCTTGACAAAGCTCCTCTTGTGAATCTGTTGGAAGTTTGAAAATGCTTTATTGAGTCCTATGCTATTACTTTCCTGTGTCAGTGAGGATGATACTGTATGCCCTGAACCCTCCTCGAAAAATGTCCCACTCCAGCACCCACTCTGTAAAATAGGTGTCAAATACAGTCAGTAGATCTGTAAAGTATGTTTATATGTATGTATGTATATCTATCACAGAGTTGATGGTGTTTATATTTATTGATTCCATTTCTTTGCCTTGTTTTCAAAACTGCCTGGTGGCCATTTTATTTTCTTACTTTCTGATTTTTTTGTATTATTTGACGTTGCTCTATCTGGGCTTTGCTCATGGAACTTATAATGTATTTATGCTGCAAGGTCTACAACCTGTAGGCTTACGTTAGTATTGAGCCCACATCACAGTGTACTTTTTTCTGTCCCACTTTTGATGCCACGCCGATAGCATTGTTAACGAAGAGCGTGGCTAGAAATATGCATGGCCCCCACAATGCGACCACATGAGTAGTGCTTTACAGCCGTGCTACTGATCGCCATGCTGTTATTACACTGGGAGGAATGGTAGGACAAGTTTAATACGTCCAGCTAAGCCACAATCACAGGGGACTAACTCCTGGGGTTATAATCAAAAGCTGTTTATGTAGGGCAGATTTGAAGAGCACTAAGCCTAACCTTTTGTGTGTTGCTTCCAATTCGGAAGTGATTTAACCTGTGAGATCCACATTAAAATGACTCCGGATGAAAAAAAATAATAATGATAATCCTCAGGCAGTCTTTAATACAAGTTGGTGGGCTTTAGCAAAAAAAAAAAAAAAAAAAAAGACTTGACTTTGTGCACTTATTTACACTGACAAAAGAAATTTTCTGATGAGAAGAACACCAAAATGAAAAGGTAATCCAGGCTTGAGTTTAAAAACAGCAATAAGTTAACATTTGACAGAAAATCCACTATGGTGCACTTACTACTTCTTAGGCATTTTGTTCAGAGCATCATTTTGCTTCTACTGTTTCTACACTTATAGAATCATTATGGTACAGTATGTCCTGACTAGAATAATTTCTACAGTATACACCAGTAACTGGCTTGATGGGTTAGCAGCATTGTTGTTCAATAGTCCTGTTAATTGGTAAGCTAAAGACTGCTTTGATAGGTAAGGCCTAAATGGCACCTACAGTACATACATATAACCATAGAATTAGAGTCATTAAAATGGGCATAGCCTGTGTGTTCATTTGGAAATGTACAGATGGTCTGGACCAGAGGCTGTTCCCCCCTCCTGTGAGAGACTATATATAGTTAAATGAAACGACTGCACAGATCGGAAGCCTTTTTGATTTAGGTCCAGTCTTACATGTTACGGTTCTACAGACTATGTCTATTTTAAAGCTTTTAATTTTATGTGTGTTGCCTCTTTGAGAGGCAGGTTGTTATTATTGAAGGAGGTATATTCATGTAATTATGGTATCAAATGTATTCACTACTGCGTAGGAGCCACAGTATGAAATATACATAGCATCCTAGCACTGTGTAATGATTAGATTTGCCTGATCTTTGGGGAAAAGAAGAAAAAAAAAATACTCATACTTGGGGAGAGCTTTTGTCCTTGTAAGGGAGACAGACAACCTCACTTTTATTCAATGTGAAGTACAATATGCACCTTACATGATCTTTGTAATTGACTTTGATTTGCCAGTGTGGAGAAAACTGTAAATGTTTTGTTTATGTATGTGTGCGCTTCTGAAATTTATTAAAGTCTTTTGCATTGTATTGCATATTTTGACGACTCTTCTTATTCATTGTTTTTGAGCATTCAATATTAGTCTGCATCACTCAGTCAGCTCAGTTTTCTGCACACTATACTGTGTCTGCTTGGCGAGAACAGTGAGACTGAAATGACGCAAAACACACGTTGTAGAATAATCATTTGTTTACAGTCAGCCAGTAGCATACAGTATAGAGTATGTCACACAGGCTGTGGCCTGTAGAAGTGTGTGTGGCTGTGTTGGTTTGGACACCATTAATTGGCTCATTTCAGCCATAGAAAAACTGCCTATACCTCTTTTCTTCTACATTCTGCACTTAACCAGGAAGAAACAAAGAAAAGGTTTAGATATACATCGCTCATTAGGAACAGATTACAGATAAAAAGTTATGGAAATTTGGTGGGAGCACATCCTTTGAAGTGCACAGACAGAAAACAACAGGAGCTTTTTTTGGAACAACACAACTTTTTTTTTTTTTTTTTTTAATGCTTCTCCTCCATGAGAGCTGATAATGATGATTTGATAATGATAACCCTGCTATTATGATGTACAGTAGTGCACAAACACGGGGTTTTACACATCTGAGAGGAAGATTGATGCTAGAGGGTACAATAACCAGCGCTCTAACATTGTGTTATGCGGTGTTTATGCGGATTTGATCCAAAAATACAGACTTGAAAGGCATAAAACAAAGCCAGAGTCGAGACAACAGAAAATGTTTAATTGCTTATCAAAGTTACTTCATATTTTAAAACTGAGAAAGAGCTAATCAGTTCCCTCGGGGGAAGTGTCCTCGGTGATTTGAGAAAATGGTGCATGCTCAAGTAGAACATTCTCATATAGAGAGTGCAGAAATGTCAGCTTTCTATTAATAGATAAATGTAAACCTGCTAAACGCCTCATTCTTACTTAAAAAACAGAGCTTGGGTAGATCATAAGGTAGTTATATCTCTTTGAGTTAAATAAATTATTTGATCTTTCACGTTATGTTTAATTAGGTAATGATTTTTTTGAGCCATAAATACATTTAAAAAAAAAAACCCTCCAACAAAGCCACAGCATTAATGAGTCTTAACATTTGTGCATGGAGATAGAGTAGGCGATAAATGGATTTTTCCTCGGCTTTGGAGTGCAAAGTCAAAGGTGAGAAAGACAAAGAAGGGAGGAAAGGAGGAAGATTTAGTGGAGGCAGGAGTTGCCAGTTTGGTTAACACGAGAGAAAATGTCTTTGGTACGTCTTTGGACCACCTTGTTGTTGCTCCTGTGTTCCCACAGAGATGTGCGATTGTTACGGGGTCTCAGCATGCGCTTGTGACTTTGGTCAGCTCACATTAAGTGTATTCCCGGTGATTTTTATCATCCATAAAATGTCTTTTAAAGGTTGTCCCTTGGTTGTATTACAGTATGTCACTGAGGGAAGTGTTTCCAGCGTTTCTTTGCTGACATATTGATTCGTGATTTATGAGGAAGGAGTATTGAATTTCATCTAACAGGCCAGGAAGTTAGCTATATGTAGTAAGTTTGATTACATTTAATGCAATGATATGTCTGCAGATGGAGCAACATATACAGACCTCCCCCCCATCCCATTGTGCTGTGGTGCTCAGGCTGTCCATATGGTCTTCATTAATTGTATTTCTTCATTTCTTTTTTTTCACAGTATGACTATTAGGCTTCTTCAGTAAAGCTTGTTATGCAGCAGTTTCCTGTAATAATAAAACTTTTAGATGCACTGCAGTTTAGTGTACATGTTATAAATAATGAGTTCTAAGATGAACTGGAAACTGCATATATAGTTTGTCATTCTGGAACAAAAGTGCACATGGCTGGCCAGTGACCTTCCACAACCTTGAGAATACAATCAGTGCAATCAGTACCTCAACCCTATTATCAATTCTTCCCCTCTGATAAATGTAACATAAAACTGGAACATATTCGTTATTCATGTTGCAGAGGACTTATCAAGATGGCAAGTCCCATATTTCTCTTCACATTACATTGATTTTACATGTCAGTCATATTCTCTGCTGAGATCACGGTTATCCGCTGCAGACAGTATAGAATGACAATTCAAGATTACAGATTGTTTAAAATTAAAGATTGCTGCAGTCGCTGCCTCAGCTAACTGTTCTAAAGCAGTGTACATTGAGGAACTCTGTCTGTTTGTCTTTGTAACAGCAAATACATTTTGGGAGGAAATGTAAAGACTGCTTTGATTACATTCAGAGACAAAGAACACACTGCATTTATGTCGGCTATCATCTTGAAGTCACAGGAGGATGATCAGGTCTACAAAATGCACCACAAAAAGACCATGATGTATCATCAAAGATTAAGGAAACATTTTAAGTTGAAATACTCACTACTCTGACTACAGTTGCAGTGTCCTGCTTGATTGTTTTTGTTTGCCCATTTCATGTTAACTAGATTTAAAATTAATGTTGAATGTTTGTTGAATGAGTAAGTGTCTGTTTATGAGTGTAAAGAAATCATTAATAATCTTGTAGAGGGAGTAGGTGGTTATAACTGTTAAATTGAGCAATATGTTAATGGAGTGCGGCAGGCAGAAAGCAGGCGGTGGCAGAACTTTTTTCAGGATAACGGGCTTAGCTTTACATTGAAAGACAATCACCAGCTGATCAACTTGTAGTGAAGCACTCATTGGCGCTTGTCATTGTCAAAGTATAATGTTGTGCCCGTCTCGAACTCACATTCCTGTGGCCTACCTGAGTTTTCTTTAGTCGGGGGAGCAAAGGGTTTGGGGGGAAACAACTGGCTTCAACTATAGATCGTATATGAAATAGGATTTAAACCTTAATATACTGTCTATTGCTATAACTTGCTATTTGGACTGTAATACTCATTTTTAGATGTGCACTTGTCACATATTCCTCATTTAGGGTTAGGGAGAGATTGGGATTTTTGGCTAAATGTTAATTAACAAATCTCATGTCTCATAAATAAATGTCTAATAAATAGTGTACTTTGGTCAGGATGACATTTCCCTCAAAATGTATTTACTGTTGCAAATTATGAGTATTTTATGAGAGGCAATCAGTGATTTAAAACCAGCATGGATTTGTTTCTACCACTAAGGCAAGCTGTGAATACAACTGTGATGATTCCTTCACAAAATTCCAACACATCTGTAGTTTTGTTTTGTTTTTTTAGATTGATTTTTTTAGACCCAGATACATAAAGGTGCATTAAACATGGAAACTGTATTTTTGGGTTTTGTACATCTCCTAAAAAACAGCTTTCCCATTTAAATGAATAGAAACACTATAAATGCTTTATATTTATCCTTTAATGTCTACGGGGAGGTGTAGGTCAATTAGCCAAGCAGCGAACATGTTCAGGGTATGATGTGAAGTTTTCCTGAAGCGATGCTGACTGACTGTCTAAGCAGGGGCTATTTATGCATGTGTGCTGTGCAGCGGTGCAGGAAACAAGAAGATGCTGTCTTTCTGTTGCACTCCACTCAAGGCAACACTCCACACAATTGCTGCCAAATCTCTGCCAAACTGAATAATTCAATCATCCCCCATAGCTGCGGTGGTCTAGCTACCTTTGTGTGTGCAACAATCAAATCAGTGTGGAAGCCCGCCGAGTGGTTCTTTCTGAGACACTGAGTAGCTCTACAGCCCGGAGATTGTTTTCATTGAAAACAATTCTGTTGATTAAACGAGGTGTGACTGTGGAGCGGGGATCTGAGGAACATCGATTGCTTGTACAATTGTTTGTTCCTTGTTAAAAGCGTGATCTAAAACAGTAGTTGTTGATAGTGTGCAAGGAGCATATGGTTTGCTGGTGTGCCTATAAGACAGTTAGCGTGTCTCTGCCTACCCTAAAATACCACAGGTGGAGGAATCCTCCATGATCAATGGTGGAGGATTAATGATGCCCTGACGAATGGTCACGAAAATGTTTGGAGATGTAGCATGCTGGTGCTTTGTCAGCGCTTTATTATTTTGTTGAATATATGTCACTCCAGTTGTAACAGTAGGGATAAGTGAGCTTAACAAGTATTCTTTAGGAGGCACCCACTCTCCCCGTTTCCCTCACCCCACCCCTCTTTGAAGTAATCACAAGGTTACAACCTCAGTTTTGCCCATGTAGATTTAACACTAATCCCCACTGAACACAAAAACAAATACAATAACGAGAGGGCGACATTTATTTATCATTTTTGTTACCAGGTCACCGGTGGTGCATTTGCATTCTGGGGACAGCTGCACCTAAGCTACAGCCACATCGAGGTTGTTTGCATTGAAATTTGTCCCTCATTTTATCCTCTTTGAAGCATACAGTGGAAAACCTGTCCAGCAATCTATCATGCTGTTGCTGGGCTAATAAATGCAGTTTTCAAACCTAGCCACGTCCCACTGTGGGTCATTGTTCAACACTTTGTGATGCTGTCAATGTTGTGTAAAGCAGAGGCTCTTTTCTCAAGTGTAACAGAGTTCTACAGCTAAATGAGTTCAGTTTGTACACTGAAAAAAGAGTGTTACCAGCTTAAAAAAATATTACTTCAATTGATAACACACAAATGATTTAAGTTTGATGAACATAATTGCCCCTAGTCAGATGTACTTAATAATCTCATTGCTTTCAAGTCAGTTTGCATTAATGCAGCCTAAATTTAAGGCAGGTCAACTTAAAAGTTTCCAATTATTCAATTCAATTTTTTTGCTTTACCCAGAAGTAAAATACTGCTCCTTAACAACCTAATTGTATGATTTTCTGGACAAAACATGGGTGTCATGATATCAATACTAAGAGAAACTTGACAAATGTTCTTTGACTGAAATAAGAATAGCAGGTTAAGGAACAAGATGTAACTTCAAGTTGTTATAACCCACAAAAATAGACTGGCATCACAAAAACGATCATTCTTAAAGGGGATGTTTTACTTAAGAGAGATGAGCAGCGTTAACAGCAATGTCACAACAGGATGCAGCCGGTCGTTGCGTGTTTGCCAGCTGAAGGTAGCCAGACTTTAAGGCAAGGCATTAAAGACATTGTCCAAGAAGGGCTATGTCTGTGTCCTCCTTAATCCTGATAATCCCTGTTCAGAATTCCTGATTTGCTTTTGTAAAAGAGATTGGGAGATGATAAGATGCTCGTCCGTCTCCTTAGAATAGCTGATAATCTGGTTTGAACAGAAGACTCAGGGGGTATTTAGCCTGCCTTAACATTTGCCCAAGCAGATGGCGCTGACGGGGGAACGAGCAACCTTAACCTCCAACCCCCGCCCTCTCTGCATGGTCCACTTCGAGAAAAAAAAAGGAAAGAAAAGAACAGTGGGATGATAATCAATGTTGTTTATTTTGCTGCTTGACTCTTTAAGTACTTTCAGACAGATTATGGGCTTTTGCAGAGGATAATCGGGAAACCGCAGACAATTGCCTTTTTTCCATCCTGACAGTATCCCCCCACGAATGCGTAAAGAAGGCGATTTAAAGTAGATGCCGACTCTTAATTCCTGATTAGTCCCATTGCAAACCCTGTTAAAATTAACTGGACACTGCGCTAATCACTGCATTTCAAACACCCCCCTGCTCTGGCACAGTGGACATACCATATCCAGCAACGAGAAGACATCCCGTGAGTGATATCTTCATAAATACTTGTTTTTCAAGCTGCCACTTCCTCATGTGACGACACACACGCACACACACACATACACTATGAACCCGGGAATCTTCTCCAGGGTAATTGTAACACTTCAGGGATGAACAGCGAGTGTGCTGACCTCTTCTGACTACAGACCAAGGCAAGCCCATTCTTGTCTATGTAGTAACGTAAAAAAGACCAAACATTTCTTCTCATTTCAGTCGCACATCATCCAGAATTGACTACATATTATTTCACTCTAACAACTCCAAGATGCAGTATCATGTCTTTTCAGCGACTGTGGCAATACAATACCTCTGATCACATAAGGATGACTAGATATAAGCCATTAAGTCGTTTATACTGGTTTCCTAAGCCCACCTCTCTAACCCTATGCCTCTGGCAATCTTCTCAGCTCGGACTGGACACCTGCAACAAAAGCATTTCTCTAATGAGATCAGCCCATTAACTAATTAGAGCTTCGCATGACATAAGTAGGATGACTGTGGAAAGGTTGTGCGCGTGCGGAAGTTGTCTGTGCAGTTGTGCTCTATAACAGGATATTGTGCATAGCTGTCAGGCTCAATCTGGGCCAGAAACACAAAAGACAAGCAGAGGCCCCCGAACGCATCCCGCTCAAACATGTACACAGTGCAAAGTTAATCCGCACATCCACAATAACATGCTGATTTTCTTTCTGTGCTCTCACTTCATCCAGTGACAAACAAAGGGGTTCAAAGTGAATGCTTGAAAAAAGCTCCACACCAAGCATTTGAGGGAAATGTGAATATCTGATCACATTCAAAGCAATTTGTATGAGAGCCACAAACGTTATACGTTGTAATTGGAGCTGCATCCACAGCTTGATATCTTTATGTCATACTTGCTATGATTAATGCAGTAATTTCAATTTTTTCATGTCATCAGTGCCGTGCTTTATAAGTGCTTCCTCAACACAGAGAATACACAGCATGTCATGAGCTTGAGATGTTGTATGAAAACTGGTTGCACATCAGCATAGCGCCATTAGCAGAAAATAATAGATGGTGAACCACAAAAAGCTAATGCCAGTCAGTGGTAACACACATTTTACAGCATGTTCTAATGGCTTGGATTAGTGCTGTAATACTCCAGATCGGTCTTGATCTTGAGACCAGTCTCCACAGAGACTTTTTGAAGGTTTCTGTCTTGTCTTGGACTCGACAGCATTTTTACTCTGTCTTATCTCATCTCAGGCAAAGAGGGCTCAGGACTGTATTTCATGACCTGTCAAGACCACAGCTGCAGGGATATCATTAAATTACCTGTGCACTGTTTGTTTGTTTGCTTGTTAACAACACTGCTAGGGATGTAACAATATATCAAATATTGTCATCATCATTACATCCCTAATTATTATAGTGATTTGTTCATACTTGAAATACAACCAGTGAATGTAGCTAATGTTCATATTAGGGATGCACCGATACCACTTTTTTTCAGACCAAGTACAAGTACAAGTACTTAGATTTGACTACTTGTCGATACGAGTACCGAATAATGCCATTAAAGTTCTTACAATAACTTTTAAAACATTATTTTAACCATAGTTACTATACACATTACATTTTTAGGTTATTTGTAGTATGTTACTTATTTACATATTTCAGTATAATAATTTCACAACATTATTATGAACTTGCAGAATTAAGTTTACCATCATAAATGGTGTTATATATGATAATTATTTCATTATCATTTATAGCATTTTACCAAGTATTTTAATTTAACATTAACATGTGTAGTATTTAAGTTTTTTCTCCATGTCTCTCTTTTCTAAGAGCTAATTAGTTCCTACCTGTCATTGTTTACGGGGGACAGGTATGAGTGTGGCGCCATGTGTGCATCAGTTTTATTGACCCTGCTGTGAACCCTAAAGAATGAAGTTGCGTGTCCTGAGCTGTCAGGACGTTTTGGTGGAGAATAAGTTCACAAAGAGAAGTTGTAGCAGCTTATTACGAAGAAAGGGGCGGCGGTGTTTTTTCTTCTTCTTCGGATTAATTTGCGGACGCATCCATCTAGTTTACATCCGCCAGGATTTATTGGACAGCGGCTGGATGCGGTCTACAGGTGGACTCCGCATTTATTTCAGTTTTACATGGACTTACGGACAGTTTCCAAAGTCTCTGCGGTCTTTAATGGATGATATTGAAGACGACGCGTCCAAAAAAGACGGTAAGCATCAGCAAACGTCTTGAACTCTGCATCCTGTTGTTTCTTTAGATGTTTACTTGTATCGAGCGGCTACTTTGCGTGACGTGGTATCGGGTGTTGGTTATCGGAGTAGTTTTATGAGTAGGAGTACAAGTACGTGAGGACAGTATCGGACCGATATCCGATGCTGGTATCCCTAGTATACATATTTCCCTAAAATACAATATGAAACATAACTGGCAATTAAATTATCTGCAGGCTTCTGTATTAAAAAAAAAGTAAAGTGCATTAATTAATGAATTACTCAGTATGAAAGAATCCTACAGTCCACTGCCTGTATGACAAAAAAAAAAACAGAGAGAGGCGGAGTGTTTTTTGACATTTATGAATCAATTCTGAATCCTCCATGTTTGCATTGTGATGCATCTCAGAATCAGAGTCTTTGTCTTGTCTCAGTCTTCATGCACTCTGGTCCTTGTAGTGTTTTGGTCTTGGTTTAGACACTTGCTCTTTGAGTCATAACCCACGGCATTAACTTGCACAACAAACACAAGCAAACATCTCTAAGCCTTTAACAAAGTTTCAACCTAATCACTTTTCTCTCTCAGAAGCAGCTCTGCTTTCTTTAATACCTTTAACCTGAATAACATGTTGCTTTTACTATACAGTAGGTAGTAATGTAAAAATATAGTCATAGTGCCGGGGATCACAATAAAGTGGAAGGATAGCTCGAGCTAGAAACATGAAAGGATAATAGAATCAGGGATATTTTGAAGAGTCTTCTTAAATAATGCGTGTGATATTCACTGATGGTCATAAAGAATTTATGTGCATGCAGTCTTCAAAAAGAGCAGCAACTCATTCCCAAGATCAGTCAGACAGATTATTACATGTCATTCTGACAGTTTTTTGTTGCAGAGGTCTTTGTTGCTTGACTGGTCAGACAGTCATTATGAAGTGATATGGCTTCACGTCATGCTGCGCCATGAATTTTGAGGGAAATTGGTGCTTTTCACACACCCCTTGAGACGCCCCCTTTTCTTTCTTTCTTTCTTTTTTTTTACACCCTTTTTGCAGAATATGCCTTGGATATAATAGTAACTTTTTCTTTAAAGAGAGCCGACTTCTTTTACAGTGCTTCCTGACGAGGTATTGCAGTTTCTCTACTACCTTTTACAAGTGAAACCAATGAGACAAGAATCTGTCCGCTTTCACAATCATTTTAGTTTAAGGCCTGCCTTTCCACAAAAGAAGAGAATGTAGCCAATCCAGTGTGATTAAAATAGTTCAGAAGATCAGAACACCTCAATCCCATTTGCCCGTAATCACCTAGTTCTCTTCTTTTTTACTCCTGTCTTACTACTTATTTAGAACCCATGCATATAGACTATACTCTTGATTTTCCACTATGTTCCCTCCAAATGAGTTTTTCTCCGACCGTGTTTTGCTGTGGTTGGGGTTACATTGTCTGTGTTCAGCAAAAGAGAAAGAGCCCAGCATCCGGGAGAATTGCACATGTATTCCAGACAAATTCACTACATATATTACCTATGCCCCGCACATGTAGACAGGCGCTACACTTGCGATGGAGCACATGTGTTCAAGCCCAGAGGTAATGGACAGCACTTCAGTGAATTGTGTCGACCTTATTGTATTGTGTGGATGATTGTGTTATGCTCCCTCAGATAATGACTGTGCCCTACTTTGACTTTGAGGCAGTGACCTGAAATAAGGCGCACAAGTGAAATCGGAGCCTGGATGAACCTGGAAGTGATTAAGGTCACCCAGACACACCACATTTGTTTGACCCCCCCGGTGACTCACATCGACCAATGTCTGCAAATCCTCTGGGAGTCTTTTGTGGGATTCCTCCTCAATGCAAACATTGGCAATTGATAACATGTTTGGGAAGAGTGTCGGGATGATTAAATACAGCTGTGAGAACAGGCCCCGATTTTTCACCGCCTTATTGTCCTGAAGAGCTACAAGAAAACATGTCGTCCCCTCCTTACATGACATACAGTCTTTAGATTACTGGTAGTTCAACACCACAAATTGCGTTTGTGTAAAAGTGTATTTCTTCCTACACATTATTTCCTGGATGCAACCAGCCTCTTGAAGATATGAGCCACAAGACTCATATTTTTACGCTTGAGTTGGCCTGAAATCATATAATCGATGAATGGTGCACAGCACGCTGCTACTCATATGTCCAATATTGCTCTGTACTAGCCATGGGTGCTGACAGCACAAAGGGAGAGTCACTGAGGTCATAAATAGTTCAATGGCAACTATCAATGGAAGTGCACAGTAATGCAGAACAATGTCAGTGAGTCAGTGCAATAAGATGAGTAAAGAATTATGCATAGTTGCTAAGGGGATATGCAAATACACCCAGGTATTTAAGTATGCATCACATATAGGAGAAATACAACAGCAAGTGAATGACGCTGTGTGCATCAGAAAAGATGATGCAACACTGAATCCTGGATTCGTCTCAAATTAAACTCTGTTCGGCTCCTTGATACATTATTTAACACGGTGACTGAAAAGGCTGAGTTTCCTGGTCCAGGTCTCATTGACATGATGCATACATGCCTTAATGCTTCGGGGGAAACATGGATAACATGAGATCATGTCTGCCTCTGGAGGGTTGGATACTCTGAGTGGATCTCTGGCTTGTTTTTTTGTGTCTTGCCATTCTGCTGGGGATCAGTACACAGCTCCTTGCTGCAGCCATGATGCTCAGATAAAAATTACTCTTCCTCTGGTGTGCATGTAAATCAGAGAGGGGGGATACTGTATAATGAAATAATGAAGTGTGCCTCGGCTTTTTTTCTTTTTTCCAAGAGAGACCGTTGGGACCCACTATTTTTAGACACAACAAAGAGATTGCCAGGGGTGTCCAGCCTCTCTGGTAAAGTTGGGGAGTTTTATCCACTTGTCAACGTACAGCCGCTTGTCTCAGGACTTAGACGTACGCTGGGAAGAAGTAGAGGCCGGTGTCTCCCTCCAGACAATGTCAATTAAGCCTCTGTGGGATTCACTTAGATGGATGTGTCCAAGCATGGCCATTCTTTCCGCACTAATAGATGACGGACATTGTCAATGAGATCAAGAGAGCTGGTTTTGAGTTATGTACAGTACGTATCTGTCCGTTGGCCACATGCATGGTAACCCTGTAAGATGACCCTCTCTGCCAGCAGGAAATGCTTTGTCACACAGACAAATGTGGCAGATGAATACTCAGCATGATCCTGGGGTATTTGTCATCTGGTGTTCTCTTTCTAATGGGTTTACTGCTGATGATCCAGGTCAGAGAAGGACAAAGTGCTCCACACCAAAAGTTAAGGACAGATTCTTAAGACGGATCACAAGACTGACCCTAACCTCTCAACGGTTTTCATACTCTAAATGTTTATCTTGTTCTCACTATACCTTTAACCTTAAAGGGATTGTTTGGATTATTTAATGTGGGGTTGTATGAGGTATTTATCCAGTCAGCTACATACAGTAGCTATCATGCAGAACCTAGGCAATGAACTGCTGTGGACAGGGTCAGCAACGAAAGGTATTTTAGCCACTTAAATTGTCCATCTAAAATAAGTCAATAACAGTAAAGTGTATGCTATATTTAGAATATTGCAATTTCTTTACTTTGCTGTCAGACAGCCTTTTCTGACTGAAATCTGCCATTTATAGTAACTAAATATCACTCTCTTCAAATCAAGCAAACTCCACTGGTGAAATACAGCAATTTAACCTTGCAGAGCACGGGGGGTTGCTGGTCTACCACTGCCTTTATTCGTTAGTTTGTTTGTTTCATTATGTGACTTCCATGAAGCCAAACTATCCTATTAAAATAAAGTAGTCACACAAAAACACAAACAAGCTAACAGATTGAGGCAGCAGTAGACCGGTGACCCCCATGTTCTGTGAGGTTAAATTACTGATTTCTCCTATGGAGTTTGGCTGATTTGGAGAAAGCGACATTTGGCTCATTTAACAGTGTTTTCCCATAGCATTTTTTAGGTGGACCTTTTTGTAAGTTGTAAAATATGTTTTGCTGCTCGTTCACAAACGCTCATTGCTTAGCTTCTGTGCTGGTACTCCTTTTTAGCATCTACCCAGGCTAATTACACCTGCTATCAATAAATACCTTATACATCCTCACTTCAAATAACTGTCACTTTAACTCCTAACAAAATCTCATCCCTTTAGTTCATGCTGCCCTTTCTAAATCTCACCCAGGCTTTTACTGACCATACCATAGGGCATGCTAAGTTGTCCCTTGTATTTTATCACCAAGGACTGTTTAAATATCGATTTATTCCACTGGAACTGTGTAAGAGATGTGTTCCCATAATTTATTGTAATTCCATTATCTCCCATATTCTCGATGCAACATTTGACCTTGAAAATGTGAATTTGCAGATGCAGCTAGACTGGATCTTTGCAAAGTCAGATATTTTCTGGCATCCTTGGCAAGGAGGAGGGGCAGTAATGCTGCGATGTTTGCCTTTTGGAGATAACACCTCAGAGGTCATTTGAATGACTTGGTGTAATGTGGGTCATATAGCCATATAGCCTCAAACACACCGAGCAACCAACTTCCTGGCATGTGAGAGATTTCCTCGCTAGCAGCATTTTATTATATGACTGTGGCTGGTTGCTTATGTATGTACGATCACTCTGTAGATGATTTCCAGAGTGCAGGGCCACACATATGGGGATGGGTGATAACACAAGGGCCAACCTGTACACATCAGTTTGGTTTAGTGCGGAAGTTATAGCAACGTCTGTTCTCCTTCTGTAAGATTTGTCATAAAAAAGACTTTATGTCACAGAAATGGAAACCCATAAATGTATCCTTAACATTCAGGATTAGAATACCTCCAAAACTAACTGTCCTTGACTACTTTAAAAGGAAAACATAAAAGGCAGTGCATGTCAAGACACACATTCCCCAGCAAAGTGAAAATTCCTGCCTCTTATCTGTTTGATTTTGCACTTAGGGATTTTTTTCTTCATCTTTTCTCTTCAAACATCAAGTACCAAAGTCATTTACATGTGCTAGGGGCAACCAGAGTTAAAACACAGACATACAACTTACTGCTGTCTAGAGGCAGCCTCAGAAGAAAATAAGGAAGTTGTAAGGGGGTGGGTAAAATAAGGAAGCGGAGGAAGGGTAAAATGAAAGGAAAGAGAAAGGGAAGGGAAGAGGAGGAGAAGGAGGGAAATGAGGACGGTAGGGGGTGAGACCAGTGAAACACAGAGAGGGTAATTCAATTTGACTAAAACTCTCTGTCGCTTCATACAACTGGGGGATTGGCCTAACCACTGAAATGAATTAAAATTCATGAACTATTGAAGAGTGAGCTGCCAGTAGAAAGTGGATAGCATGATAGTTTTAGAGCAGGATATTATTTTTTCTTCTAATTACAAATAAATGAAGCTATTAGTTTACCTTAAATTAAAAGCAGAAGGGTTCCCACAGCGATATCTGATCCCATGTGTAACTCATTTAAGACTGATTTGAGCCCCTATTGAGCTGGCAGGCGAACTGAAATTAGGGTAGCAAGGATCTCGACTGCATAGTATTGTCTAGCTCCTGCTGGCTCAATGCCCTTTCTTTAGCGGAAACAGCATGGAAATTTCTGTACTTGAAAACTGTATCTGCAAAATACAGTTAGGTAATTAAAAAAAGCCACATTTTTGGCATGGTAAAGTTTCCCCACTCCAATTTGTAATCTTATACAGATTCATGAACGTATACGTGTAATCTGGCACAGGGAGAACACACGCAGCTCGTTGTTCGTAATGCCTCCCAAACCAGACGAATCAAAAGAAAATCCAGTGTTTGACTTTCATCCATCCACAATATAAATAACTAATTTATCAATTGTGCTTAAAGAGGCATACAATGGGCAGAACAGAGAACATTGTGTAGCTGGGATAATCCCTTAGAAGATTTATCCTGACGTTGCCTTGAGGGGAATAGTGGGAGCAAGAAGCAGATCCTATTCCCTCCCTCTCAGTCTCTCTATCTCTCTTTCTCTGGATACATAGTCACTATCGCAGCTCCTGATCAGGCCTGTTTAGTTATATTGCATTGTGTTCTTTGATATTCCAGTTAATCCGTCAAGTGAAGAGATTTAGCCCAAGATTACAGTGATTCAATGAACTTTTGATGATACACTACTCATGTCTGTAGCCCTAAGGCATTTTCAGGATGCACGTTACGTGCATTTGTACGTACGTGTGTGTTTGTGTGTGCTAAGTAAGGTGGCTGTCTTCATCTCTCGTGTGGGCGACTTTGACTGTTACAAGATAGCGGGAGCATTGCCATCGATGGTCTGACAGCCCCACAGCTTCCCTCAAGCTACTCGGGAGCAACTGTAGGCGGTTTGAATTCTAAACATGAATGAAAAAAAGCAAAGCCTTTATCCAGGGGAGCTTGATTTTTCTTAATGTAGTTTTAAGTTTTAAATAAAAATATATATGCTAGTAGTGGAAGAAAAATTGGTTCCACGACACCTAATTCTCTATTTACATGGAATGGACTCCTAATGTCAAGCCAAGGAAACTAAAAAAGGAGGAAGGGTCATGACATGAGCATTTTACACTCTGCTTGGTGCCAGACTTTGGTGAACCTTATGGGAGATGCAAAGCCAGATATCAGACTGAATTGACCTTTTGCTTAGCCCCACCTCCAGACCGCAACTCTCCAATCATAGTTTAGCAACAATAACTAGAGCTGTCAAGCCTTCCATTTGTCTGCATGTTGAAGCGGTGTGCAGGAGGCTCTAAGGAGAGTGATACTCGATGTTTCATGAGTCTGGATGGTGACTGGGTGATGACGTCTTTTTTTGTCATCTTTAAAAACGTGAAACTCAAGAGCGCACGTGTGGGGAATGGATTAAACTCTGTCTTCAGCTGCTCTAACATAAGTTGCAATTGTTAGCATGTCTGACTAACTAATGCTAGCTTACTAGCTGCAGTAACTTTACCTCCAACCAAACTTGTTTGATACGCTGCATTTGCTCAGTGGAGGTTTGAGGAGGAGGATGTGGACTGATGCACAATCAAAGGGATGCATCTTACGTTGGCTTGCTGTCTCGAGTCTATGCTGAGTTAGTTTAGCTCTTTAAACAATTACTTCAACAAATACTCCCAATTTCAATGTTAAATCAGCCACCGTTATCAGTGTAAACTGCACATGCAGTGAGAGAATAGAACGTTTGCCAGGCTTAGCAACAGTGAATAAGACGGTTGGTGCTTAGCGAAGGGTCAATTGACATCTTGTTACACTTCATTTCCATATTCAGCCTGACACTCCCTCCACTCTTCCCGATTTCCTGGGTGGTGGGGGGGATTTAATTTTCCCACACCAGTCACTATAGACCAACATCTTTTTCAGCCGACACCGGTGCTGTAATGCCATTGCACTTTGTTTTTGCTCCCGCAGTCTATGGTTTTGTGAAAAAGTGAGTGTGTAAGGTGTGGTTATGTTACTTTAGTCAGCCATAAAGTAGGCAAGCTGTTTGTTGTGTTGCTGCCACTGAAAAGAAACAGTAAGTCTCTATAATGTAGCTGCTCTTCACAGCAGAGTTTATCCATACAGTGAAATGCTAACTAGTTAGCAGTTACAAGTCAGGTTAAAGATAATTAAAATAGCCTAAAACCAGAGGTCTCGCAAATATGTTTCGCTGCAGAGGTGAAACCCATGGATAGAGAAACAAATGCAGTCATATGATTTGTTGCGTTTTACCAAGAAGAAGTTAGCTTGTAGCTGCTAATTAGCTATCTCTGCTGCTGTGTAAACATGCTACATAAACAGAAACTTTTTTCCTGTGGCAGCAAACACAACACACAGCCATTTAGTAACTATTATACTGCAACCTGAACTTAACGCCACACTTCTCTTCTTTTGTCAACTTAAAACAGCCTCGACAGCAGCATCTGTCTAGCAGTCACCACTGTTATTATTACTCCTCCTTGGTTCCAGTACACAGCTTGAAGACCCCTGACAACAACTTGACAACAGCCTCAAACCTGCCCTGTGGCACTGATAGGCTAATCATTTGCTCCCCCCCCCCCCCCCGCGGTACTGGTGGTTTATTATTTACTCAAGAAACCACTGCTACATGTCACGATGCCAGACCAAAGAGTCAATCCAGTGGAGTGGGCGGATGCAAAGATCAAGGCACGGAGATGCATAGAGAAACACACTAAAAGCCAACATATCTGCATTGTATGACCTTTGATGAAAAAATGTCTCTAAAAATGAGAGGACACACAAAAACACACACTTCAGAGAAGAGCAGACTGACTGATGTTTCTATGTTTATTTGTTGTTGGTCTCCAAATAGAATGATTGACATTGCATCTTTCATAAGCTTCAACAGAACTGCCACCAAAGTCTGGTGCACAGAATATTTTATAGAAGACACTGAGTGGCTAGTCCAGAGAAACAGGAAGATTCCCAGTGGGCCAGGCTGGTTGCTGGGCCAGTGACAGGGTCAGTAAACACAGTATTTTTTATAAATACATCATGCAGGCTACACAGGTGCCCAGAAGGTTATGACTGTTCACCTGATTGATTATGTAATTGTTCTTGACCTTTGACTCTGATTGTATCTTTCTGTCTAATCTGCAGATAGCTGATGTAATCTGAATTGGCACCAAAAAGAAATACATATTGAAAGTAATATAAGGCCAGGAAAACAATTATATTTAATATCTAATTTGGGATTATTTTTCAGGGGTAAACAGTTGGCAATGGAGGGTTTTTTTCTGGGCAGATTCATCCCTCATCTGTAACTTTTGTGGCACTTTTTGTTAAATAGTATAGTAGTATTCCATTTTCTTTAAATTTTCTCCTTTTTTATTCATCTTCATATGATTGCTTTATTCGCTAAATTGAATACAAACCCTATTTTTGGTCATTTATTAAACTTTGGCTAAAAATATTGAAAGTGTTCTTGATCAAATCAAGCTCGCTTCTTGGCAGTTGAAGTCCACAAGTGCCATTGAGACAGGTATGCTTATAGTTGCAGTGGCAAGGTGTCAGACGTGCAAAGAAACCTATAGCATGCAAAACAAACTAAAACACAGTGACATATCTCCAGTGTAAAAGGTTGTGAACTGAAGTAGGCTGTCTGAGGCACAAAACTCCTAGTTGCCCTGTTCTATAGTAATGTAATGTCGATTTCTTCTTTTTTAGTTTCCTTGGTTTAGGCCTGATTCAAAATTTGACCACCAAGTCATAAGGTGATTAGTTTGTCTGTGGTCTGGGTAGAAAACCTGGTGACTTGATCTATAGGCGGAACTCCAACAAACAGACCACAGAAGTTAATTGCACCTCAGGACTGCCAAAGCATGTCTTACAAATTTACTATGCATGTTTTAACCCAAGGTGAGCTGTGTTGCCTGGCAACAAAGCAAACAAGCCGGCATAGATTTGGATAACATCTGTTTTCAGTTCATGAATTCTATCAGTGGGAGCATTTTGTATGTGCAATTACTTGAACCAATCACATGCAAAAGCTTTTTCAATCTGGCTCCTTGAGTGCTGTCACTAGTTATTACAGTGCGTGCTATTTAGCAAAAGTGCATTTGCAGTTTGAAGAGCATCCCAAGATATTAGTGGCATCTAATTGCATTACCTGAAGGAGACTGATGGCGCCAGTTAAAACGGCTGGCCCCTGTTCAGGCTGTGTTGAAGGCAAGTGCTTCTTTACAGGTCATACGTCATGTTTCTGACTGGAATCTTTTGTCGACTAAGTGATTTTCTGACAGCTTTAAGCCTCTGCTTGCCTCACCAAATACCCCCATTCCCTAAGCAATCGTACATCTTACCATTAATCCACTTTCATCCATGTGAAACTAAAACAATGACAGAATGATAATGGCAGCTAATGCAGCCAAATTTTGATTGCACAAGTCAGATTCGATCTCATTAACTTGTTCTGAATTGATTCATGCATTCACGCTTGTTTACCTAGCAATACTGCAAAAATGTCCCAGCAGTGCAATCCATATTCAAGCAGGCCAGCTGTGAGGTTCACTGCAGCACTTGTCCATTTAAGCCCAGAAAAGCCAGATTTCATTTTTTTGTCTTTTTTATCATTTGACTGCTTCTAAATAACCACTGATCAAATCTTTACACCACATTAAAAATTCATTACACTGCTTAAATTATCGGCATAATAGACAGAAATCTCAATGTAGCTCCTCTTTGCCAAGGTGACAGAAATCCCACTTTAAAATGTACAGTTTCCATAGGAATCAAAAAAAAAAAAAAAAAGTAGTCATCTCATGGGCGGCTCAACATCATTTCCCCAAAAGCCACAGGCAAATCTTGATGACTGAGAATACAATAAGGTGAAAACTGCCAAGTGACCCTCACTGGATATGTCTCTAGCACCTTCTGTCTTCCACTTCTAGATTTAGTAGGGACTGGAGGGGTTTTTACCTCACAGTCCTCACGTAGTCCAGTGGGACTCTCATCTTGGGAATAGCATGCCAGTTTTATTGAGCAGGGAGTGGCAGTGGAGAGAGACGAGGGCCCTCAGAGACGCCTGGATGTTTTCCATATTAAACTGCAGAGAGAGAGGCTTAAGATCTCACTGGTGAAATGACTTTCATTTTAGATATCAGAATGCCACTTAAAGTCACATAATTATGGAAACTCTGACATATCTATCTCTGTTTTCAGATTTGATCCTGCGTTTGCTATCCCACTCCCTCCCCCTTCTCATTTCACTTCCATCCCACCTACACATTCCTCTCTTCCTCTTTCACCCTCCCTTTTTCCCTCCTGCTCCCTCCCTTGCACCACTACCCTTCTTACTAATTCCCCAGCCTCTAACTCCTCCTTTTTTCTGCCTCACTTCCTACGGAGAGTAAAATGTCTATGGGCATTTATAGTCACATTAATATGAGCAAAGGATGTGGGGTAATAAATCGCTTTCTTTCTCCCAATGAGCCATAAGAAGTGGTGATAAAAACAACTTTTCTGTTGTTGTGCGCTTTTGCCTTGTGAAATGAAAAAAAGCTGTGTTTGAAGTTCAGATTAGTCTTCAGGGAGTCCCACCTATTGGGACTGTTAACCTTTAGCCATTCAGCTATAAAGCAAGTGAGTTCCATTAAAATACATAATGCATGAAGTGCAGAGATTGCATGCCATTGATCAGCACTTGAATAAATTGAGTTGAAATCCTATTAACATAACCAGTTACACATAAAGTGAGATGAATAAAGTGCAGTATAACACCTGCAAAAATTAGCCACCATCAGCCATGGTTTTGTGATGGCTGAAGTGGTCAGGCTAACTGAAGGCAATTTAGAAATAAACAACAATGAACTATAATTCCAGCTATTTGGTCGCTGGTTGCTTCCTGCTCATCCGTTTGTTGTCACTCTACTCACATTTTAGTAGCGGCTCTTTTTAATCACAACAAATATTAGTTTGGGCTTGAAATGTTTTCATGTACAGTGCATTTGTATATCAAACACCTGCAAGCCCTTTGTAATCCTTAGCCTGGGACAGATCCTGCTGTGACCATTTCTTCAGTTCATAACGGTGTCAAAAATCAAAATCAAGAATCAAAAGTACATCAAAAATCTAAAGTGTAAGCTGTAAGCACATGTAGCACATGTAAGCTGTTAACTTGTATCATTTTGAACATGAGCCCATTTGAATACACCGGTTATTACATGGCTTTGTTAAATTCTGATTGGTCAATTACAGCATTCCAAGGTTTGCTATTTCTGTGTAACTGACAGTTACTATGAAGAACAGACCGTTGCTATGGACACAGTTCAGACTCTGGAGGAGCAGTAAAATAAGCTTTTACTCCATAAAATCCTTTTTAAATTAATATTTCTGGCATTTTTTTAAATGTAAGTAACCATGTAATAAGCAGGATAATGTATAGTGAGCAGGTCATTATTGTGAAATAAATCCATATGACCCAGTCAGGGCTTATTATGCAATGGCCTGTTCACTGTACATTATCCATTACATAGCAGTGACAAACAACAGAACTGGATTTATTTTGTCTTTCAGGGTGAGGTGCAGTCATCATTGTCACCGTAACATATGAGACTTTGATTAACATGATTCTGTCCACTCAGGAGCATCAATAATGTCTACTGGTGAGCATAGGAAAGGCGTTTAATTTATCTTGTTAATGCAAGTCAGTATACAAGACAATGTTGCAAGCATGTATCATCCAGCTGTGCCGCTATGATGGTAAACAATAAAACCATGAAAAAATGGAGATCGTGTGATGGAAATATTTACGTGTATGGAAAAATATCCAAAGAGGAGAATGGATAGACCCGGTTGTGGCTATGGGAAAAGAGGGCAACTAGGGTGCCAATTTTCCAAAGAGAGCGAGAGTTAACGTTACATATTTGTAGTATGCAAAGTATGCTAGCATTGAGTTGTGAATTCCTATTGGTTGCTTAATAGACATAAGTCATAGTAGCGGCCACATTAGCCCTTTTTTACACAGGACAAAAAAAAACACAAACACCCACTTACATCTGGCCTGTGTCTTCAAAAGGGAAAGGGTACAATCAGCATTCACTCCTGGGCCAAATGACTGTGGTAATCAGGGGTACTTATTGGCTCCAGCTCAGATTGGCAGTGATGGCATGTCTCCTCCAACTGTAACCTCTGTGACTTTCTTGCTCTTTTTTATACACAGAAGCTTTTATTATGAAGCAACAAAATCAGGAAATGCTGGATTTTTATTGGCAGCAACTTCATATGGCTTCTATCCAGCTAAACGCAAATACAAAACAGTAAAATAAAACCGATACCTGAAAGCAGGAACTGCAATGCCGGAGAAAAAGCAAACTTGAAACCACAGAGATTCAGTTAGAAGTGACAAATACAGTGTTTTAAAAATGCCCTTTCCTGCACACACATAAGTTGAGTCTTTTTTATCTTAAATTTCTGACACTGTCAGACATTTGTCCCAAGCTATTTTTCATGTGGGACAGCCCAAAAGTGCATTGTATATCCAGCTAAACTAGAAACTTGTAACTTTTTTCTGTTATTGTTGATTTGACCAAGTATAAAAAGTTGCCATGAGAGACACATAAGAACAGTTTAGTGCAGCGCTGTGGCATCCAAGGCAGCATCTTGACTCATGGCGCCTGTCTGCTGCAGCATGTGTGTGTGTGTGTGTGTGTGTGTGTGTGTGTGCGTGTGTGCGTGTCTGTGGTAACAAAGATGACCCCCTCCCCCAGCAGCCACACTCCACTCTCCAGCATAAAGCATGTTCATCTTCCCCCTTTTTAAGCAATTAAGGGTTAAACTGTCATCTTGACAGGTAGCCTCCATCCCTCTAAATGAAAGCGTGCCACTGCAATCAATTCTTAGTCGTACTAACACGCCATACCATTTTTAAAAAATGTTTTCCTGTCTCTAACTCCCCCTCCTCCTTGTATCAGGAATAATTAGGGCAATTAATTCAGGTGGATACCCAGTACAACATATGTGTTTTCAGATTAGGTGCAAAGGAGGCTCTGTCACCCGACCCCGTGCAGACTGGGAGATGACCCAAATTAAAGCATGTTTCCTCCCCACCCACTGCTCCCCCCCTTCTTCCTCAGATCCCCCTTGCCACCGCCCCCAAACCCTCATCCCCCCAGCCCCCTTCCGGTGCCATGCCAGCCCCTCCACAACAATGCCAGAGAGCGTCTGCCAATGGTAGCAGCTCCTTAATGAAATAGTAATTGTGACTGTGACTTGCATGCATCAGTTGCTTTGCTGTCCTGTTCTGTTTCATTGCACAGTACAGAGAGGAGTCTACTGAGTTCCAGCTTTGTAATTTCATTAATGCTCAGTGTTGCACCTCTGCGTATAGTTTGTTTTCATTACAGCTTTACATTAGCCGTGATTGCTTTACCAAGTCTGTTGCCTTATTGTTCAAGGTCTTAATATCTTGAGAAATGCTACATAAAGTACATCACGTGCACCGGTAGGGTAGAAATACATTTTATAGTTTCAAAAGCATTCACTCCAAAGACTGAGATGCATGAAGTACGTTGAATATTCCCTAAAGAAGATGCGTAACAAGGTTTTTGTGTGGTGGCAGTAACAGCTGTTCAGAGAGGCACAAGAGTGTGGAATATTTAAGATCAATATATCATTTATTTCACTGTGAGTCTATAATGGGCCCGCAATCGTACGCTCCATTACTGGACACAAGGGCCTAGACTGCTGACCAATCCCATCTAATGAAAACAAATGTACTGGCAGGCTGAAGAAACGAAATACACTACACCACAGTGCATGTTCCAGTGTCATTTGGTATGAGAACTCTGGCCTCAGTCTATGCAGAACAGCAGACTTAACAACTCAAGTGTGTCATTATGTGTGGGCAGGGAGAGGGAAAGCCAAAAAGTGTCCTAATAGCAGACCTCTCCTGACACTGAAAACCAGATTGGAGCCATTTCATATACATGTAACTGCAGTAAAAAAAACACATTTATTACAATTAAGAGTTTTCAAGGAAAAGAAAATATGTTGAATATAATCTCCTCACTTCATCTATCTATTAGAGATACAGCTAAGTTATTTGGGGAAGCACAAATACAGTTATTATTTGGCAAAATAAGTTGTTCAGAAAAAATATATATTTATAATTAATTAGATGCCAATATTAAATCATGTTGATGCTCTGAAGGCACAACAGTTGAATAGAATATTAAGATATATTGATATTAAGATATATTTGCCTGATTTAAGATGAGTTCTGCTGTTAAACTCATCCACTTCTCACATTATATCATCAGCACAGGCAACGTAACGTAAAAATCTGATGATGTTTCAAAAGGCAAATTTTACTTTTTGTTCATGTTTGTGTCATGTGTGTGTGCTTCATGGCCAACTACCTGGTGACCCCCCAAAAAACATTTCACTACCCCTTTGGGGATCCCAGCCCACAGGTTGAGCACCACCGTTCTGTCCAAATACAGAGACAGATAATTTTGTTAGTTTACTATCTATCTAACTATCTATCTGAATTGCAATGTTGTTGCAGCATTAAAAATTCTGGTACCATGTGGAGATGTTTCATGGATAGTGTCTTTTACAGGTCTTTCATCAGAGCACAAATGAGATCAGGACTATTATTTCCAAAGTGCCCATGCTGGTCTAACATCAGTTTTAGCTTTAGATCACGCTGAAAATGGAAGAAAAACAAGGACATATTTAGTGATCCCAGATCAGCACACCTCCTCTGAGAGGGGTTTGATGAGCGCAGCTCCAGATTAGATTAGAGGCCTCGCGCTGATGAATGTAATCCATCATCTTGTAAGCAACGGAAATTTATGGCAATTTAGTTTCAGTAACTCTGTCATAAGCCCTTAGCTTTTAGTTTTCAGAGTTGCATAACTACAAACAGAATAAAGAAGTACAAACGAAGGCTCGTGGGGCGACATGTTTCATGAAACTTGGGGGATTTTGATTTGTGACCATGACAGAGATTGAAAATACATCTTTCTACGTTGCAGGTGTCTTTTTTTTTTCTATTTCTCGCTTTTTGTTTCTTGGTTTCACCTTTTGCCTTTCCACTGCAGGCAAAACAAAATGTGTGGCGGTTTCATTTCATCAACTAAACTCAGAGATAAAACACGAATAAAACTGGATGTTTTGTGAATGTCTCGCCGCTTTATTTCAGTTTGCAAGACGACAACTTCTTTGAACTTGATTTTTTCCCCCCACGGTGCAGCTACTGTGTAGCCCATGAAGCAAGTCTTCTTACTGGGCACCGAGGGAATGAGATGATCAGCCTCTCAACACAAATCTTTTGTTTTTGTCATTCGTGTCATATTTCTGTCAGGTGTGGCAGCTCATCAAGCTGAAATAATGAGGCCATGTTCCATGATTAGTGACAAAACTCTTTAGATATTTATGTGATGATAAACTGTGTCTTTCATCAAATAGTTTGTGGTTGTCTTACCAAAATCTTATTACCATTTCTTTGTGTTGTTTACATTACAATTTCTTCAACTAAATTATAGCTTTTTGGACAACAATGCTGTATTTTCATGAAATTACTTATGGTACTAACACAGGCACAAAACACTGAAATAAAAATGCAAAAAAGCCAAAATTAATCACTAAAAATGTCTATGCATATTGTGAATGTTGAAATCATAAATTCAGCAAACCAGTTTATAAGTGGGCGTATTAATTTAATTGAGGCAGAATCTGTTGGGTGACATGATAGAGGGATGTGGGTGGGGAGTTTTAGCTGCTAAGGAGTTTTAATGTTTATGCTTTTTTGGTTTTATAATTCTTAATACCCACTAAATGACATGAAATAATGTAATTTGACAGAGGACCAACAATTTAATCTTACAGTTTAGTCTTACTTTCCCCTTGCAGTGTTATTATGGCGTACATGTGCACATTTTGTATGTATATCAGGGATTCACATAATACAGCTAATCACATTATGCGCCATGGTTCATATCATAATAGACTACTTAGAGTACAACACTGATAAGTGTTGGTTAGTGTTGTCTCATACACATCACGAGCGAGTGTGATAAGAACAGCCAAGCCACATATCCATTCAAGCGCTTCAAAAAATAAAGTGCAGGTTTGGGATGAACTCTTTGTATGCTGCCTGCACAGACAACAGCTTGACAGTTGGTTTCAAAGAACGTCTCAGCACCTGAAGGGAGGTGTGCGAGGAAGGAGAGAATCACAAAAGTGGTTCAGTCATGCACATCACAACGTTCTTGTTTTTATTAATCCCTACTGTACATCTCCGCAGCACTTAAAACAGACTTTAGCTAGCACCCTCCAACTCGCATCAAAGTCTACACTTGTTTGTTGTGTCATCCTCAGAAACAGACATTTTGCCCAAACAACTGACAGTAACACTTCTTATTATGCAAATAAGCAGGCAGGAGTTTGGATTGTTCTCGGTGTTGAGTAGTAGCGCTGGTTTCACATCAGGTTACAGGTGGAGGAGAAAGTGATGTGCTGGGTGAACGAGATTATCAGTTTCAAAATTTGATTTCCACACTTACAACTGACCTAAAAGCTGAAATGATGTCATTTGAAGTAGTTTGTCTTGTCAGTTTTAGCTGCGGAAATCTGACCACCAGGACACCAAAGTTCCCACAGGTCAAAATCAGTGTTTTTAATCACATATTATTGCACTGTACATCATGACTACATTACTATTTATGTTAATACATTTGTATCCAATTAACTATTTTCTCACTTATGACACAGTAAAACATGGACTGTTCACTGGGCCTCGCTGTACAAAAGTACAACTTTATACATTTACTCGCTAATTTGGGTGAAAGTGAATCAAATTTATTGAGAAAATATTTTCTGGTTTCCCCTCTGATGTCCTCCAGCTGCTCAGCTTCAACTCTCAGATATTTAATTACAGAGTTTCCTCATGGACAGATAGCTTTAGCCTCCCTGTTGCTAAGGTAGCTAACCTAAGCTGTTAGCTGTTAGCTGCCGGCAGCAGAACTATACTCAGCAGCCTCCTAGTGAATACGACCAGTTACCAGGACCAACACAGCCTCAGAGACCAACAGGGAGTACAGCACCAAGGTTGTTTACAGAGTTTCCTGATGGAAAGATAGCTTTACTTGTTGCTAAAGTAGCTAACAATGACTGTTAGCTGCAGTTAGTGGGCAACAGAACTGGCCTTCGATACTGACAGTGAATACAGTGCAGAGTAGTTACACCTTTACTTGTAGCTAAAGTAAGTTAGCTTGAATTATGTTTTTGTTTCTACGGTTTTCTTTACTTAAACTTGTATTAAACAGTAGATAATTACCATTTACTCTGTTGCTATTGTTGGCATAAGTTCTAATTAAGTTTGTGTTTAATATTAAGAGCTTTAATAATTTGTATGAATCATTCTGATTTTCTTTTTATCATAATTATTTCTCTGTTTCAGTACCACACACATAGTTGCATGTAACATAGACAGTTATATTATTTCTGTCTACAGTCATAGCTCTGTCTGCTGTGCTGCACATTCAAAAATTGTTTTCTAACAGACTCCTGAATAACACGGTACTTTGCAGATGCTCTGCTACACTGCAAAAAGTCCACCTTGACAAAGACAGTGCTATCAAGTTAACCACCTAGCAACAGGGTCGGTCTTGTCTGCTCTGTCTCGAGCAAGATATCGCTGGCCTTCGGGAAGGCCTAAGGGGATTATTTTTAGTCCCGACAAATGGTAAATCAAAATGTGATTGGTTAATTCACGTGTCACTTTCTAAACAAACACAGAGACTGTGGCCTTCTGTCCCGGTGATGAAGTCCTAACCAATGAGTGAGCCAGCTCTAACCTTTCTCTGCCTAGAGACAACAACAAAAAAAAATCTGACTGGATAACTCTATCTGGCTGTTTTCAGGACAGTAACCCTTTCATTTCTGAAGCAAAGCTGATAGAATCTGAAAAAGAAATGGAAAGAATAGGCTAATATTTAAGTGAAACAAATCAAAATTTAATATATTTAAATATAATATTTGAAATACTGATATGTTAGGCCTTCTCCAGAGGCCGTCAGGGTTCCCCTCTGACTTTTAAGCAGCTAAACTCTGTCTGCATCTGAATGATACTGGCCTTTCTAATGTGTTCACGTCTGTTTAGATGTCATGTATGTACTGTTTTGGGCACTGCCTTAATTTACCTTTGCATTTTACAAGACACTGCACTGAAATGTTTATGTAATTTAACCATATGTGTCGCCTCCTATTCCAATAATAGTTGATTTGAATCATATCCCTTCAGTTTGGTGCACATGTCACATTAAAACTTAATTAACTCTCCATCCACCATTATGAGGAGTGTGATGTGAGTTGAATACCGATAACGCGCAGGAGGGAGAGCTTTGCAGAGCGCGGCGTGCTAAAATCACACTAATTTAAATAATTGACATTATACATGCTGTGTTGAATAAATAATTAAATAAATAAATAACACCTCCGGATCATAGCTTGGGTTTCTCATTAGAAGGCAAGCTGTGCAACTCCGTGCTCAGAAATGAAAGTCAAGTGAAGCAATTGCAATAATTACAGCAGCAAGAAAGAGTGTGCGTGCGCATCAGGAGTGGCGGGGGCTTTACGGAAGGCAATGAGGAGGGAGGCGCTGACTGTCTACAGGTGCCTCTGATTAAGGGTAATCTGGGCAGCCCTCCCCTTTCTTATCTCCGCGATGAGCCCTGCTGCCTCTAGATGCCTCGAGCTCCGTAGCTGCCTGGCGTAATGAGCTCCTCAGCCACACCATGGATGCCCTGCAGGACAGTCCCTACAGAGCCATAATGAGCACTCCAGTGTACCAATTCATACTCCCCACCAAGGGGCCCCCCCAAGCCTGCCTCCCCTCAGACATGGGTGGGCACGGCATGTTCGCCAAAACCTCTCCGACGGCCACCCTCCACTTCAGCTCCCCTTCCCGAGGTGACGGCATCCCCTGTGGGTTCAGTGTGATGTCCCTGCGTGTGTGTGTGGTAGGAGGGATGGCCCGGAGCCCAGGCTTGGCATCAATCACTTTACATCGGGAGTGAGGCGAAAGGCAGAGGCGGCGATAGGGATTGAGTTGCAGTAAAAGATAGAGGGGAGGCACGGGACGCCGGTATGGAGTGCCGGGTGAAGAGCGAGGACAGCTGAAGTAGCCAGGGATGGAAAAAGGTAAATGATGGTAGAGGAGTGGAGAGGGTGAGTGAGTGCGAGAGAAGCAACGAAAGATAAATTGTACGAGAGAGAGGTGGAGAGAGAGAAGGAGAGGAGTATCCGGGTATAATGAGGTCTATGGAGGAGGGTGGGTAATGAGTGGGGGGGGGGGTGTCAGAGTCCAAGGTGAGGAAAGATAGTGGAAGAGAGGGAGGGGGGAGGCTCTTTTGCCAGACAGCGGTCCCTCTGTTGGTGCCGGGGTGGATCTGTGTGTTTAAGAAACTGCACTGCTGTGCTTTTGCTCTCTTAAACAACCAGGAGGTGGGTGAGAGGATCGACGGGCCTGACCACAGAGCGGGGCTTTGAAGCTGCCTCACGCTGAGAGAAACTGTATTGGATTTAGAGAGACTGCCTTTCAAAAAGCAAAAGAGGCGAATGAAAGACAAAAAGAAATAGAAAGACAGAAAATCAAAGAGAAAGACAGAAATATGCAACATACATCAGCTTGACATAGCTCATATGTGCGATTTGGCTCATCTATATTTATCTCCGTTTGAAAGATTAGCATAACAATTAACATTTTCCACAAGCCTGTGTGCAGATAGCAAGATGGCAATCACGAACATGGTGTAGCATTCATTAGGATTATTCACCATCATTAATTGTGGTCATGAATGATTTTCACGGTTAGAAATGATTCCATCTGTCTGTCGGATTGGCTGTCTTTTGCATTACAAAGGCAAAACATTAAGCGTTGTGTCTTTAGACGTATGTTTGCCTGCGTTTTGCATTTTGTGGATGCGTTTTTCTGTGTGTGAACGCCTGCGCATGTGTGTGTTCTTAGGCTCTTGTGAAGTCCAGGAGTAAAAAGGCACTCATCATCTTTCATCTATGCTGCATTTATTCTACAGTAGCACTGCAGCAGCTGTTGCAGCCATATTTTCTGCCTTTTTCCCCCCAAAATGGTGCAAAGTTGGTATTTTTGAAACTAAAATCTCATGCTTCTTCAATGGCAGGTAGTCAGATCACTAGTCACACCTGCTGGCATGTGAAAAGAATAAATTTTCATTTTCTGAAGGAATACACTTGGGGATAGAGTGAGAGTGCAGCATCATATACTGATACACAATAGATACAGTAAAATGAGAAACTTTTGCAGTACAATAGCTACATCTGTATCAGAGAGGATTAGCGTGGCGGGTAGGATTGGGCAGTGTGTCTTATTTTAATTGCTGTGTATTTTAAATAACTTCCCATTGCTCTTCTTCTTGAATAGAACCTCTGCGGGGCCAAAAACTGTCTTTTCAGAAAATGGTTCCATCTGGGAATAAGGATTACATTATTATTATTATTATCTTGTGAGGGATTAAGGATTTGTCTCAACCAGTGAGTGTTGCCCTGAAAAATACAAGTAAATCACAACACAGTGTCACAGAGTCTATTGTTCAGATCCTGAAAATATAAAAATACAGACATTAAATCCTGAAAAGGAGAGGTTTACATCCTCTGAACAAGGGCAATGTGCTGTTTTAGCTGTCATAGAATTGAGGTTTGAAAAAAAAAAAAACATGTTACAATGATGTTCGGCAGAAGAGTTCAGCTACAGTTCCACTAAGAGTTTTTTTTTTTTTTTACAGAAGATATTGAAATTACAAGACTGTGTTTGGTCTTTTAATATACTTGTGTCACATATGAGTTCATCTTTCGTAGCTGACAGATGAATAAATATAGGAATTTGCAAGCTGGTTACCAAAAAGCTTTCTTTGCACTATCGTTATTATTTTTTTTTTAATTACATCAGTACCAATTATTATGTGGTAAAGGGCACAGAGACAGGAATATATACACATATTAAAAGGTCAAGTATAAAGAACAATATTCAGTTTCTCTTAGATTCTATTTCAAGGACTGCTTCTAAAATGTACACGAAATTGGTATCATTACTTGTTTTCACATCTGTCACTTGGCTTCAGCGCAGTATAAACAGAGAGGACACCATAACAAAGCACTGCCCACAGCCACAATTGACCTTTGGGGTTCTGATCCCTTAATGTGTTTCTCTGTGTTGGTGCTGATAAAGCCTTCCTTCGCCTCTGTCCAAATCTATAAAGCTTTTTCCAAAGATGCTGGTAATGCGGAGTGAGAGACACAAATATCTTCCCCATTCCATGGTCATAACCTCTGCCTCTGCCATCGATAGCTCTAATAGGTGTTTAGAAGGCCTTGTATGTGCCTGCGTTTGATGGCCGGCTGATGGTTCGGCATGTCATTCAGAGAAAATGGGTTGTGTTGAGGGGGCGGGGCTGGAGCCAGACCACAATGTCCTGGACTGCGGAACAAGAGCATCTATTCAAAGCCAATCTTTTGTAAATTTGTAACACTGTCGATTTGCATAATTCATGTATGTCCACCTGAAACAGAAAAAAACAGATTTGCAATTCTATTTGTGATCATAACAAACACCCCAGTTATTATGTGACAAACACATGGGGATTGACAGGGCAGCCTGAAGAGCTACTGATTACAGATTGATCCCTGTTTAGATTAACCATATTCAAACCTCCAAATCAGGAGCCTTAAGTGTACTGCACATTTATGCACTTATGCATGCATTACAGATGTTTTCATCAGGATGGGGGGCAGTTATTTTAGTGTTTAGTGTAGCCTGTTTACTGAGTGCAACACCATGGATGCCATAAACACAGCATTTTCGTTTCCACTTAATGCAGTAAAGGAAGGAGTAAAACTCCTGGAGCTCCTTAGTAAAGATGGACCTTGTCTTCGGCATGACAGCTAAGTGTGAGCATCCTGACAGGTTCTGTCAAAAAGAGCCACAAGCTTCATAGCATATGACGCTTGCAAAAGCCTTGACAATGACACATTGATTGATTGACACACAAACAGACAAATCAGTGTTCAATTCAGACATTTGGTGCGTTGTTTGTTTTTATGATTAGGTAATTATGAATAGGACAAAAACATGATATATTATTATATAATTAGAATTTTAATGGTGGTGAAAACTGGGACTATTATTATTATTATTATTATTATTATCATTATTATTATTATTATTTGTAGGGACTCCAACAACCCAGCTTAAATCAGTGACAGTGCTGGGAAGAAAACTGGGATGTCTGGTCACCGCATCCCTTTTCAGCACAACTTATTTACCATGTCTTTAAGACAGCATTTCATTCTAAATGACTGCACTTTGAGTTTACTTCTCTTAACAAAATTTCCCAGACCTCAACTGTGTAATACGTAGACATTTTGTAGTTTGACCGTGCTGACACAACCCAAAATGCCCTTCAAGCAAAAACTTTCAGCCATGTTGAATCAAAGTCCAAAAAAAAGCCCCAGTTTGTCCTTGTGAATATTTTTGTTTGAAACTGCGATTAACAGGCGGTTTCTGACTTTGGCATCCCACAGTGTTAGATTCAAAAAAGACACTGTGGTAGTCATAAATTGTTAATGTATTCGTAGTATGTGTTTGTGCGTGTACTGTTTAATTGTATGGTAATTGGTTTAAAAACAAGAGGGAAGCAAATTCTTTCATGGAAATGATAATCTACATGTGAATTAGCTTGTAAATGTTCATCACCATGACTGAAAAATGTAAAGTAAACACTTCCATTATATTTCCTTGGTTAAATTACACTGTGAATTTAATTCATTATCTGTATATATGTTGTATATGTGTGTAGCATGAGGGAACTAAAACTCTCATTTGGCTGTGTTGTGTAATGATAATAGATGACCTTAGAAATGTGAGGTTCAGTCGTGGTTGGGCTGTAGAGAATATAATATCTCGGTGTAAGAGACCGGTATGAACTATTATTTGTCAGATATCTCTGTCTATCTGTGGAGTGAATAGAGGATGACATTTTTGTGTAAATTAATTTTAAAAAAGTGATAGTTATATTAGATTTAGTCTAGACATGTGTATTCACAAAAGCAGACATACTCTTACTGAGGCGAGTATTCAGAGTGAATCGACTGTCCTTATTCAATATTAGATGGCAAAATAGAACTTAAAGGCGTGTAATGCTATTGTAATTCTTGCATGTTTTTTTTTACTTAACTGAAAAAATTGGTTAATTATGGCAAAAACATAATTTTATATCTGTTTATCTAACATATATTGTTATATTATTTCATTGAAGGTATTTTTAATCTTTAAAAAGACTAAAGAAATAAAGACCACAGCTAGAATTGAGGTTTTTATAATCTTATTGTTTTTCAAAGCAGAGTTAACTAGCTAAGTGGAACAGTCTGAACAATATATGAGATGACTTTCAGGAATGTATGAACATGACATCTATCTAACACATATGACATATTGTTTAAAGCACGGCCTAATTGCATTCTTTTACTCAGGAAGAGCATTGGGATTCATAACATTATAGTTACATACTGTCTTAACCCCTGCCTCTTACATTGGGTTTCAGCAGCCTACTGCTGCTCGGCCAGAAAAAAAAAACAAAAAAAACTCTCCACTGAGGTTTAACGAAACCAATGAGATTATTTCTGCTTGCATAGCAGCTCTGTCTCTGAAAAATGTTTGTATAGCTAAAACCCCAATCTGCCTACATGGCCTGGTTCATGTGTGGCCGTAACTCCCCAGACTGGGGGTTTGGTCGAGGCCTCTTTGCCTGCGAGTAGTGTGGAACACATGCCTGGCACAACCGGTGCCATGAGGGAATGGCACACAGCTGGTTTGATTGGGCTCTGGCCTTAATCGCCCGTGTCTCTGCCATCAGCGCTCAAGGAGCAGTCACACACATGTTCGCTGTGCTCATACAAGGGAAACTGATTGGAACCTTCCACATTCATTCCCAATCAAACACTGCTCAGACAGATAAAAGGCTGGTGTTGCTTTGTGAGATGGGTATCAATGTCTAACGAGAAAAGCCCGGGCTAGGCATTCACCGAGCTCCTTCGAGTCTCAGTTCCCAGGCAGGCAAATGAAGGGATCTATTTGCAGAGAGCTGATTGTTGGGTGCAGAATAGTGGGTTACAGTCTATACGCTAAAGATAAATACATCTACTCCTGTGCAAATGCATTAGCCATGCATAGTTTAATCCTGAACATGGCTGCAAAAGGCTGCAGCATAAAAACATAAGCATCTGAAAGGTCGATGTCGAGCACCTCTGCTGAGAGAAGAGCAGACCGCTCATCAAAACAGAGCAGCTCGTCTGTAATTTGAAAAGCAGAAAGTGATTAGCATACGTTTGCCAAATCTAATTCTAAATATTGTTATGTTCTTTTGCCCCTCAAATGCACTGCACTGAAAAAAAAATCATACAGGAATTTGAATCAACTAATCTTTTCTCATGAACTCACTCAATTAAATACAAGTTTTATTAATTCAAGTTAGTTAAGCTTAAACTTTCTAGTATTTATTCTCTGAACACTACAGAGTTCAATCAACTCATTAAATTAAGTTTCTAAAGAAACTTGATCAGCATATTAGCAGACTTCCCAGCATGTACTGTTTTAGTGCTAAAAATCTCCAGAGAATCTTCTTTTTTATAGTTTGAAGAAAACATATATAGTTGAAACCTGCTCACTTTAATATAAGTCTTGGTTGTTTGTTTTCACAATAATAAAAACACTGTGAACCACAATGAAGGTTAGTATTGAATTCATGTAAAATTTAATAAATCCACTTTGAGCAGTGTCACTCCATCAGGAGCAGCTGTGGCTGTAAGTTCTTTATGTGAAACGAAGAACTGACTCTTCAAACTGAGAAAATGTGAAAGGAAACCAAATTCATTTCCAGTGATCATCAGTGTGGCTGAAGAATTATTGGTTCAACTTCTATCACAGTTGAATTAATATTAAGTTGACTAGAAAAAGTTCATTTGTTTTGACTCATTACAAACATACCTGAATTTGTCTTTTCAAATTCATGGAACTTAAAATTTTAAGGTAGCCCAGACAGTTACTCTTTCAAGTTTAAACAAATAGTTTCACCTGAATCAAAGCTGCAGAGATATTTATCATCCCGGACCCTGTCTCTCAAAAAGGCAGTAAAAAGTGAAGTCAGAGTGGATTTTCTAAATTCTGTAATTCAACTTGATAAGATTGTATTTATTTTCATTTATCAAAATAAAGTTTTGACTCACCGCGAGCAGCAGTCAGTAACAATGTGCAGCTAATGTCGTTTTGAATACACTTAATGCTCTCTGCTCACCCGACTAGAGAGAGAACCGCAGTAGTAAATTGGTTGACTATTGCTGATAAGCTTAACAGCAAAGCAGCATCCAAGCATTTGAATGAGGGCATTAATGGTTGTCTAAAACAGGAATAATGAAGTGACGGCGACAGTGTTGTGTTGCCTCTTGCTCTTGAGAGGAACGTCTGCCAGCGGAAGAAAATGGTGACTTCTAAAGGAGATCAGCAGAGTAGTAGTAGGTCATCAGAAGTTAGAGAATACTATAATTGCAGGCCAAAAAAAAGGGAAAAAAGCTCAGCCTCATTTCAGGATAATTGTGTCTTTATATAAAAAAGCAGCTTCACACACTCTCACGCATGCACACGCAGATATATTCAGTCATGCACAAACATGTACACACACACACGCACAGACGTCTCTTAATCTTCCTGACACACACGTGCACGGTCATGCACACTTGCGCGCAAAATACACAAACGCAGTGCACAAACACAAAGCAAATGTCCTCACAAAGTAGATGAGCTCCATTCTGTGTCGAATTGAAAGCATCTGCAAAGCCAGTTCCTCTCGGCCGTGGAGGCGTGCATCAGCCGGCAGAAGCGCCTGCTTGGTGTCCCAGAGTGGCTCGCGTAACACTTGGCCTGCTCCCTTGCCACTGCCTGGATCAGAGAGGCCCACTGCTATCATCTAGGCGCTGGCAGCAGCGAGGCTAGGCTTAGAATGACAAATTGGTTAGAGGGAGTGAGTGACGAGAGCAGGCCAAGAAATATACTTTGAAGAGAGAAATGCATTCCGGGTTGTGACAAGCATGCCGCATTATATGGTCAAGTGTACAAGTCTGACTCCCACCATGTGGATTGATCCAGATCCCAAAGACACTTAAATGAGGCGAGGCTCTCTCATCAAGACAATGCCAAAGTATTTATCTTAGAAAGTCACCCAAAATATTACTGGATTAGAGAGCTTTTCAGCACGCAGTCTCTTGTCTCGTGGCCTCAATTTGTGTGAAACTGCCCCTCCCCTCCAAACTATCTGAGTGACAATGATTCTGCAGTGTTTGTCTAGTGTTGTAGACATAGTTTTGTAATAATCTAACATTTCTAAACACACATATAATTATGTCCAACTTAATCTAAGGAGACCTTTCCCGTTATAAATCAGGAAATAACTCATTTGAGACAATTACAGAAATAATCAGCAAAAGTTCACCATGCTAATACAACCCCCACTGATGAATGTATAACTTAATTCGCCATTTCAACAAACTGATCATTTCCAAATAATTTCCCCCCATCTGTGAGCCAGCCAGTACAGCCAGCAAGTAATGCTGTCTGTTTACAGTATGGCATAAATTGTCTTTTCCAACAAAGCATACTTGGAAAAGAAGTTTTATAGATGTTGTTTTTGTTTAGTGTGGAGGTAGAGCTTGAACTTTAGTTAAAGTGCATACGAGGTGTAGACATGCAACTTTTGTCAGAGGTCAAATATAAAAAATAAATCATATCGACCCGTCTCTCACCTGAAGGCCATGTGAAACTGAAAGGAAATAGAAACACTGTGGAGCCCACTGCACCTTAATCCCACTGACTGGAGGAAGCCCCAGACCTCAGTGGTACACTTTTTGTCATATCCCAAAGGTGATTATTCAGTTATTCCAATTTTACATGAATTTCTCAATCAGTTTGTTCCTTTTGACTCCATGTCACTGTTTTCTGTTTCTGGTTTAAGGGCTTTTTTTTTTTTTTTTTTTTTTTGTATTAGGGTCCTGGGGAACACAAAGCACCCAATGGAGTCCCATGCATTTGTAATAGATGGAACTTTCCTAATAATAATCTCAGACCCCATTCAATAGTCTTTGCATGTCAAAGGAGAAATATGTAAGAACATAGTGCTCAAAAGTGAGTAGTGGAGTCTGAATAGCGAGTTGGAGCTATTGATGATATTAAAAAGACTGAATCCCTTCTCATTATACGATCTATGTCTAAAGTGAGTTGTTTCCTCACGCCCCCTCCTCCCCAGACATCAGGCAGGCTGCCTGCAAGCTGCAGCGAGACCCTCATGAGCACAAGACAAGCACAAGATTATACTTTGACACTGACAAGTGACACTAGTCCTACACTGTAAGCTGTCAGCTGTTTATAGCTGTTAATTGTCTATCAATATAAAATTAACCCCGTTATCCTGAAAACAAATGCTCACTGCTCTGAAACTACTCACTCTGGAGTTGGAGATCCTGCCTGCCAGACTCTGTTAGGATATTGCTACTACATCTAAAAGATTATTAACTATTATTAACTCATTTAGAAAATATTTGTCACTAATATTAACTCTATAACAATAATAACAACAACAATAATGATAATAACAATACTCATACTACTACTACTACTACTACTACTACTAATAATAATAATAATAATAATAATAATAATAATAATAATAATAATAATAATGATGATAAGTGGGAAACAAAGAAAAAAAACAGTTGGTTCAGCCTGGAGTTGAACATGCTGGCTGTAGGCTTGTTGTTGGAGAAACTGGTATTTAATTGTTCATTTTATAATTTAGTACAGTAAATATATTAGATATTTATGCGACGTTTTGTCCTCTGATCTATTTCTGCAGGTATCAAACTTATGAAAACAGATTTCCCTAATGTTAAGTCATAGCAGTTGTTTGCAATAAAAACAGTATTAAGCTTCCTCAACATATTTTAGATTATTATAAACCAACATATGAAATCCTGTTCGTGATAATCCACAGCAATCCTTCACGAAAGAAACCATGGCATCAGAGTCTGTTCAGAATAACAGGGAAAGGAAAGGAAAGGAAAATGAGGACTGGTGATTGAGTGCATAGTGAGTGGCTGCTTAATGTTTCAGGGGCACTGGATTCAGTGAAATATATTCCACAATTAAAACACACCCAAAATGGCCCCTGCAGTTTATATTTTGTCTGTATGCATCAGAATTAATGAAATCCAACCATTATACAGAATATTGTAGCATTACCACATTTTTTAGTCATGCCCATTTGTAAGTCTGACTGATTTACTAGTGTGTGGTCCCGCTGTATTAAGAGTGAGTTTGTTCTAAACACAGCAGCTTTGTAGGTTGTAATTACATTGTTTTTCTGCGGGGTTGTTGGCACCTTGGTCAAAGGCAAGCTCCTGTGTGCCTGTAGGACTCCCTCTCATGTAAATTAGGCGCTCTTTCCTTGCCAAAGCAATCATGACATTGCACTGGTGCAATGCTAGGTCTGCAAATAAGCCATGTCAGAAGCACACACACAAGACACCGGATGTAACCCTCTTCAATTCCCTCTCTGAGCAAACTGCAGAACCGTACCAGTTGGCATCTCTAGAATTTGGTTTGAAGTTGTAGAGTATTTTACTTTTGTTGTCAAATTGCTTTGCAAATGAGGCCCACCCTGGCACAATTTCAAAGAGCTTGTGCTATATGTGCAGCTTCCTCCAGGCACTAGTTTCTGAACCTTCATCATTCTGTATGCATATGCACAGTACTGCACTAAGCTCACATGGAGGACTAGATAAACATGCCAAGCTGGAAGGAAGATGGAAGGCGGTATGCTTATGTCTTGTCAGCCTGTCTGTATGTTGTTTCTGTGTTCCTCAGCTTGACTGACATGGTCGATCTAATAATATGGCAGGTAGACAGAATGAAAGCCTTGTAGGTTTTTACCCATTAAAATGATATTCAATCATTTTTTGATGGGCTTTTTTTGCCTGAAACCACGCCTTATAATGATTCAAGATTCGAGTGCCATTCACATTGAAATGTTGTGTTGCTTGAAGCCAGATCAAAATAATTGTTTTGATATGTCCCGTTTTTGTCTTGGCAATGACATTAATAGGGGGTGATGGTACAATGAGGATAAAGAACATTTTTGAGGTTTGTTGACTAAATTTGAGCCACGGATCCCCTGGCTCACAGTTATAGGGTTTTAGTCTGGGCATCCTGGAAAAGGCACTGTTTTGCGATACAAGTGTTGCACATATTGCGTGTCCCTTTGATTGCATGTCCAAGTCAGCCACTAAATAATAATAATGCGGAGATTGAAACACTGCAAAATAGCCCAAGGCTCAGAAATTGCTAATGAACAGCAGCAGGGTGCAGCAGGGGTGCGACGGGGGGTTGAGGCATCTGAAACCTTACTTTCTGTTTTCAAAGGCAAATAATCTATGGTTGCTTTCTTTATACCCAAAACATCTGTGCCACTGCCTCAAACGAGGGGAAACATGAATGTATGAGTAGTCTCGTGTATCGAGAAAAAGTGTTACATAGGACCTGTAAAAATAATTTTTGAGGCAAAGTACATATGCAGCTTATTTTTCCTACATGTCATAAAAATGTTAAACAAACTTCAACACAAGGCAGCTTCATCTCACAATAGCACTTGTGTTTTTACACTTGTTACGCTCCCTTCATTCACTGCCTGTCAAGAGGTCTTCTAACACTGCAGAGAACCATCAAGCAAAGGGAAATCCATGGAGAGGGATAGAGACAGAAGGCAAGAAAAAGAATATATTTGGTGCTATGTGCTGCAGATCAAAAACATGGCAGTCACATGATCAAAGGCATTTGATAATCCTTGAACTACATTGCTCTTTTAATCCTAGTGAGAGAACTACATTTTATTGGGGGGAGGGGGAAACAATGTCGGGGTGGCAAACAGAGCTAAAAAAAAGTGCAGTAACTAGCTGCTGGAAATGCATTTTACTAAATGTAGCGTGGCACTTTTGAGGGAGCTGGTGAAGACGACAGCATAAAGCCTCCTTGTGTGTGTAGAGAATGGAGGCTGAGCTGATGGAGCTGCAAACACAAATGTGCCACAAGTCCCTGTCCACTCAGCACTGAATAGTGCTCTTGTTTTTTTCATGGGGCTTGTTGGGGAAGTTGGCTTGTTGAATGTGACCAGACTACGATATACTACATCTGGCACACAGAAACAGAGAGCAAGTTACGGTAAAGTAAAGGTTTGGGCTAATATTCCTTTAAATCAGGATGGTTTGAGATGTTTCTTGGTTATTGTACTGAATATGTATTATACAGTACCTAACCCTACATGTCTGTTAATTTAAGTGTTTACTGGACATTTTGACAAAAAAAATCCATATAATTCACATATATGATAATTTATTTGTATTATTTGATATCTATGAAAATTCACTGATCTCACCTTTTTTTTTTTTTTTTTTGATAAATGATAACAAGTATTCTTCACATTTCAGTTGGTTTTGTTTTTTTCTTGGGAATTCTCTTGGAATTTCTTAGGAATCGTTTTATTTTGCATATGGAAAATTCATATAAAGATGACATTTCAGTCATAAATTAGTTTTTTTTTTTTTAGAGTGTATTTGTGATTGTGGTAAGAACAAGGCAGATTGCATCATGAAATTCAATAGAATATACAATATATTTCTCATTGCCGAGTTGTATCTAAGATTCATCCTATTTTTTGGTGCAGCGTAAGACATTTGCATTGCATAAGAACCTCACAGGGTGGTACTGGTTGTTCCAGGTGCTAGTCAAACCCTCAGGCATCAGGGAAACAGAGTTATGGCTGGTCTTCATTTTTTTTTCTTTGGCCAGTGATCATGGTATAAGTGAGATAATGCTTTTTAAGGTGTTCATAATCAGGAATTAATTGATTCTGTGGAGTCTCCACATTGTCCATTAAAGGTTAAGTGAGTAACATTTAGGAGGATCTACTGGTAGAAATGGAACATAATATTCATAAGTGTGTTTTCATTAGTGGATAAATTGTCTGAAAATAAGAATCGTCGTGTTTTCATTACCCACAAACAAGCCTCTTCTCTCTACATAGACCACAGGTGTTCTTCCATGGAGTCTGTCAGATTACACCACCATGTTTCTACTAGATACAGCTTGTTCTTGTATAGTTCTCCTAAATGCTCGGCAGATTAATTGGTTGAAATCTGCTATTCACCGCTAGATGCCGCTAATTCCTAACATTGGACACCTCAACGGGCATCATCCCTTATTTGAACAATTTATAGGTGTTCAGGGGAGGGTAAAAATTATGCTGAAGGAAAAGAACAAAGGTACAGCAGAGAGGATCATTGCTAAATCAGCATGTCTCCAAGAAATCAGACAAAGAAACATCATGTTTCAGTTATCTTTCCGTTTCCTCGGAAAATAAATTTTGTTGCATATCATAGCATTGTGCTCTCTGGGCCTTATCAAGTTACCATAACCACCCTGAGCTCTCTGAAAAGACAAAAACATCAATATGTGGTGTAATCCAAGGCCCTCTGTTGCAAGCCTTGTCAATAGTGTTTCCCTATCAGATGCAAAATGTTCCAGACCAAAGGTGAGTTGAAAAATTACAGTTTTTTTCCCCCTTACATGTTTTTCTATTTATGATTTCTCACCTGATTACATGATCATCATTACATTTGCGTTCCCAGTAAAAACACAGAGAATGAGTTATTGCTCACAAAGCAGAATGGTTTCCACACTGATGAAAAATAAATGCCTAATAATTACCTCTTACATGTGTGAGTTATACCAGAGTGTGACAAAGGAACATGGCGTAAATGAAAAGTGATGTTTTGTTCTGCTTGAGGAATAAAATGAGATTGTGATGAAAAAAAAAACAGCAAAAAAACAACAGTGATTATAGCCTGGGGAGATCTTGCTATGTGTTTGTGTGTGTGTCCAAGAAAGGGGAAGGGATTTAGATTATCTATGGTTGGTATCAAGCTTGAACAGGCCCCTTTATTTATGTGAACCACAGTACTGAATCCAACAGAGTTTTTTTTAGAAATGCAGTATATTTGTATTTGTGAATATTGCTTCTTCCATATCATCTGTGCTTTCAAATTAAAATGGTTTTTGAAGATGGAATACACACCCTGTTGTTCATTTTAAACAGACTTAAATCTTTTACGAAAATATCAAATACTCTTTTACACACTTTTTTTTTTCTTACACTTTTTTATTAGCACCTCAAACTATTCTGGTGTGACTGGGAGTTATCACAGTGACTTCAGCTGGCACTGGGGATGTATGGTGTGAGGTTTTTCAAGCTTTTCGTTTTCAGTGTTGTTACACTTGATTGGGTGAAAGTAACGAATTTACAACTACTCATGTTAATGTAATGAAGTCATGTTTTTGCGCACTTGAACTTGTACGTTTTTTGGGGGTTTTTTTTGTATTTTTTGCAAGTCTCTGTGACCCAATCAAAAATGATGAAGCCGACACATAGTAAAATTACTATATTTATATTTATATAAATCACAGTGGAAGCAAAACCGAAAAATATCTGTACTTTTCCTGTTCTTTTCTGCAGTTATTGTCAGCTTTCGGCTTCAAACTCAAAAAAGGAATGCTGGTAACTCTAGCTACACAATACTAGACAGCACTATACTGCACTAGACAGTACGAGACAATGCTAGATAACAGTAGTGGCTATCCTAAAGAAAGAAAATACACAAAAATGCAAAAATTTGTTTAGCCACCAAACTTATTATCGTACATCAATATATATATACAATATGCATCAATGGAAATTTTACAGTGCATTCATGAACATAATATATATTTTAGGAACATTTTTACATGAACTGCAAAATTAATTTTCTCATTATAAAAAAATGAACTCACTCTCACTCCAGGGTGCAGCCTGCGCACAAAGACACACACACACACACACACACCTGGACCTCAGTATGGCTTTATATCTCCCCTCTGGTTTAGGCAAAAGCACACAAAATAATAGAGTTTATTAAAACAGTCAGCTTACACCATTAAGATATGAATCTGTTCATAAGTGTACTTTATCACCACTTACGCCGACCTGCTGCCCAGTCCCTCAGTGTGGTGGAGAGAGATCAAAACATTTTACAAACCTACTGCAACTGCAACTGGCAAGAATACAAAATCATCACTCATCATCCTTAGTCTGACAATTTCATTACACTTTTATCTACTGGTGCTAGTTATTATTTCTGTGTTTTATCAATGTTTATGGGGTATTTTCCTGGACATAAACAAGAGCACTCAGCGCTCTCATGTGATCTGAACCTGTTCTGCTGTTAAAGTGACAGTGTAGTTCAGCTGCTACTTTTAATGTCACACTCTTATTTTATACAAAGAAACATCTTTTCTTATAATAAAGTAACAGGGGGATCATATATCAGTATTTTAACAGTCTGGAAACACTCTGTACCCCTTGTTCACCTGGCTACATCTATAATTTTATTCATAGATAATTATATATTACACTGTTATCTGCTTCTTGACTTATAAAATCATAATTTGCTACTGTGTAGGCTTACAATTTGAATTAATATCCAAACCTTTGATCTGCATTTTCGTGCCCAATAAGGTTATGTGATACGCATGAGAAAAACAAAACATGCTGGTTAGTTCAGGTCATTACCTTTTTTTTTAATGCCTGTAGTTTTACTTGTAGTTGTATAATATTTCACTAAAGTATTTTAACTTGAGTACAGATTTTCAGAACTTTTTCCACCACAGCTCTTGATTAACCATTAACGGTGGTACAGGGCAGAATCATCTGCATAATATAAAAGCCGTGGTTCATGCCAATAATTAATTGGACTGTCCTCGGTTTTTCATCAACTGCCACTTAAATCTGCAACATGTAATATAAGTCACAATTCTGAAGGCGTGTCTGGAAATCTAGGTCATTGTGTTTTCCCCAGTGAATATCATGCCATCTACATCCGCGCAGCATAGATATAAGTAAATCCAATTTCCTGCCTTTTCCCCATAGAAAATAACTCATGTTTATTTGTCACATCAATTAAGATATTGCGGTTATATAGTACTCAATCTGCAGGGAAAATTTTGTCTACTAATTCCGTCCCAGTAAGACCAATTTATTCATTTATATTTCATGACGTGGTGTTTATGCAGTGAAAGCCTGGCTGTTTTTTTTCTCTCTCAGCTGCCTTGGCCAGTGAGGTGTACTCTACGTTGCAATGAAATATAGATGTTAAGAGTCTGGAGAGTTGAGTGTCTCATCTGTCCTGGTGATACCATAAGGCAGCCATTAATAGTGTCAGGGAGCATCAGACATACCACAGGCACATAATTGGATATGAGGGCATAACTGAAAGCACCTGCTTGGAAATCAACAGGGCCTTGCAGGAGGCAGGCCCTTGGTAGATTCCCAAAGAAGTTTGCAGAGCTCGTCCACTTCCCTGCTGGGTTCGCCTCACCCAATGCTCTTTTCTTTTCTCACTGAGGTCAGCTCAAGATGGCTTCGTGTTTTCTTTTTTCATGATGGCATTGTGAGTATGCAAATACTTTGGATCTTTGCATAATCACAAGCAGCGGGACCATCTGTTGTTGGCTTGTTGACTTACCTTGCGTCTGCTTTTTAATGGTGTTTTCTTGTATCTGAGTGATGTATTGGTGTATTAACAATGTGATAATCATTTAACCTCAAAAAATGCATTCAGGCATGTGTGCGAAAGTCTGAACATATGTTCAGTGAAATCTTCTGACAAAAAAGGATTTATAATCTTTGTGGAGGGATAGAAGAAAGGGAAAACTAGAAAACAAAATACATCACCATACCCACTCACATGATGTATGATAAGATAATATTGTGAAGATAAAGATTTAAAATATGACTGTCAACAAAAGCTGTGGTCTTGGATTAGTGGGCGGCAAAGGCCTGCTTGTTGATTGAGACTTGCTTAACCCCTCTGTAATATATTGCAAAAATGCTAATGGAAAGGGCCTGAAAATAAACTGCAACTTCTGTCGCTGAAGATTTGCTGGGAGATGCCCTCTGCTCAAAACATATCCCTGATAATGTGTTTTTCTTGTAGAATCTGAGCCAGACGCCAGAGAAGTCTTTTAACTCACCGCCCTCCATTTGTCCTCATAAGGTAAGCAGCAGCTTGCTTTCAGGCAAGAGAAAAACAACATCATGTGAAATAATTGCAAATACATTAAGCATTTAATGTTCTAATTAGGTTTCATTTGTGTGTCCACTTACATTTCGCACTTAAATTAGCTCTTTGTCGTGTCAAGACCCTTCTCATCTTTTCACATATCTGATTCCATTCAACTTGCATAAGAATCTTTGCCAAAGGATGTGCAAATTAATTTATCAGTTTGTTTTTTTCATTTCATGAACAGCGGTTTCTTTAAAGCATGTCCTTTCTATTCCTGATATTTCTGTCTGTCTGCATTCACTTTGATTCAACATTTGACATGAGGTGAGAAGGGCAGATTTATTCAATGCTAATTAGCCCTGAACATGCACAGTCAAAGTCATCACTTCACTCTGATGGTCTCAAGTCATCTCCACACTCTGACTGAAGTAACTTTCCCCTTCAGTTCCCGCTCCTGCTCCATGCCTCTTGCAAATGTGATAATGTGCTATGTAGTGAAATTCACACAATTTCAGTTCACTTAGCACCAAACGTGTCAAAAATGCCTGTGTCCTTTTCTGGATGAATGGCTAGTATGGTGGAGAGTGTCTTATTGCAAGAGTGGACCTTGGTAAAAGGAGCCCAATGGAGGAAAGCTGTCTGACAGCCTGTCATCAGCTGTTCAAAGCCAACACAGCTCTACATCGCTAATGCACAGCTAGCTGTCGAAAATGACTTTAGTGGCATTGAAAGCTGCAGACGGTGGTAGGACAGTAAATAATAATAAACTATGATAATCCTCCCCGCATGTCTGTCATTGGGAAATCACAAGGAAGGCAATCAAATTTTGTTTGGAAGTCTGTCAATGCAAAATAACACTGCATGTCCTTCACGTAGGACGTGAACTGTTTGTACTACAGCCTAGTATAGGATGTTATATACATTTTAATACGCCTCTCTAGTTTTAGCTCTATAGCAGGATTCCTACATATTATCAGAAAAGAGAAATCAGCCTATGAAAAAAAAATCATGGACTGGATAATTTTGTAAATTCACGAGATAGTCTGAAATATCCTCCAAATCAAAAACCACCAGCAAAAGTTCAGAGTGTGAGGCTGCGCAACTAACGTTAGCCAGACTTATCAGCTCTGGTTAAGCGTGAACGAGCGAACCTGAAAATAACAACCTGAAACTATTTAACGCCACATATGTATAGGGGGCCCTGCTCCGCCTCCATCAGCTAAGGGTTCCAAGGCTGCAAAACAGACCCCTGCTCTATACAGTACATCTGTCTGCGTCCCTTTACGTTTCCGTTTCGTTCTCTTTTTCTCTGACTTGCTCTCTTTCCATTTTTACACAGCTGATCGGCGCTGATGTAATGGGGAAACACCGTGGCTTTGCGGATAGTGTTATTCACGTTTTAGCTGTTAGCAGCGGAACATAATCTCCCTCTAGTCAGCTCACATTAGTCTCCATGATCCGCACCAACCCAATATGTGCAGCGAATGCAATGGGCCAGCTGGGCTAATTTAGTATGTCAGTCAGCTCAGGAGGCTGGTAAAATGAGTAAATGGCTGGATATGATTTATACGAAAAGAATATTCAGATTATAATGGCTCTCAGAATAGAATATCCTCTGTCTTTTTACACTTCTCTTCATCTGCATTGTGTGCATCCCCCAGATAGATAGTGAAATGAACAGAGGGCTTTTAAACTGACTGCTCTGTGATTATATTAAGAGTGTGAGCATGAGAGCGCGAGGAAAGAGAGGGGAGGGAGGAGATCGGCTGCCCGAGCACTAAGTATATATAATTGCTTCTTGACACATTGGCCAAATTCTGCAGTGCCAGGATCTGAGCGAAGATGATTAACGGCTGTCCGAGTGGGTGGGCACTGCAGGTCGTTCAGGGCCTTTGGTTTCCATAGCGATCTAGTATAAAGGCCATATATTGCATACTGAAAATCCCAGAGGTCCGCACATTGTTAAACTACAATTATAACTCACATCGAGAGCATTGTCTGTCCACCGCAAACTCTCTTATTCATCCACCAAGCAGCTTGACGCTTTTTTTTTTTTTTTTTTACCCCTCTCTCTTTGCCTTTATTTTCTCCTCTATTTTTCTTAAACGGTTTCCTCTAGCTGGCGAGAAGATAAAGAGTGAAACTCTTGCATTCTGTGAATAATTGATGAGTGGGCTCACCTCAGAGCATCATTACAGTATGGCAGTCAGGGTAAGAGGTGAGGGTAAGATCATATTTCTGACACTAGGCTTCAGGCGGTAGAAAATTGTGTCAGTTTTTCACAAGGTTTTCTTCTGAATCCACAGCATGAATAACAGTTTCTCATTATCGCGCAGCAGAATAGGAATGAATTGTGAGCCAGGATGTGAGCATACATACATGTTTCTGCACATAAGCATTTGTAGTGCAGGTGGAAAACAGAAAATTATGAAATATCACTGTTAAGTTCATGTTTATCCCTGTATTCAACAAACTGTTATATAATATAGTTCAGATTTCTTTGCTATTGGAGGGAAGTCGTCAGGCTGTTTTGATTGTTTGTGTCTGTCTGTTTGTATGTGTGTAAGAATGTGTGTGCATGCATACATAAGTACATGTTATGTGTGTATGTGAACAGTGCAGTCTAGTTAGGTGACAGATGGAGAGGGCAAGGATGGGGGTGGGGTTCAGGCACCTCTGACAGCATGGGGCCTGCACTGCACCCTGTTCCTGCCAGCTTTGAAATTGCTTAGGTAAACTAAAGCCATGCAACTCCAGGATGCCATTTCACAGTTTTATTTTCCACACAGAATGAGAGGCTCTCCTGTGAAATGTCACCTAACAATGGGAAAGTTGAGTCCCGAACACGCTCCACAGACAGCCTGCTTCTCGAAGCAGCGCAGTTTATCCTGTGAAGTTGGACCGAGATGCAAAAGCAAATACACTGATTGCTACACGTAGAGTGCTTAAGAGATCCTATGTGCAGCAGCATTTTTAAGCCAAGGAGAGGCCACTGAATAAGCGCATCTTAATGATGATTCATTCTGTATAATAAAAGAAAATCCCTCTGGCATCTAAACAAGAGGCTAGTCATGCAGCAATTAAGCTTAGTTAAAGGCATCAAGCAGACTATGGGTGGTTAGCGAGGCAGCTTCTTCAACATGTACGTCCGCATGCACGTCCTCACACGGACACACACATCTGCTCGCTCAGCCTCTCTCACGTACACACACACAATTCATGTGAGGTAAATTTGATCTCAGAAGACAAGCAGCAACAACCCACGGCTCCATCAGGGTGCCTGGGGTTGCATTGGTGGCCATCGTCAAACAAATAATTCTTTGTGACTGAAAAAAAAGACAATCCAAAAGGTCATTTGTGACCTCTGGGACCAGTGCTGTGCAGCATCTGTCACTAGCAAGCACCACATGTCTGTGTCAAATGGCAAAAGGTATGCGGTGCAGCCAGCCTGCCATGTAATAAAGGCAGTAGGCCTGTATGGACATAGCATCACTACCACAGTCGCATTAACAGGGATCTCAGGTCTCCTGGCTTATCTGCAGAACATCCAGCATGTCATACTGTATACTTTACTGTTTGGATACTTTGAAGGGCTGGTTGCAGTGTGACTAACATGCAAGCTTTAAAATGTTATCACATTTTGAGGCCACATGTGGAAGGCTGTGTAAATAAATATGATTGGATTGACATTTGTAGTGATAATGTGACAGGAAATCTTCAAACTGTATTTGATGCCATCAAAGAGTAAATTTAACTGCTTCAAAAGTACCTTTCAGTAACATCTTCAAACCCTCAGATTTACGCCTAACATAAAGGTGGGTAACGGATTACATTTCATAGATGTAATAAGTATTCAGCATATCAATCATTCATGTCTGTGTGCCCTCTCGTGCCGTTCTTTTCCTATAATGGTTTATGAGGTTGAGTAAATCCTCAAGGGAATTACTGGCAATGACTATAACCTCTGTGTTTGATGTTATCTCCCTTGTCACATGATTCCCACAACAAGGGTTAATAGCATCAAAAATTCAGGGGAAATTGATGAAGGAATATATAATCCGTGCCGAGCCATGCTCATGTATCTGCATCAGACCACACCTCCATGTGGAACCAATCAATAATATTCCATTTCTAACCAAATTCCTCTTTTTGAATGGTGAAATCCAATCTTCACGGACACACTACCAAATTGGATATCCTGACAGTTGCATTAAAAAAAGAAACAGAAACACAGAGATGACATGGGTGCTTCTGTAAAAAAAAGTATACCATGCATATTGTGTGTAGAAATTGCATATCTACAAATTTCATTCTGAATACTCTCAAAGTGCAAATGAGAGGGAGTTCTGTATATTTCCCAGATCTCCTGCACTGTACTCTCTTTCTCTCTCTCCTGCTGGCTGTCCTTTCCTCTCACTTGCCACCGCATATCTCCCCCCTACATCCAGCTAAACCAATCAGGGATTTGAGGGCCTCACTTCCAATCAATTACCACCCAAATCAGTGCAGAGGCCTTTGATATAGAATCATTTGTCAAATCAGCGCAGATGGCTGGGGGCAGGTACCCCTGTGCCATAGGCCATATCCACATGGAAATCTCTGCTCAGGGTGGGCTCTCCCGACACTCCCCAACCTATTAATGGCAAGTCATTGTGTGCTCCAGGACTGCAGTCCAGCTGCCTGGTCCCCTAGATTGCTAATGTATAAGCATCTTAGCCTGACCGGTGGATAATACGAAGGCCCAGGGTCTACCATAATGATTTGGACTATTTTTAAGGCAGGCGAAATGTGACTTTCACAGATCCTACGAGAGGTGCTCATATGGATTGCATGAAAGCTGCAGGAAGTGCACCAAGGTGCATTTTTAAAATTTAAAATTTGTACGAATAGGTACATGGCAGCAATTCAGCTATTCACACCAGATCCCCTTATTTTAACTATAAAGAGCCACATGTGGATGAGAGGCTGTGGTGAATGAAGCGTAGGGCTTTCCTGTGGGAGGGCGGGGTAAAATATTTTCAGTTTTCAGTCACAGTTTGGTCAGGTTTGGTTTAGGGAAAGATCATGATTTGTTTCTGCCATGAGGGAGTTTAGCCATAGTTGGCTACAGACACCTGGGTGCTTGTCTCTGCCATGGGAGGCTACACCTTATGCCCATGTGAAAAACAGCCTCATGGGCAATTCCACCCCATGTGCAAATAAAGACATTGTTTACAACCTGGGTGCAAATAGCATCTGCCTTTCTAAAATGCAACATCATCACATTTGACCTAACAGAAATTCAGAGTTTGATCACATGCTGCAGGTGTTCACATGTGCACCATTCGCATGTTTTCTGTCTTCAACACTGAACAGAAAACATCCTGATATAATCTGAATGTAATATGCAATGATTAGATAAAACGAATACAGTAAAATAAAAGACTACAAGTCAAAATATGCACACATAAAAAACATCAAGAGTGGCTGTTTACCTGAGGAAGAGGAATATTTTAGCAGTACAGAAGTGTGTTAATTCAGTTATTATGACTATGATTAATGAAATGCCACTGCAGAGATCTGAACAAACAGAAAACCACATCAAGAAAGGGAAGCTACTTAAGGAAAAAATGTGCAAATGATTTTAGGGGAGTGACACATGTAAAGTAAATAAAGAGAAACAAATAAGTCAGCTTAAACCATGAGAAGAAAAAGAGGTAACACTTTATCTGAACGGATGTCATTACACTGGCATAACCGTGTCATAACTCCTGCATGAACATGAAAGAGTCTTTAGTAATGACATAACAGAGACATCATTGTTTTGATTAATGTCAAATGGCCATAACAAATTCCACTTCATGACAACCATGATAATCATTCATGAAAAAAACCCTTCATGTTCATGACAGATGCCATGACAGGTTATGACAGTGTCTTATGCACAACATTTAAATAAGTGTTACAGAAAAAGATGCAAATCAATTCACGAAAAACACAATATTTTCTCGCTGTACAACCACATGTTTAGGTAATATGTGTCTATAGAGATACTTCTGTGTAAAAATCGGGCATGTTTATTGATTGTGTTGTGAAATTAAATTTTCCTGTCATGCAAGGAAAGAATAGTTAAAGTAATCTCAAAGTCTTTAATTTGCAGCAGGATGGAAGTTCCATGTCTTGCAATCTATACCATTAACTACGAGAAATGCTATCAATTACTCCTCTTCCCTGCTGCTCACTTCTTTGCCGCAGTGTCAACAGCCAATTCTGCAAACTGCATCTTGAATGGGGAGAGTTTCCAAACATGGAGGACTCCTCCATGGATTGTGCCATTAATGCGTGATTGGTTCATTCATTAAACAGGCTTGGGAGGAAAGCAATTTGCCACTGTTGATGTAGTGTCGAATAGTGGGGGGAATATTAGACTTAAACTCTGGTCATATTGTTGGACTTTTTACCATAAAAATTCCAAGCAATTTCATCTAAGTGAAGGAAAAAATGATATGTGGTGTGCGCAATAGTAGAGTTAATTGAGTGAAGCAACTCTTTCATCTCTCTTAATGACTAAATACACACATACATACATGGAAAGCAGGCCTTGTGCATGTAATGCAATTCATAAGAGGCTGCTGAGTTACATTTTTTCATGCATGTAACATACAGTTGGCCCATTTCTCACATGGACTGATGCTGTGTCAGCTACCCACATTCAGTGAATAAACTTACTGTACTGTTCAGTTACTTTTTAGGTCAGTGTGGCAAGGCCTGTTCTACATTACTTTTTGCTTAGGTGTTCCTGATCTGCCTCAAATATGCTAACCTGATACCGTCAGACCAATTTGCGAATACAAATTAGTCTAAATCTCTGAATTCATTTGCGGGAGGCTTATCAACAGGCAGAGACCAAAATGCCTCTAGACAAAATTAAATAGACCTCCAACCAATCTGACTGACAAACCCTGTGACACTGGTGAATTGAACTTCTCAAATTCTGACATCTTTCGTATTAACAAAAGCTTTAAGTGCAGTTGTTTGCTCTGTCAGTATTGTTTAATGCTGACACAGACTGACCCAACAGACTGTGCGCCACATCAGTGTGCAGCCATCTTGGTTGCTTATGGAAATGTGCACATGACTTTCTGTCAGAATAGTCCCTTTGTACCCGAACTATGATTCTATCCTTAATGAAACCAAGTAATTTTGTTGCCTAAACATAACCAAACAGAAAAAAGTGACAGAAAAGACAACAACCAGAAAAAACAAAACAAAAAGGCTGCGCTCCTCGTACAATCACCGTATGAAACCTGCCCCACATTGTATAAATAGTTGTGACTGGGCCAGAGAGACCAGAACGTGTGAAAACTTCTGTTTGATTGGGAAGGGGACCAGATGTATCTCCCAGAGCAAATGAAACATGAGCTCACAGATTTGTCTGGTTCCCAGGCTACAAATTTACAGTACTGCTGTGGGACCCTTCTGTTAATCAACATTGATTTGTTCTAAACATTAACCAGACTGTGTCGCCTATCACCCACAACCAGGGACTCATTTGTATAATCAATGCATACGTTCAAAAACTCCACTTCTCACACATAAACAGGTATTTATTAAAGAAGGATATGCAGTAAGAATTAAATGGTATGTAATATAAAGTGAGAGATGTAACCTTAAAATTGTTTGCTCAGCTTGTTTGCCAATTCACTGGTTGTGTTTTTGTTCTATTATTCTTCTGAAAAATGTCACTTAAAGGTGCATTTATAAACTAGAATTCTATACGGGTGATTAATTTTATCATACATTTGAGACATTATATTTAAACCATCATCTCCCTCTTAATGAGTCTTAAATTTTTATCATTTGTTATTGTGAAGCACTTTGTCAAATCCGATTCAATATGAGCTCTACAAATTAATCATTGATCATCCTTGTGACATTTAATAATGCTGATAGAGATATTACAGCAATGATAGTTTACAGGTACAAGTGATGAATTAGTGATAAGAGCACTATAAATAGCCACAGCCGTATGTAATGACCATTCATAATAACAGCTGCTCTGGTGCTGTTGGAGAACTTAGGTGATCTGAATCAATCAGTAAGTATCGATATGAAAATGACTGATTGTTTTTCAACAATCATGACTGAGATTTGTAAAACAGAATCATGAATACGTGCGGCTTTATAAATCCAATGAAAATAATGCATGCAAATATTTCTGTCTCAGGGCTTAGACAGAGTTTTACTCATTAATCCAGTTGAATTAAACTTGGCTAAACTTTGGTGATTTCTAACAACAATATCCGATGTGACTTCATATGATTTGCAGATTACAAAACTAGCTATAGAAAAGGAGTTCATATCAGGTTTTCCGCAGCTTTAACACTGTGTTGATCCACTGATTTAAGGTGGACAGTGATTTACATCAAGAGGGTGGCTGGTTAAAAGAGATGTGTGTGCAAAAACGTGTGGCATTTTCATCAAATATATCAATGCACAGATTGGGGTGAAAAATGCAGTTTTAACAGAAAACACTATTAAAGATTATTAAGACACATCATTAATCTGGACTGATTGAACATGTGAACTAAATTGCATCAGGAAAACAGCAAACAAGCCAGACTATATAGTCAGTAACTAAAGATCTTTGAAATAAACTCAGCAAAACTACTCAAATTAGCAGATTTTTAATCCCCATATCTAAATGCTGGACACTTGTGGCATTTTAGGTAGCTGGTGTCTAAATGTGTGAATATTTTGGTCAGCCTGTTATTAAAGAAGTGTAGGCAGAACTTTAAACTGAATGAATCAACGTCTTTTTCAAAATGATGAATTGTGGATAAGATTAATATCATGTTACAAAAATCATCCTGTATCTGCTTGCCAATACGATCTCACCAAGCCTAATGAGACTGAGACTGATGCTAAATTGGCAAAGATAAAATGTGGTATTGATTTGTGATGTAAAGAAAAGACAATTAAATGTGAACAGAGAAGAGTGTGTTGTGTAATTTAGGTCCAAATAGCTTCTAATTGGAAAGAATATTTTGAAATTAAGGATATGTGTGCCAATACTGCGGAGGTTATGAGGCTTGACTATCATTCCACAGAAGCTTTGGACCATTCGTGTTCGTAATAAACCTGAACAATGTTAACTGTTATGTTAACACTAGGTTTGAATTTTTCTAAAGATGTTTTTTTTTATATATATATAGTGGTGATACTTTATGTTTTCTTCCAAATTACAGGGTTATAGAGGTTATTGTTTTTAAATTCCTTTCCATATTTTTTGTGAATGACCAGTCAAGCATTTCCAATACTTGGACAGGCCTGAAATTCCCCTGGCTGAAACATAAACAATGCAACTATATTACTTTTCTCTGACATTAATTTTCTTGGCCAGGTTGTTGTCATGTAATTGTTTGCCATTAGAAGAAAACTGTGTAGTTAGATTTCCATGTTTAATGACTTAAACAAAGCCTTTGAGGCTTCATTAGTTTGCACAGTCGTGCGGCCCGAAGTAGATTGCCTGAGAAATGGATCTGAGAAGTTAAAGCAAACAAACTTGTGTCCTTGGTTGATCTGGCTTGTCAAAACGGAGATAAAATAATAAATAAACACTAATAAATATATAAGTGAAAACCTTCGAAATCTAAAACCTTTAATTTATAGATGAAGCATTAATCATGAAACGCATAAGATTCATGGTTATGGTTCAAGTTATAAAAGAGCTTATTTTAATGATTTTATTCATGAGCAAAGTATTATTCAATACCTTCATGTTTCAGTGATGTATCCTGGCCTCTTATTTTTCCCTCCCTACCATTATAAATCAGTGCAGTGCTGCGGGATGACATGGATGCCAGCCCTTAGTTCTTTGTGCAAGAATAAGTTCTCTGTAGTGTTTGATACTCAGTCTTTCAGAATCTGCCTTCAGATCAACACTGTGTCTCTGGATGACAGAACAAAGATCGCCCAAATTAGAAATGAAAAATAAATCTGAAAGGAAAAAAAAAAAAGAAAAAAAAAACTCCCAAGGAGCCAATGACCGTGGGCACACTGACTGAAACGACCTCAGCGGCCGGCTGATATCTGCAAACACATTCTACCCAAAGCCGCATTTTAGCAGCAATCAACATAATCATCAGCAAGCTGCATTCGCAGATAGCCTAGTGGGTGTGTCGTCTGTTCCCCAATTTCACAATTTATACTCATCATACAAGCAACACTTTCACTGTAGGTGCTAATCAAGCTGCATTTTTAATTCATGTTAATATGTCAAGCGTTTCCCTGGATATCAACACCTCTGTTTTATGAACTGAGGAGTGTATTTAGGCTTTAGTGCATACCCACACATCATTTAAATTAACAGCAAACATATGATGTCTTGTCAAGAATATCCTACTACACTATAAGAGGTGTCTCATTGTGCCTCATTATTTTTCCTCCTGTTAGGTTGCTTTATTCAGTGCGCTGTAGTTGGTGCATGATTTCCAAAAGACTATTTAGGCAGTGCTGAGTGTCATCTCCCAATTTTGCACCGATTGTAAAGGACACAGCTCTCATGTGTTTATTCTGTGACACAGATTTCATGATCTCTGAAATATCTGGTATTACTTCAGACAGAAAAGAAAAACAAAAAACAAAAAAAAAAAAAAACAACAAACAAATGGAATAATAAGGGGAAATTGCAGTTTGGAAATGATTACAAGCGTGTAAGCTCTCTAGGCAAGAACATGCTGCATTGCTCAGGATATTTTTCTCACCCTCTGCCTTTGAATATTTCACACTGGCGTAGTCTTTGGAGATGTAAGTCATACTGAGAGAATTTGACTCTGCATGCTAAAAAGGCATAAATATGGGTGGAAAAAAAAAACCATAACCAGCAGATGACCTTATTACGCTCAGTGTGTACCATGCAGTAGTAATATTGCCTTTATTTGTCATTATTACCACCCGCCATTACTAGGAGTGGGTGGAATATCAATTTGACAAAGAGGGCCTCTGACTAAATGTTAAGGAGCCCCCCTGTCATGTGAGACACATCCCTACTGTTCTGAGTGGGCAGATATGGCTGTGTTTTACTACTTATGGATATTCAATGGAAGAGCGCAGAGCCGGTCTTGCTGTAATAAGGCATTTACCAATGCAGAGTAGCACTGTGCACTGTGAGAACATATGTTAATGCACTTGGCTGTGGCCAGAGAAACAGCAAGAGGTTTGGGGGAAAAAAGCACATGGGACCGGCCTCCTGGAGCACACATTTGCCTTCTACAAAGATATTAATATGACTGGTGCTCAGCGGTGGAAGAGGAGGAAAAATTACCCTGGCAGTGAGGAGAAGTTTGTTTTGGTGATGGTGATGGACCCCAATTGGGTGAGGCAGGCTGGGGAAGAGAGACAGCTCTGTACTCTGTGGCTTTTGAATTACATCAATGGCACACTTTTAACTGACTGCGCTGCCAGAAAAACTGACATCAACATATTTGAGGAAGATATGCATGGAGCAAATGGGGATATGACTGTGAGCCTTGTCTCTGTGCTTTATCAATGTTTTACCAAGACTGTGCCACTGGTGTTGCAAGAAGGATTGTCTGTGTTCCTTCTCAAGACTTGACAGTTACACTACATATTGGAAAGAAGTTGTCAGTTGAAGAAAAATATTTAATAAAATGTATGCTGCACATAGTACAAGTCCCCATTAGGGAGCATAGAGGGGAAACTGATGTCCTGGCCTAGTATTTAATCTTAGTGCCTTTTTTCTGTGTGTTCAGAAACTTCTTTAACTTCCAGCAAAATGCAGATATATAGATTTTACATAAACAAAGATTTGCTGCAACCAAAGATGGTTTATAATCACCTAACTTGGCTTTCACTTTTATATGGATTGGCTGAGAAAAATTCATGAACTTGGCTTTGGTCTCAGTGGACATGGTGGAAGAGGCGCTGTCCTAAATACTGCTAAATATTGAGCCGACTGTTGGTATTTTATCGGTAGTAGTGGCGGTCAAAGTAATTTAGTTTTTGTCTTCTGGGTGCATTGAGTGTTACTGGAATTAAACACCAACTTGTTTTGTCTGTGGTAAAAAGCACATGATTTAAAAAGAAATGTACTGCACAAAAATACCCCATTTACAACATAACAAAACTACTTGCAGTCACACTCTTTTTCACTAAACAGCATCATCATGACTCACAAAATGTACTTGTGAGGTTTGATAAATACGGAGAGTGTTGCTGATGACAAAATTGCAATGGTGATAATCAGGCTAACTGTGATATCATAGTGTAATCTTTTAGTTATAGTAAACTCGTATAAGCTGCTTTGTGTCTGAGAAACATGCACGTCATTTAGACATGTAAGAATGACTATTGCAATCAGAAAAACAGCAGCATAACAAAAGCTGTGTGATGAATTATTGATCTAACTGGACTTTTAAAATATTGTTTTCTTTAGTGTTAGATACAATAACATCTCCAGAAGTTAAAGAGGTAGTTTGGGACTTTTGAAGTGGGGTTGTATGAGATACTTATCCGTAGTCAGTGTGTTACCTACAGGAGAGAGCAGTCAGCACTCTGGAGAAGTAGCAGAAGCGCTGGTGTAGGAAGCTAAACGATGCACTGCTGTGAACAGAGTCAGCAGCAAAATGGCCCACCTAAAAAAAAGCTGTATCAGTTCAAGTGTATACAATATTTAGAATATTTTCACTGCCTTACTTTGGTGTCAGACACCCATTTTCAATGGGAAACCACTGTTACGTGAGCTGTAAGTAAGTAATGCCTTCTCCCGTGGCAAAAAAATAAGTAATTTTATCTTGCAGAACATGAGAGTTGCTGGTATACTGCTGCCTTCATTGTTCACTTTCTTTGTGTTATTCTGTGACTTTGGTGAATCTGAATTAACGGTAGACTCAAAAAACAGCACGCGCATCCAAAACTGACGAGTGCTGGACAGAAGAACAAGTACAAAAATCAAAAAATAGGTCCACACACCAGAAACTGCTCCTTCGGATGAGCCCTTCATGTCTGATGAAGGGCTGGTGCCCGAAACGTCACATGTGGTGATACTATTAAAATGTCCTAAGGAGCTGTTTCTGGTGTGCAGACCTATTTTTTTGATTTTTATGAATCTGAATTAACCTTTTAAAACACAGTCACACAGTAACACAATGAAATTAGCCAATCAACTCCTGTACAATTACTTCTGTTTTTTTGCCAAAGGAGTCTGGCTGTTTTGGAAAGAGCTCTTTGTAAGCAGGTAAAGAGGTGAAAAAAATTAAAACATAGTGAACAGTTAAACTGATATTGATTTTTTTAGTTGGGCCTTTTTTAGGTGACTAAAATACATTTTGCTGCTGACCCTGTCCACGGCAGTGCATTGCTTAGCTTCCTACACTGGTGCTCCTGCTGCTTCTCTAAACTGGGGGCCTCAACTGCCATTTACTGTAGGTAATACACTGAGTACCTCATTCAACCTCACTTCAGAGAAGCTAAACTATCTCTTTGAGCTTGTGATCCACTTTGTAGATAACAGCAGTGACAGACTGTTTTGACTTGCTTGTACATACATTCCAGATGCACAAATATAATGCACTTACGTCTTTGATAAATTTGATCTCTTAGGATAAAAATTGATCTCTGCGTAGTGATCAGATTACATATAACTGGAATAGCAATAAATGCCGTCTTCTTTAAAGCGAGACTCGTCAACACTTCTGCAGAGAGACGGCTATTATTCTTAGAGACATTAATAAAGTATTATCACGTCTTGTTCTGGGGTTCTCATTGAAATTTATAACAAGGCCACAGTCGTTTGGATTTGTAATGTTTCACAAGCTTCTTTGTGAAACCCTTATGCCTGTGGTAATGTGTGAAGAATGACAGTGAATACATTTTGAAACCCAGATGAAATGAACTGAATGACATTACAGCTAACCATTTGGCTATCAATCCTGGTTTTACATTCAAGTCAGAACTCCCAGTTTTCAGGAGATCATTCCTATGAATGTTCTGGAAATCATTAATCAGTATCATCATTGCGCTTCGTGTTTGTCAGCGAATGACAATGGCTCCGGCTCTTTACTTCAAACATCGAGCCTGTGATACAGCATGTCATCGCACATCACAATCTATGGACAATGCCTCTGCCAGTCTCAATGAAGCAAACTGTCAGACGTTTCAGTGGGAGAGAGATCAAACGGATGAACAATTCGCATTACTTGCAAATCTTGATAAACTGAAGTTTTGTCACATCCAGGGGCTTTCCGTTCTCTTTTCCGCCATGTTTCCTCTTTGACAGTGCATTTAATGGCCACTTTATTACACGCACCTCCCCATTAATGCAGCTCACTCCTCCAGACGGTGAGTCAAGCCTTTGTGAGTCACCGTGCAGGCAGACAGAACATGCAAACAGGGTTGAGAGGTTTACTTACTGTCCAGCTAAAACTGTAAGCTCCACGCATGTGTCATCAGTATACAGTATGTCTAGTTTGATCTGATTTCGTCTTAGGCAAACGCTGCATCACCTGATTTTCTTTACTGATTCTGATCCAAGACATTTTATTTAGTGAAAGCAGTTGCTGTAGTGAAAATCTGCATACTATGACGAATGGACTTTGAAATGAACATGACGGACTGTTTAAGCTTCAGCAGCTGTGGGCACGTGATATCTGAAACTGAATCTCTGAAAACTGAATAAATCTTTAGTTAGATGTAACCCCTTGTCTAGACTGCAAATGTCACGTCAGTATCACGCTCACATGACAGCCTCGTTCACGCCACACTGACACGTCGATATATACAGGATGTGTATTATCCACACATTTCAAAGCGTTAAGCAGTAAATGAGAGGCCAAATCTTCTGTGCATTCTGCAGTTTTCTATCAACGTGTGGAAAAAAAAACCCACTTTCTTCTGAAAATAATTTTCAAACTGTTGCTCACAGAGACCCTCCTCCTGTGATCTCACAAAAGAAACGGGAGTGTACGATATTGATGACATCACTACAGTTGTTTTCTGATCTGGCTGTGTCAGACTGACAGTGTTCCAGTAAACCCAGTGTTACAGCACTCCCCGGTCTCTCCTTGTATTATAAATATTTGTTTGTGTTGCAGATGATGAACTGAATTTAAACTCCATGGATCTATCCCCTGTTGTTGAGGTTATTGGGGTAATGTGGTGGGGAATGTTTTCTTGGCACAATTAGGCCCATAAATATCACATATTCTTCAAGCCACAGCAGATTACTCAAGTGTTTTTTCAACCTCTAATGGTAGCAGAAATGATCAGTATAGTGTAATAAAAAAAAGATGTAGCCTGAATCAGACCATTTGTAACCTGACCCAGACGCATGGGCATTAAAACCTGCAAAAAATCCTCCCTTCTGCCACTGGCAGCCAACCATGTATAGAGAGGTTGTGGGTGTAGTAAGTGTTTTGTCAGCAAATAGTAAGTGTAACATTGTGGGTAATATTTTAATGCACCAGGGCACAGTGAATACACTGTTTCTGAGACACTTTCTTCCTGTCCATCCCTTCGGTTTATCTCTGAGCCAGCAGCAACATCTTCTCTTCTTTTCTTGTAGATGCATATAAACAGCAATTGTATGAACTCTAACATAGGAGCCTATTCAGAGTGAGTATGTTGTGCTGCACTTGATTCAGTCTTTTTTTTTGTGTCATTTCACTTGATTTGTCTGCTCTGTCCAGCTATAGCTGAAGAAGAAATATGTTATTGTATTTATAGCGCAGAGACTGTCACTTGTAAAGTTCTGGATATTGTTCAGCATTAACAAGATTATCATCATCCATTGTGACAGCTACAGCTGGCATGCTATCGCCAAACATGAGAAGAATCAAATCAAGTAAAGCTATAGTAGATGGGATGTGATAATTGAGGGAGAGAAAAAAAAACTTATAACTGACATCAGTGCTGAAAAAAAACACGACGGTGGCATAGTCTCAAAAGCACGGTAGCTGTTGTAGTTGGAATTGTTAATTGAGTGCTGCAGGAATGAGTCCTAAAATCCATAAATAAGTTAGCATATCAACACTTCAGGTTCTCTCGTCTTGAATTCAGTCGCTTTTGAATGGATTCTTTGTTATTTTCCTGAAATTAGGTCTGCAGTTGACACAAGCTTAAGAGATTTGCATGTTTTGTTCTACAACATAATCGGTCAATAAACACGCCACGCTTGAATTTTGAAACTTTTCCGAGTCTTAGAAAGGCAGTTTGGCAGAGTGGCTACGTGAGACTGCAGTGGTTGTCACATTAAATGTCATCACATCAAACACTAATCACTTATGATGGTGACAGTGATGTAGTTTGTGTATAGCGTAACAATAGCTACCTATTTGGCCATCGCATTTCTACTTTAAAAATGATAATATTTGTGAAGATTAGCTCGCTGAAAACACGTCAATATCATAAGCTGTTGTTTGCCACAGGGTTTATTTTCTGCATTAATACAAAAACCAGTGGGATTGGCTTTTGACAGAGGGATCCAAAGCAGCTATGTTGCACATATACATATATTTTTGGATTTGAGGTCTTAGGTCTTGGTGGACACAGGAAGCATGGAGAGGCTTTTTAGCTTTGGAATTCTCATCAGAGGAACCTACCATCCGACACATGTTTTATGCGTCTGTGTTTGTGTGCTTTAAAAGAGTGAACTGTAGAGAACACTGGTTGGGTGAGTCTATGTGATTTGAAAAGCCTGTGTGCTAGTTCGTATGTAGGAATGCGTTTTTATTGGTTAGGCTAACTGGTCGCATGCAGGCCTGTTGTGCTTCAGTTTCAGTTTACTTGTACCTCAAATGATTCAACTTTTTTTCATCACAGTGGAATTGCAAAAGAAAAACAACAACAACATCAACAAAACAACAACAACAGATTACTTGAAATGAATTAATTGTATGAACTTGTATGAACTGTTGAACTTGTGTGATTTTAAGGTTCATCCCTGTTATTATCCTACACAGTGACAAGATTAAGAGCTGCAAACAAGGCTACGCAATGATGGTAGAGTCAATGCATTCAAAGGAAGACTGCAACCTCTGGACAATATAACCAACACGTGCAAGGAATCAGAAAGGGTCATTTTCATTGAACTAAAATGACTTACTTTTCTCAGTAGATAACTCTGTAATGCAAGTATATGTTATAAGTAATGTTATCCAACAGTGGTGATAAGGAAGGGCAAAGTGTCACTCTGCTTTTCAATGAATACTTGATATTGTAGGAAACAAGTAGAAGCTTGACTGAAAGCAGAAAATGCCTCATATCTGCCGGTGCTTGGTGTATTTATGATATTTTTTGCTTCTATAAATACAGCTAACATTGTTGCTGACCAGGTGCAACCTTTCATATTGACAGTGCACTGTTTTTCAAAGGGATTTTCGGGCAAGATAATGTGTCATTGTCTCAAGATGGTGCCCAGGAAATTACTTTACTTTACTCCAATGGTCTGCACAGTCCCCAGATCACAGCCTAATAAAACACTTTTGGGATGAGGTGAAGTGGGATGTTCACAGCCTTCGCGCCACTGAAAAACTGCAAAGACTACACTGTCAAGTCAGTACAGATCAAAATCCCTATGGAACATTTCTGGCACCTCATTGAATCAATGCCTGGGAAAAAAAAATTCTAGCTGTTCTAAGGGTCGAAGAGTGGCCTACACTGTAATACCAAGGTGTACCTAATAAAATTGTCAATGAGTGTATTTACAATACTGGTAAAGGACTACACTTCAGTCAGAGACCTCCGGCTGAAATATTCCTTCCCTTCCTTGGCTTCTTAACATAGACACCATGACATCCTGAATTTGCATAGTAGTAAAGATCAATGTAGCTCTTGGAGGCTGGCGTGACACTTATTCAAAACAGCTCCCCTTTTTTCCCTAGTGTAGTCTGGAGCAAAAGGGGTGAGCAGGCAGTGAGTGATGTGGGTAAAGAAAGCCAGACACTTCCTCAGCCGTAGTCAACCTCAAAGAGCATTTTGTCATGTATCTTCACTTGGTAAAGTACCTGCAACCCTCTTCACATCACTACTGAATCAAGGTCTGTTTCGCACTATTTGATGCTGTTTGATGTCAGTCGAGATGTGAAACAAGTAACAGAAGAGTAAAAAAGCACATCTCTAAAAGTGGCATAGCATTTTTTTTTTTTTTTTTTTTGGTGTTTCTTCATATTTTCATCTTTTAGCACATGAATGATTTTGGCTAAGAGATAATTATTAAGTTAGATGTCACTGCATTATGAAGGATGTCCTTCAAGCCGCGCCTGATTCCAAGGGACAGCTTGACAAAACTCACTTTGAATTTGGTTGAAAGCATGTCTAATTGAATTTTGATACGTAATTAAATCAAGCAATAAATCAGCCCAGATCCCACTGCAACCGACAATTCAACACTCCTGAGCACCACAAGCTAATTATGATGAAGTTATTATCTCAGCCAAAGGGAGCACTCTAAATGGCTCCTTCTGCATCATGTAGAATCTTTTCAACTAGAATGTACTCAACCTTGAGGAAAGGGCATCTCTCATATTAAGGATCCAAAAGATCCTATAAATGTCACCCGCTTGGTTGGTAATGTACCCATGTTGAAACATTGTCCCACTTTAAAGCAGGTGATTACTTAAATCAGTCCTGGTGAAATGTTTTTGACTCACTTGCGTGCGTAAACACGTTGATGCACCGAGACAGAAATTATCTGATGTGCTGTAAGTCAGCAATTACATCTGCTAGTAATTTCTCTCAATAATCCCTCGATGTGTAGGAAGTGGCTATATTGATTTAGCATGGATTTAGAGCATCATCCTCATCATCTGCTTCCCAGTCTCATATGGTTAATCAATTACATTCCCCTGCGATTTAAGTATGCTTTAGATGCCATGCACCACGCATGTAATCTCATGACATAAGGTATTAAATGAGGTCTAATTATAACATCGCAGCTATGTGTCATATCATACTCCTCTAATACCTTTGCTAAGAAGACAAATTGGTGTGTCAGTAAAGAGAGGTGTTGAACAAAATTTTGAAGTTAGTTACATCTGTCACATGATCCTTGTAAATAAACACGCATAAATGAATAAAATGTGTTTTAATGATCGGCCCGCTTGAAGCTGAAAAACCTTTTTGCAAATACATAAAGAAGTGAAAAAGGCATATTTCTCCAACTCCCCAGACGGCCATGCTAGATCTAGCTGGTATGGTTTTCGTAAATGAATCCTCTGCAACAATTACCGGAGTAGCCTCCTTCTGCATAATTTGATGAGCAAAGAGAACATTGATGAACTTTTTTAATTATTACGCCGCTTGGGATTCTGACACGAGCGCCACAGAGAGGGGAGGGGGTGGGGGGTCCACCACTACAACAGCTGCGAGTGAGTTTTTTTTTTTTTTTCCCTCCTCCCTTTCTTTTTTATTTTCCTTTTCCTACCTCCCCCTTTTTAATTCACCCAATTTGTCGGTCCAAATGAAACAGCAAAAGGTTAGAGTGTGGAGTAATTAACAGCAGCTAGCCTAATGAAATCAGGAGGGGCCGGTACACTGGGAGGATCAATACCTCACTAAGAGTGAAGCAAGAGGGGGGATTGTCCAGGGGAAAAACACATATACAGAGCACTTAATAATAATAAGCTGATGAAAAGGCAACATGTTGTCCACTTGTAAATCAAAATTGGTTGGAACACACTGTGACATTATTGCTGTCTAGTAATTGTGTTAAAGGAAAAGTTGCTCCTCGTGCGCACTCACGAAGTGTACAGGATTTACACCACCCCGTGTGGATTGCTGAGAGGGTTTCCCTTTATTGAATGTCAATAACTACATCAATACACTTTGGACAACTGAACACCAATGCAGAGTGAAATGGGGATTCTATTTATCTAAGGCTACACTTAAGTATATTGAAGACTTTATTAGCCTCTTTTGATGAGGAGGTGTTTTGTTTGCAACAGTTTTATCACGCTGTCTAAGACATGCTGCGTTTGCCAGAAATACAAGGGATGTAAACTTGAACTCTGCCCACTATTTCTTGGCTGAGACTTGTGCCCGTACACACATGAACAGATGGCACACGCGTCCAAGTTTTCCACTGTGAATATGTGTATAATGCCTGCATATGTCTGTATATGTGTGATTGTGACACGGCCACCTGACAAAGCTGTCATTTTTTCTCTTACTGATGAATTCAGGCACATCACTGTCATCCATTGGGATAACCACTTGATGGTGGGCAACATGCTTTTCTCCAGCCCTCTCTGAACAGCTCAAGTGTGCGCTGTGGCACTGCCCTGACATTTCTGGAATACGGCACAGTCCTGACAAGCCCTGCTACACCATTATTTCCACAGACTTCATGCAGGGAGACTAGCTGAATTGAACAGCAGCTCGCTATAGTGAACTTCACCAATGAAACCCCTGAGTCAGAGTCAAAACAAATGCGAAATATGCAACGGCAAGCTTTGGCAGCTTGAGAGATGGTGGCTAGCTAGCATCTGTCTCTTTGCCTCACTGTGTGCTTCTCCCCACCTTCAAAGGTATTTACATTACGAAATAAACTGTAATGTGTGTAGGCTGTAGAGATGGGAGCAGCAGATCTCATTAGTGTTAAACTATTAGGAGCATGGGGACCCCAGGGACGAGGGGTTTTAATGCGTTCACTGTAGCTTGAAGTTATCACATCATACTCACTTTAAATTATTTTCACAAACTGCAACGAGGCGTCTTGAGGCGCCATTTTTCTTTTTCACTTTGAACTTATTGCTAATGGAAAGAATTCAAAGCTTTGTATTGTGATACTGTTCTATTGCTGACAGATGCAGAGGGCAATCAGTTCAGACAGGACATTTATGAAACAGTTAAACGCTGGGTTTATGATTATAATGGTGGAAAGGATCCTTGTGAAGCCATCAGATCATGTTGACAGAAGCAGTAGTAATTGCTGAAAATGAGGATTCGGAAAGAAAAGTTGATTGTTGCTCCCTAGTTATCTCTTGTTGACAGACCTCAAAGCTTACAGAGGTCAGGAAAAAGAAATTGGAATAACAAGACCTTGGAAATCCAGAGGTAGTTATTTGATTTGAAGTGATTGTCTGTGTGTTTAAATATGCCTGTCTTTGAAACATCACCTCTGGCTATGTTTATTTGTTCAGAAAGCAGTCATATTAGTTTTACGTATACTGTCTGGCAGCTGTGGGGTTTTTTTTGATGGTGTTTGAATTGAGGAATTGATGAAACAAGGCCTTCATGTCATGAACTTTTCATCAGTTGAGAAAGCGCTCCAAGAATTGTCAATCACTTACAATAACTAGGTTTGCCATGTTGGCCGTTGCTCCCTCATCACCTGTGACAGATGCTAAAAAATAACTGTTTGCTCGGCCTTTTGTTTTTCTAGATCACAGCGCAGGATTGTTGTTGCCACATGTTAGTCTAATGCCTAGTTCGAACCAAAAATTCACGACACTGCCGGGAAGTCAAGTCGCCACTGGCTGCTTTTAAGAACGTAAGGCGTGTCACCAGTTTCAACAACCAACAATCAGCTTGAAGTCAGTTACAACCTGCCGGTAATGTCAGAGTTTTGGATGGAGAAAGAGAAGATCCCCTTATCAATTTTTTTTTGGGAACAGCGGCGTCTGTATGACACAAGGCTTTAGGCCACATTCAGACAGAATCAGGTGTTGCAGTGATGAGCTGTGAGGTTGTGTGGCAGTCTGGAGGGTGTGGTGATTAATATTAGAAAAACAGCTTTAGCAAGTAACTCACGATCACTGTGCTCATTCACATTTCAAGATGCTACAAATTATATGCAGCAACAAAAACAGCCGGCAGTTAGAACTGAAGTGAAGACAATTGACATAAAGGAAATAATCCACTGTCTCGTCTAGTCACGTTTGTGTAAAGTAGCGGGTTTTCAGAACGTTGCAGAGTGTCTGTTGCAAGTTGCGGGTTTCAGTTCGTCATCGCAAATCTTTGGTCTGAACTGAGTTTAAAGGAAAAATGTGGCACTTTTCATGTGGATGTCCAGTCAGTGTTGATGGTAAAAGCAGTCAAGTGGAGCAATAAATTCCTCTGTGCTGCCATATTGACAGAGAAATTTGGTTCTTCTGCTGCAAAATCTGTAGTTGCCTCTTACATCCAGTGACATCACTGGCTGTTAGTATTATTAGAGGCTTGGATTTCTGAGCTAAATGACTATTTTTGTCACCTAAAGCCGTGTTTTGCCCAACAATGTAATAGCTATACACAACAACATGGGCATTGGAGGCATACCCCCCCCCAGCCCCCACCATGATTAAGAATTTATTGTTTTATTTGACTACATTCACCATCAACACTGACTGGACTTCCGCATGAAAAGTACCAGATTTTCCCTTTTAATATAAAGTCAACCACTGAAAATACTGCAGACAAGAATTGTATTTATAGTAATGAACAATAAAAATAAAGATTTCTTTGGCCTGGTGTTATAAGTTGGAACTGGAATATATCTTGATTCATTTACACTCACCTTTATAGTCTAAATGTAAATGTATATGTACTAAGGGAGCATATGAACAAAAGCCGATGGAAATTTTTCTTTTTAATATCCCTGATATGCACACTGTGGGCTCACTGGTGTTCTCTTGCGCACTGTGGGCTTGGTTTCCACCGTAGATGTAATATTAGCTACCCTCCAGTCACCTACGCACAGCTGGAATACACTCGTATGCATACGTTCTGTCTAAGCCTTTTTGATTATTAGCCAGTCCCTCTACCTCTGTGCCAGCTTTCCTTGCCACAGCTCAGACTCTCACAGGGGAAATAGGGATGTTGCAGCACTTCAACCTGTCTCCAGTTTACAGTGGAACTCTGGGGATCTCAAAACAGACAGCACTGTGTAGTTAAAATGTATTTGACATATTACATCATTATCAAATTTAATTATTTGCATACATTGTGTTAAAACATGACATGCAATCCAACCATATGTGGTATATGCTCTTTTGATTCTTACCTGCTTTTGTTATTTATTCATTGTGCAGCCACTGCGTCTCAAAATTGGGATACGTTTGGATACAGAAACAGAGCACAATAAGGTCTGGTGTTTTTAATCAATTATTTATCCAATATTTTAATGATCAGAGTGCCTGGGGTGATCAAAGGCTTGGTTCGAGCTCCACTGCCTTTGCTCACTAAGACATCCCTCTGTACTTTGATGTGGTTCACCAACAAATGCACTTATCTTAAGCATAACTCTCTCCCAGGCTTGCATGTGGGTGCTTTGAAACTGCTAGTTTGAGAGGCGTACATACAGAGAGAAGGTCACTGACCAATCCATACTGAAGAGAGCAAAAAAAAGAGAATATTTGCACGTTTATGGTCTCCAGCAATCAGATGTACAACTACTATTTTGAATGTCATCTAAATATGAGACAACCATGGGTCACCTTCTCAGATCCCTCATGTACATTATCATATATTTAATTGGTTGGCGAGGTCTCTAACTTGAAGTGTGTGTCACGAGATGTTGAATAAAACATTACTTGGAGAAGTAACAACTGCTTGATGGCAGCCTCAAGTAAAATCTGACTTTAAATGACCAGTCAGTGGATGCAAATGAGCAACTCTTCAAACAGACCTGACAAACAGTGGTGTCCTCAAATATGTAAAAAAGAAAAAAAAACATTTTCAATTACATTTTTTTAAAAAAATAAAGAAACATTTTATTCTCTTTAGCAATTAGTTTATCGCCACTCAAGCTATAGTACTTTTTACAGTACTGTAAAAGAGTACTTTTTACATTGCCTATTTGTGCACTTCATGTTAAAGGGACAGTTCATCCCAAAATCAAAATTACTTTTTTCCCCATCTGGCCTGCAGTGCTGTTTATCTGTCTGACAGTGTTGGTGTGAGTTGCAGAGTTTTGGTGATATTGGCCATAGACATGCCTGCCTTCTCTTGAATATAGTGAGACTGAATGACACTCAACTTGTGGTGCTCAAAATCCCATAAAATACAATAAAAGATTCGACACTGGGTTCTCTTGTAGTGAGCATTAGGAACTACAGTCTTTCTGCCATTAATAGAAAGTAGTTCTCAATCAAAACACAAAAAAACTCTGCAGCTCACACTCAAACAGGCCAAAGGAAAAATATGTATTTTTGATTTGAGGTGAACTGTTCCTTTAAGTGGAAATAATCTAGACAGCATTAACTGTGTCTATCAATCAATTGTGTATTGCTGTTTCTCTGATTGAATTTCTTCAAATAATTATGCAGTATGGTGACTGGGCTTTTGAGAATATACAACATAGATATAGTGTTTATTTTATTAGTGGACTATCAGATTTATGCAGGGGCCTTACAGCATATGTGCCATACAGTATGTCATAATATTGTCCTACATCATTAATTTGTAACCTATTTTTGACATAGAATTTGCATTAATTTATGTTTTCACAATTTGGGACAACACAGCAAGGTGTAAACGCAACAGTGCCGTATTATCTCATCATACAAACTTGTTAGCACAAACATTATGGCAACACAAGTTGCCTATTTACGTATTAGACACAGAATAGACACAAAACACTGTCATTCATTAGGAGTCATGTTTCTGTGTAATTGGTAAAATTAAGTCGTGTTTAACCTACAGTAATTTTAGCTCTGTTTTGGTCACTGCCAACTCCTGTGGGAAATAATTGGCTCTTTATCTGATAAATACCCCACTATGATCACAGCTAGTCCGCCACTGGGTACTGGTCGTGAGTTTATCTGAGCTTTTTTGCTAGATAAAAAAAGCATTTCCACTGCTATTGGAAATTACCAAAACAGTAAAATTGTGGACCATAAAACAAGAACAATGAGCTTTCACATTGCATATACATAGTCATTTGATCCTTTGTTGTCATACAAATATTGGTATAGTTACTAAAACAAGAACATATGGCACATCATGAATGGCAAAAATAATTGTTAATAAAATGTTCTGATTCCTTGTTTAATATAATGTCATATTTAACAATGTTTGAGTTAAGACATGACATGAAGTTACTGTTGCTAAGTAACATCCAATTCCAAAACAATTTTTCCTAACCCAACGCTGAAAAATGAAGATGTTGGCATAGAGCATAGCAATAATGTAATAGTACTGTAATAGCTATACATGCTAAAAATAAAACCACCATATTAAAAAATAAAAAAAAATCAATCTTGAAAAGTGTTGAAGAGGAGACATACTCTTGGTGACATATTGTTGACATTAGCCAACACTTAGTATGCATGATTTTAGTTTGAGCAACTATATACTTAAAGTGACAGTTCACCCAAAAATGAAATTTCACTCAATATCTACTCGCCCCTGTGCTGATGTGAGGATGGGTGAAGATCTCCAGTTCACAAAACACTCCCGGAGCTTCAGCGGAAAACAGCGTTGCAGCCAAATCCAGTTCAGTTAAAGTGAATGGTGACCAGTTTTAAAATGTAAAAAAAAAACACAAAAAAAAAAACACAAAATGTCTCCATACTGGTCATGTGGTGTAATCCAAGTGTCCGTAAGCCACAACATTAAAACTTGAACCAAAAGGACACCATTTACACCATGTTTTTAGCCTAAATGTCAACTGTAGCCTCTCAGACTGGATCCGCGTGCACAGGGCTGAAGCGGGTGCACAGGCTCTCGCCCCAGCGGCGTGACACCTTCACACCTGTGTTTACATGCTACCTGGAAGTGACTCAGGCAACAGAGAGAGATCTGCTCAGAAATAGTGACTTGTTATACGCACAATTGACTTTGCAAACTTTCAACAAAGAAAAAAATGTCTGAGGACTTCAACATAGAAGTGGAACATCATTTCTTTGCTGCAGCTGCGCCGCTTGGGCGAGAGCTTGTTTACCCACTTCAGGCGTGTGCACACGGATCCTGGTCTCAGACGCTATAGTTGACATTTAGGCTAAAAATATGGTGTAAATGGTGTTGACTTAATGGCAATGAGGTGGTTTACCTTATAAAGACTATACAATGCAATCATTTTACTGTGCCAGTTATTTGTCAGAAGTTTGGCGAGATTACTATTTAATTTCGTTCACTTGTCCACCATGACGCACCATTTTGTTTTTGATGAATAGCTCTGGGTGCACTGCTCTATCACTCAGTCAGTAGCAGCATCCCTCGGTGAACAATTATGGCAGGATAATCTGTTGACATGAACTTGTTTCCTGTTCATTGTTTTACCGTTCCACCCGAGCAGTCCTCCCTGCTTCTCCCCTGTCTAAGTGCCTCCTCACTGCCAGATTTCTTCTATTTTCTTTGCAAATCAAGTCATGTACTCAGATTATTATACACAGTACAAAGAAAACAAAATTGGTGATTAAAAATTAAATACTCTTATCTCTCTGTGAGTTATCTCAGTCCCCAGAGAGAGGATGCTATTTTGCAGGCTTGCGGGTGTCTTTTGTTCCCAATTTAGAAGCTTGTCGCTGTTTATTGTTAATTTTTGATGCTTCATTTGATATTCTGTTCACTTTCCTCCCTGACATGCAGAGAAAACATCTTTATCAAAGTGTCAGTTGTATGGCTCATCTTGTCAGGATGTCAGGTTTGCCCTATTCTTTACATTTCTGAGGAGAGGGTGTGTGCTCTGCAGCCTGGCTTGCCGGCGTGCCAACTGAGCACGGAAATGTGCTGTACAAACTCTGCGTCTGAGGAAGAAATCAATATGTATCCTAAATCTCGATTCCAGCTTAAAAAAAGACTTTAAAACCCCAAAATCTATGAGGTTGTCAATTGTGAACTCGGACTGACTTTAAGAAGACTGGAAAGTTCCCAGTGCAGTTTCTTTTGGGAGCTCTAGATATCCATTTCCATATAAATCCTCTGTAGACTTACAGTCAGACAATGATGTGGAATAACTGTTCTTCTGTCTTTGCAGGAGGCCTGTCAACTTGGCAAGATAACCTCTGTGAATGTAAGTCTTACACACTCAGTTCTCTCATCTTTTTGTATGTGTGTTTCCATATGCATCAGTAGATACTGTGCAGTTTTTTGGGTTTATTATTATTTTACATACCCCTACAAAAAAAAATCTGTGCCACCCTTTATTTTATTATGTGTTATTTATTATTAGACTCTTTATTTTACATTAAGGACAGATTACATAAGAACTGTACTGTAAACTTAAGTGTATTGTTTCCTACTCTTAGACTGTTATTAGACTCTCCAAGAGAGACACTTGGGGCACATTATAACAGAACTGTAAACTAAAGTGAAACCACATATATTCTATTTCCTCATTTAAAAATGACCACACATACCTATTATAATACTGTAGAAAGATCATGTGATTTGATCAAAGAAGTAGGCACTGGTCTAGAAGCAGCAGATATGGGATTTAGTTTACAACACAGTTCCGTTGTAATGTGTCCCTCATCAAACTCTAATAAAGCCTAATAAAGCTCTAATAAAGGGTGTAATGCTGGCTAATAAATAACATATTATTAGTTTTTAATTTTAATTATTTATTTTAAAATACAGGTTGTGGTGTCTAATTACTGATTTAATTATTGACAGATAAAATTAATTCTAGTTTTTGCCTATTTTAATAGAAAAATGACACTTTGTTACATCTTAAAGTCTGATCAAAATCTGCACTCCTTTAATCTTTAATCTCTAATCTCTAGAAATATACATATTGTTGTGCAGCATTTAAAAACTCCAAAAACCAAAAACCAGTGTAGCTTTAGTAAAAAAGGTTCTGTGGATTAAATGTTAAGGAAACACTGCAACCCTTAGGGATATGAAACCTTTGTACGTAATAGAAAATACATAAATATATGGAGACATAAGATTTTCATCCAACAACAATGATTCATCTTGTACTTGTCTTGACTTTTTTGTGTCTCCACATATTTATTTTTCTTCAAACCGTGTAGTATTTTATTGGAATAGTAATGAAATGTCTCTGCAAACTTCATACTTTTCTATTAAGAACTACAGGCAGAAAGGACCCAACACTATAAGCCTATCATCCCTAAATTATTCTTTTTCTTTAGCAAAGGCAGCTGTGCTGTAAGGGTTTGCTGAATGTAACATGAAAATGTCTTTACTTTTATTTCTCTGTACTGTTGCATGTTTAAGTGAAATAGTCATCTCAGCTTAAGGGCATTTCACCCATCACTCGACACCTTTAGCACTGAATCCAGTTGTGCTGCGGCATCTGACCGTCATACTCTCTGTGTTTCCTTTCAGTGTTTCAGCTACTCTCTTTATCTTGCAGCTCATGTCTGCGCGTAGTTCACGAGGCTTTGGTCAATGAGAGCAGGACTTTCAGAGTTCCTCCTGCACTTTGCACAATAATGTGCTGCTCCAGTTTTTTCAGTGTCGGCAGAGTCTGTTGCTGCTGTGAAATCCACAGTATGGCTTGTGTTTTTAGTCCTAACTTTAGTTTTTGGAGAGCAGTCCCACAATGTTAAATATTCCTATTTTATGTAATCTGTATTTTTGCAGGAGAAGAAAGGAATTTGATGTAATTTCTAACAAAATCAACAAAAAGAGTTTGTATTTGTGTGTTACTTAAAACACATTGAATATGTCATTTTATTCAGGGTGTGTCATACACATGACTGAATGTGTTTGCCCTGCATCATGTTGACAGATAAGGTTAGTAAAGTTAGGCTTGTGTTGGTTGGCACCAGTCATTTGTTGACGTTAATGTTAGCTAGGCTAATGCTAGCTAGTGTTGATGCTGTTGGGGAGCAAAAGGGAGGGAAGGCACTTGGGAGCGTGCGTAAACATCACATCCTTTGGATTTCCCAGGAAAAAATGAGTCCAAAGACCGTTAAAGGCATCTGAGTAAGTCGCTTGGAAGGTCTCATTCTTTAAGTTATGTTGCGTCCTCTCACACATTGGCAATAGAAATACATGATCAATACACAATTAATACATGTAAATTTCTTTGCATGTGCTTTTAAAGTTAGACCCATGTTGCAGCCTCTAATTAAATGCCTAAAATATGATTATATCAGTTTGTATAGTATGTATTTTTCTATTTTCATACCAGCATTTTGTATTTCATTTTGATACATTTGATGAGCAAGAATTTGTAATTTGGGATACTTCCTGATGTATTAATGCCCATCTTTGACTACATATTATTGAAGTTTTTCAGTGCTCAGAAGAGTGTGATCACAGTTCAGTGTCAGAGCTTTCTTTGCCAGGACTGGGGAATATTGTTGTCATAGTTCATGTCGCACAGAGAAAATCATCATAACAGATGACTCAGTGACAGATGAAATTTGCAAAAATTCATTTGATTTGTCAAAAAATCACCCAGTAATCTCTTGACCCACTTGCTAGAATCACCTCCTCCTTGCTTGTTCCCGCAAACTCATCATTTCACACACAGTGGCGTATCACCTCACACGTAATAGGCAGCGCTGGAACAGCATGTACAAAAAGAAAGGACACACCCCACGAAGTAAAAGCGGATGTTGTGAGATTTTGACATCAAGCAGGATAGGGACATGTGGGACAGCTTTTTTTTTGATAAATACCTTGCCATTGCTGCTGTTTTTTTTATTTTATTTTTTTTTCCTCCTCTACATAAGACATGTGTGACATGACAAATCACCATCTCCTCTGAACAGATTTATGCAGGTCTAGGTGTGCCCGCAAGCTGATCCTTATCTGAAATGGCAGAGCCAATCTCCCCTGATTCACTCCTAAGTGGTCCCTGTTTATCACTCAAAGTGAGGTGGTTGTCAGCCAAGTCCTTCCCTGTGCAGCGCCGACTCCTTTGCTGTTTCTAGAGAGTGTTAGTTGGGGGAAAAGTACATGGAATAATAAAACTCAAAGAGCCGTGGCTTAGCAAAGGACAAGGTTGCAGCCACTTGGCCTCTAGTCCTCTATATCTAAATATAACGGACTTCTAATCCGGTAACCCGTGAATCCAGCCCCATCTGCCTATTGTCTGAGTGGTTACCAGAGGGAGGGTTTTTGGATTGGCTGGCTTGTTATATGGTACAACTTGGCATGCATCTCTCCTGTTCATTTTATCTCTGTGTACATACTTCTCAAGGCAGTGTTTTATCTGGCTGAACGGGCTTTGTTTGGTCTTGATATCTCTTACCGCAGCTTGTCTTTGCTTTATGGATTTCTGGCAGCTTCTTTAAATAAGTGATAATGCTTAGCAAAACACTCACCTTGACTCCTCTGCGGATGTTTGTTTTTGTTTGTCATGTTTGTCTTTCAACATTAATGTTTTATTCACATTAGTCACTGCCACCGAGAGCAGAACTTTTATTTATTTAAGGCTCATTAATGGTATTTAATTGTAATTAATATGGTAGCTCCAAACGACTTAGCAGTGAGTGCATCGTGAAATCAAATTAGGCTTTTCTTAACATCTGGCACCAACTTGAATAGGCTTGAATAAACAGCAGTCCAAAAATGAAGACACTCCCTTATGCAAAATGATTGTGTCCTAATTGTCACGGACAGCTGTTTGTTCTAATAGATTCTGGATGCCATTGTTGGAGCAAGTTTCCAATAATTAGAGTCATGTGGAGACGAAGCATGCTTTTTGTAGAGCTGCCAACCCTCCATAAGTGGCCTCTTTCTTTTTGCTGGAACCTGGACTTTGCTTTTTGTGCGCATCCTCCAGTAATTTGAGAAACAGCTGCCAACGCTGTTTGAGAACAAGTAGATATTTAGACTACTTGAAAGCGTGGGCAAACATGGCACACAGAACTATAGGATTTTGCCAACAAGGTATTCGCCTCCTCTCCATCTTAGAAAATGAATAAAACCACACGAGGAGAGGGGAAAAAAAACACGCCTTTCTATACAGAATTTAAGAAATACACCAGCAGAAGATGTGAGAACAAATGCAAAAAAAAAAAAAACAGGATTTATTTTAGGGAGCTGTGCATAATATATTTTTATTTGGTTAAGAAATGAACAGATAACTCTTATTTTCATAATAGAAACAACAGCAACAAAAAAGCTTTTATTTCTGAGTTGTTATCTCACTGAAGAGTAGAAGGTTGTGTGTGTTTCTGTTCTTTGACTGTATGCACTTTTTCTCTCTCTTCTTCTCCTCCTCCTTTTATTTCTTATCTGTCTTTTTCTTACCAGCATACACTCGCACAAACACTCACACACAGTGATTTGTGGCCTCGGGATCTAGATGAATCAAGTAAATAGAATATTTAGCTAGCTGTTTCAACATCACAGCATTGAAAACCACTCAGTTGTGCTTTCAGGGTGCTAATTGTGTGGATTTAGGTTAGTCAACCCTCTCTGATAGTTTTTAAATGAAGCTTTTTGTGCACTTGGTTTTTGGCAGTTTGTCCTTCATTAGTGCCAGACTTTATTTCGCTCTCCCGCTCCGCTATTTCCCGAGCCTTATTTAGTCTTATCAAAGAACAATAAGTGCTTTATCTACGCACTATAGTGGCTGAGGAAAAATATGTTTGCACGGAGACATCTCCTCCTCCTGAGCTTAAAGGAGCATGTGTTAATGATGTTTTTAATTCAGGACTTGCATATTGCTTTTATTGCCATAGTGATGAGAAAAATCAAGATAGTCATATGCGCTGCAGTTGTATTTGCGCTCAAGAAAAAAAAAAATCCCTTATCAGTTTGAATAATGGGACGAATAAAATTCACAGCAATAACCGAAGCTGAGGGCGTAATTATATTTTATGTGTTTTATGCCCCTATACAGTGTGATGCAGTATGATGTTACTCAGGGAATCATGTGAAGACATGAATTCAGGCTACAGTATATATCACTGCAGTGCTCAGTTTTACAGATATTACCTCAAAGCCAAGTCAGATCCCCTCCCTCCTCATTTTTCTCTTTGTCAAACTCCAAGCAAAAGATATAAAAAAGTAAGAAATTAAATCAGTGGTGTCTGCAGATTACCCATGTGCCCTATAATATGAATGTCTGTAACAGTGTGGTTTGTTTTCTGGAGGAACTGCTAACATACAGACATCACAACATAGACAGTGTGTTTTCTTTTTTAGCTCCAAAGAAAGGTCGCAACATGAACTTCTGTAAACCTCTGGAGAAATCAAAGAGGCCTGCACCTTTCAGAAGAAAATGCCCACACTCCTGTGATCCCCAAGACTTTACAAATCAAAGTCTCAGCCTCCACACACATTTCCACTCCTTTTGTGTCTAAACTGGGTGAGAAGGAAAACTAGGACATAGTTCAACCTGTTAATACACATCCCGTCTATTATCGGGCTGCGAAGTCTCAATTATAAATCTTACAGTCAGTTTATTATCTGAAAAGTAATTCGCTCGATTCAACAGACCAGGAATCATTTTTGGGTTATGAGGTCACTGTTTCAATTAGTCCCCGTGCTGACAGGGTGCAATTTTGGCATCTTTTTCCAACTAAAAGCAGGTAAAGATGACGGATGCAGTATTGGGCATGTAACAACAACACTTGATACAATTAGGCAAGGATTTACCATGTAAATGCCGCCTCACAGTGCTCAGTCACCCGTAAACGAGCATTGTTGTCACCACTCATGATGATATTAATAATCTTTGTTTGTCAGTGGTGGTGTGCCAAGACTCTCTCTGGGAGCAGGAAGAAAACCTCTGAAGGATACTTTCTTTAGTACCAAGGTGCATGAAAATAACAGACCTTTAATGGCAACAGGAGTCTTTTTTAAGGATAGGATTTTAACGGTTTCTTTCTGGGAAATTACTCAGTGTTTTGATAACACAATACACACAAAAAAAAATAGTGCAGCAATAACTTAGGTCATGGGTCAAAATCTTAGTGATTCACTAAGGCTTTGCACAAGGTTGGTCGGTGGTCCTCACCCAAATACAGTGGAGGTAAAACAAACAAATCTTGACTGTGGTGCACGGAAATATGACATTTTTAATAATTCAAAAAATAACCTTGTTCCTCTAGATATTTCATTCAATTCATATTGTGCTCTATTTATGCTTTTGTTCTATTCTTCTCGGTGTTTCAAGAATGGGGTGGGGGCCCCTTAAATGTCATTTGCTACTCCAAGGACCCCCCCCCCCCCCCCATTATCCTTAAATATGATTGTTATCTATCCAGTGACAGGTGAGACCTTAGTTTGAACCAACTGTTTGATAAATATTGTTAAATATGTGTTATGTTCTTTAACTTAGATAGATAATTAACTAGAGTAATGATAATAATTTAAGTAGATATGAGAAATGGCGCATTCATGTGGGAATGTGTGAATGTGTGAATGTGCATACATGCGTACATACTTCATGCCACCCCTGCCTAAGCCAGTGCCCCACTTGGGCCACCTGAGTCAAAAAAATCTGGGAATGCCCCTGGAACCAACACTTTGATCTTTAAAAAGTAAGAGAGTAAAAGTTCTCTTCATTATCGGAGTCATTAGCACTTTTGGGGCCATTGAAGAAATTGTCGCTAAGCTCCTCCTCAGATGAGTATCTGTCCAATCATAGAGTAGCAACCACACAAAGACACCACAGGCCTGTCAAGCTTTGATATCTCTCGAGCCTAAATGTTAAAGCACTGCACGTGGGGCTCTAAGAAGAGCAACACTCTGTGTCTCATGAGTGTGGTGGGTGGTGTCTTTCTTATAGCCTTTCAAAAACCTAAAACATAAGAGGAAATGTGAGTATCTGCTCTGATGTAAGCTGCAAGCATTAGCACATCCAGATAACTAGCTTGGTACCTGCAGTAACCTCCAGCCAAACCTGTCTTAGATAACACTGCACTTGCCAAACTGGCTTATTCCCAGGGGTTAAATCACAATTGATTATGTCGGGGGTTTGAGGTAGTAGCTGTGGTGAAGCTTTTGTCAGCTAGAAATGAGAAGCTACTTTTGTTTACTTCTCTGTGGAATCGAAGACCTAGCGTTTAAAAAATTACTGCGAATTTCAATATTGAATGTGCCACTGTATCGCTGTAAACTGCAGCACATGGAAAGCTTGACAGATGTAGTAATAGTAACTGAGGAGGGTGGCTCTTAATCAAAGGTCAATTAAATTATATATCCTGCTGGTAACAGAGCCCTCTCTGTTGTACTGGTGTGGCTCTCATTTACATTTCATTACTTTTAATTAGCTGACACTTTCATCCAAGCTGCACAATTCTTACATAAACCAAGATACAAGCCAAAAATTGTGAGAATTTTAAATTCTTTAACATTTAAATCACTTGATGGTGCAACGTGAACAGAAAAAGTTGCTGTCCTGATGTCGATAGGGAGCTCGTTCCACCATTGTGGAGCCAGGACAGCAAACAGTTTAATGGTTTATTCTGTACTCATCCACATGACACTGCTCTGCCTTGGGCGTTTTTATTTTTTTATTATTTTTTTTACACTTCTAGGGCATTTTAAACAGGACAGAAGAGTTTCTAACAGAACATTTCTTGTTTGCCCGTGTTCTCCAGACCCAGCGCCGTGTGACGTTCCATCTCCCAGACGGATCCCAGGAGAGCTGCAGTGACAGCGGGCTGGGAGACCCAGAGCCTAGCAGCACGGCCAGCACCACCCAGCCTCTCCCCATCAGCTTCCCCCAGGAGGAGTACTACGAGCAAACATCACCTAACAGCCGCACTGAGGGAGATGGAAACTCAGACCCCGAATCGAGTGAGTGCTGAGTTCTGCTCTGCTCAGGCAGCAGGCAAATCTGCTAATTTATGTTTTTCATTTTTATTATTTTTTTTTCGGCGATGTTTGAGGCTGACTTTCCCTCAATGTAATTTACAAGTGGCCATCTGTGTTTTTAGACAGTGAAATCATTTATTGAGATTACAGCTGTGATCGTCATAGTAACAACACAGCCGAAGCCTTGCAAACACTTAACAAGAGACCATTCTCTGTCAAACAACTAGTAACAAGCTAGTTACACATAAATTTTGAGGTTGTGTTCGTGCTGTTTTTGTGAGGTCAATCTTTAGACAAGCAGGACAGTAATTTTTTTTGCACAACAAGTCAACCAAGTAGGAGGGCAGAACTGCTGAGAGGCAAATCAACCTATTTATCAGTTTTCCATGTTGATGTTTAAAGCCAAAAAAACATCACAGTAATATTAGATATGCAACTAAATTGGATTTGCTCAGAACAAGCAGTTAATCTGTTGTCATGGGAGTGCAGAATAATATTAAGGGTGTATCTTGCACAATGGTGTATTTATTATTGACAATGAATTTTGTAAGTCTGATTTTTCTAAATGTGGTCCAGTGCTAAGCTGTACACCGTAAGGGGAATTTTACCTCTGAAGTTGGAACTCTGTTGCTGAATTTATTCAAATGATTCACAAGACAGCTGTCACTGCATGGCTTACTGCCCAATGATGTTCTCCATAAAAGCTCCGCTGAACACAGGGATGCACAACTTCGTCCTCATACATATACAACAGATTTTTTTTTTTTAAATCATTCCTCAAATAACTGGCTGAGGGGAAAAAGAAGAGTGCTTAAGACACACCGCAGAGGACCCTGGATTTTTCCACCAGTGGTGGTGTGGATCCAAAGCCGGCGCACCAACAGCATGCCAATGATTCTGCTGAAATGATTTTGCTCCACCTTAACATGAACAAGGCTATTCTGAGTCCCCTATCAATGTGTCCTTGTCACATTCCAAACCCCCCCCTCACTTCAAGCTGGATATTCAAGTCCTGGTGTATCAGATTTTATTTTCTGGAGGTAACCCCGCATCATATATTGCAGACTGGATCGAGGCTCAGCTTGGTGCAGACCTTCACTCCTCCTGTGGCCCCTGTGTATCATTTGCAGGAATGCTTTAGCCATTGAGTTACCTGTCAAAAAACCAGTCTGTTTTTTTTCCCCCTTCTATCCAGCACAGAAAATCAACGGGACAGGTAGAAATAGATTGCTTTGCATACACCTACGTTGCAGTATAGCCATTGTGTCATAGCTGTAAGTGAGACAACAGTCCTTGGTGCATCTTCCTCCCCAGCAGCTGCACTGACAGGTCTGGGCCCGGGGTGTCAGTGCGAGTGTGATTGTGAATGCATTTGTTAGACATTAGACAAGATCGGTGACATGCTGGCGACGGCTCCCTGTTCATTTCCATGCAAAGGTCCATCCCATTTATGATTTTTCTATTTTTGATAACAGGATATTGCAAGATACAGCAAGAAATCTTTTATTTACAAGATAACCAGCTGACCTGCATATTCCCTCACACAGAGATCTGTACACCAGGCACGTGTATAAACTCCCATACAAACACATACATCTAATGATCAAACCTCTCCTTCCCCAGCTGTTCTCTTTAATGTATTCAACATGGTGACAGCAGTGATTCATATATGTGATTCATTCATATACAGCGGCAATTGCTCATCATCTCATTAATATTCAGTGACATAAACATCTCATACTTCATAAACTTGCTCAAATACTGCACTTATTACCCACTTTCCCTCTAGGGTAATATTTGTTGAAGTGCATTAGTTTTAGAAGACCATGCTAATGTAGTAAATGCATGTGTACTTTTACAAATTGCTGCATTAAAAATCGCAGCAGAGTGAGAGCGTTAACAGAATAATGGAGAGTGTAATATTATGGATATGAGAAAAGTCATTTTAGTTATTTGACCAGAGAGCCCCTTATACTGCTCTGTTATAACCTCATCACAGCAAATGAAATTGAAGCAAGTATAATTCTCACTGATGTTACTGTAAAAACAAATGTAAAAGCAGACAGGGCCTCATCATAAACACCACATACGAAGTGAATTGATTAATTTGATATACTCTTCCTATGAAATATATGCAGAACTATGCAGCTTTCAGATATTTATTACTTGCCTTTCCAGACCTCTAAGAAATATCTAAGCCCATATTTAATATTTGTTTAATTTGATTAAAAATACACTTTAAACTCCATACATTCCCACCAGCAGTAAAATCACTAAAGTTCTTTCATTTGCTTTTAGATGCAAACACGCACCCTCTCACATCATTTGCAGACGGAGCGAAAGCCGTTGGACTCATCCGGCTCTGTTTTCTCCTTTACAGAAGTTTTAAAGATAAACTCCGACTTGGTGCAACTCAGTTCAAAAAGAGAGATGGATCCTGTGCATGTTGACCGTCTCAGAGATGAGTGCGTTGGTGACAGAGGGGGGCCTAAGATGGATTAGATATGGTTTTATCAATGAGCACCAGGCTGGCATGGCGGTGGCAATCTCTTATCGTGTCGTCTCAATTTGTAAAGCAGAAAGAACAAGGAAAAAAGTGGAAAGAGGGGGAGGGGATGGAATGACTGCGAGTGAAGAGGGAGAAATAGAGCTCAGAGATTGAAAGACCTGTGCGGCGGCAGAAAGAAAATTTTCAGAAAAGCAAAATGTGGTATTGTTTTGTAAAGGTGCTTCAGCTAGGGCCTGAATGTCAACTTGCACTAAATAATTGTCTGTGCCAAAGGCAAGCCATGTGGCCTTCTTATGACAATGAATTTCTCAACTCCTCTTTAAACCTGCATCTTTATTAGACCACCCACTCTTGAAATAAAGTTCATATGACATTTTATGTTTCTATTATTTATGAGTTAGGCGGCTGTTCATTTTATGGGCCCTTGCTTCCCCCTCCAGGCTTACTTCACCACCCCGCCATCACTCTTGCGCTGTCACCTCCATTGTCACACGTTGTTCCGAAGGTTTTGATATTTCTTCCTCTGTCTCTGCAAATAGATAAAAGCTGGGAATTAATATCATTAGCATGTGTGTTTTTAGGTCCAACCCCCATACATCTGACAGATGGTTTTTACAGAACTACACATCCAGAACAATTAGGAATGATGAATCGTACCTGTCCCTTTTGGCCAAATCGCAACAGTTCATCAAAACATCAAAAACAGGAATGCATAATGATATGCGATGCATCTCTTCCCTCGAATGAGACGGATGCACGCCGCTGTCTCAGCTGACATCCTCTCATATAGTGACTCAGTGCACTGGCATCCTGAGTTTTCAGCACAGTTACAGAGAGGTTCACCTTCTAGGCATCAGAAAGTGACTGACATCTCCTGGAATCACTAAGAACACTGTTTTACATGGAATACTGAAAGCATCCAGTTGATGAAAATGTCCTTCTTGACCAACCTTGGCTCAGACAATGTGTCCCGTGGATACTGTAGTTTTTTTTAAAGGTGGTGACCAGTGGGCCTTGTTCTGCTGAACGTTACTGCACTTGTGATGAATTAAAGGAGACATTTATACTATATTTACTGCTATTTATCACAAAATGACAATATGCCATCAGAGATTAAGGAAACATGCTGAACTGAAATGCTCGCTTCCCTGACAACATTACTACAGCCGCGGCGTCCTTTGAAATTTCCATTCCCGGGCCAGAATGTTTTATAGGCCCATTTCACATTAATTAGAGTTAAAATTAATGCCTCATGTTCACTGAATTAGTGAATGTCTGTTTATGAGTCAAAAGAAATCAATAATAATCTAGACTAGATGTTTATAACAGTTAAACTGAGCAATATGTTAACCTCCATCTCCAGAGTTCATTGTTTCATTGCAGTTTGCTTTTGTTTTAAGGATAACAAGCTTAGCTTTTCATTGACAGACAGCTGACAGTGATAACAGCTGCTCAACTTGCAGTATAAGGATCATCATCGCTTCTTATTGTCATACAGTTTTGCACTCGTCTTGTGGTCCTGCAGTGTTCTTGCAGCCTGCCTGAGCTTCCTCGACCCCAGGAAGGAGGAAACAACTTCAACTATAAATCGTATATTAAATAGGGCTTCAACCTGTTTAATATATGGCTCCTACTTGCTGTGTTGACTGCAGTACTCATTTTTGGACTTGCAATTGCTACTTATCATTTAAGCTTTGTTGACTTCAAATAATTGAAAACAAATTCTGTCTTTTTAATTTTGAACAGGCTGTGCTGTTCAGTTGATGTCGGTTTAATGATGTCTTGAAAGGCTTGTGCAGAATGATATGAATCATCATGTCACGAATGGCGAACGGTGCTAAGCCCTCAGACAAAGTGCAGGAAAGTGGGAGCAAATCCCTGGGTTTAAATCCTTCATATTTTTCAAACAATACACAATTTTGTTCTCTGGACTTTTTTGTAATATACTTATTTCAGTCTCCTGTTGTTGGAGTTGAGGGATTTAAGAGCTTGTGCGTTTGCCCACTTACAAGCAGCTCACTAAAGGCAGTTTTGAAGTAGTGCATTAGTCTCTGGGAGGAACATGAAAAAGCTGCAGTACAGTATAGTGCCGTATCTTAATCTGTGGCATATGGCTTTCCAATGACCAGCTTACACCTTGTCTGTCTAAGATCTAAATCTGCTATTAAGATAAGCCAATCCTTTTTAAACACTGCAAGTATAATAAGATTATAGTTTTAAACGTGCTGCACAGTGTGTTATAAAATATACATTTTTATAAAATAGAATTGCTTCATCAAATGACTGATTTCAGTCAGTGATTTTGCTTTTTTTTTATTTGTTTGGTTTTACTTTGTACAATTTTGTGTCTAATGCTTGTACAGCACATTATATAATTCCTGATACCAGTAGACAAATAATCTGATTAAAGGCTTGTTGAGTTCATACTTTGTGGGGGTTAAGTTCTCAACTCTTTGATTTCTGTAGGTCCAAAATTTTCATAATAGCGCTCAGACTGAGTTTCCAGTTGACTGATTTACAACCCGCCCTTTTTCTTGTCTTTGGAAAAGGCCACTTGACTTGATCTAGTGTGCCAAACACGTTGGGACCACTTGAATTTTTAATACTTTCTCAAACCTCCGACTCTACCCTATACTGTGTCTGGCAGCCAATACCAGGCTTGCACTAAGATTGGAATTCAACTGTCTAGACACAATCTGCCCATGAATAAAAGGATTTCATGAGGAAGGACAAAAAAAAGTTGGATGGTTGTGATTGGAACAGCTAAGCAGGACCAGCCTTGGTGCAAAACTGTACTGTAACACTACGTTTTGTCATTCACACCAATACTTTAGCACATCATTATGTGATGGCAGCCACTCCATAGTGTTCAGTACAGTTAGTTGCATTAATTATTCATATGAGTCCAATCTCAGTTTCACTTTGAGGGTTCTCATATGCAATTAGAAGTAATGAATGTGCCTCTTAATTACATTCATTTGTGCAAATTTCCATTCCCCATTGAATTTTTTTGTGGAAACATTGTGACACTGACCAATGGCATATCATTTGCAATGTGACTAAATCCATTCAGCATAGAACAATTAGCTGTAATTAGTGTTACAATGTCATCAGCGACCAGGGGGAAAGACTAAGCTGACATGCAAAGGGAGAAGAGGACCCTTGTTCGGAGAGTTAAAAGTCCAACATTGTTGCAAGATCATTATAATTGGCTGACCACAGGTTATAAAGATGGTGAACTGCTGTAAGACTAATTTTTTTTTTTGGACTTTTATTCATGTAAAGTTAGCTGAGCAGGCATTCTCTTTGATAGAAATACCCTTCTCCACATTTACACACTTAGGGGCTGCCACGGCAACCTTTTACTTCTGCCAGCCCATCTCATCATCCACTGCTGACAAATGAGCAGCTTCACTAAAGTAATTAAGAATGAAGTGCCTTGCTTAAGGATACATCGCTGGTGGTTGCTGAAAGATGGGAGGAGGCATTCCTCATTCATTTCACATCATGACCTTACATATTGTCATGTTATCACAGATATTCTGGCTGCTGTGTGTATATTTAATTCATGCTGCACATAAAATGGTAATGCTGCATATTCCTTTTCTTGCAGTTATCCCACAATCTACAAGATAACATCTTCAGACTCCTTTTTTATTCACATCATTTGCACCAGTTTGCTTCCCGCTATATATTCTCCCTCATATAAATAAATAAAAGCCTTTGTGCCTTCTGGCTCCCAGAACTTTTTACAGCTGCCCCAGTGGGCCTGCAACAGAGCTAAATGAAGCAACAGTGAGTATTAACCTACATAGATTGGACCTTTCCTTTTAAGATGATTTTAGATTTTTCTTTCTTTTTTCTTTTTTTTGCTTCTCTCCTTTTTTTGACCGCCGGGGGTCTATAGCTGAGTCAGAAGGGGATTTAGATGGACTCATCTGTATCCGTCTTTACCGATTGGGATTTGGTGGAAGTGCTCAATTCTCAGAGGTGAGGTGGAGGGGAACCCTTGTTTTATCTGGTTCAAATGCCACACCAGTTGTCTCAGAGAGAGAGACGAGCTATTGATCTGGAGGAGTCAACTCAGCTCGCAGAAATCTCTTTCCACCCTCCTTCAAACGACTGGAAAGTGTCATGTAAGAAACCTCCTTTTCCAGAGTATTAGGGCCCGTCTTTGTTGCCCTGCCAATGCTTCTGTGAAGTTGAGATGGGAGCTTTCTGGTACAATCATCCACCTCTCGACAGGACAAGCCCAGAAAAGATATTAAAAGATCTCAAAACAATCAGTGTATTGTATTTACTGTACAGTTTTCAGTGTCATGACCAGAAGAAAATAACACTTACAATGAAGGTTGAACACATTCTCACAGTATTGTGTGCTGACTTACAAACTTGTTTAAACAGAAAAGCTGTTTTTAGACTAAAAATCTAAAAACAAACAGCGTTTTAAAGGCATGTTACACATTAAAATCTCCCAAAAACGAATATAGATCTATACTATATAATTTTGTTGAGTTGTGTGCTTACATTAATCCAAAAGTTGCCAACAATGTCTAAACCAAACGAAATCTGTAATTTCATTCAAGGTAACGTTTCGTGTAGTTGCTTGCCAGTGGTAACATATCACCTTCACCCCCTGTAGTTGCTCTAACTTCCGAGGAAACAAGCACTAGATGATATATCAGAGTGTGAGGAATCAGCGGATGGATAAACTTGGTTTTGATTAGGGAACAAACATGGTTTTAGCTCAAATAAGTAACAGTAAGGGTTAGGGTTAGTAACTCCATATATATGTTAATTCCTGAGGGTTTGACTAACTGGCTACCTGAAATGATCATTAACATCCAGTGAGATTCTTGTAAACATTGTCTGCAACTCCAGAAAATAGGAAGTAGGTCTGCTTCAGATATGACTTAGCAACAGGAGACATGCTCATCTCATAAAACCTGTTGGCTGGACTGATGAATAGTGAATATAATTATGTTTAACAACTTAGGTCTACTAACCATCCAAATCATCCCAAATCATTATCAAGTTTTTCACAAACAAATAATACACAGTTTGTACTGTCAGCCAACGCCTGAAGTAGTGGGTCGAATAGTGAACAGGATGTGAGAGGATTGCTTATCAGCGAGTTCAGAGGGACAGTTTACTTCTTGCAGCTTATGTGTTACAGTCATCTTGTGGCGTTCAGAGGATGAGGCACTTGTTGTAATTAGATGTTAGCTTGTTAACATGTTCCAACAAATTGTAAACTGAGGCTTTCACTGTGTCTCTGTTGCTTTGTTTATTTATTTTAGATATAGGCTGCACGTTAATTGAGAGTCGTGAACAGACTTCAGTTCCATTATCAGGAATTAATGGACACTCTGCAGCCAGCCAGAATGGAGTACTGACACAAATCATGGTATAAATATTGATAAAGTCCCTCTGGTGAGGATGATGAGATGGAGGCAGGGGTAAAACACTGGACTTCCACACAGTAGAGCAGGGTTTGTTTGTTTTTTTGTTTTGTTTTTTGTTTTTTTACCCAAATCATAAATTCTTAATCATAATTTTTTTAAGATTCACTGCTTAAAACCATGTTTTGTGTTGTTATATCCTGCCTTGTCAAACTTAGACAAATAAATCTAAATCTATCTTTTGCATACTAATTAGGTGAAGTTAATGTGTTATTGCCCTGGAATATGGACACAACCATAGACCTCCTACACACTGAGCATTTAAGTCTACAGCACATCATGAGTGACACGTTATCATCATTATCATATACAACATTTTTAAACTAAGTTTTGGTTCATCAGAGAATTATACGCTGTTTTGGTTTTAAAAGAAGTCTGCAAATTAACATTTTTATTAATGAACTTTTAATTAATTAATTTGGTTATTTTATTCAACTATGGATTAAATTACTTTCTAAAATCAGAGACACATTTTTCTTATTAATGCTTCGATACTTTTATTTCAGCATTTGTAAATGCTCAAGTATATCCCGAGAGATGTGATTTGAATGCGAGTTCAGCATGATTTTTAAGAGGGAAAAAAAGGAAAGTTGGCTGGATGCACTGTTCTTGACTGTCCAAAAGTTGCTGCTTCAAATTCACTCGGCAGCGCTGTGACTTGAGTGGGCTTTTCAAAGACATGTACAATTAAAATACTCATTCCGAAGTTGTTAACATGTTCAGTAAGTCTTGTGTCTGGTTTGGGAAGGGATCAATAGCTGCCAAGTTTGATCGTGTCTCTGGACAATGTACTCTGAACTCGGCAGGGATAGAGAGAGACTTCAAACAAGGATAGAGGCTCAAAGGCCCCAGCCAGCAATTCACTTTGTTCCATTTCACTGACTCTGTGATTCCTAAACTGGAATATGGCTCGGACTGCATATTAAACCTGTGAAACGCTCGGTTCGAGAGAGGTGAACTGCTTTGGTCCTTGATCCCATCTAGCTGATATGATCTCAGTGACTTCAAACATGAATCATTAAAAACAACAACAGCACACCTGAAATAAAAATGGGCAAGCTATGTCTTGGATGCTAACGGCGTCTGGCATAGTGTGCAAAAGGCTGTGGAGCAAAGATATTTGTACTTGTTTAACTTAACCTCATTGATATCAAGCAGCCGGTGAATACTATTAAACCTCTAAGTCAGAGCTCCTCACACAATAACTTACTTGAACTTTTAAACTTTGAAGAAGTCTCGGCACAGACCTGGACACCACAAACCTCCCAACATTTCTCAAGAATCACGCTGTCCTTTCAGTGTGATGTGCCGAGGTTATACCTGCCTGAAAGAGCAGAAACTTTCACTCCCTTCAGAAGCGGGAGGAAAACATGGGAAGCTATAAAATATAGATGTGCTGATGTTTTATTCAAGGCCATTTGTTATAGATAGCTTTTTACAAAAATCCCACTCCTTTTCATTTTTAGTTTGAGAGCTGTGTTAGCATTAACATTTTTCTCTGCAATTTCACTGCCCCTGTCCCACCCACCAACCCCACCCTGCTCACACACCACGCATGTTAACACACGTACACACACTGTGTTCAGACTTGAAGCCAAAGTATTGCATTAGGGATAAGTCACATTTAAAGGATAGTCTGGATTATTTGTAGAGGGGTTATATTAAGTAAATGTCGATTGTCACTGTCTTAGCTAAGGCTACAAATAACAATCACTTTCACTGTGGATTAATCTGTTGATTGTTGTTATTATGTTTGATTAATTGATTAGGTGTTTAGTCTTTAAATTGTCAGGAAATGGTGAAGATGTATCCCAAAGCCCAAGATGATGTCCTTAAATGCCTTGTTTTGCCTACATCCCAAAGATATTCCTTTTACTGTCATAGAGGATTAAACCAGAAATTATTCACAGTGAAGAAGCTGGAATCAGAAAATTTTAATTTTTTTCTTGAAAAATGACTGACACCAACCAAAATAATTGCGAACTGATTTAATAATCGATTCATAATTGATGAATCATTGCAGCTCTAGTATTAGCTACAGTAGATGACAGTCAGCATGCCCGCAGTGAGGACAAGTAAAGAGGGGGATCAGCACAGAATCAAAACAATGAACTGATGGGGACAGAGTCAGAGACAAAAGGTATTGCCATTTAAAAAAGGTCCAACGAAAAAAAATCAATACCAGTTTAAGTGTATGCTATATTTAGAATATATTTACTGCTTTACTTTGCTGTCAGACATCCTTTTCTGAGGGGAAACTGCTATTATATAAGCCTCTCTCCAGTCCAACCAAACTCCACTGGCAAAATCAATCATTTTCCCTTGCAGGACACAGGAGTTGCTGGTCTTCTGCTGTTAGTTTGTTTGTGTCATTGTGTAACTTTGGTGAATCCGGTCTGTCCTTCCACAACACCAAAGTCACACAACAACACAAACAAGCTAAAAGATCGAGGCAGCGATAGACCAGCAACTCTTGTGTTCTGTGAGGTAAAATTGCTGATTTTGTCTATGGAGTTTGGTTAGCTTGGAAAGAGCAATATTCGGCTTATATAACAGCGGTTTCCCATAAGAAAAGGCTGTCTGATGGCAAAGTAAAGGGGTCAAATATTCTAAATATACTTACTCACTTAAATTTATGTTTATTTTTTTAGGTGGACCTATTTTTAAGTGGCCAAAATCCAGTTTACTGTTTAGCTTGTGCTGGTACTCCTCTCTGCCTGTCTGTGCAGACCAGCGTCTACTACAGGTAATACACTGACCATCGGCAAGTACCATACAACAGCACTTAGAATAATTTGAACTATCGCTTTAAATCTATGTCTTTGAAATCAGGATGGATCTGCTTTGGTTTTCAGACTGAACATTTGCAACATCTATATACATGAATATGAATGCAAAATATTCTAATTTCAGATTTTATGTTTGTCTATAAATTCTGTCATGAAGTCAGAGGTCAGCCTGCTTCGTATTTCAATAAAGCCATTACGCTCTGGCTCAGAGGTGTTGTATTTCAGCACTACCAATGGTATGGTTTATTGTTAACAACAGCATTAGTGAGGCTGAGACAGGGTTAGAGGAAGTGCATCTCCCTCCTTCTCCTTTCTCTCCCCCCACTCACTCCTTCTCTCCTCTCATCCCTTCTTCCCCCCTTCAAGATATAACACCATAGACAGATTAAAATGCATGGTCTCATCCCTTTCTCATTTTTCACATGCAGTCGGTCTCAAGGATAAGGATGGCCTCTGCTCAGAAGGACTTATTGACCAAAATAACTGTGCATCAATATGTCTCCTGAAGGCTGAGCAGACCACAGCATCACAGGGGTTGTATTTTCACCAACTCTCTCAGCCTTTAATGTTATTGACCTGGATTGTCCTGATATGCTGCAAAACAGCAAGAAGGCTGGAAACATATAGCAGAGCCATGTTAAAGCTTCATTGTCCTAAAAAAAAAAAAAAAAGAGCACATTTATCGAGGCATCGGAGCAAAAATGAACGTTACAAGCATGCCCACGGACGAGAAGGAGAAACAAAAACAAGAGGAATTTTCAATTTGGGAACGGCACGCTGTGACCAATGTAAAATTATACTGCTGCCTTTCTGTGGCTTATTTTTCAATAAGAAATCACCATGAGATAAACTGTAGTTTTGATGAGATTCAATTTACAGTGATAGCTGCAGTATTGCTGCAATGACATCAATGATATGATGACAGACGGCTACAACTATGAGGCCATCTGTCTATATTTCATGTATTAGCATATTTCAGCTAAAATGTGTCATTCACAAGAAATGCAATATTTTCCTGTGAAATCATTAATTTCACAAGCGCGGGCATAAAATCGCAATAAATCTCATGCGTAATAGTTCACACACACCCCCATACGCACATGCAAACAGACACACACACTCAGGGACAAATTCTGATGAAGTTATACCGGCAGTTAATACAATTGGTAGGAATATAATAAAGCATGCATCTTACAGTACGGTTTTAACATGCATCCTGAGTTACTGCTGTGATTTAATCCAGGTGTTGAATGCGTATGCATGAACAGGATTACTCCCCACTGTACTGCATAGGATCCTATCCCCACCTGATCAATGTATGCACTGACTGGTTGATAAATTGGTATTCACGGACAAATGGATGACTTCAGAAACCACTCACAGGCTGGTAACACTGACAAATGGAGTGAGAGTGTGGCAAGAAAAAGAAGGAGTTGTGCTGAATGAGTGCAGGAAGAAAGAGGACAGGGGTTTTCAGATGGGACATGCTGAGGGAGTAGATTTTCAGGTAGGCCCTGCAAGACATGTTTGGCCTAACAGAAAATGACAGGGGGCTTTTAAGGGGCTTGACACCGAACACTTAAACCCGGGTGCGGTGCACCCTCCTCGGCGAGCGAGCCGCGGCATTCATCACATTCTCTGTGGTCAAGTTCGCGAGGCAGCACTTCTGCCCGGGCTCTTTGTGAGGCATCTGTGGGGACCTCAAGGCGATGTAGCACTCGTGAGGTCAGTCAGCTGTCTGCCATTCCATGCAGAAGCTGCCCTGGTGCTCGAGCCTTGCCAGGAGCTCCGGCGAGCATGCAGTCAGACAGACTGTTTCCCTTTGTCCCCATTTCCCCAGACACCTGCGTGATTGCATTGATTTGTCCTGATTCCATTCAGCCAGGGGTCCCACTGGATTTCAAGTGTCAAACATCTGTCATACAGCGGCTCTGTCATGCTGACTAATTCAATTGAGAGCTAAATCTTCACCGAACTGATTGTGAATATGCAATATTAATTGTATGAGCTAAAAGAAATGGCATATTTCCAATAGTTTGTTGATTTTTTTTTTTCTGTAATGTTATTGGATTTGTAACGTCTTACATAACTTATAATAACAATGGAGTGTCTCTTTGCAGTCAAATAGCAGTCATGTGAGAATAGGCACACGGCTGCTATTTCGCTATTCCCACCTGGCCCCATTAGCTTTTTAGCTATAAAGAGCAACAAATCCCAGAAGAAAAGATGCTGTGGTGGATGAATGGGTTAAGCACAGAGTTTGAATCTTGACTTGGGAGGCTTGTTTTTTGTAGCTAGTGTAAAACTACCTGTTAATGATGACTTATTCTTTAAAGTTTATTTTTAATTATTAGTATTTTTATTATTTATTATTAATAAAACTACTTGGTTAGGTTTAGGATATAAAACTACTTGGTTATGGTTAAGAAAAGATCATGGTTTGTCTCTGCCAGGCGTAAATAGCCACATTGGCTGTTCGCTCCCCAGGCACAAATAGCATTACGGGCTACACACACCTTTTGTCTGTCATGTTAAATACACCCAGATGTAAATAACCACATGCCCTTGTGCAAATGTTGTTGTCCACTGATACCTGTGTGTAAATACCATCTGCCTAATAATAAAACCGTGGTGTAGTAAAAGCTCAAGAAAAATGAATTCGCTTCATTTTTTGACTTAGAAACCTAGAAAGAAATTCTTTGCTAACTCTTTTCAAAGTCTCTAAAATGTATTTGTACCAGTAGTGGCTGATGTCTTCACAGACACAGATCTGGATTCTTTGGATGTATCCCTTGGTGTTCATTTTAGACAGAATGGTGAGAGAGTGGAAAAAAAGACAATGTTAGAGAGAGTGAGTTCACAGTGTTAGCAGAAAAATAGACTGGAACGTCTCCCGAAGCCAGTTGCAGGCAGCAGAGGCAGCAAAGTCTTTGTTATGATAAAATCAGAGACCTCGACGAGCATGCCCTTGATTCTGCAGTTGGCTTAACGCGGCGGGTCACCAAGGGGAGGCAGATGTTGTCTCGAGGCATGTCCCACCGCCTCGGCTCCGGCTGGTGTCTCTGAGCTCACAGGTGCAAAGGGGATGGTGGACGGGGGGATTGGAGGTGCACTAAGCCGTCGCTCGGTCGCCACAGGCCTAGCGCTGGGGATGTCGAAATGAGCAGATATGCTCATTTTGATCCACTGAGGTATAATAATTGATGATCAGCCCTGCTGTCGCATCTGGGAGTCACTGGTCCATGCCATAATACACCCTTAATGCAACACATGGTGGTGTGGACAGAGGTGCCATGGGGTCTCACGCTGACTTCTATTTCATGTGGTATAAAGGATGATTGAGGGAATAAAGGTCCGTATAACACACCATAGAAAACCGTCTCTCACACCTTAACTTTTTATACATGATAAGTATACGGCTGAAATCATCCTTGAAGGAACTGAATAAATTTGATAACTGAAAGCTCTTTTTTACAATTTTTGTTTCCTTGAAACATTGTTTGGCCTTTTATTGTGTCTACACTTACAATGGAGAGGAAAAGCTCAAACACTAAATGTTCAAGATGAAGGAAAACAGAGATAAAGAGAAAAAGACAGAGGCAGCAGCTAAAAATGAGGGAAAATATCAATTTAGTACCATTTTAATCTAAAACAAGTGCTTTTCTGTCTGCACAGTAGGGGAGACTGGGGATGGTAGTAACACCTTTTGTCTTAGCATCGGTAATTCAGTGCTTGTTTGTGCGAGATCTCTCAGACTTTGATACACGGTACCCATATTTGTCTACTACAAATAAAACTCACTTTGACATCTACTACACAGTCACAGATAATGTGATTTTGTGTCAAAAACAGAAAGTTATGTTATTACAACCTTGGGAGAGCAGGAACACTAGCAGGGGATAGATGTAACATTGTGAGGTTCTTTGCTGAATTAATGTCCACTCCATCCAATTTATAAAAGAACTAAGAATAAAGACTAGACATTTTTGAATAAAGTGAACAATTTAAAGCTTTTACACAACAAACTTTCATACTGTGTTGACTTTAGAGGCCCCTGTGTAGTGTTTCCACTGCCATAACCACAAAATAGTGTCAAAAATTAAAAATATCCTCCCTCTTCCCTTTAGCATGTTTAGCATTTTTGCCTGGCCTCCATTAAAAATAACTATACAGAAATTGCCAGTCTTCTCATGGATGGTTTTGTTTGCTTATGTAGGACGTACAGCAGCATCAGTAAAATATTGAGAATGTTTCATCACCAATTGAAAACTCCTTGCAGTAGCATTAACTGCTATAAATGTCCCCACTCTAAGTAGCCGGTATATAGCTTTCGGTTTATTGAGACGTTCGTACCTGAAAATATTTTTTTGTCATATTGCTGATATCACTGCAGCACTTTCCTAATTGGTCAACTTCAATCGGTCTCTCTTTATAGAATAAAACAGAATGCACCGACCATACATGCACAGTATTTGTGTTCCATAAAAAGAAACACCAATTGTTTCCTAATTGTTCATTTTAATGAATCTGTGGAGACATGGCTGCATGAATGTTCCTTTTTAAAGTCCAACTTCATCATACTTAAGCTTAAAACCTGACCTACTTTTCTCCCATCCTCTGTATTTCTGCTCTTGTTCTATAAAAAATTGAAAAAGCCCTATTTGGTATTTGGTTACTTGATTAATCACCATTATTTTTCCCAGATGCAGATGTCGTGCGTGCAGAAACTTCACACACCACGCATACAAAGGAAACACACATACACACGCACATACATACACATACACCTTGATCTGCATCTAGTTGAACAAACCTCCCACGTTGTACAACCACAGATCAGAAATCCCAAGCACAAAACACTACCATTGACAACCTAAGGGTCTTTGAAAGCCTCCACTCGCTGATCCCTCTTCAGTGTGGTTCTCCTGCTGCAAGAGATCAAACATAAACACAGCAGCCCAACAAGAGAACATTCCAAAACTCGACTCGCTTATAGTGTCACTGCCGCTTTTCAAAATTAATGTGAAGTTCCGAAGAAGTTGGGGTTTCAGAATAAATCCCAAAAGGATCAATAAGCTGCCATTATCCCGGCCACGCCAAACAACATTTAAACCACTGAGAGGCTTTGTCTGTTCTAAAAAAAGGAGCTGTGTTCTACGTCTGTTGTCATTGTTGGTCGTCAGTGATCCGATCAAATTTTAATACACTATTCAGCCTCATTGATTTCAGTTTACCACAGATTGTGTTGAATGAAATATTGTTCTTTTTTCTCCATCAGTGGCAATTACCCAACAATGAGAGCTCAATATTGCAGTGTATTAGAAGGCATGGTGTTTGTGAAACATTGGGTTTGAGCTATCTGTCAGCAATTGCCTGGATTTGGATATAACAACCATACATGCATACATAATCACATGTGCAGCAGACACATGCCTGCGTGCTCTCTCAAGCAGGCGCTCATTTACTTTAATATACTTATACGCCCACACGTCCACCGCTGCAGACAACTGCAGACAGAGGACAGTCACACACATCATAAGCAGTGAATGGATGGCTTTTTTATGTTATATTGTTCCATTGATTGCTCCGAGCTGGAGACCTATTTCTTCTGAGCTTTATCTTCATGGTTTGTGACAAAAGAAGCCGCACATTGGCTACAAGCTGTCGTCTCTCTGTGCTGCCATTTCCTGGACCGTTCTCAGCGTTGAATAACATGTTTTGCCTATAAAGTCGAGAAAGCAGATCGTCCTCACCTCTGGTTATTCCTCAGATTTGTGCTCCCGTAGAAGGCCCTTAAAATCACACAGAAACATGCGAAGTTGCAGCACTCTGACAGCAGCGCATCATCTGTAGTGTCCTCATTTGAATTTTGTGCCCTCTGTTTCATAAATTGTGTCAGTGTTTGCCCACTTCACATTTATTGGAGTTGAAATAATTAAATATAACTAAAATTATTTCGAGGATAATGGGCTTAACTTTACATTGACAAACAATTGACAATTGGAGGGGGGTCATATAGTAAGTAAGGACACAAATTAATATACAGTCTATGGCTCCAACTTATTTGGACTGCTGTACTCATTTTTTGACACACAATTGCTACATATTGTTCCTGCAAGTTTTTGTTCTTTTATCATTTCCAGCGAGGCGTTGCTATTATCATTGTTGTGTTGCAAATGATTAATATTAATATATCCAAAGTAAAAAATGTGCATACTTTCACAGGAGCCTGGCAAAATCCATCTGTCTTACCTTTGGAGCATCTGCCATCGCTTACAGGGCCGTCCACCTCACGAGTCACAGGGACTTAGGGACATCTGTCCCAACAGATAGAAAATCAGGATAGGGCCATCCATTCTGTTAACGCTCCACTGAACTCTGCGTTATGTTCACCATAATTTGCTTTTGGTTGCTGCAGCATCCCGGAATATTGCTTTGCAGCAGCTCAGACAAAGTCGGCTGGTTGTAATGTGTCCCTTTTCGGCCATTCTGCAAGCAGATAATTTGATAAACCCCCAGACGTAATGGCTATGCTGCATCCTGATAAATGTGGGTAATATGACAGGGGACAGAGGATTTCCCTAACAATTTCTGAAGAGAAGTTTGGCTATTAGGATGATTTGATATTTTCCGTAGAGAGTACATTTGATCTGTAGGGAATGCATTTTGTTGCCATTCAGTGTAACACTGTATGACTTTTTTTTCTGTTACGGGAATTGATGCATATATTGTCTGTTTTCTTTCTAAGCTTGTTTGTGGATGTGGATGTTGTATTAGGATTTGTTCAGGCAGTATTTCCTTTCAAATAGTTTTTGCAGCCTCAGATACAACGCCCATATTCCAGGGGAAAAAAAACATAAAGTCGGGTTACAAATACAAAGTGTTAGACTATTTCCTATCTCATATTATAGCGCCATATGTTCTTTCACTTCTCCCATGCAAGAGCACTCTCCACTGCACACATATTATTCATAATACCCTCTTATATATTCTTGAAAACACAAATCAGAATAAAGTTAGTGAAACTGACCGTGCACTGACCCAAAAGCTCACTCAGCCATTCCTCCTTCTCTCATCTTGCTTTCTCTCAATCTTCTGAGGGTAAACGCGTCAGCTATTCCTCATATGGTAAAATATGCAATCTGTGCCTGCCAGTCTATGAGCGAGTTTTGGGTTAATCCTCATGAATACGTGACTTTGTCTGCATGAATAAATAAAAACCTGCTCACTGGGTAATTGAGGTGCCGTGCCACTAACAAACGAGGACACAATTTGTAAATGGGATTTTTTTTTTTTCTCCCCTTGGTCTGGACCCACGGTGTTTTATATTACATTAAAGCTCTTGCCTGAATCATATTGATACACTATATAAAGCAGATATGACACTGAAATGTTGGATTCTCCCCTGAGGACTCTGGAAAAGTTATATTATATTTCTGTTATCTTATCATTTGCCTCAATTTTGTAGAAGCTCAAGTGTAAAAATGCCACAGAGTGTTGATGGCTAAATTTTGTGCCTGGTGGGAGGAAATATTGAATAAGACATGATTTGAAATTATTAAAGTTTATATGAGTGGTTGACAGTAACTGGAACTACACACTGTAAAAACAAATGTTTCGGCTCAAGAACAACAACAACAACAAAAAAAGTTTATAGTTTTAAAAACAGTTTTCTTCAACGTTTTTGAATTATAACAGCTTCTGTGAAATTAAGTTCAACCAACAAACTACACTGATTTAGGGGAATTAGTTTTTCCTCTCTCAAAAGTATTTTTAAATCATCACTTAATAAATAATTGATAGGATTTCATTTCAAAATCAATTACTCCTAAAATAATGTTGTTCCGACTAGTTTTTCCACATTATTTAGCAGGATTTTAAAGTGCTATCTATTTAATTACCATAATTGTAAACACAAGTATTAATGTTGACAACTTAAAAAAAATACGTTACTCCAATAGATTTTCTTGTCTAAACTATATATAATTACCAAAATTTTGATGTCAACACAAGTTATCAAAATAACGTTTGCAACTTAAAAGTTTTATCTAGATCAATGAATAACATATTTATCTTGCAAACATGCATTTACTTAAGTGGTGAAATCGGTCTTCCAAATTACTTTACTTGATTTGTAAGGTGTAGTATGATTCCACATTAATACGCAGATATTTTGAATAAAATGAATGTTTAATGTATAATAAATTTACATGAATATATTCAATATAAGATTTCTATCAAAAGCTAAGTTGTAAATGTTGACTGACATTTAAAAACATAACTTTACAAAGTGCACTGCAGTTGGAGAAAGAGCGAAAGAGAGACAGAAAGGGGGAGGCAGCAGACAGAGACGGAGCCCGAGGTCACCCATGATTCCATCATGCCTGGTCGCTCTTCAGAAAGTGTTCCATTTTGTATTTAAAGTGGTCCCAATTATGGTCAATTTTGTGTTGCGTGCGTAAGGGATTCCATATGTTGATCCCCTTTATAGAAAAGAGCTGTCTGTCTGAAGGAGGTTTTGTGACAGAGCACTTTGCAATTTCCCACAGCAGCGCCCCTGGTAATTGAGCCAAAAGCCCAAAAAGGTTTCAACATGTCACTAAGAACCTGAGCAGCCAGGTTACCTAAACATTTATAGATGAGTGCAGTGCTGGCCAATTTAAAAGCAATTATCAGAATTACACAGTAATTTGGAAAACAAAGAACTTTTTGGATATTTGCCGTGTAAAATCTTGCGTAGTAACTAATTTAAATGTGTAATAAATTAATTTGTCCATTTTTAAATTTGCAGTTTAACATTAAACAAAGACCTGTGCTCTTACTTTGTCTGTTGAATGCTGTCTCAAACCAAACATACAGACATTGTTTTCTTAATTAACTTAGATTATGTACAGAACTGTAGACTTAGGATAGTCTGCCAATAGTGTGACATCTTAAGGCGGTGGTCCTGCTCTATATAACAGTCATACATACATACATCTGAGAATCCAGTGTGATTCAGACTTGTTTTTAAGTGAAACTGTGTGAGAACAAAACACTGAGCACCATCCCTTCTTTGATAGGATAGTGAATGGTAGGATGGGATTACTGTGTTGTTGTTACCTTCGGCACATCATTGCCTTTATATTTATGATCTGCTCAACTGAAAAGCCACAAAAAGTACATTTTAAGAGTGTGATGAAAAAATATATTTAACAGTGTCACAAGTAGTTCTGACCGAGCAATCTGATTGGTCATCTACACATTTAGAAGGTGATCACGGCAAACAGTGCTCATCGTTAAAAATATTACTCGGCCCTGAAGGTGGAATATTTTTTAAATGTTTTGATTCATGAAAGGAAACTCGTGAACCACACTGGGCTTGTATAGACTATGACCTCCTGTTAGGCTATTTTCTCCAGCTGCAACATTATAATTAAATCAACTTTCTTTAATGAATGTAATTTACTGTGCCGTTAGATTGCTGCTACACCTTTCTGTTAATACGGGTGCATGACTCGCTTGTGTATGTTTTTTGAAAAGCTAAATGCCAACAAATATGGATGGAAGTAGAATATTTTGTTGTTTGATAAAAGGACCATGAGCATCACTGAAGCTGTAACCCTGTACAGATGATTGTATCATTGTTGCATGGCCTGGCTCAGGTTCAGGAGCTAATAAAATATGTGATACTGGATCGGTGTGTAGGCTTGCACATTTGCCGATACCAGGTCCAGCATTTTAGGCTTTGTCAGAGGTATTTCTGATTCTTATATCAGTATTGAAACAACCCTACTTTTAAATCAAGATCGAGCTTTGAGATCAAGATATACCTGATCAGATTCAAACTTTCATAACAATCTTGCCTTTTTCTTCCTACTGTACCAGGAAAAAATAAATTAGGTGAGTGTGATTTGCCAGAATATTGCCATATTATTCAGATAAATCAACACCAGATTTAAAAGGTTTTTTGAAGGTCTAGTTAAGATCCTCTCTTTTATTCATTTACACATAGATGAATGTGTGGTGGTGTTTGTGAAATTTGTACTGGATTGATTGATTAAATGATGACGCTACTTACAATAATAAGTGAATATTCTGCTACGCTGCAACTAATTAGTCTCTCCTGGTTGATTGATGTCCATGAGCAAACTCTAATAAAAATAATTGCAAAGTAATGAAATTTTAGCCAATTAAGAACCTTGGCAGGTTTGCTGTGAAGGGTCAGGGCTTTCTACCAAATGGTCTTTACTCTGAAAACAATACTACATCAGTGTGTGAAACTGACAAATGGAGGTCAGACGAAATATGTAAAAATCATATTGGTTTTGTGAGTGTTGTTTGTTTTCCATCATTATTTTAATATCCCTGGTAATTGCTGTGAAGGCCAGTGTGCATTTGCTCAGGGACTGGCAGGACAATTAGCTTCTTTAACACCAGAAAACCAGTGATGTATCATTCCTTCTATCTCGGGAGACAAGTGTAATAATGGCCGACAATTTGGGCAGCATTTACTGTAAGAGCAAAAATACACAACTATTATGATACTTATCTCGCAAGATCTGATGACGGAGAATGCCTTGGGAATGATATAATCAAACTCAGATAGGGCACCTCCAGCTTTCAGCCCGTCATTTACCACCACAGTACACTTTTCTGGTGTTCGATATCCCACCAAAGCAAGCCTTGAGGAGTGCATTGATTTCAGTGGGGTCCTCTTCGCCAGTCCTGCCCCTCACGCCTTGCGCTTGACCCACTTATTTTCTCATCTTTCCCTGTTTTCTCAAGAGAGTTATGCTTGCACGCTGCTTTTCCTATTACAGTGGGAGTGGATGCAGGCCAAGTATGATTGCATTGCATAGTCTGTCTCTCGCTCATTGTCTCCGTCTATGACTCACACACACACATACACACACTCACACACACTCTGTCTACCTGAATGAGTTAGGTGATACCAGCTCAGTTAGCCAACAAATAAATCACCCGACAAATTGACATATATGCCACAAGAGAGACCATCTTTAAAGGAGTCGTTGAACACTGCAAGTGCTGTAAGAATTCCAGCCATGATGGATATTGACAAAACACTGAGTTTAGACCAGGGGACTGTACTGATCAAGTAATTCCACGAAATATCAGTGACCATATGGAGCTGGATGGCGCCTGAACAGCACTCAATGTTTGGGGGGGGGTACTCACTGTTCAAGCGCCTCAGAGTGAAACTTAAAACAAATCAAATATACTGCAGTTTTAATGCATTCATTCAAATTTTAGAATAGCATGCCTTCAGGTAGCAGAGGAGCTTGTATATACTTGAGGTTTGAACTCTGAGGGGTCCTCTCTGTCTGCCTTCACCCTGTCAGAAGGATGCATGCTGGGTAAACAAGGCCCCCCAATGGGCAGGGATGTTATATCATAACATCCATTCCTGCCTCATTGTATCTTTACATAATTTATCATTGGAAGATACTGCTGCTAAAAAAGAAAATCCATCATATAAGCTGCAGCTGAACACTGCAAAATGCAGTAAATTTATTTTAATATTTTAAAATGTTACAGTCTGGGCTGCCTTAAATTTTTAAGTTGACTGAATTTGAAAAAGACAAGTTGTGGTGTTTTGAAATAATTCAGAACAAATCAGCTTTTATAGTCAAATAGACACACAGCGATACTAGTTCAGCTGCACCTGAGAAACAATACAATAAATTAAAGATATTAAGTTCAACTGAACTGAAGCGTTCAGTCATATTACAAACAAATTTGATTTCCTTTTGCATTTTCTCAGTTTGAAAAGGAAGTTCTTCATTTTAGACAAAGCTTAAAATTTTTTAAGTGTGAAGGGACTGAATTCAATATTAATGTTCATCACAGTTCAGAGCATTTCACTATTGTGAAAAAAGCAACCATGACTTATCATTGAGACGCACAGCAAGTTTTCATTGTGTATGTTTTCTTCAAACTATAAAAAAGAAGGGTCTCAAAAGAGCTTTAACTCTCAGGAAATGCATGCTGGGAAGTCTGCTAATGTGCTGATTATGTTTCTTCAGAAACTTAATTGTATGAGTTGATTGAACTCTGTAGAGTTCATTCATTCAGCTCATCATTTCAAGCAGAACTCGTGTTTTTAAATTCTGCGGTGTTCTAAAAATAAAGTTTAAGGCTCCTGCAAAGAACTTTCATACTGTGTTGCTTTCGGATGCCTCTGTGGTCAAAAGCGGTAGTGTTTCCATGGCTATAACCACAAAATATAACTTCAAAATTCTAATTATCTACCTAAAAATCTCTCATGCTTCTTTTTAACTGGCTAATGTGCTACTCACGGTATAATTGTATAGAAATGTCCTTGTTTGCTTATCTAGGTCATACAGAGGCATCTGTTCTAAACTGAGACAGTTTTATAACCAATTAAAAACTCCTTATGGTAGCTTTAATTGACTTGATTTGTGTATTTCATTATATATATATAAGTAACTGAGAAAAGATTAGTTGATTCCACCAAATTCCTGTATGATTTTTTATAGTGTGTAACATTGCAGCAGTAGAGACAGCCTTTAGCTACAGTTCAGTGTTGACAGATCAGTTATAGATGGTGATAACAGAGGACAGATAACTTTGCCAATGTACTTTAATCACTCTTGTTTAAAACAGCTAAGAGGAAGGTTAACTAAGCCTACTGATACAATGAGGGCAGGACAGCATGGCTTTTTAAGCACAAAAACACCCAAAAAGTCCAGCACACATCTGCAATGCTTTCTGACGCATGAAGTGTTTGCTACATGTAATGAAGCGAAGTCCCACAGTTTGCCCGAGGCAGCCACACTTATATAGCTTGAAGCCTGGCAGAGCGCTCTTCTATGCGGTACTGTTTTGGGATTTAGTGCGGTAGTGTGAGAAACCTAAGATCTGTATTTTTCACCTTGTTGGAGGTACATCGAGGGCCAGAGCAACTTTTAGGCATTTTATTGATCTTGGAAATCATTGTAAAAAAAAAACTGATGAGATGAGAGATGAGTCAATTTTTGCCTGTTGAGCTAAGGCAAATCAAGTCCCAAAACAGGGGATGGGGGGCATAATTACCTCTTACATCAAATTCAGAATAGAAAAATGTTAAACTGTGATGTTTGATAATGTACCTGATATTGTATGAAAGTCTGTCAAAGACAGATCATTTATTATAAATAGGTTGTTTAACAGGTGTTCTGTGATTTTCATATTAAACCAGAGAGGATGAGGCCGGGGGAAGGCATGCAGGCAGCACAGTTTAAGGCTGGAGTTTGGGTTTCTTTGGAAGGCTGCATAATATTTCTTAATAGGGTTGAAAGCGGGCTTGAGGCAGGTCTGTGGAGATTCTCCTTCCCTCTCCCGGATTATCATTTTTAAGCAGCTTCCTTGGGAGCTTCCAGAATGAGCATTATAAAAGACAGGCTTGAAAAAAAAAAAAAGACCTTACCAATTTAGTTATTTCACCAATTTACTTCCTTTCACGAGATTTAAAAGAAAAAAAATAGTAATTCAAGCAACTTCTGGCCCATTTGTCCCAAAAGTAAAAGTAGCAGTCGAGCGTCACTGTGTTGTTCCAACTAATACTGTAGCTTTGACATATTCTTTTTTTTTTCTCCCCATCTGACACGTTCAGCCTCGGCACATTGTTGTCACATCGATGTGTTTCATAAGGACTGAGCAAGAGCTGTCAACAGAACAATACGGAGAGAATCCTTTGCTCTTGATTTGTTTTTATTAATGATGAGGGAATAACACAGCAATATCATACCCAGTGCTGATGCAAAGAAGTATGTTTTCATTTTCTTTAAGAATTCATATAAACTTCAGTTTGTAAAAAGGAGACCCAGAACTGAACTCATGGGGGTAAAGGAAAGGCTCTTTTTTTTTTGGAGAAGTGTCAGTGATCTCTCCATGGACTTCACTGCAAATATCAGAGAGGAATCCTACTTTATTGTTTTATGCAGTTGTCATCCGTTGAACAATGCATATGCAGCATGGCAAATCCTTGAGAGCAAGTTGCAATTTTATTTGAGATTGCAGTTCAGTATTGCTATTGATCCGCTGATGAACTACGAAGGATTGATCATATGGATCATGTGGTGCATTTTCGAGCTGGTCATGCCTGTAAGACAAAGCCGATAGCTGGAATTAGACAGAAAATCTGAACTTCTTCAGGTGCCTCTTTCTGATTTTCCCCTCACAGCAATAGCATTTGCATTTTTCAACACAGGCAGGATTTGAGCAAAGAGTGTGATTGCTCTCTTTGCTAGTTAAATGTTTAAAGAAGACATGCAATTTGAATTGCTGCAGAGCTCATCAATATGAAATTGGACTAGTGGAGGGAAACAAAATGTAAGGAGGCAGCCTAACCCTCGCTATGCCCAAATCCAACTCTCCATTTTCCACCACAGCAACACAGGTCTAAAAAAAAAAAAAAAAAAAAAAAGAAAGAAATCCTTAGGCTACTCTGCCTTTTGAGGGTTATCAACAGCATAAATACTCGCAAGACGTATCAGAGCATCTGCGGGGTAAATCTGGAAAGAAAACAGAGTGGCTTTTAAGAGACAGAATGAATATTTCATTCATATTTAAAAACATGTGCCAAGCTCATTTATTGATTAACCAAAACAAATGAATTTTAAAAAAGCTATAGATAATGAATTCACTGTGTCAATCAATTCTATTTCCACATTTACGGTCGGGAGATCATGTTAGTTAATGACAGGAGTAAACAGGTCTGTTAACTAGCATAAAGCATTCCATACTCATCTGGGGAAAAACTTCATTGGGCCTCCAAGCTTGTTATCTGTCACTCAAAAACTGATCCAGTAGCATTCATAATGCCGCTAAAGCCCACCCGTTGTTTTCTGCCCCCAAATCCTGCTGTGCTCGAAGATGTGTTGGCAGCAGCAAATTATTAAATTGTATTTTTCATTCTCGAGGGTTGTCAGCAGCCTTGCAACAAATAGAATTTCCCAATATAATTACGATTACTAGAGAGTAGGTGAAAAAGAAGAGCTGAGGCGAGGTAAATAAGGGACGTTCCCAGCAAACAAAGGGGGCCGAGCCTTTTGACGAGCAGCGCCTCCTCAGTTCTTCCTCTTAATGTCAAGCCGGGCCCAAATTTGACTGATAATCAAGCGCTGCACTAACACAAACGTTGCTCGACGGAAAGAAATCATTTGTATGGAGAGATAGTCAGAGTTCAATAGACTTTCTGTCATCGACTCCTTCTGCTGATAAAACACACAAGGCAGCAGGGCAAAAGGGAGCCATTTGCAGAGTTGACAGATTCCATCATGGATGACTTTAGCATACCTGAGCGCTGCTCTTTCCCTGCCTCCTGCGTGCCCCCTGCGAGCGAAAGGGGTGATAATTCAGGCTTTATGGGCCTTCAGAATGCCGGAGAGGTCAATCTGTGCGAATGGCTGTTAAAATCCAACATAACTTGACCAGGCCCTTTTAACAAGCTCGAAGCCATTCTACACCCACAGTCCAGGCTGAACGTTTGTATCCTTCTGTAATATACTTTGCCCTGATAAGATGCTCGCCGAGTTACTGAATAACAAACTTGGCTGCTTCTCTAAGTTGGAGTGGAAAACAAATATTTCTCCCTGCAATTGAGTTCACGATCTGCCTCGACTTGCTTCCTGACTTTTCGCTGCTGCTCACACTGATGGAAGAACAATAGCCTCTGATCTCGAGCTCAATTATAGTGGGTTTTCCTAAAACCACGGTTTAGTTCATTGGCTGTTAGCCATAACACCGTCCATGCCCCGAATTCTTCTTTCTAATATAAGGCAACTAAAAATAAATAAATAAAGAGAGAGAGGGAGAAAATTATATTACACAACATATTTTTTCCTGATGTCTAATACAGTAGTGGCTGCAACAGGAGGAGAAAATGACGTGCTATCGCATTGTTTCATTATTATCCAAAGCTGATGAGTTAATCTCTTTGAAGTTGTTTCCCTTTCATTACCAAAGCCCCTAAAGCACTTCAGACAAGCAAAATATACACACACACACAAAGTGAGGAAAATTAAAAATGTGAAAAATTGTAACTTAATAAAAGAAATTAATCGGATGAGCAATATGAACGTGGTAAGTTCATGAGATAACACAAATTAAAAATGGACTGCTGTTAGTCATGTTCCGTGCAAAATATTAAAATTATTGTTGATATTTTAGAGCAGTGTTCTTTCATTTTAACAAAGGTAGATATTCTGCACTCAGAAACACAAAACATGACCAGCTGCAATAATTTGTTTTCAGGGGTGTGTCCAGACTTTTATGACTGGGGTGGCATTAAATTCATGTGTGTGCATGCAAATATGCCAGAATAGAAATAATTTACCATGTTTCATATCTATGTTATTTACTAACATTGCAGTATCTTGCAGTTTCTTACACATCTGTATTTTATTTTTTATTTGAAAGATAATTTCAAATCACAACACAACAGAGTGGCAACATAAAAATATGACACAAATAAATACACTTTCATGATTTATATCTTTTATTCATTATCCATTATGTATATTTTTGTGTATTTTTTTGTTTTTTTGTGAATAGCTTAAAAGGAACTACAACTAACATCTTACTGTACACCCCAACCACCCCCAACCCCTCTCTAGAAATACCCCTGGTTGTTTTGTATATATTAGCGAAACAAGTATGGGACATGCTTGTTTGTTTTTTTCGAAATGTTTTTGAAAAAAAAAAAAAAAATCATAATGCAAATGAGGCTTAATCTGGCAATCATATTTGTGGTATGTCATGTTTTGGTTCATCCATCCATCCATTCAAATGGTCAAAAACATGAGCAGCTGCACTCCAGTTTGAAACTGCGCACTGAATCCTGATTTTTGTCCCCTCGCTCCTCTTTGTTTGCTTTTACAGTGACCTGTTTTGCCACAGCATCACATCGGGAAGTTCTTGTAACTCTGAAAGCCTCTTAATTTTTTATTTTTATATGTCCATCACGTTGCCTTGACAACAGACTTGGCTAATCCATAGTGCAAAGAGCACAACTGCTGGGCCATAGAAAAGGGCAGACCGATGCACAAAAAATGGTAATATCACCTGGACTCGAGTGTCTGATGTCTCCTCACTCTGATCTTCCCTCTGAATATTTTGTTGATGTTGTGAAGTCGCATTTTCACACTGCCTCGCCACGTGCCCGTGTGGGGTTTGTGTGTGTGTGTGTGTGTGTGTGTGTATCTTGCCAGTGGACTGGCAATCATAGGGAATAACACAGCTCCATGATTGCACACTGCCCTTGAAAAAAAAAATCTATTCCCAGTTGAACTCAAAACAGCCCCAAGCCTTTCTCACCAACTCAATATTTTTCCTGTATACATTCTACTATAGGTGGACAAGAAACGAGTATTTGTACCAAATTACACCAGGACACCTGTGGTATAATATACTCAATACAGCCACTCAGAAACTAAATCATTATAATGCAATTAAGTGATTTGCTTTTCAAGTGAGTAATTAATAAGATTACTGTAGATTAGATTATGTCAGATCAGGCTAAAACATATCATTATATGTGTGAAATTAAACATTTTGTGTTGTGAACAAATATGCTTTAGTGCATCCCAGGTTAAGTGCTATTTTCATCCACTGTCAGTTGGTTTGGTCTTTTTTTTTCTGGAAGCATTTTAGATCTGACATGCTTTTTCTTCTTGTTAAATGTCACTGACAGGTTTTGACATGAAAACTTAAGTTAGCAGTATCCAACCTGTCATACTGTATTTGTAAACAGCTTACGTTTCCTTCTGCGAGCTTAGGGGAAAGGAGGTGAAGCCTGACAGCAGACAAGGGTTTTTAACAAACATCCCCACATGCATACATAATGCCCCGTTTCAAAAAAGAGAAAGTTTGCCGCTCCATTTAATTCGTAGTATTTCTCTGAGTGCCCACAGGACACCGTCTGTCCACGGCTTCTATGGGCTGCGTGCACTATACTTAGCAACCCTGAATCTTACTGTATGGCAACACAGTTTACTGCTCCTCCTATCCACGCGTGCATCAAGGGAATGAGTGATTTAGTGTAATGAGATTATGCCTCCTGAGGAATCCGTGTGCCCATGCAGAGTCAAAGTTTCTTGGAATAATCCATCTCATGATGAATTACCTCCAGTTTTTGCAGGATGAACTTTGGTTTGCTGGACCAACTTTGGACGTCACGCATTGGCTACATCAGCTGCTACACGCTGTGTCCATGTTGCGTGGATATTGATTGATGTAGCTAAGCGGTACGATCGCTGTCCTACACAGCGGCGGACACGGCTGATAGAAATCCCGTGGATTTCTACGGCTCAAGCAGCTTTAACTCATCAGCAGAATGGGAATCTCTCGGGTCCTCGGGGAGCTGGGCCGGGGATACATCAAGGGCAGGTGTGAGGAGACAGGTGACCCATGGCCTTTGCCTCCCACTATCTGACCTTGGAACGAGATTTCTGTCTCTGAGCTCCGGCTTAAATCTTCCTCACTAGATCAATTTGATGATGTATAGAGGGTTAGGCAGGAAGCTTGGGATAGATGCTCAATATCTAAGTATAAAGACACACATGGGACGTTGTGGATCTGTTAAGTCACCTCCCTGTTTTCTACACATTTTATATCTGCTTAACTCAGCAGAAAGAAAAACGGCGTGGCGTTGCACTGGGAAATGCCCCAACTTTGCGGTACATATACAGTAGTTGTAAACGGCACATCCTCATACATATTTGATTAAAGTGATCGTCTAATGTGGGGCTGTGTAAAGTACAGGTCAGCAGACAGGAGAAGCAGAGAGGAGTACCATCACAGAAGCTAAACACTGTATTGCTGTGGACGGGGTCAGCAACAAAATGTATTTTAGCCACATAAAAAAATCAATATCATTTTAAGTGTATGCTATATATAGAATATTGTCAGCACTTTATTAAAAGGAAAATGCTGGTGGTGAAAGTATTCTAAATAAAGTATACATCAACATATATTGTGATTTTTTTAGGTCGACCTTTTTTAAGGGGCTAAAATACCTTTTGTAGCTTCCATGTTGCTACTGTAAATAATACACTGCCAATGTGTAAATAACTTGTACAACCCCACATCAAACAATCCAAACTGTTCCTTTTCTGAAGTGTATTCAGAATTTGCAGTGTGAGTCAGCTGCTTAAATGTAAAAGAAACCCAGAAAGATGTGAGGGGAGTTGTTCTACAGGAGTGATTATTGCTTAGAATCTGGGCAGCAAATTCAGAATTATTGAGATTGTCTGTGTCTGCTGCACAGTGCTGAGATTGCAGAAATATACTGGTAGTATTCCAGAAATGCTCTTTCTTTTTATGCGGTCATTTAGTCCACCAGCTGAATAAACAGCTGTAATACGCACATACTCCCAAACTGATTTGAAATGTGATTTTTGTTCCCCACTAGTTGATTTTGAAGATATTTTGGGGTAATAGTTATCGTCACTAAATTGACCGCATATAAATCAAGGAAACATGCTGTGCAAGATCCAGAATTTTCCAGACAGATCAGATTATTATATTGTTTGTAAACTCTGCTGCCCACCCCAAAATGTGCTCACACAGACACACACACAAGCAAAAGAAATTTGGTCACATCGACTTGGCAACTGGATGTGACTGAGGATTAGGAATGGCTTGCTTGTCAAAACGCAATCTCTGAACACAGTGATGATCCATGAGCAACAAGACATCCGTTCACAGTCTGAAAATTCCTCTCTCCCTCGGCGAGCATGTCTGTGACCACAGAGGAAGAGCTGAGCTTGAATGACTGGACACATCATGAATGAGCGGAGTGTGAGTGAGCAAGTTTTAAGTGGCTGCTTGCTTCATTTCAATCCTGCTTTGCTCTTGCAAACTTTTAAATAGTCATTTTGTTCTGCCCCATCAAAGGTTAAATATTAGACTGGTATTAGTTTAGTTTAGTTTATTTGCACATTATATATATACAAAGACAATAAAATAACAAAAGATTAAAACATTGTGCAGGAGAGGTTGGATACCAAAAAGACTTATGAAGATACCTCCCCTGTATAACTAACAGTGGACATCTTAAAAGTGTCAAGACTAAATAAATATAAAGCTGATATACAGGAATGAAAGTATACAAAGTGTGATGCATTAACAAATTATTAAGGCTGGTAAATACATGTATGAGAAAAAGTGCAACTACAAGAGATATTTTTTTCTGTGCATATTTTTTCTTACCCAGAGCCTTTAACCTTGCTGGTTACTTCAGACTTGCTGAAGTCTTACAGGTCCTGGCAGTGGTTATGCAAGCACTTAAAGTTTAAAGTCAGAATACAGGATAAAGACAGGATAGAAATTACACCATTGTTCCTAGCTTTGGGTAGTAAAAGTTATAAATTTTACTCAGTATTAATTGTAGGTAGTTTATGAACATATACACTGTAAAAAAAAAAAAAAAAGTTTTAATTTTAAAATTTCAAGTTGAGGAATTTTGTAATTATTCAAAATAAATAAACCTTTCAAAAGTCAAAATAAACTTAATTCAGTTGTACTTGGGAAAATATGTTCAATTAGCTTACGGTACTTAAACTGAACCAGCAACTTCAGGCACACTGATGCACATTACAAACAAACTGGAGTTTGAAAAGTCAGATCTTCATTTCGCACACACTGTCGTAGTGTTTTCATTATTTCACTATTGCTAACAAGCAACCATCACTTATCTCGCACAGTCGAAAAATAAATACTAAACATTTTCAGTTTAATTATCTTAAATAAATACAAATAGTGTATTTATGTTAATTTAATGAGAAAATTTGATCACACTAAATTCCTGTATGTTTGAATTCCTGCCTGATTTGCACATGGCTTCATCACTAACAAATCTCTTATCAGAAATCTCAATATTAATGTGGGCAATTCATTAACTTATAATTCAACCCTGAATAGTTTTTCTAAATGTATAATCTTATTCCATAATTGAGTCAGTATATGAAATTTTTATTTTTTCTCTTTACTTTTTGAATTTTCATAAAATATCAAGTAAAAGATTGAATTGCTTAGCGCAAACATTAAAGCAGTAATGTTTGAGATTATCATGTCTTCACTTAGAAAATATAATGCCTGGCTAATTACACAGTTAATTATATTCTGGCTATTGATGTTTCAGAATTCTTTTATCGCATGTAAACATTATATTTTTACACAATATGTACATGGGCACGAGTGACTAGGTGTCATGCGTGCCTAAAACATCAACCAGGTGGTGGTTTGAAATTTCTCACCTTTGGAAGGAGCGAAAGTAAGCAGATGGCAGGCCTTTAGGGTCCATAGCACATTGTCGACAACGAATTACAGTCCAGAGGGGAATGGGATGGCTGATAACCTCCATCCCATGGTTCCATCTGCTGAATCCTAAGCAAGGACAGTGCATGCAGACATGCAAACCCAGACACTGACATCTTGTAAGCCTGATGTAGAATTATACAAAAGGTGACTGGGGAAGAATTATTAATAGTTTTAAGGGTGTGTTATGTAGCCTCCCTCTAAAATATGTATTTTGGTAGTGCAGTATGTCATGATGTGGCAAAATAACATTTAAAAGTGGGCAGAAATTGGTAGTCATCCTTTTGCTGCAAATTTTTTTGATAAGTTATTAATTGTTAATCACTAAATTAAACATTTTTAAAAGAAGTTCTGAATAGCAGTACCTTTTCCGAATCACAGTAACTGTCTAAAAAGTCACAATAAAGGTTTGATGATGTAACAAACTAAATTAGATGGGCATTCAAAAGGATTCAACCTGGCATTTGTACCGTCAGTACAAAGCAATCTCCGGACTGTTTTCAGGACACCCATTCAAAGCCGCTCTGTATGGCTCTTTGGGGTGATCCAAAAAGAAAAGCCTTAGAAATAGCAAGCAACACCAATTGTTAGAAAACACACGCCAAGCCTATCTTTTGTCCTGTTGAAACAAAATGGTTCGTCATGTTCTGTACATTCACCAGGTTTCAAAATAGGCTTTCATTACAATAGGACTATCTAAATCCTATTGTGGCAGAACAAGGCAGTGTTCCCCGAATCAAATAGAAAAGGAATAATGTTGTGTCTAATTGCAGTTCCTTCACTATATTCTCCAACTGGGTTTAATCTAGCCCCATTCATGCCCATGCTAATCACAACATAGACTGTGCTGCAGAATTACCTCCAAACATAATTCAGGCTCTTATAATTACACAACAGGCATTGGCAGGAGCGTCCAAAGCCATCACTACGAACTACATACTGTAGATACAATTAGTTGTTTTCCTTGATGTCTCAGTATTTGCGGGCTACAAAGAAGAGTGGACATTAGAACGTTACTTTATCCTGCTCCAGTGAAATTGCAACCGGCGCCGCAGTCACCCGCTCGCTCCCGACAAAACCTGCTGCCTCCACAATATTGTTCAGCCTATTTGTATGTGACGGGAGGTCCTCTCCCGCCACGCTTCTATGAGGAGCGGGTACAGTAAGAAATCAAAGCCTCCGCTGAAACAACAGCTGTTTCTACTTATGTAATGGCTGCAGGATGACTGTTCATATCCTGGCTTGTTGAAGCTGTCACAAATCATTAATCTTGGGCCTGTCTGTGGGGCCACGCTGTCAAGTTGTTTTTGGACATCTGTGGCTAGACAGAAGCAGGACACATCATTTAAGCAGGCACCTCACACCTTTGCAATCTTACAAGATGGCTTAAAATAATCTGACCTCACCTGCAGCTCTTACTGTGTCAAACTGGAGTATGTTAATTAAATGACATTGAGGCTGATGGCAGTGTGAGGCTGATAAATGTAAAGTCTGCTCAGTGCTATACACACACACACACACACACACACACACACACACACACACACACACGTATAGATAGATAGATAGATACATACATATGCATTGTAACACATAATATGTACTATATAATACCAAATACTATATACCAGGGGTCTGCAACCTTTACTATTAAAATTCTGCTCTATTGTCCTGAGACTTTTCTTTTATTGGATTTGGCATCTTTTGCCAAGGGAGACATAAAACCAGCCACCAGCAAAATTTAGAGAGAGAGAGAGAGAGAGAAAAAAAAGCGTAGTCTCAGGCTATGATGCAAATTATAGTTGACGAAATATTAAAACTTTTTTTTTTTAGTTTGGTGTGTAGGCTACAAGTTTTTACAATTTGAGAATTTCAGTATTACTTTAGGCCTACAAGTGAAATAAGTGATAAGTGAAAATTAAAATGGTAAATGGCAAAATGGTAAAATTGGAGCTCTTATTCATTTCCATTTAATTTTCTATCAAAGCCACAGGAGAGGGGCAAATGTCTGGCATGCAGCTCTGGAGCCACAGGTTGCTGACCTCTGCTGTGTACTATATACGGAATACCATATATCATATACTATATATAATATGTATTATATACCATATTCTGTGTACTATATGCTATATAACACATACTAACATACCATATCCTATACACTATATATCATATATTACATACTATATACTATATGCTATATGTTATATACCATATCCTACATACTATATATAAATATTTTCCATGTGAAAGGCAGTCCTCATTCCTGCCAATAATATACCAGCATAACCTGATCTTTTTTTTTTTTTTTCTTTTTGCTCTCTTTTTTTCTTCTTTGTGGGCACCTTCTGTTCAAGGAGGACTATAAGGGGGGAAAAAAAATCCACATTCTGACAAGTGAGCACTAAAGAAAGCCATTGCACATTTTTTGATGCTGGGGTTTATGCATGTCTGGGTGGATGTATTGCTGGTAACACACTGCAACAGAGAGCCCTGCAGAGGTACCTCAGACCGAAAAGCACATCAAGGGGCTTAGCTGCAGCATTAGTGAGGTCTTAAGTAACTTTTCAATACAGCAAGACAGTGAAAAAGGGGACACTTAGGGGGACTATATGCCCTCTGCTGGTGGATGAAAGCAAATAATTCAGGACAGTTTGGTTGAGCCTGTTTTTTATCTGCTCACTTGACATATGCTTATTTACTAGTTTTTACATGCCACAGGTATTACACATAAAAAGTACAAGCACTAAGTAATGCATTTTGTGTGTGCAACCATCAGACCTCTTTGTTTAATTTTGAAATACACTGGAAAGTTAATACATAAACTGTATTTGCAGGAATGATTATAGGTGCAAACGGGTTAAGAAGATTTAATTACTGCTGAGGTGAATTATAAATAGGCATTTAGCTTTGAATGGAACATGGAGATTGAGGCACATTGCACAGGGTATAAAGAAAGTCAGATTTTTTTATTTATTTTTTTCATCTACTTATTGCTGATATTTTGCAAATGAGAACAAATGAATTATAAAAGTATTGGACCGTTAAAGTGAGAGTGAGTACAGTTTGGCCCAGCTCATAATTGCTTTTTCAAAGACTGGCCTTGGAAGTAATTAGAGGTTGGAGTAAAAACACTAACCATTCAGATAATCAGCCTGCCATTAACACCTTAGGGGTTGTACTCTTTTATCAGCTTGACCCTACTTGGAAAAACACACTCCCCGGCCGATTTGCACACTTTACTCTTTAGACACAAAGTGTTTGTGGATTGATTAGTGCAAAGGTCATCATGTAATACTCCCAGCATATTCGTGGCCCAGGAAGTTATTGACTAAACGAAATGGATGGCGTCATAGTTTTTTCAGCAGGGCTGTTGTGTAGCAGCCCCATGTTGAGCGGAGTAAACTCATTAGGCAGCCTCTTTTTTTTTTCTGAAAACAAAATCTCCTTTTATTGCCTGACCTTTCATGGTGGCCATTGACAAACTTGTGATTGAGTGTGAATTTCATTATGGAGAGAAACTCATCTTTATTGATCAAATTAAGAGGCAGGTTGCAGGAGGGGAGAAAAGGCTGACAGGTGTATTCTGGTGGATATAACCACAATCACGGGGCTCCAAACCACCTTCTCAACTCAGCGACCTCTCATTTTTTCATTTTTCGTTCGAAATTAGCTTTAGTCTGTACATAGATGAGTTCACATTGATGCTGAATTCAAAGGAGACTATTCAAATGGAGTTGAAACTAACAATAATTTTCATTTTTATCTATAATATTAATATCTATTAATCCGTGTATTATTTCCTCAATTACTCAATTAGTTGTTTGTTCCATAAAAGGTCAGACAATGTTGAAAAATGTTTATCACCGTCCTCAAATGTCTTATTTTGTCCACGACTCAAAGATATTCAGTTTACCATCATAAAGGACTAAAGACACCAGAAAATATTTAAGAAGCTGAAACCTGAAAATGTGACTGACTCAATAGTTGATTAACAATCGATCAACAGACTAATTGGTGCAGCTGAACAAAGACTGTGAAAAATGTCCCAGCCCTTGTAAATTAATCTCTTGCATTTATTTTATAGGTGGCATGGAAAGACAGCATTTTATTCATATGAGACACAGCTTTTGGTTGTTGCCTGACCATATGGTCAATGTTCATTTGGCAACAGGTATAAAGTGCAAATAACTGTGAATAATACATGCCTGCTTTCACATGCCAGCGCCTTGACAGCTTTAAAGAAAAAACAATACTTCGCTTTCAGTGGGAAGTCATGCAGTTTTATTTATGGTTAATTTAATTTATTTACAGTATTTCAGCTCCAATAATTGATGCAGCATCCATGGATCATTCTTTTCACAAGGAGGGAAGACAGCATCCTATTTAATTTTGTTATTTTCCCATTAAAACCTGGGAAAACATCAAAGGCAGAATGATTTAATTAACAATGTGGAGAGTCTGTGTACAGCCGTCTGCATTTTGCAAATTACTCTTTGCTGAGAATAAGAGACTTATCAGGCCCATACAGACATCGCTGCACACCTCAAAAGAAGTTGTGTTGACACAAGGAAGGGGAAAATACATGTCTCCCCCAGACAGAATTATCCACTTCACAGGTATTTTCAGTTTACAGTTTCCAGGTTGGAAAATTAATACCCTTTCTTCTTCTGCCAGTAGAGTTTACAATTCTTTGTTGTGTTCTCTGTGAAGTGCGGACCGAACGTGGAATAGACGGGGAGTTAAGTGTCGTATATGGAATATCATTGTGATTTGTTCCTTATAGCATTTCAGTTCTTGATAATTGTTTTTGACAGGGAAGTGTTTCTGGGAAGCTGTTTCTTAATGATTATTCCCCTCTTGCCACTTGGGTTTGGGAGCTTTTCAGTCTGTTTATCACTACTTGTGGCTAAGATGTACAATATAGCCCAGCAAACCCAGAGAAGTGCTCTCAACATGTTTAATAGTGAAAATGAATAATATTTCAGATGGAAATGGAAAGAAATACCAGCTGGGGCATGTTAACCACTTAAAATGGTAATTGTCCCACCTTGCTCTTTAAAGACCTATATGAATCAAAGAGCAATTGAAATTGAAGGGGATGGGAGCCGACATATTCTTTGCGGTCTCTAAGCGCCGAACACGTTGTTGAGATTGTTTCAGCGGCGTAGATAGTTTGTTTAAAGGTCTCTCATACAGTACTGTAGCACACGGCGAGGTTTCTTTTTCAACATCTCGGTGTGTCTTAGGTGAGGTATGATGTCTGATTAGATTTCCATAATGAATTATGAATAGAAATGACGAAGGTCATATGCTTGCAAATTAGAAAATTAGTTTATTCTCCTTGTCAAAGAGATGGATGGTTAACACCCAGCCTTCCTTAAGTCTGACTTCGACATGCTGACTCCCAATAAATAAAGAACCACTGTAAATGGGAGCAAATGTTTGTGTGAGAGTGCAAGAGAGATAATGAAATTGTTTAGAAGGAAGAAAAGGTTCCCGTGCACTCAAACTGCATTTTTTTGTTACCTGTTTGGTTAGAAACCTAATGGTGTCTAGTTAAAAAATGTTGCTGTTGCCAACTGTTGACCCATAGAATTCATTTGGTGGCAATATTGAATTGAGTGGCAAAAAAGCAGATTTTCTTAACTCCTGCACCAGACAACATACAAGAACAAATAACCCAGTTTTTCATATATTAACACCTGGAATCTAATTTAAAGGTCATTGACAAAGTACAACCACTCTTTGTTGGTGAAAACAAGAAAATAACAAATTTTAGGCTCATAATAATGTAACTTTTGCTGTTTTGTTTGGCATCAGTTTCCTGCAGGAGCTGTATGAAGGTTTATTCTCTTACATCAGTTGCGAGGTTATTAGTTATATGGATGACAATAAAGAATGTGGAATAAAACACTAATGATAAGGAATTAAAGTCTGAGAATATAGAATGAAAGGCTGAGAAAATGGCACAAAGGTCTGATAATAAGAACTGGAAATCTGAGAAAATGCTATGAAAGTTTGACAAAAGGGCATGAAGTTCTGAGAATAAAAAATGAAAATCTGAGATTATGACACGAAAGTCTGAGAATAAGAAATGAAAGCCTGAGGAAATGGCACACAGGTCTCATCATAAGGTATTAAAGTTCTTCATTAAATGAAAGTGGATGTCTCTGGTGAGGAGTGGAAAGGAGATAATGACAGAAACACTACAAACCCTGCAAGGAAACCATCACCAGAAGATGTCCAACATAAAGCCTGTTCTTCAGACTGCATCCCCTAATGCCTTTTCCTTGTTGTATGGACAACTTGCAGAGGAAGTAGCGCAATCTACTGTGCACTTTAATAATAAAGCAGAATACCTCAACCCATCTTCACAAGATGAGAATGAAATCTAAAAAATAAACAGACAAAGAGGAAGAATAACAAGAGATGGAGACAGACAGAGAGAAGGGAGGCAAAGACAGGAGGAGGGAGAGAAAATAATGTTATTTTCTTTCTAGGGGTGACACTTTTATCCAATTCAATACCATACCCATGTTCTGTTGCAGTGTTCCTCCTCCCGCTTGACATTTCTGGGTTAGAAAGTGCCTATTACAGCTCACCATTGCCATGTTTCACATAAATTCACATTAAGATATCTTCACAGAAATGATCATTTTTGCTGTCAAGGAGTGATCTTGTCCTCTTATTCCGGTCATGGAGCGGGCCACCACAGGTGAAAAAGGAAGGCAGAGCAAGGTGGAATAGACTGGCGATAGAAATGTCACATTTGATAGAATCAATTTAATTAAATGCGTGCGCCAAATTGTTCTTCAATGCCTGTACATTGTGTTGGCTAATGCCATGCTGTGAATGACATTCTAATTCACGTTATTATTTCATGGGACAATGAGGAGAAAGCATCTGGTGCTTTATCGTTTATTTTAATAATAATTTTAATTATGGCTTGAATCAATCATGGACGACCTTTAGTAACTTTCAGTGAGCAACCAGTTTCTTGCAAAGAGGAACAATAAAACCATCAAAACACGGTGACAGAGGCTTTAAAGCTAGTTTGGAACAATGTTCATCAAAACAAGACTACAGCTTCTACAACTACAACTACAACTACTATTACTACTACTGGTAATCATATTAATATAATAATAAGAAAAATAATTTTACCTTTTATCGTGCTTATTTGCCTGATTCCCCCTCCTGATTTTGGCTTACACCCTGACTGTTTATTGAAGATAATGCTGGGGAGTTTCGGGCGGGGTGGGGGGTGAATGTCATCAATCAGCATTAACCATCAGCTCTGAGCTATTGACTGATGATTCACCACGGCAGAATCTCTTCTGACTCTAAAATGAAAGGCAGCAGCGGCAGCAACGTGAGGCAGAGAGTTGATTGGCACCTCATTGAGTCTGGCAGGGGAGCCTTTGATTGCACTGGCTGTCAATACCACGTAATTGTTTTTCTTACATACATGATGCCCTCTATTTTTTTTTTTTTTGCAGCAGGGAGTACATATTCCATTTATCTGCATGCCATTTCTTAAAGGTCCATTGTATAAGATTTATTTAATTTTATTTTTTAAATTTGTGTATAATCACCTGAAAATAAGAACTATATCTGCAGTACATATTTTTGCGGCCACCATCGGAGTGAGAGACAAGGTATCTGCAATCTGCAAGCTCACCGCGAGATGCCATTAAAGTGTACATAACGGTCCTTTAATTTGGACACGTTATTATGAAGTAGGGGAGAGTGGGGTAAGACGAGCCGAATGTATTCATGGCTTTTGCGGGTAAGTTGAGAAATCTGGAGGTAAATTTATCATCTGAGTTTTAAAAAATTTAAACCTCATCATAATCTGATAAATTAATAAAATGTACTCATTGTGCCTAACAACATTTCATTGCGCTTGTACAGTGACAGTAAAAGTTATGTCTCTAGCTCTAAATGAATTTGTCCCATTAAAAAAAGTATTTTAATAATTAATTTTCCCTTTCCAAATAGTCTTATTTCTTTTTGTAAAGCTAACTTTAAACATCATAAAACCAAAGTTTAAGTTTAAAGCAACATTATTTGAAGGTTTTTTTTTTCTGCGATTCATTTCACATGACAACAAATGTGCAACAGGATGTGTCAGCTTACCCACTGACTTATCTTACCCCACTCTCCCCTAAATTCACTGTACCTACAGTACAGTGCATTACCATTTTAGGAGCTACATTTACCCTTTTGTTGATACTGTGAGCAAAGAATAGTGTGTGTAAACTACCCATCAGCAAATATGTCATCATAACATCAGTGCATTAAGATTCACAACCCATACTAGACAGCTAGATTAGCTGCATATGGCTGTAAATCTGTCCTTCACAGCTACCCCAGGGTGTATCAGAGTAGCCAGTTATGCCTTGAAGCTTTAATTGGGCCCCTTTCAATTATCACATTAAGTGTGTTACTGGAATACATATACTGAGCACACTTCTGTCTTGACAGGGGTGAACTCAGCGTGTATTCTCTGAAGTCGGGCTAAAATTGAGTTTAAATTTCTTCTTAAATGGCACCCATAACAGTTCAGGGCTGAGAGCGCAACCCCGTTCCCCACCCCAAGGTCGGCGGAGAAGACAAGATTTAATTGAAATTGAAACCGTCTACCTGATAGTTTGAAATAATTAGCAATATCAGAGTGGAGAGAGAGAGGAAGAGTCGGGGACGACGAAAAATAACGAGGGCATCAGCCTGAGATAAAAATGGCAGACTGGTGGCAAGTCATCAATTCTGCTGAATTGAATGTCAGCGTGATTGACTGGACTTGACTCTGGATGTCACACGCGAAACTCAAACAAGTAATGCAAACAAGACTTATGATGCCAAAACTTTGCCAGGGGTTTTAGAGAGGTGACCAGCCATTTTTATTCTCGTAGATAAGACGTGTGCGTCGTTAGAAGTGACAGGCTTTGACCCAGAATCTCATGCAATGGCCACTAAATGCTCATGGAAACTGAGCATCTTGTCTCTGGCAAATACTCTATTATGGATGCATGGCTCCTGAAATCATCTACCCTGTACTAGTATCTTTCTCCTCCCACCCGTAAAACAAACTCTGCCACCCTTCAGCCCTGAAAGACTTCAGAAGTCACTTCTGCGGGGCCCAACATTTCCGCACCAGTTAATAAAGGGGAAATGAATTGTATCAGTGTTGCTGTCTTTGCTCATAGTGAATAGGAAATTATCATAGAGATGGGTATTGCCGCCTTCACACACTGAATTACATAGAGAGCGAGCCTGTTTCTCTCTCTGTCACATATTCACACACTCGCTCAGGCATGCACACGCACGCACACAGGCACAGCAGCTTGAAATAAACTGCAGGATGAAATTGGCTGTAGTGATGTCATCGCAGCAGTTGTGGTGGCGACAGCGGCGGTGAGCCAGGAAGCCCCGGCAATTTTCTCCCGCAATTCTACAAACACCCCGGACATGTTAGTGACGTTTAGGGCTTCCTCTCTCTCTCCATGCCATCCCCAGGCTCTGCTAAGACATGTCAACATTAGAGTCGATACCAGATGCCAGGCAGAGGAAATGTGACGTACCCTTGCCTCTTTGCGGGTGTTTGTCGTGTTAGAGGAGGACGAAACAACTGACACAAAGAGGATGGCACCTTGGGACAATATGTACAAGTGCCCTCAGGGTCTGACAGGCCCACAAAATCAAAGACGTGGGGTGTTAATATCTGATAGTTAGCGCTCCGGGCTAAACAGCATAAAAGACATTGAGGTCAATGGGTTTCAGGCTGTCTCTAGAGCAAAGTAGTTGTGTGGCTATTTTCACCGTCTCCTCCTCTGTGGACTGTTGTAACCACTGGAGTATTGTCTTCATCATCACACACAGAACACAATCAGCGAACCTACTTTCTGCTTTTGCCCTTTTATTTTATTATAGTTCTGTTTTTTTTTTTCTATGGAGACTGTTTAGAAGCCAAAGGGAGCTGCAAGACAATATATTTGGATCAGGTTTTAAAGGGACAGTTCACCCCAAAATGTGTAGTGGAATTTATCAATCTAGAGTGTTCAGTCAGTTGTACAGTTTTGGAGATGACAGCCATAAAGATGTCTTCCTTCTTTTAAATTTAATGGGACTAAACGGAATTTGTGAGCAGTTTCATGTTGGAGCTACTTTCTTCCTTGTAGAGAGGAATATTTCTGGTAAATTCTGGTGTGGAACAAAAGTATTTCTGGTAGATTTGGAACAAAAATAGCTCTGGTAGATTCTACCATAGAAATAAAGTATTTCCCACATGAAACAACAGAGTTTGTGGATTATCTTGAATAAATGAGTCGTGAACCTCCTCTGTTGCTGTTGAATTATTCAGATGTTTTTTTTTCTTTGTTTGTTTGTTTTTGGCACTTTGTACACCAGAAGCCAGGTGCCATTTAGTTCATAATATTCAAGTGAAGGTAACCAATGGTAAACCAATCTCCAAAATTCTTCAACTCACAGCAAAACTATCTAAATGGATAAGCAGCACTACAGGTCAGGGCTGTGTATTCATTATACTGCAATAGTATAAGCAAGGTGATGCATTGAAATTTTTAAATCTAATTTTAGGAAACCTGTCAAAGTATAAAGAAGATGCTAACATATGCATGAAATTTGAGTTTAATTTTTAATGCGATCAGAACAGTGAAGAAGGATAACAACACTGCTATCTAGCAGGAAGTTTAAACACAACACAAAATAAACCACCGCCATGAATCTTTGCATGTATGACAATGAGAATCAGTACATTATCAGCAAACATAATATGGTCTGATACTCAAGAGTATCAGTATCAGTGAACTAATACAAATACAGTATAATAAACTAGAATAAAACAATTCTTTATTAAATTATTAATTCAATATCAAATATGTATACAGTCTCGGGATATAGAACAGAACTGAATCATAACTAAGTAAATTCTAATTATATTCAGTTAGAATTACATTTATGCTTACATTTATACATCTTTTAGAAAATGCTTGAGTTACAGTATTGAATAAGCAACGCAGCTTTATTATGTGCAGCAGTTAATAGCACTGTGTGTAATGGTAATGCTGGCTGCAGTGTCAATTAATTGTGTTTATGTAAGGCTTGTTTTTATGAAGAGACAGCTGTATAGTTATTTGGTCTGGAAGTCAAACTGTAATGAATGGTTTAGTTCACTTAGAGTGCCGATACAAACAGCGGCAAAATTAAGCTTTTTTTTTTTATCCCGGAGTGAAGTGAAGTCACTACAGCAACAGTTATTTAAAGGATCAAATTATTTTAAGAAATTAGGAATATTTATCGTTTTTTTTCTTCATGCAATGTTCCAGTTTTATTGCATTATTTATGGGCCACGCTTTATACCTTTTTTTGCTTATGTTTCGCTGCCATTTTACACACTCTGCCTCTTACTCCCTCTGCGTGTCTATCTGTATCTGTCGCTCTCACTATTGTGAATGTTAGTTGACAATGCCTGCACTCAGCACACCCCAAATAAAGTGTGCAGTGACAGAAACATTAACACAAGCCACTGAGTACCTCTGTGATTTTAGCTAGAGCGTATCTGTCAGCGGGCCCCGGAAGAGTAAAAGGCACATATCTGAACTTTCAACGGCTGGTGTTTGGGTGGAGGATTGTGACAGTCAACATCAAAACAGTAAAAGTAAAGCTGTGATTTATTGAATGTGCCGTTTGTGTCGGCTTTCATGTTTGCCAGTGATACATTATATGACTTTCCCTCTCTGCTTTCAAGAACATGGCGACGCGGATGAATTAAACATGTTAAGCAGGAACAGGTCTTTCTCTGAAAGCCTTACCCTTTTCATGATAACCCCTTTTTAGACATTCAGTGGACTTATCACAGCGTATAAATAGGACAGAATTCATTATTCAGGGGAGGTTTCAGTGAAAAATTAATAGTTGTCCCCGGAGGAGGGTCTGTGGCGCTCCGGAAAAGGAAAACCTTTAAAGTGTACATGCACAGGGGGATCTGGAGAGAGTCTGCCCCTCATACTAAAACCTTTACCATGCTGCACTACACACTGATACTGCAAATATAAGTTTGCTCAGCACTAATGACTGTGACTAATACCACATACAGACTGCATTCACGCCTAAGCTGTCCTCAAAATATTTTGAAAAGAGGGAAAGAAAAGGAGACAGAAAGAGGGATACCGTGAGTGTCTGCTCCTGACACTGACACCTCATATAGATTACACATTTTCAGGATTGCCTCACAGGACAAAACACGGAGGCCTGAGCTGTTGACATCTGAGGAGAGACTCCTTTTTTTTTTTTTTGTGAGTACGCTGAATGATTTCACTTAGAAATACCTCACTGTACAATAAAAACACACACAACAAAAACTGTACGGCAGGTTCTCCTCTCATCTCTGCCATAGAGGAGATTACAAATTTTCAGCATGCCCAGATCACTCATGCACTGAAATCACGCCGCCGCTGGTGCTGAGTGGTTTTCAGGCTGCCAGTTATCTGTTGAAAGATGGGCTTCGCGATGCCTTTGTATCCACTTCCTATCTGCCTGGCCATGGAGGCAATAACAGTAATGTATGGCTAAGGGAAAACAGAGCTAATCATCAATGACTGCAAGATATATAGCATATGCAGTGGCACCTTGTTTATTACCCTCTCCTCTCCTTCTGCTGAATCCATCGGCTACACAGACAGGCTGCCAGATCCGAGAGCTTCTTCAATGTTAATTTGATTCATTCTTGTTTTCCATAATAATTGGGGGCAATGGGTCAGTGTGATGAATTTGCTTGTTACATGACACAGGATGTAGCGCAGTGGCGGCTGCTGTACAGTTTGTCTCTCCGGTCTCTCCTCCATCACGTGAGGCAGAGGCCTCATTTTTTTAAATACAGCTTTTCTCAATCATTTTGGCTCATTTTTCGATTGTCACAGCTGTTTCATGGCACTTTATTTCATGTCTGCAAAAGGTACATTTCACTCATGCTTCAAAACCGACTTACTTTGTCAGTAAATTGGCAAGTACCACAAAAATGAAAAGTTTTATCTTCATGTGACTCATACTGGTAAAATGTTTAGATGTTGTTTCACATGTCAACCCTAGAATTGTTTCTTAAATACAATTTTTTGTGTTTTGTTTTACTTTTTTTGTTGACACTGACTGCTTATCGTCCCACACAAGAATGTCACTTTTGTCCAGCCAAATACTATGAGACATGCACAATTATGTCTATACAGTAAATGTATTTGTAGAAATGTGTTACATGTACTGCACCTAATTACAATTTCAAATTAATTACAAGTAGACAATCGTACTTATACTCTTTTGCAGGTGTATGTCAAAGCATGTGCAATTTGCTTAAATAAAGAAATGACAACAAACCAACTATTCAGAGATTTAAACTAACTTAAAAGTTGGCGTCTAGGCTCCATTAAAAGTTAAAGTTGACTCAATTTGAAAAGACAAGTTGGGGATTTTTTTTTAAATGTTTCAAAACAAATAATTTTTTTTTTAGTCTAATGAACCTTATATCGATTTAGTTTTACATCTGCTCTGCTAATATACTGATCAACATGAAACTTCTCGTTGATCAAACTTCTGTGGAAACTTAATTTAATGAGTTGATTGAACTCAGTACAGTCAATTCATTCAACTCATCAGTTCTAGTCTAGAAGTGTTCTGAAAATAAATACTAGAAATCCTAAGTTTACTTAACTAAAAAACACTTGTACATTTACATTCAGATAACAAGACAAGATTAGTTGATTTCACTATATTCCTGCATTATTTTTTACAAGGTAGTTTTAAAAATTATTTTTTTGTCAAGAATTGAGCCAAAGCTAATGAGAAAAACTGTATTAGCTATTCTCTGCAAACATCCAGTTTTAACCATCTCCTAACGCAACAGGTTTAAGTCTTTGAGGACCTGCTTATGCTTCAAATCAGCTTCTAATTTGATTTTAAAAGGAGAGCTAAGAGTGTCATAAGTGACATTTACATTTTTAGATCAAAGTCATTTCCTAAAAATCATGGTTATTTAGATAGTATTCCTGCTGGAACAATCCAATCTTTTTGCAAATATCAGACAGCTTTGTCAGGTCCCGCTTAATCAGTCTATTTTCCTTTCTCTCTTAATCCTTCTAAAATATTTTCACTTCCTTTTCATTCCACGCTTTTTTATTTTCATTTCCCAGACCTGGCATTATCTGCACAATATGGAAATGTTCAGACATTCATCCATGTGCAATGAATTTTAAGGTGGATTCACTATTTTTTTTTTTTTTAATCTTATAAATATGCATTTATGTATTGCCTCCTTGTCAGCGACAGCACACCTACAGTATATCCACAGCATCGTCCGGCGTTTCTCACAAGTGCCGACTCACAAAGAGGAGAATGAATGGCTGCCTGCCCATGTATGAGATTTTAAACAGAGAGCATGTGTGTGTGTGGGTTTGTGTGTGTGTGTGTGTGCATCTACATGATCATGTCTTGTGTTTCTACCCCCCATAGAAAGCCTGTGCCTCCTCTTCTGTGTGTCACTGTGGTGATGAGCGCTGATTGCAGATTGTTATGGTGTTTGCACCTCTCATCTATCTGGCCCATGCTGGGTATTTGGCCGGGCCTGATTGTGTTGATGGTGACACCGGCATCTTGTCCTCAGGAGGGGAGGCCCAATAGCAGTCCAGACATAATGAAGAAGATGTAATCAACCAATGTCACACACAAAAAGTCAAGTGTCAAGAAGAAAGCTGTTTCTGTGTTCCTACCTTCCCAACTGTGTTCTCTGTTGATGGAAATCACACAATTGCGCTTGTTGTTGTTGTCGGGGCGCGCTTGCTTTCTTTGTAAACATTTTATGCTGAGCCGCTCTGAAAATTTGAGGCGTTGTTTCCCCCCCCCCCCTCCTTTTGACAACAAAGGTGACTTCCAGATGAAGGAATTTACATTAAATTAAGTCTGTACATTGTGTTGCTGTTGTATATTCTCGCTGGAGAAATGGGTGCTTCAACCTACAACATACTTTTAATCAATAGTAACAAAAAGAAAGAAGCGAGTGCTTGGCACCGGGTTGTTCAAGAGATCCTTTCTCTCTTTGTGCACTTTGTCCTCTCTCTGTGCTTTGTCATTTGTTTTGGTGTTCTAATCTCAGCCAAGTCAATAATATTCTTTGTTGTCTGAAATTGTGTGTCGGGAACAAAAAGGCCTCCTCCTTTTGTTGAAAGTACCTGTCTGTGACTTTTCACTCTCTCTCAGACTCCCAGATAAAGTAATCATTAGATGTTGTTTTCTGCCTGCAATTACTTTCAGTTACAATGGGTCAAACACTAGGAAAGCAAAAGGGGTCGAGAGTAGACAAGGCTAGATGGATTACAGGCGAGGAACTGTATGGGTCCCACAAGTGCTGATAAATACGTATGTGGCTCGGAGACTCACCGTGTTCAGCGGCGTCTCAGTAAATGCATCAAAAGTAATTAGTCTAGTGTATATATGGACAACCCTGCTCCCCTCTTATCTGCATCACATTGTCTCCTTTTAAAAAAAGGCCATTCATTGCATCTGGCACTATTTATTTTAAAAAAAGTTGAAAAAGAGGAGTGATGGCCTTGCCGTTTCCTATATCTTACACTGTATCGCTTCGGCATAGAATTGCTTGGAAATGTATGTTTCGGTGGAAAAATCCACTATGCCATTATTGGAGCTGACTCATTACCATTCACTGGCAGGCAGTTTTTAGACCATCATTAATGAGAATGGATGAAGACAGTCTGTACAGAGATATTTAGTCACACTTTTCATTTTACAGTGCGCTTAATAAGATGTAACAGCCTGTGCTTTGTATCAAATAAGTAAATAAGCTAGAAGTATCATGTTCTTTATTAGACAATATTAGACCCTTTATAAGGCAGTTATTTAAATTTCTCAGAAGGTAATTAGTGACGTAAATCACATTTTCTGCTTACTGTATCACAATATGTGTGTGCAGTCACACATGAACAAAATATCCCTCCACCTCTACAATTTTGTCCTTCACTCTGTAGATACCCTCTAATGAAGTTAAATAGAGGCCTAACAGTGGGAAACAATACACTTTAGTTTACAGTACAGTTCTGTTGTAATGTGTCCCACGTTACCCTGCATTAGAGTCTAATAAGAGTCTAATACTGTTGAATAAAGAACATATTATTTCCTTTTTTTCTAATTTGATACACCATACAGCTTGTTATGTCTTATTAGTGTAATGTAAAATAAAGTTTGTCCAGACATTTCTATTTTATCATTCTACATTCAAGAATAAAACATTGTTGATAAAATTCTACAGTAGCTGTCTACCTCAGCACGGCTCCTTATAGAGCTTTATACATGTCAGCCTCCTACATGGCACCCCTGACCTCTGCGGCGCAGCTGATCGCTGCCTTCCAAAGAGCACGGCACGTTTTTAGCGCTACAAAGGAATATTTACTTCCTCCTCCACGCCCTTGTCAGCAGTGACAATGACAGCTCTTATTGCCTTCTCCGAGGGATTATACTGTACCTCCTCCTGATAAAAGTAAAGAAAACCAAATAGCGTTTTGAGTCTGACGTGCAGAGAAAAGTTAATTTTCAATGGCTCATTGCCATAGAGACAGGCTTTTTTCCGGAGAAGTCACAGACCTCGTCTCCGTGTCTGCATCTTCTTATTTCATTGTTAAAATGATGCATATGCAGCAGTAAGTATTTCATATAGTTTCCAATACTTCAGAAACCACACTCTCACAAGCTTTGCAATATCTTGAAAAGAACATAAACTCATATGAGTTCACATCATCAAAAGTGTATATCAGTGATAAGAGTGCATCACAAATCCCAAGAAAGCAGAGAGGATGGTGAAATGCATCAAGCATGTAAGCATGCTGCCTTGTAATTCTGCAAAAGTGAGACATTAGTCTCTCCTTCAAATGATTGCCAGAGCTGCGATGGAAGTAATGGCATCTCTCCTTTCAGTGCAACACCAAGGGGTTTTAATAGCGCTATTATTATTAATGACCATCCATTTGCTTATCCAGATTGTATGTTTGGAGTGAGTATAAGGCTGAGTGAAGTGATAAAGTCTTGGTAATGACAAACCCAATTATTTCTACTGAGATTCTATTTGTTTGAAAGAATCTTCCATATTCTTGCATTTCTGTCTTTTTGGTCTCCCTTCAGAAACAGGACGGATGCTCATGTACCCTCTGTGTCTCCTTTTTCTCTCACTCTCAATCTCATCCCATCTCCTATTCACACAAGAATACATAGTATGATAATGATAATACTTTTACCCTCGTGATAGCTGTAGTAGTACTTTGGGATGGTTCTTTAACCTCTAATGAAAGGCAACTTTTACATTTTAAACATCTTATACAGCCAAATATAGGCCTGTTTGCAGTTTTCTTTTATTTTTAGGCACCATTAACCCATTGAATCCAAATTAATCGGCACTGAAAGGGGAAATGCTCTATGTGATAATGGTTCGGATGGCGAAAGGTTTATTTTCTTGGCACAGTTACAATCTGGAATATGTGTGTGAACTTTTGCACTTTTGTGAATGTTGTGTGAGTGAAAAAAAAATAACTTTTGAGTCTTTGCAGAAAATGTTAGAAAAGAAAACAACTATGCTGCATAGTGACAGCCAATGTATCACAACCAGAGAATAAAATAAAAATGAAAAAAACAGAAAATCCTTCAGTCCAATAGATAAAAAAAAATCTACCTGGGTACTAATAGGCATGCGGCAGCTATCCAACAATTCACACCTGACCCCTTTATTTTAGCAATAAAAAACATGCTGGATGAATAGTTTAAGTGCAAGGATTACCTTGAGAAAGTGAGGTTTGTGTCCTTTTTTATTATTTTCTGTTTTCAGTTGCAGTTTGATTAGGTTTAGGCAACAAAACTACTTGGTTAGGTTGTGAGACAGATCATGGTTTGTCTCATTGGCTCCCACATTAACTACTTAAGCATTATTGGGTACAAACACCTGGGTGCTTGTTTCTGTGATGCTAGGCTTTATACACCCAGGTGCAAAATTAATCTGCCAAAAAATATATATATTCAGAAGCTAGATAACAGCAGGGACCGTAATGCAGTCATGTGCTGGACATGGATCCTTTAAAACCATATTACAGCACACATGTGACACATAAAACAAACATATAATTCAGATATGCCCATGATTTTGCTTAGAGTCTGCAGGAGGCAATAAAGCTCGCATTTGACAATGCATGAGTTTGATGCATATACATTTCAGGCTAAAAAATTAAAAAGACTGTACCAATTAGCAGGATGAATCGGGGGCCTAGTCCACCTTCCTGATGGCTGTTTGAGGAATTTAATGTCCTAGATGCATGCAATTATCCTTTTAATTAGCAATAATGAGTTTGTGCATTCTGAAATAATAGGCTGAATCGCGATCTGTGCAGACCTTAATGTGAAGCTCATCAAGATGTAACTAGCTCTGTCAGTAAATATCATCAACTGTCATGTTAAATATCTCATACTATTGTACTGAAAAGCCCTGATCAGGCGGTTAATATGCATCCTAGCTGTGTCTCTGCCTGTCAGAACGCACATTTGCATTAGTGAATTTCATGGCCATCAGGGGAAAAAATAAGTGAGACTGAATGCATACTAGTTTAATCAAAAGGTAAAGTATAATACTCAGACAGTAAACATTCCAGACATCTGGTTGGTGCAGTAGCACATCAACAGCCTCATGGGACTGAGTCTTGCACTGTTTATCATGTCCAAATCAAATCATCACGACATTATGTTGATGCTAAAATGTAGCCAATTATCTTATATTACCAACTGTGTACATTAACCTCGCCATTAGCATGCAGAGGCATAGGCCTGAAAATTTGAATTACTTACTTGCTTATTATTTCTGCATTACAACCCGTATTAATCCAAAACAAGAATGGCCACACACACCAAATGTAACCAGAATAATGCGACAGTGCATTCGCCACAGTTGTGGAAAATTTTAGTGCAAACAGTGGAGAGCCGTGCATGCTGGTTAATTGTTTCAAATTAGAACATTATTTTTTTCTGGGATGATTCACTATCAAAAGGACATTATCGTTGATGAATCATCTGCACACCAGCTGATTGGAATATAACAAAGTGTGTTTGAACAGGGGGTGGACACAATTTGGCACATGTGCACTATAATGCAATCCAATACAATAGATGGGTTTCAGAATGGCTTTTACTCAGATAGGCTCGTGTCTGTGGTGGTGTCCTGGACTGCATTAGACTGACAAATGTTTATGTGATACTAGTGTACAGCATGTAATTTTATTTCCTTGTTTACAACATCAAAAACTGAAATACTTAAAAGTCTGGGGGAAAAAGTAATAGAATTATCAAAATGTTTTGTAGGGCCACTGAATTGGATTTGATTGCAAAATACTGCAGGCATTCAAGATATTAGATCTTACCTCCTTATACAGTGCTGTGCAAAGGTTTTAAGCAGGTATGAAGAAATGCAGTGAAGTAAGAATGCTTTCAAAAATATCAAATGTATTTTTAGCAGTTTACAAGATGCAAAGTGAGTGAACAGGAGAAAAATCTAAATCAAATCAATATTTGATGTCACCAGCCGTTGCCTTCAAAACCACATCAGTTCTTCTAGGTACACTTGCAGAAAGTCAGGGGTTTTGTAGGATCATAGTCAGGTGTGTGATTAACCAGTTATACCAAACAGGTGCTAATGATCATCAATTTCATATGTAGGCTGAAACACAGTCATTAACTGAAACAGAAACAGCTGTGTAGGAGGCTTAAAACTGGGTGAGGAGCAGACAAACTGCTACCAAGGTGAGGTTGTGGAAGACAGTTTCATGTCACAGGTCAGACACCATGACAAGACTGAGCACAGCACCAAGACACAAGGTGGTTATACTGCATCAGCAAGGTCTCTCCCAGGCAAAGATTTCAAAGCAGACTGGGGTTTCAAGATGTCCTGTTCAAGCTCTTTTGAAAAAGCACAAAGAAACAGGCAATGTTGAGGAACACAGACACAGAGGTCAGCCAAGGAAACTTAGTGCAGCAGATGAAAGACACATTATGCTTACTTCCCTTTGAAATCAGAAGATGTCCAGCAGTACCATCAGCTCAGAACAAGCAGAAACCAGTGGGACCCAGGTACACCCATCTACTGTCCAGAGACGTCTGGCCAGAAGGGGTCTTCATGGAACAATTGCTGCCAAAAAGCCACACCTCTGACATGGAAACAAGGCCAAGCGGCTCAACCACACATGAAAACATAGGAACTGGGGTGCATAAAAAAGGCAGCAGGTGCTCTGGACTGGACTGATGAGTCAAAATTCAAAATATTTTACTGTAGCAGAAGTTTGTTCACCAAAGGGCTGGAGAGCAGTACAATAATGAGTGTCTGCAGAGAACAGCGAAGCATGGCGGAGTTTCCTTGCAAGTTTGGGGCTGCGTTTCTGTAAATGGAGTTGGGGATTTGGTCGGGATTAACGGTGTCCTCAGTGCTGAGAAATACTGGCAGATCCTTACCTATCATGCAATACCATCAAGGCGTCTGATTGGCCTCAAATTTATTCTGCAGCAGGACAACAACCCCAAACATACAGCCAATGTTATTAGGAACTATCTTCAGCATAGAACAAGAGAACAAGGAGTCCTGATCTCAACATCATTGAGTCAGTGGGGATTACATGAAGAGACAGAAGGATTTCTACCTGCTGAGTTCCTTCAAAATCTGTGTACATGGAAGAAATTATGCTTTTTTGAGGGTGGTCACACCAAATAATGATTTGATTTAGATTTTTCTTCTGCTGGCTCACTTTGCATTTTTTTAATTGATAAAAAAAAAACAATTACATTTTATATTTTTGAAAGCATTCTTATCTTACAGCATTTCTTCACACCTTCCTAAACCATTTGCACAGTACTGTATTTCCAAATTAAAAGATTGCAGGTACTCACTTTATAGAGAAGCATTTGCACAATGTTAAAGCATGTGGAAAAAAACAAATCCAAAATAGCCCTCAAACCATGTAATTTAGATTCTCAAGAACATAATATTAAGCATCTAAGAAGTATTGCAAATGTATTTTAATCTTAATTTGATATATCATCATTCAGGTTTTTGTTCACTTTCCTGAATTTGGGTTTGAACTGGACATGCTTGTGTTCATTTATTTAAAAAAAATACACAATTAATTGCATGTAGGAATCATAATAATGTCATGACAGTTGCTGAGTTGTTCAAACAGTGCAACAAAACTTCTGTGCTCTCACTGGTTTGATCTGCCTCTCTGACTTTGAGCCAACTCAGCGATGCAGAGCTGAAGTCATTATGTAACGCCAGGCTCCTTTGACAAAAACAGTATTTGTTTCAGTTTAAGTGTACGCTATATGCAAAACATTTTCACCACTTTACTTTGCCATCAGACCACCATTTCCAACAGATGAACCGAAGCCACCATTTACACTCTTGTCACAGCAACCAGGACTCCTTTGAAAAAAAACTTTTACCTTGCAGAACAGTTGCTACCGCTGCCTTCATCTGCGGCAAATAATGTTACCTATTGTGTTAAAACACAAAAGTCACACAAAAATATAAACTAACCAATCAAAGCAGCAGTAGTCCAGCAAAGTAAAATTACTGTTTTTGTGAAAAGAGTCTCAGTGGCCTTGAAGACAGCACAGACTGCGGCTTCAGTTCACCATAGGGAAAGGCAAAATAAAGCATTAAAAATGTTCTAAATGTAGTGTACACTTAAACCAAGTTTGATTTTCTAAGGTGGTCATTTTTTGGATGGCTAAAATTTGTTTTGTTGTTGAAATCGTCTACAGTTCTCCACACACTGCAGTGCTTTGCTTGGCTTCCATGGCAGTACTGCTGAAGGAGGTGTCAGTCAAAACGTAAACCGCCACAGCAACACAGTCTTGGGAAGATTTTTGTGGCTGCTTAATGTGAAACTAAACTTAAATGCCACACCTCGTGCATTTTCATTTGCCCAGTATTTCCATTTAGCGTAAAAAACATTACTCACATTCCAAATCCTGTGGCATGCCATGCAGGTTCCTCATAACTCTCTCCTACACATGTCCAATGTTTATACAACCTGTAATGTTTGACCGTGAGAACAGAAGGTCAGGTGAAGGTGGATGCAGCAGTGTTCGATCTGCGGCTGGCCAAAGGATGTGTTGATGTTGCAGAACAAGATTGCTGTAGGCTACCACTGGTATTGACCTTGCGCATGACCATAAGATCAACTAGAAGCCTAGAACTGTGGCACTGCTGGGTGTCTAGAAATACACATCAAGACCATGGATAATAGATTACCTTATGACAGAGCAGTCAAATTAGCCTCCAGGCTGTTTTGAATTGGAACACGAAGTGAATACCACTTAATTCCTGAAGTAAACAGTAGTCAGCTATTTGAGATATCAGATGTTCACTCAGCTCTACACAGTAACTAAACAGGTATCACAGTTTGGTTTCAACCACTTCACCACTGCTTAGTGAAGATGAATAATCTCAAATCAGAACAGTAGGTCTGATCCCAGTCGTGCTGTCTATTAAACCCAATTGTTTGCCATTATCCCCACTTGTCTGCCATTCAAATTTCCTTGAAGGAAAGTAGAAAAGAATGTTCTCAGCATCAGGGGATCCGTGGCGTCAGTGATGTGTGATTCCTCCCGAAAGCTCCGCGGGGTACAGTTGTTTCCCCTGAATACAAAAGACAGCGGCATCACAAGCAGGCTGCGGCATACCTCTAGCTGACGAAAGCAGCCAGAGCTGTCAGCGACATCACTCACGCCGCGCTCCCACCCTCCCAAGCCCGCCACCGCCTCTCCAAACTATCCCACTGGAATAGAAAATAGTACAGGCCCATGTCTTTTGGAGAGGCTGGATGTGAAATATTGCATACAAAATCTAGAGGCACTGAAGGCTGTTGACACAGAACTGCTGTGAGTTCAAGCTGTGTGAAGTCACGGAGCCACAGACTACCTTTCATTTGCAAAGTATGCTGCGTTAAAGACAGCTTCACCTTTGGCTGCACCGATCACTTAAAGATGAAGAGGAGGGAGGAAAGCTGGAAAGGATGCACTTTGGGATATGCATGTGTTTCTGTTAGGACCACATTCATTAATTATACCTGACAAGGGTAGAAATTACATAGGGGGGCAGAGACAGACAGACAGTTGTCCCCCTAAACATATCATAGTAAACATAAGTATATAATTGTACATAATATAATAATTTGTTCTGGAATATTGTGCTAATTATAGATGAAAAAGAACATATTACCGTCTGCTGGCTGAACTCAAGTCAGCAGGTATTAAAGATTGCTTTAAAACAAAGGATGTGTCAGACGTTTTTCCTGACTTGTGCCACTCGAAAGAATAAAACACATTCACAGACTCAACATATCGGCACAGGGCTGCCACATCTCCTAATGCTCATAATATCTCCTTACTGAATTTTCATGCAGTTTGCTATGTTACAAATGCCAGACGTGTTATGATACAAGATACTTAAAAAAATGCTGTTTTTTGTACTAAAATGCTTTATTTAAGATTAACTTACCAATGTAATTAGGTTCTAAGTAAATTCTGTGTTTCTTACTGGAAGTAGAATGGCTGTCATGATGTAATTTTGTTTACAATTTTGGACATAAATGAAAGACTTAATTCATAAAAGAGACATAATTACAACAAATACTATGTTAAGATATTAAAAGACTAGTGTGCTGGATTTAGTGGTATCCAGCGGTGAGCTTGCAGGAGCCAACTCATCTCCTCCTCCCCCTCCAAGTCTGTAGAAAAATCTACAGTGGCTGCTGAAACCTGTGAAAAATGCAAAAGGCCGTTTCTAGAGCTTGTTTGGTTTGTCCACCCCGGGCTTCTGTAGAAACATGCTGGAACGTGTGGAAGAAGACCCGCAACCTCTATAGATAAAATAGTTAATTCTACGGTAACCGATCAATTCTTATTTTCAGGTGATTATACATGAACAAAAACAAAGTCCATTATTGCCATATAATAAATAAATTTGTGTCAATCTTACACACTGGACCTCTGACTCTGTTAGATGAGATCACACCATACTCATTAAAATTACATCAACACCTAACTCCCGTATCAGGCTATTCGACTGATACGAGACTTCGCTATCTTGTAATTACCATTAATTTAATTATTTAAAACATTTGAACATGCTGGTACAACCCTTATCAGTGATCCAGTATATAGTACTAATAAGCGCTTCCTCTATATAGTTAGTCGGAAAGATGAACAGTGAAGTGAAATATCTGCTCTTGGTACCTGAATATGCTAAAAAATTCTCACATAATTCTAATGATAATTATAATTTTATCCCAATATGAGTTTTCTTAATGATTTGTATGCGTTTCTGTTAGGACCAGGAATTTTTGTTTGTATGTCTGGGCGCAAGCTTGTGGAATAAGAAGTTCATGCAAACAACATTACCTCATCAAAAAACGGCAGTGCCACGAAAAGGCATTACCAACAGCAGAAACCCCTCGGAGAGAGATTGAGTCAGGGCACGGCTGAGACTTGGCTCGGCCCTATTGTGCTAGCTCAGAGAATGAGAAAGCAGCATCCATTTTTGCCTTAATGAAGTTAGTGACCCTCTGAAAGGTGACACATTTACCGCCCAGGGGATTTATACACTCCTGCTCCAAGGCTCCAGTTCAATATGGAGAGGACAGATTTGACTCCACGTGAGCACTCCAAATATATCCTCACAATTTATACCAGGCGATTCATTTTCAGACACTGCTCTCATAATTAAAGTTGACGCTGTGCTATTCAATCTGCGGTGGCACAGAGATACAAAAAAGCGAGCGCTTTGGAACATTATACGACTACCTAGATAGTTTTGGGGGAGGCCAGAGGGCCATCACTGACATTGATTATCCAGAATATTCATTTTCATTTTGTAGAATGTCATAAAACTATAAACAAGGTGACAAGAAAGATTTGCAGATATCTGTGGAGTAGAATTACAGAGCATGAAGAACTTGTGTGTGAAATAGTCGTCCCTGTGTACTAGGGTCTAAGACCGCTTAATTATTTATAGCATTCTTACTTATGCAAATATACTAAATAATTTCTACATGACAGCTTGAAGCTGAAGCCTGGAGGAGTGATGTGATGTTTGAATGAGGACCCCTCTTTCCTTTGCATGGCCTAGGAAACATAACACTGCGGGCTCCTGGTTGCCTTGGTGCACACTGTTTTACATTCTAATTATCTGGCTTGACAGGCTTTATTGCTGGGGCTCAATGCTGAGGCCTCATCCCAGACTCATTCCACATGTGATGTCAGTGCCGGGATAATGAGATAAGATAGTTTGAGTGCTTAGCCTTGCCCAGTCGCCTCCTCATTGAGATTTCAGCTTTTTCCTTCCCTTCAGTGCATGTAACTTAAAAGATGCCGCAATTAACCATGTTTGTTAATTGTACCTGAATATGATAGAGATGCTCACAAGATCCTAATGATAACGGTGTTTTTCTCCCTGTTTGAGTTTCCTTATTTGACCAGATTTATTTTGGATTTGGAAAGATCAAAAGGCTTTAAGGTGCGCCACATTGACAGTGATTAGAATAAACAATGCTTTGTTAAGATGTTCATTAAATATTTAATACAGTAAAGCCAATCCAAGACACAAACAGCGAGACATTTTTTTTTTCTAACTCTAATTAAGCTACAGGGAATTCCTTGCATATTGTAGGTAAACAGACAGAGTCATGGGAATACCAATGGAAATTAAATGCTCTGTTGGTGTTTTTCTCATTACAAGATGAAATGAAACATTTATCACTGACTTTCATTTCGCTAAAAGGCTGACATTTTGTGGGTCAACCACTGATAAGGCGACAACTTTCTTCTCTTTACATTAAGATTCATGAGTCCTCTGTAAAATCGTTGCTTTCCAGCTGCACTCTCTCTATGTTCTGACCTAGTGGATTAACTCTGTTGTTTTCTTCTTTTTCCTGTTTTACAGCCATCGAGGTGAACCTGCAGAAAGCCTTGGCCGAGGCCTCTGAGACCTGTACCCAGGAGTGTCTGATACTGGGCCACTCCGACAGCTGCTGGATGCCCCCAGCCCTGGCCCAGTTCCAGGGTCCTGGTAGCAACAGCCCCACCTCCACCCCTACCACCACCGCCATCACTGGTACAATGCCCTCATTTGGCTTCCAGCAGAGCTTTGCCCGGGGAGCCAAAGCTAACATGGGCAGCATGGGGGTCATGGATGGTCGCCATACCCTGGGCAGGTCTGTGCCCAAAAAAGATGAACTGGACAAAGGGATCAACCGGCCGCAGTTCTACAACACCCTGGATAGACACTGCGGTAGTAAGAAGGAGGACCCCGTCAAGGTCATCCCCCTGGCGAGCTTCTCCTCCCCCGGGCAGCAGACCACTGGCGGGGGGAGTGGCTCTTTCCTACACGAGCACCAGCTGTAAGAGTAAAAGACAGATCTTCATCGCCCTGACATCCATGTGACTCTATCCATCTATGGCTTTTTGTCAGTGAATTTATGATCAGTATGTATGCGTACGTGTGGAGGTATGCATAATTTGAATAACTTTGACCAGCTCCAGCTCCGTTTTACTAATGAAGACATCTGAGAGTGGATTCGATCATGATGATGTTCAGATGAAATCAGATGAGATCAGTCTGACAGCTAAAGCATTGGAAAGGACGTGTAAGTCTTAACATAGCAGGCCCATGTATAATAAATAAAGGTAGTTCTATACCAAAGTAGTTCCATCACAGAAAAAAAAAAGAACTTTTGCTTTCAGTTTGGTGATGTTTGCTTTGTGAAAGGGCAGTGTACGCTTTAAGCTCCTCGGGCCCAGCTTTGTGGAACTGTGTCCTAAAAGACCATTTCCTCATGCAGAAAAACATGCAAATACAGTACTTTGTGTTGAGTGAGCTAAATTGGGCTAAATGTTAATTATGAGCTCTGGGTGGATGGTGTTTCTGTTCAAGTTCTAGTGAAGTATTGCTCTGTATAACACACGGCACAAACTCCTTTGGTGGTGGAAGATATTTCTTTTGTCTTGCCTGAACATGTTTCAGAAGTCTATTTTGGTCAGGGGACTGCAGAAGGATAAAAAAAAAGTCTACAAAGCATAACTAGGCCAATGGTAGACAACACTGGTAATCTCTTGCATCCTACATTTTCACCATGGACCAGACCACAAATTATAACAGAAAAATAACAAACAACCTCCTGCATATCCACGCACACACACGCCCAAGATGTTTTCCATATGGTGGTTGCTCCATCTCTGCCAACTCCATTAAGAACATGTTCACTAACTATCTCAATAGACAGACAGATGCGCTTTGGAAACGTACCCTTTGTTTCCTTCCCTTTGTTTCTATTTCTCACATTTTGCTGCTCAGAAACACTCGCATGATAACAGCCATGGAGCCAATTATGAAATTCTCAGTCTAATTACTTTCATGTGTGATCTCAGCAGCTATCTTCATTGTGGTTAGGAGGTCTGGAATGGTTCTCTTGGCTGGCCAAACACATGCTCTGCATGTGCAGAGGCAAATGAAAAAAGATGAGTCAGAAACAGCAGCTTCATACGCTCCCTCTCTTCCCATCATATCATTAATAACACCTATTATTCCCTGCTATTAATTACTATTGTGTGTTTTTACACAGCTCACTTTGGGTGCAAAGTTTCTATTATCAGTTTTTATTATGCATTGACGCTACAATATAGACCCAGGGTGCAAGAATTCCTTCAGGGCCCCTGGGTCCAACTAAATTATTGATCTTAATGTTATTTTTGCAGTTATCATAAGAATAAGCATTGGCACTGTTTGAAAGGACCTCCCTGCAGCCTGCCCCTCTCCACAGTTTCATCACACACACACACACACACTGCACCACGGCCTGTGTGTGTAAATTGTCCTGATGATGATAACTACTTCAGACTAACTTGCTGCTGTAACAGATTGGGTGCAGTATAATCTATTGCTACAGCAATAAGTGACTTTGCTGATATCCATTTTTCTTTTCTGTAACATCCAAGCCAGGTGTCTACATCATAAGGTATATGATTCATGTGATTCATTTTCTCGTACCATCTTGCAAATTGGGAACAGGCCTAAATCTATAATGCAACGTGGCATTCTCGAGGGAAGGTGTGATGCAAATTGTGTTTGCATCCTCTTAGCTACCACACCTATTCTCTGTGATACCTAGGGTCAGGACTCTTATCATTATAAAGAGGATTTATCTCCAACTCGGTGAAATGATCACTTAAAGGAACTGCGTGTCAAGGACACACAAAGGGGGTGATTCAATTTCACCTCAGTCAATTATGAAAATGAAATTAATTCAAAACAAGCATCTTCAGTCCTTCTATAAACATCAACTGATGAAAATGCTCCTGTTTGGGAATCAAATTTCCACTCATTTACTAACATCACTTATCACTTTTCATCTCATCTTATTGTTATACTCAGACAGAATGGTATAAAGAATACATATTTAATCAAAAGGAGCACATATCAAAGGGAACATACATCATGATGTCACTGAAAATTTGATTTTTTTTTTTTTGTCTCTGACAAATGCAAATCCAATGCTTGTGAAGTGATCCAGAAGTTGCCTCAAAGTCCTCCTTTTTCTTTTCAGTCTCTGTTTACAACTACGTGAATAAGTAGGGCAAATAAATTCCTGGTTGGATCTTTTCAACAAAAATAAAGCTGAAAAATAATTTTTTTTTTTTTTTTTTTCAGGAAAGTTTGCCACTCATTAACAATAAGAAGTGCAGACATTATCTGCTGTTGGGGTGTTTATAAATATGACACAGGAAATTGTGCCCCTTCTCATATCATGGAGGGAGAGAATATCCATTAAGTATGTGAAATATGGGATAATACACTGTCACACTGTAATGAGAAATGTGATTGTTTGAAATGATTTATCCAATCACATGTGTACAGTAAGCACAATATTACCTTATCTGTAATCCTCACTGTGTTTTAACTTGCTCTGCCTACATAACGCCTATGTACTGTAATGTTGCAGCAGCTACATTAATTGAAAAACAATTTCTTCTAGAGGGAATAGTATAATAAACTGCATGAATGTACATCTGTAGGATGTTGCTTTCAACACATGACTTTTTTGTCTGCTGCAGTCCTGTTTTGTTTTACCATATGCCCTTCTAGAGGTAAAAATAGTGGTGTTTTCTTTCTTTCTTTCTTTATTTTTCAAACAAAGAGCATACCATATGAATGTGCATCTGAGTGCGTAGCATCGCTCTGTGTCGAGGGTTTTCATCTTTCGCAGAACATGCAGGGAAATAAGACAAAATGTCAAGGCTGATCACAGGTTTTCACTTTGCATGACTCTGCTCTCACTTGTTATTTTCAGATTTTTTATAATGCCCTCTGCCCTAAAAGTAAAAGATAATAACTGAGCTAAAAATGAAGATTGCTTTTTTTTTCTTCTTTATTTTCTGAATTTTTCTATTCAAAAATGTGTGTCATGATTACCATGTCAACCTGTGTCTTAATTTGCATGAACTGTTTGGACTCCCACAAGGCATTTTGACACTTGACTATGTAGTTCATGCATCCATCATTAGATTCAGTGTCAGTATTGATGTTTACTGCTCTACCTGTTTGTCTGTCTTATGGAACAAAACAAATGTTAACACAGTGTACACATTCAAACTTTGTAAAAGTGTGCGTACCACTTATGCCTCTGCGTACACACCGATATCTATACTGTCAGGTAAACTGGATTTTAAACTGTACATAGCAGTACCCCTAAGAACTACTATGGTTACAAACTGGAAAGACACATACAGTAAAGATTGATGGCTACAGGCTAAATACTGGAATTCGCACTGTTGATAAAAAAGGAGAAAGGGAAAACATAAGAAGTGATGAGATGACAATCTCTGTTGTAATGTAAATGGATACATATGCATAATATTGATGAGAGTTTGTTTGAATGTGTTTATAGGTGATCTTGTGCAAAGGAGAGTGTGTCTCCTTGCATGTATGAGAGTGTGCGTGTGTGCGTGCGCGTGTGCACATATGTGTACACTGGCATGCACTTTGCCAGAATATTTTATGTACACAAATGTATCTTGTACAAAAACTATATCAAAATATAAGACTTAAGTATATGCTTGTAAATTAGTCATCGGTGAGTCAGGTAAAGTTTGCTTTGAGAGGAGGCTTCAATGCTTGCCAGCAAATCTGTATTGGTCAGTTAAAGCTATACAGTCTGTGTTGTCATGCCTTTGTAAGATATCCCATTTAAATCTATGAAAAAAATGACCTTCCATATGGTGAAATGATTTTTCTTGTCATTGAATTTTACTTGAGCCATTAAATATTGAGTCCTCAAAGTACGCACGCATCACGCTTGTCCTTCACTTTAGATCGTTGTTTGGTTCGCTCGTTCTGAGAGCATTGTCAGTGACAGATGTGACGTGAGAGCATACTGCCACTGTACTCCAATTATGGCAATTACAAGCTAATGATAGAAGACCCATAAAATTGGACATGGCATTTTCACCTTCATCATTTCTGAAAATGAATATCCCTGGGGAAACAATTCAACCTTTGACATAATGTGTATGTGTATATTTATGAGAAAGGGGGAAAAAAAGATACCTATTATTAAACACAGAAATAATGGACGTCAGACTCACAAAGGGGTTTTACTTTATATCGCTGTATGTCTCTTTTGAACCACATGCGGTACATCGTTATTGTTAGAGCTTGTGAAGGAAATACTTTTTGTATTTAATGATCAGTTGTCGGTGTGCAGGCATATCAGTTATATAAATTGACATCCAGAACAACAGCTATTAATATTTGTGTTGTTGTTGATGTTGCCACGCTTCAAATAGCGTATGACTTGGAATCTTGAATTTTCCTGAAACGTAACATGTTTCCGACTTTGCACTTACTTCGAAGTTCATGCTGTATATATGAGTGTGAGATGAAAACAAACATGGACGCTTCAAGTCCATCATTTGGGGCTGTGAATTTAAAGAAGAAAGAGAGGAAATAAAATGCTTTAATGTATCAACATGAAGTAAATGTTGATTGCACAGTGTAATGACTACAGAACTATGTGATTAGGTTTAGGAAAACATTGCAGTTGGTGTTAAAATAAGTGTTATGTTACCTGTCACATGACATAAGTGACATAACTCACATGTCAGAAGTCCATAATGTACATCATGAAACTTGAGTAACTTAAAACTTAGTAAATTCACATTGACATTTCATTTAACACATGACTCAAACCTCAGTCTCCTGGGTGAAATTCATGTATTGTTTACTCCATCTCCACCATATGCGGGTTTTTGTCTTTACACCTCCTCTGTCATAATTACTACACCAACCCAGGTCACCACCAAACAATAAATGTAAATAGAATTTGTAATAAGCAGTTTGCACAGATGAGCTAGACACTTGTCTAGGTAGGACAGGCTGTGCAATGCACATCTTTACCTTTTCAGTTAACATGCTTCTTTCCTGTCTCATATTTCCAAAGTGGTGTTGATCATTTCTTCATGAAGCTAGGCTCTGTGGAAATGGAAAGCAATCCACTGTCATCTAAAGTTGCTTCTTTCCATTTTCAATTAAAACTGTAGTAACTAATTTTTTGGCCACTTGGGACCAACAGAAAAAAAGCACTGAGTATCACCTTATGAATGTGACAAACATGGTGGCAAACATTTGAATTCACATCTAATAGATACACTGGCATTCATTTATAATCATGTCTTTGACCACCTTGTGAATTTTAGTCAAATACTGTCCTTTTCACTCTGTTTTCGGTCACCACCAACTCCTGAGGGATCCAGATCTTTACCTGGTAAATTTTAACCAGCTAGTCAAAAACTGTCTGTCATTTAGTTTTTGGTTTAGAGTTTATAACTGGTTTTTCACAGCTAAAACTAAAACAAAATGCTGAAAGACGCTATAAAGCTCTGTAAAGTTGGTGGGAAAAGCAGGTGATAATGTAAAGTGGGTTCATTGACAGTAAATTAGACTTGTGATCCATTAAAAATATTGGTTATAGCAGATTGTAATGTGCAGGAAGCAGTTCCAGGGAAAGATCGGTGATTGTTGAGTCTCATTCCAGGTTGTCAAATACCCATCATCAGCTAGATTTTCTCAATTTTCTAAAGCCTGAAAACAGACCCAAGAGGAAGATTCAAAGTCTAGTTTTCTCTCAGACCACCTGAATTATATTATGCAGAACGGATATTATGGAACTTACCCAATGATACCAAAAATAACCTGCCTACCCCAACTTTAAATTTAATTTAATTACACATTTGCAAGTTGAAACCAGTTTGAATCTTCCAATCACTACACTCTATCCTGCATAATTTGAACATGGCATCTAGCTATAACTTTGCTGAATATTGCAGAAAAGGTATTTTACACAATCCATGATATAACTAAATCACCTAAATCCATGCTCTGGATTAAACTCTCAAGCTCTTCAATTATGTATGTCAATACCTCAAATTTATGGTCTCAAAAAAAGAAAAAGATTGGGCCTTTAAAATAGCGTGTGGTACTTCTAAAGGGCACTTTGATGTTTTCTGTTTAGGAAGGGCAGAGCACTCATTGATCAGTTCCTACATTTTTGATTTGGTCCAACAATACAAATCAATGAGCTTCCCGTCACAAGGTCGCTCCTCTACTCATTAGACTGTCCAGCCATTATCATATCAGCATAGGCCATAGACTCGAGGAAGTAGCCTATAAATTTCAGAGGAAAATCAATAGAACACAATAAACCTTAATTTTAGCCTTTTGGATCTAGGGCCAAGAAGTAAATGTAAGTTTATGCCAGGAGTGGAGAAAAGTATCTCCTCATTCATGTGGCGTGCCTGTTCAGAATGACAACTTTGATTTACTTTAGGCTCACTGTGCATCATCATCTCTCAGCAGTTTCAGTGATACCCAGAGGCGCTCTGCACTACCTGTGGCCATTCGACCTCATATAAACCAAAGATACAGGAAGGCTTAAAGCATTTTATTTGTATTTCTTTTTCCATTTCTAGTTATTGCTTCTAATACATCTTTATTGTGTCTGTTTATCCATTAATTCATCCATCCATCCATGTAACACATCCATCCATCCATCAATCCATCCATCCATGAGCTTTGATGCCTCCAAGGCAAACTCTGCAACAGCTCCGACAATCCCCCTGGGCTATGTGTCCTACCTGAGGCCCTTTTGCCTCAATGCTTTATCCACTGTTCTCTTATGAATACATACAAGCCCTCGGAGAGGAATGCTCAAGCTTACAGTATAGAGCAGGGGTTGATGTTCACAACAACAGGACATGACAGGATCTCTCGGCGTCGGCTCCCAAATTGTGCGACACAAAGAGCCATGTCATGTACTCCGTAACGTGCCAAAGGCTTGCTGGACTGTGTCATCTTGCCTCATCTTCAGCATATGTTCAGTCCCCCGATCTCCTTAAGAGAGCTGGCTGTGACCTGCCCCATTAGTTTTCCATGGTAATTGGCTAATAATGAGACAGTGACAGTGCAAAGGACATCCACACTGTCAAAACACATGCATATCCAACTACACCAATCTGCATTTCCAGTAATTACGGCATATTTGAACAGAGAGGACTTTGTGAACTTAACGGTGCTTGTTGTCCCCCCAACACACACACACACCCTCCATCTCCATGTGCTAACAAGCCAACTTATTGTAAGCCTACTTAGTTCTCAAGGTGTCATCTGTTGAAGTGTCAGGAGAACATATAGAGATTGTCAAACAGTACACTCATTTCAAATTGTAATTAAACTGGCCATCAGGTACCTTGAGGCTGTTTAGTCAACAGCAGGATACTAATTACTATAAGATGACCTTTGGAATAATATCTGGTGAATTATTCATAGTTGAGAAAATTGCTTCGGAGACATGCCAACGACATCCAAGGGACGGCAGAGTGTACACACACAGAAAATTCCACTCAAAGATTTCAGGCTGGCCATGAAAATGAGGTCAGCAGATGGATGAAACTGTGGCTTTTTTTTGTGAGAGAAAATGAGATGGTTGCAATAAGCCCTGAAAGACAAAATGAAAGAAAAAAAAATCCAACACAAAGAGAAATGTTACCCACCAGAAAATAGACTGAATCACACAAAGTTAATGTAAAGGGTTTTGGACAGAGAGAATAGCCCATCTCAAGGTAACTTAAGAGCCAGTATTATCCTGCTCCACGTTGACACTTCTTTATTGTGGAATGAATTCTGCTGAGTCAAACTTATTTTACAGTACACTAACATGTTGTAACGAGCCCTAATTAGATACCACACAACTAATGATACACTAACAAGACAAACTTTCTATCAAAAAATACAAAAAGTAAATGTAATGTGTTTTTATTAGACAGTTATATATTTTATTAAACCATTATAGACATTATTAGAGGGCAATTAGGGACACATTGCAACCAAACTGTATGGAAAACTCAAGCGTAGATCCTATTTGACTAAATTAAAGGTTGACACATTATAACAGAACTGTACTGGACACCAAAGTGTATTGTTTCCCACTGTTAGACCCTCAGTAGACCATTGGCAGTAATTTGGGACACAATACAACAGAACTGCACTGTAAACTAAAGTGAAATCATATATCTGTTGCTTCTAGACCCATACCTACTTATTTGATCAAATCTACCCACAGTATTACAATTAGTCAAATATTCCTCTTTACCGCTTCGACCTTTACTCTGTAGATCTGGTTCATATATTGTTTTTAAATAGGAAAGAAACAGTTGTGTGACTTCACTTTAAAGTCCAATAAAGTCAAATAAATGTCTTTTTTTTTAAAAAAAAAAAAAAAAAAAAAAAAAGGCTTAATACTGTCTAATAAATATTTCAAAATTTTCATTTGATACACAGTTTAGATTTTTATGCCTTATTAATGTAAAATAAAGTGTGACAATAAAAAACCCGGAATTGGTGGTTATGATTTAACAGGAATTAAACCATATTCAAGTTTTATCTCATAGCATGAAAGAGGATGTTAAAAACACTCACTAGATAAACAAAGGTTCTACTGAACCTTTGTTTATCTAGAGTATATTTTAAAGCCTGTTGAGGTAGAAAATTGACTTTAAGAGAACATAAGAAGAATGACTGCTGAAGAAATGCATAATGCCACATAAAAGAAAGGTGATAAGATTAAAGACAAAAGGAAGTACAAATAGAAGAAGAGATGAAGCGGTGGCAACATGTTTCAAGAAATTCATCCTCCTGCGGTGACTTTCAAAGCCACTAACAGCATCTACTCCCTCATGCTTTAAATGTTTCTGTGGGGTATTCTGCACAGAGAGGGCAGACGTCCTGAAGAGTTTCTTTCCCCATCTCTGCTCAACCTTTTGGGACACTTTGCAGAAATTACTCCTGGGACCTTGCACAAAACTGTTCTCCACATCTCTGTGCGACATAAATACATAAACAGCAGGAGAACTAGACCTCAAAGCTGCACCAACACGTGAAACTCGAGCGACAACGGACGAACGTGAGTGAATGAGAAATCTGGGTGATATGTGACTAAATCAGTGCTTCATACTGAGGGGTAAAAAAAGAAAAGCATTTGTTTTTTTTTGGTTTTTTGTTTGTTTTAAAGACTAAAGCATCTTCCAGGCTGACTGTGTCACCCAGTGGACTGAGCTCCATGACAATGATATTAACCATATGGCCAGGTCCTCTGAATAGCCACATTCAGTATGATCTCAGTTGAGTATTTATGGGAGGTTTTGAAAAAAGGTCAGAGACAGCGCTCTTCACTGCCATCATAGAGGACCCAAATGATTAGTCAAAATTTGGGGTAATTGGTAGTAATTAACATTGACCTTGTCCTCTTGGACATTAGAGGAAAGGAAGCCATGCCAGAAATCTCCCCCTGCCATTAGAGAGCAATTACTGATAGGAGACAGTAACCGTACAGCAAAATAAAGTCTGTACAGCTGTGTGTGTCTTTAGTTCAGAATGCTTACTGCACACTTCTGAAAACCTGATGTGAGAAGATTTGCAATGTACTAAAGGCCACCGATCTCATTTATGCATTATGTACTTCAAAGACATTAAACTGCAAGATTTTCTTTTTTTTTTCATTTTAGTGATGCTGTTGATGCTAAGTGGGCACTTCTGGTGTTTCTGCACTGCTGTTCCCAGTGATCATAGTACCCACAGTACAGTGCTGTCTACTTCTTTGTCCTGTTCTTGGCTTGTTTTGCTGTCTGAGTTTTCTTTATTGGTTTGGTAGCCATTGTGCTCGGTCCTCAGTTTACTTCACACAAATTCCTGTACAGAAAAACTACAACCAGGTCATGAGGAATAAAATACCAGCATAGTTGTAGTCCTGCCAGAATGTATTGAAGCAGTGTTGCAGGACTTTTTGTTCTGCAAGTGAGGAAATAGAATATTCTCTATAGAAGACAACACTATTCTACCGATCATGGGTCTTTAGCAGGGGATCCAGGACACAGAGAGGGTCCTCAGAGTTACTGAGGTTTTTTTTTTCTTTTTTCAAAACTTGAAATATAAAAAATATATTATAAAAATCCCAAACATTTAATTTACACATCAGTGACAAAAGACTACCCATGAAACCCTTTGGAATCATGTGAGCTACATAGCTACCTATAACGATGAGCTAGTTATCTACATATTATTGAAACATATTGACCTGTTAGCTGCATTACCCAAGTGAAAGAATATTCTTGTGAGCGAGAACAAGAAACTTTTTTAAGACATTTTACTCAAAACCAAAAGTGTCATGGTGGTGCTAGATGAAAAGTCACAGGATCAACACAGTCAGTAGGATTTATCTAGTGTGAAATTTCATGACAGTATTTCATTCTGGAGTGAAACGGTGGGAGCCCTGTCACAGTGAAGTTATGTTCGTGAATAACTAATTTGCAACAGCAAATATATTTTGTAGGAATTGTGTTGCTGACCGAAACATGGTTCTATTCACATCATGTGGAAACGTTAATTAAAACAATATAAAGTGACAATAAATGCGCGTACTGACTTTCTTACAGCACAGAAATGTGTGTCATTAATCACCCAGCCAAATGAGAAATATTTTTAAAAATTGTCATTTCATATTTAACACAATGATCCAACCCAAAACTGTGGTGGTGTCTGTATCTTCAGAGATCCTGATTTCTCTCTGCATTTTTTTTTATTTCAAAACTCATGTTTTTTTGCTCTACTTGGAATGTTTCTGGGCTTCAGTTTGTGTTTGGCAGTGTTGTGTAGCCCCGAACCAATACAGCTCACAGGTTTTGAGGTTGAGAGACTATAAAGACGTTGCAACCAGCGATTACATCACTGGCTCTGTCTCTTTCCTCTGCTGAGAGCTGTACAAAGAGTTTTACACACATAGACAAATAGGTAGACTTTGTTCACACAAAATCCAGCACTGTGCAGAGGAGTGGGCATCTTAATTAGTGCTTTAAAATGCAATTGCTGCGAAACAATCAGAAAATAGCATTTTATTTGTCTTACTCGCTGCTTTGTTTTCACTCATTCTCCTACGAAGGGACAATACTTTGAATTGTGCATTTAGAAACACTGCAGACTCTACTTTTAACTAAAGCGCTTTTCAGGAGTCTGGATGCAAAACGCTGCACTCTAGTATCACAGTCCTACACTTTGTATACCTGCCATCCACCCGAGCCGTCTCCTTGCAGCTCCAGGGTGTTATAAACGTGTACTTTAGTTAGCTCAAAAAATGCTGTCTCTGAACATAATCCATACAGGAATTATACTGTCACAACACTGTAATTATGCAAACAATTAAGTATTACATAAAAACATAATTTCTAAGAGAAAGGGTCGGTGGTGGCTCGACAGACCAAATAATAATGCATCAGTATACAATTTTTAAATTCATTAATAACAATTACCACTGTCTTGAATTCTCTCAGGGTTTTCCTGCTTATGTAAAAAAAAAAAAAGATAAAACATGTATAGTGCTGGCTTGCCTGATAGGTAATAAAGAGAAACTAAGTTCATATCATGCCCCTTTCGCAGTAAGGAAGTACATCAGAGAAAGTGCTTTTGCTGCGAGTTCTTTGTGTGAATCTAAAGACAGTATCACAGGGCAGCCACTGTGCCTGACAAGTCTGTTCACGTTCAGCACACACGCAGCTTTCCTGCAGTTAAGGCAGCAAGTCCCTGAAGCTCTTCCTCCATGGAGTTTATTGTCAGAGTCTCTCCGATGGTAGGACGCCTCTCCCTCCTCTTTGAAATCCGGAAGATCAAACAAAACAACAGTGTTGACGCAGGGTGTGTTGTGTTTGTGGTTTGAATATATAATCAATTTCCATGGTTAGAGGTTTTTATTTGTTGTTCTATTGTTGCTAGATTACTAAATGGATAATGAATGTGGTGATATATGCTACTAAACTGTATGGTGGCTTTGTCTATTGTCCCATCTATCTATCTATCTATCTATCTATCTATCTATCTATCTATCTATCTATCTATCTATCTATCCAAAATGTATCTAAATACATGGTCTATAATATAATTCAAGGATGATAAGATTTAATGTGAAATTCAATTCAATGCAGTGTGATCGTAAACTGTTTTTAAAATTTGATTACCATGTCATGAAAGCCAATGCTCTCAACTACACTGTACGTCCTCAGCAATAAAACAAGCTGTCATTCCCCTAAACATCACCAAGTTCTGGTTGGTCTTGCATCTAGCATCAAATTTCTTGTCGCATGCATTATTTTCATCATGCCGTGTCACCCATTAACTGATATGATCTATCTATCTATCTATCTATCTATCTATCTATCTATCTACTGTTCCATTCCTTCCAGATTTTCACTGCTGTCCATTTCTTTTCCACAAACATGTAAAAATCACCTTTTGGCAATGACCAGGTTCAGCAACTTGATTTTCATACAGTAATGAAATGCACAGAAACCAGTGGTTACCTGGGCAGAATAAAAACAATCCAAAATATCAAATGTGCTTTGAAAAATGAACATCAATAACAGAAAAATATGTGTGATTTTGGGCCAAAATATTTAAAAGCAGAATGCATAAAAAGAAAGTATTGTCCTTTAGTCCCTTTCCAAAGCAGTATTATTCTAGCCAATCAACCTTTACTTTCAAGAACATCTATTGAACAATGGCAAGTGAAAGCATGGTGGGCTGAAAAGAAAGAAGCAACAGGGAAAATCAATATAGCAATTATGTGTGCAGATAATGGACATCAAGGTGTTATTTGGAGTGACCGAAAAGAAGAGGTGACATAAAGCCAATTCAAATAGTGCAAACATTTCATTGTCTCACATCTGGCGCTTCTGACATGGATTTAGTGTCACCGGGCTCTAGAAAAACAACAGAGTTTTTGTTGTTTTCCTGCATTGCCACAGCTGAATTAGAATTATTTAGCACTATCTAATCATGTTTTTTTTTTATATATATATATATTTGCACACAATCACCACTCGCTTTCAAAACTCGGTTAGCTATTATGTATTTATCGCCTGTGAAAAACCTTGAAAACACAAGCAACAAATACAGCGATTACCTAATTGAGATCTTAGAGAACAAAATCCACACAGGCACTCGCACACACAGAGTGACACGGGGCAAGTGTGGGAGGAAGAAGGATACGGAGACAGATAAACCTACGCACACACACACTCACACACACACACACATACACACATACCCCCCCTTGCTTTTACCTGCTCAGAAGAGGTCACCTCCAGCTCTGTCAAGCTTTGCAGGTGGGTCAGAGATCTGGATTTGATAACTGGAGGGAGTTTAGAGAGCAGACATTTGACAAGCATGACAATGCTCTGACAGCCCTCATTGGGCCATGATTAATGACTGACATCCCTGTCGCCTGTCTCGTACAGAATGCAAATGCAGCGCTGGGAGAAAATTACCCTAATGTGGCCCGTAATTGGATGCAGGAAGTATCACGTAAAGCAAGAACGCGATGGGGCTTTTTGCTTCTGAAACGAGGCTTTATTATAGCGAACACATACAGAGATGATGAGAGAGATGCTGTGGCGTGATTGAAAATGACCGCCAGCAAATCCTTCTCATTTGTCGTAACACATTGACATTTAGCAGTGAGTCGAGGGATGAGCGGAGTCAATGCTGGTGTCTTGAGTTGAAAAGTCACTTCTGAGCTGGCTCCCTTGCTTCATGCAATAATCGTTTTCCTTTCGCTGTTTGTTCAGATGGTAGGGCAGCAAGTTCATACCTGACATGATGGTTGTGTCAGTGTTTTTTTTTTTGGAAATTAACTCTACTTGTACCATATAAAGACACAAGGACCAAATGTATTAGCATTTTTGCACAGGTTTGACATTGAGTAGGTGCTCTAGGTGCTCCGTTCAAACAGCTGGCATCAGATTTTAATGAATATGCATAACGGATATCATGCACTGACATTTGTCGTTGAGTGTTTTGACTAGAACTGCAGGTTCACTTGTCCGCCTCAAGGGCACTGAGTTCTAATACAGTGGCTTTGCTAGACAACCAAAAGTTTAGACAAAATAAAGTCTGAAAAATAAGCAGGCAAAGGTGAGATTGCCTTGGACCTCAAGCTACCAAGAAAAAAAACTCATAAACTTATGGTTAAGAAAGTTTTGTTGATTTTAAAATGCTTTTCATTAAATAATCATGTCTTTTTAAAAGTCCATGCTCTAAAATAGCGTCTGTAGACTGTCTCAGGGTCTCTCCAATTACATAGACTATTCAGTGATCTTACTGCTTCTGCTTCTGTGGAAATGTTTTAGTTAGACATTGGCCAACTTCTCTGAACAAATATATTGATGTGGTGTGCAGTCTGTTGGGAAATTAATCAAAGCTGCCCCAGTAGTGCTTAAAAAAGGGGGATACAGGAGGATACTAAAAGACAAAACCCACCCAAGCCACAGCCTGTTCGCCCTGCTGGCAAGAGATGCAGAACTATCCAATGCCCCACCACCTAACTTTAAAACTGCTTTTTTTCCCAAGGCCTTGAGACCATTTAATTCATTCTCAGCTCTTAACCTTAAATAAAAGTGTATTTTTATGACTTGTATTTATTCAAGGATTGAAAAAAGGGCGGAGAACAAGGGAACTGGAGAGACCCCATACCTGTATTTGCCTTAGGCTCAAAAATGACTAAATCTGCTCTTGCAAATAAGAACAAAATATCTAGTTTCTATGGAAGTGCTGAATATATTTTCAACCTTCTACTTTCCCATACCGCAGTGCTAAAAACATGTCAGTTGTTGTACACGTTCCTTCACTTTTTCGAGCTACTCTACATCTATGCTATGTGCTTAGCCCTGATGTGGTTCCATTCAGCCATTCAGCAATGCCTCGCTGAACGCTATATCAAGTGAGCAAGTACTTTAATGAAAGGAATGAATTAAAAGCACAGCCACACTTTTCATTTGATGCCGATCGCTGCGAGTGCTTCCACTGAAAGACACATGTCCTTTCTGACACACATTGCAATCCTGAATGTTGTTCTACTCTCCACATGATGTTTACAGTGAAAAAAAACAAGCCAACATTGATGTTTTTAACCATTTCAAGGGGAATCAATTAGTCAGACTTTTGATATTATTTGTCGTCCTTTGCACAGTTTGCATTTACTACATTCTGGGTAGGTTCATGAAAATAAAACCAAAAATGACACCACGCAAAACCATAAAGGCGAGAAAAAAAGACAGAATAATATCTGCAATCTTCAGTCATGATACTGTATGTGTTTGATCGTCTCATTTGCAATAAAAGAGCAAACTGTAAAGTATGAAAGCCACTGGGAGCAGAAGGGGGAATAATTGTCACAAAGCGACCTGATGATGCTGTTGGGGGGAGGAGGGAGGGACACTTCCATGACATCCTCCCTGTGGTGGGAATAAGTGTCAAAAAGCAGGACTGCTTTTGAAGACTGCTGCAATTACAAAGGCAAACAATTATGAGAAACTAAGAGAGAAAAAAAGATGTACAGTAATGAGCAAACTTGATATTCTGTATGTGCCATTGCCAAAAGCAGGCGAGGCTGAATGTCTCTTGTGAAGTTCCTCATTATCCTGATTGTATAATAGATATAATCAAGCAACAATGTCCAATTAGGAGTGCATTGGCAGGCCTCTATCTAAAAAAATGAGAGGGATAAGCGAACAATTGACACTGTAAATTTGTTTGTATGAAACACTGGGGTTGCTCCTTCATCAGAGAGATATTGATGAATCCTGGAGCTTAAAAGGGAAAAAAAGGAACTTTGACGTATCTCTGTGATATGATGGAGGCTGGAGGATGTGAACAAACAGTCCTTTCCAGGTGGTTTGAGTGATTGCCTAATCCCCTGTAGCTAGATGATTGCAGAGCAAGGTCAGTTTGAAGGCTCAGACTGATTGAGTGCTGTCTGTGGTCGGGGGGTTCGCTCAAGCCTCTGATGCCATTAGATGGACAGCGGCTGAAGATTCACTCTGGAGTTTTTCAACACTTGAACCAAACCTGTCCAAACTGAATGACTGGTGTGCCAGTAATCACGAGGGCATACTGACGGGAACAAAATAAACACAATCATCAGGGCTGTGTTACTATTAATAATCAGACAGAAAGAAAGATAATTTTTGAACCGTGATTAAAAAAGGACTACAGATTCAGTTGTAGTACAGGCTTGGGCACTGATCCGAAGGGTACATGTCCAATATGAACACCCTCACCAATAAATTATAGATGAAATAAATTATGTAAGTGAAGTCTTTCCCCACCATTGACGAGATATTTCGTCATTTAAGCCACAATGCTTCCCCTGCTGCTTTCACTATGAGGCCGTGATGCATCACTTGACAAAAAATTGTCTCTCGAAGAAGGGAACCACTGGAACTGAGCAGCAGCAGAAGAAGAAGATGGTCTTGTCTATCTTACAACAGCTGCAGATCCAGTGGTCAGAGAGCATTGTGGACTGGCCTCAGAGCCCGGGCGCAGGGCGGGGCTGTTCCTGCTGCAGTCTTCGGACCTCCACAGCAGCCAGGACACAGCAGGGCTGCTCACGCCGCAGATCCTGGGAGTCACACTGCAGCCGGGTCAGAGAGCGCCATGATCCAGACACAGAGCGGGGCTGTTGCAGTCCCTGGACCTCCACAACAGCCAGGACACAGTGAGGCTGCTTTCCCCACAGCCCCTGGGACCTGCCCTGCAGCTGGGGCAGAGAGCACTGTCCCTGGGCCTCTCAGACAGTGTTTTGGACGGGGGGGCAAGACACACACACAGCTAATGTTAGCAACACTGGTGACAGTGATGTTACACACATAAAAAGTGATTTTTTTTTTTTAAATGCAAACTACCAACAGTGAAGTCTGTTGTTTCCAGGTTAATATATTAATAGAACTGAATATTCTGGGGGTGTTGAAAAATCAGTGAATTTTGTCAAAAAAGCTGGCGATGGGTTTCAGCTTTATTAAAAAACACTGGTGTGGAAAGAGTTAACATAGGCCTTTTGAAATAAGTCTCACATATAAGTTTTTATGTCCACCCCCCCCCAATCCCTACTTATCCTGTGAAGTGGTATGAACCACATATGTCACTTTTGTCTAATGAGAACAAATACTGCAGTGCTGGGCAGGTCAATTAATTATGCGCCAATCAGTGAATTATATACTTGAAAATATGTATTTAATAGAAGCCAGCTCAACTTTGGAAATAATTCACACATAAGCACAACACATTTTATGTCTCCTGTATCTATCCTGCTAAGTGGTGTAAAGCTCATATGTCACTTTTGTCAGGTGAAAACAAGCACTGCAGTTCTGTGCCAGTCGATATCTGTACTGTAAGTCTGTGGCAAACACAACAAAGGGGGGATAATCAGGTTCTTAAATAAATTACATGTCTGCCTGTACATCAAAGTGATCAAGAAGAGTCTAAGTGAAAAAATCTTCCTGGCATAAAACACTTGCTTTTAAAATGGAGTTTGGTTTAACAGTCTGCGCCTTGAAGGACCGCTACGAGCAGAGGGTATTAACGTGAATAATTCATATAAATTGAGCTGACCCATGTTCTAATAATGAACCTTGTAAATAGCATGAAGTAGCGTAGGAAGTGGAGCTAAAACCAGCCTGTTTTTCGTAGTGGGCACTCGTTGCAAAAGTCCACTTAATAAGCACAAGCTGCAATTAAAATAGACACAGCAGCAGATAGGTTCAGGACTGAATTTCAGTCCAAGTTGTAATGAGATGTGCACCCATGAGTTCAAAATATTTCAAATCCTGTCTTTTTTTCTTCTTATATACTTGTTTATCACCGCGTCTATGCCGGGTTGAAAAATACATGATAACCGTATGATCCCCAACTGCCTCCTCCTGGTTCCCGCCTGATTTTTATTTGCATGGCATCGGATATCAACTGTTTTCTGCTAAATAAATCCTGTTGTCAGTGTTGTCAAGCTACATCTTGTACTTCATCGACACCCGTTTATTTCTCAGGCTGTCATTTTGTTACTAAACTGGGTTTCTGGTATAAAATTCAGCATTTCCTGGGGCTGCAATTGGATCACCCCCTACCGCTATGTACATTCAAATGCCGAGGGAAACTGCTGTTCTGTATATCAAACTCCGCTAGTCTGCAGCAGAAATCCTTTGTGCGGACATCTCTGTGACAGCTCCTTGGCAACTTGTACGCCTGTGTGCCACAAGCTCCCTAAGCTGACTGTTTGGATCAAGTGGGAAGAGGCAGCAATCCCAAAGAGAACAAAATAGCAGATCCCAGCAGCTTTCACAGCCGATGCTATGAGATTTACTCGACTGGAGAGCATGGATGCGTGTGGAATGCGCGTGTGTGTGTGTGTGATGGGGAGGGGCATAGATGTACTTTGAAATCTTTTGAAATGTCAGGAAATAAGAGTCACATTATGTTTCCATAATGATGATGCAGTGAAGCTTAGGACTAGCTTCAACATGCAAATGTGTGAGATAATAAACCTGTGACATTTTTTTTCTTTTAAAAGGCTTAGCAAGTGGATGGCAGCTCCCCCCCCCCCTTTTCCATCTGCACTTTGAAGTGTCAAGCTTATCAATTGTTGCAAATTACTAACACATTTGTATGCAAAGCAAATATATATTTTAAAATAATGTGCAAAAGGTAAATATCCATATAAATATTTTATAGATTTGATTAATTGATGGCTATGCTTATTTGCTCTATAATGCATCTATTATGTAATCATTATGACTGCAATTCTTTCAGATTTTCCTGTATATAGTAAATTTATGTTTTTTAATCATTAGATTGTGTGATACAAAATAATAAGCTTGTAAATGATGTACTGTATCATAGTTAATAAAAGACGACCACAACTGAATCATGATTAATAATTAGTTTGTAAATCATTTGTTTAACATTATTTAGATGGCTCTTATAAAGTTTCAACTGATTTTATTTCATTTATGAGGATTTCCATTAGCTGCAGTCTAATTCTTCCTGGGCTCCACACCAAACACAATAGTATATACATGACAATACATAAATACAAAAAACATCTCATCTCATTGTTGACTCCTAACAAAGAAACAAGAAAAAAGAACACATTACTCTAGTTTAATGACCTTGCACTGGCCACCAATTTGCTGAGGAGATCTAGTCTGCTAAATTAGTATCTTCTTTTAAATAACATTTAAGACTTATTTTTATAAAAAAAAAAAAAAAAAAAAAAAAAAAACCTGTAGAAGTGTTCTTTTAATTTTAATTTTCAACATCGGTGTCAGGTCTTGCACTGTTTTTTTTTTGTATTTATTTAAGTTTTATTGCACAAATTGTTGTTTCTATCCTTGGCATTTTATGTATGGTTTTCAATCATCCATTGTTTTTAAGTTTCACTCCTCTTTTATTCCTAATGCCTGCCTGTTTATTCATTTTTATTGTTGTGTTTTATGTGTAAAGCACCGCAATGCTGGTTTTGTGCTACAAGTATAAAATAGAAATATTATCTTTACTTGTATTATTTTATTATTTTATTTTTTGTTGACAAAAGTGGCAGTGTTTCTACCATAACAACCACAAAATGTTAAATCCAAATCAAAATAAAAATGTTCTCTGGCTTCTCTTTAATTGGCTAACATGATAAAATGTAAACACTGCCTTGTCTCATCTGATTTCATGTAGAATCAAACCCAGTGGCAGACATTAAAAATAACTACATATAAAAAGTCGATCTTCTTGTTGATGGTCTTGTTTGCTTCTGTAGGTCATCTAGAGGCGTCAGTGTTAAACTGAGACTGTTAGAAACTCCTAACTATAAATCCTAGCTATAAATATCAATTTACCATTTATTAATGATGTTTATTGTAGAGTGTTACCAAATCATTTTGTTTCTCACTTGACACCCAAATACAGATGAAATCAAAGATTTTGAGCACACACGGCTTTGTTTACGTTTCACTTTTCATTCCTCTCATAATCCCCTAAACTTCACACACTGGTTCGCTCTCCGCCGCTGATTCTCGGCCAACTGAGCCTTAAAGAAACGGGCAGAATTGGTTCCAGTCCGGTGGACACTCCACATCATTTAATGTATTCCAGTCTATTACCACTTTTGTTCTGACACCTCATTCTTTTCCACCAATATATGAGGGGGTCATTCAATAACTGACACCTCTCTTCCATACCGTAGTCACATCTCTGTTGCTGTTTGAGCATGTGTCACAGCTGAGAGGCCTGAATTTCAAGAGATAGATTTGCTGACAGAGACATCCCATCACTCCTTGGGCTGAGGATCGCGTAGGAAATGCTGCACTGTAAAGGTGCAGTAGCCTTGTCACTTTCATCTGAGGTAATTGATCACAGCAGACAACAGCTGATGTGTGCAAGTCAATTGTAGGGGGCACAAGGATGCTGCTTATTCAGATAAAAGATCTCCAACATCCCCACCAGTCACTTTAGGTAGGTACTGTGATTGACAGGAAATCAACATGGCTGGAGGTTTCCAGTTTGGCGATTTTTGGTCAAATATGACCAAACATGTAATATGCATAAAATCCCTCACCACACATTCGACAAGCTGCCCATATGAGCCGCTGGAAGAGAGGAATCTAGCTGTCATAGTGCAGGTGCACTGGGAAAAACGTTCAGACTTTAAAAAAAAAAAACATTCATACCCTGGGACTTCTCAAATGCCACTTAGCATTCAAGGGCTTTGTGATTCATTAGTAGCCCAACAGACTGGTTAGATGGAAGCATCTGTTATGTGGTTCCAGTCCTTATGCCATCAATGTCACAAATAATCACATACAACAGGTGGGTTTACAGCTACAGGTGCTTTGCCATTGAGCCTGCTGCATTACCTTCCATTATCCTGCAGTATTTGTACACAGCATATACATCATTTTTAATATTATCGCAAATGAGATATATTTTCTGTGTGAGTATTCTTTTATTCATGTTTAGCATCATAGTTTGGTGCTAAATTGATTATCCAATAGATTTAAAAATCCACTGCCCATCAGTTATTGACATTCTTCATCAGGTATATGTACAAACAAATGATTGATGTATCATTATAGGAGAACACAATTCATCATATGCAAGTCACTTTAAGCCTCAAAACTAACACACAATATAACCACATCGCAGAATATTTTATGGACTTTCTTATAAAAAGGGTGAGGCTGGTGATATTCTATATTTTTCTTGTTAACAAACAAAATGAAGACAAAAACAGCAATGAACTGATGCTACTGACAAGTACTGTCTGTGTATCCAAAGCCTGATACTGTATATTTTATTCCCAGTGTTGGGGAAGCTACTTTGAAAGCTTAGCTTTGCAAGCAACCAATTACTTCACACTGGCAGGAGCTGAACTGCAGCAAAGCTACCCTGGGGAAAAATAGTTTGGTTAAGTAAAGCTATATGTGAATTTGATAATATAGCCTACATCATGCAATACAATATTATAAAACGAAATCATTCAAATGCTTTTTAAATAATTCACTTAGTAGTCTACGTACAATGTTCATCAAAAATATTAAAACTACAACATTCACCGCTATAATACAACAAGTCACATATCAGCAAAAAACACTACTCAGTTGACTTCATTGCAAAAAAAAAGTGCCTTCTTGTTCAGAGGTCTAACATAAACCCAAAAAATGAAATATCCCATTATTCATGGGAATGCACAGGGAAAGTCAGCTTTGGTTTTTGTATAACTATGTCCATCGGTCAGTAGAAAAGCAATGCTTAAATAAAAATTAAAAAAAAAGAAGAAAAACACCTGTCCTTTTATTGCACAAAATGCTCTGTTTCAGTTGTTAACTACACAAAAAATGGTAATTTAACTGTTTGAATCATTATGTAAATATCACAATCTGAATGTACACGTGAGGTGCTGCAAAATGAAATTAAGCAAGCAAGAAAAATGTGTATATATATATATATATATATATATATATATATATATATATATATATATATATATATGTATATATATATATATATATATATATATATATATATATATATATATATATATATATATATATATATATATATATTGGAGGTGAGGACCACAAACAGAGAAAAGTAGGGAGTAAGAAATCACTGAGTCACAGATTAACACGTTGTTTCTTTTGGTCTTTTCATGAGGTTTGTTGAACAAAAACAAAAAATATAGAATTTATCTTACTTCATACTTTATGGACCCAATCTTCATGATAGTTAATGTGTGCGAGGCCAGTGGTGCTGTATTTATGCACAAGTGAGATTTTTATTCATGTTACACCACATAATGCAGGCTATCATAAGCAACCCTATAATTTAATGCTATTCAATTCAGTAAGTCTACAAGAATAGCACCCTTATGAAGCATGTAATATTAAACTTATGATATATTCAGTTCATTCAACGATATCACAATGGGTTTTTCTTTAAATCTAGAGCATCAGCAGCACGAAATATGGCCTCAGAAATTGGATCAACATCTTTCTTGCGCGGTTTCAACAAAAACAGAATCTGGGATATAAAATTAAATACACAGCATAATTCAATACACGCTCTCTTGGTTGTGCTGATTGATGGTGTAATGTTTAATTCTGCATGGTACAACCTTGAAGAAACAAACACAGATCTAAGTTGAAATAGCCACCCATAGCTAACAGAGCAGAGTGGTTTCTGATTTTATTTATTTAATGTTTACACGGAATGGGTTGGTTGATCATACAAGCTCTTTCCCCATCAACACACCACTCCTCATCCTCCATCACAAACACTCAAGTTTATGAGTCCTCGCACTGACGGTATCTACAGAGGAGTGGAGAGTTTTGTCACGGATTCATAACGAAAACTTTTTTCCTTCCGTCTGTTGAATGTTTATCGGCTCCTGTGTCATCCTGAGAGAGACACGTTCTACTTTTTCCTTTCTGAAGTAGCCCTGACACAGGTTAAGGTTTCTGACCCATTTCGACAAGCACCTCCTGCTGCGAAAAAACATCTTAATTATTGGAGGCTGTGAACTTGACACTTGTCGCTTTTGAATGGGGGAAATGATGGAAGTGAGGATGGATGTGGAAGTCTCCTGTGGACATAATCACACCATCCTCTGAACCTACAAATTATTGTGAGAACACAACAGGGAGCGTGTGGTAAGGGACAGACAGCTCTGTTGAAATAGGAGGCAGGAAACTATTTTCACATCAGATGGATGATCCATATCACTGAAGATTTTAGCCTAATATAATTTCCCAACTTTATATTTTTATTTTGCGATTCCGCTAGTATAACTCTGCATGATTCAGAGTTTAAAAACATCCCTATTTATCGTATATTGGCCCTTCATGCAGCCACTTAATTCACCCTCCATCTGAAAGGTGTTTTAGCTCCTGTCTCTTTAAACACCCCATCCCTAAAAGCCAACTTCCCTGAAGTCTATCAAGGGGGCAACATCACAGATGTATTAAACAAACCTGAAAATTTGACTGGCCAGCCCAAGTACCACCCCATTATCCTCAAGTATGATTGGTTGCTTGCCATTTTATATGCGCATTGTTTTCTTTTGTATATAACCTACTTTTAAGATTTTTCAGGGTTAATTTACTAGAATAATAAATCATAACGATGTAAGGTATTCTTCATGATGTGTGCGAGTGTGGCAGATGAATTTACAGCCTGAGAAAAAAGGTACAATGGAGGCACAATTTATTTCTGAGGACTTAAAGCATAAAGAATGGAAGCCGCTGTGTTGTAATTGGCAGGACTATTTATCTTTTGAATAAAAATTTTAAGCACAGGAATGTAGAAAACTGTCAGATACTGTCATGCTAGTAATTAAATTAGAGAAATGATACCTTAAGGTGTGTGTGTGTGTGTGTGTGTGTGTGTGTGTGTGTGTGTGTGTGTGTGTGTGTGTGTGTGTGTGTGTGTGTGTGTGTGTGTGTGCACATGCATATGCATGTACTTCTTGCCACCCCTGCAAAAGTCAGTGCCCCACTTGGGCCACCACAGTAAATTAGTCTGGAAATGCCCTGAATATAATCCTGACTGGTCAAATACTGGGTGGGTGTTCTGTGCTTGGAGCAAAAACATATAAATTCATGTTGATTCATTATTGAAAAAAATATTGTATACATTGCATTTAAAGCATTTTTGCTCAAAGGGGTTATTTTTACATTATATCAATTATTTGAAACTTTGGCCTTGTTTTATATGAACGTCCAACATTGTAACATAATATACAGAAAGAACCTAAGAGAAAGCGTAACAGGTCTCCTTTATTGAGGTGTCTGTGGTTTTGGTGTATAACGTTCTTTCTTTTCAATTCATGTTGCTGAAGCCGGAATCTGGTGCATTTATTCTGACGCAACTTTAATTTGCTGTTATCGTGATCACAGGGCAGATTTGAATGTGTTAATATCCACTAACTGCCTTGTCAGTCAAGAAGCAAATTGTTCCAGTTTGGTCCATAGCTTTGCTTCACAGAGATCCCCTCATCAATCGTAATTTGTATATAAGATTTAAACATCTGGTTGGTCCTCCCATCCAAGCTGTTTTCAGTGTTTTTGATGCTTCGCTTCAAATATCTTGTATCGTGTATCTAATGTTTACAGCTTAGACACACCTTACCAGCTGTGTGGAGGTTTTTCTCGGGATCCATAATTTTTTTTTCCTGCTGTGATTCATATGTGTTACATAATAAAAACGGATTATGTGAACACATTATCTTCCAATTACTGTTTAAAGTTTTTGTTTTGTTTTGCTTTTTGATCGTTTATGTCATAAAGAATATAATTTAGACTTAAGTTTCTTGACTGGCCTCTGGAGGAATACATGCATGAATAGTACAAATTAATAAAAAATAAAGTTGTGTAGTGACATATGTTGGCTCAGGAATTAAGGCTGGAGACACACACACACACATTTGAGCCTATTTCCGTAAGACACATTAAAGGGTCCAGGAAAAAATCTGATTCCTCAGTTTTAAATTGCCGTGGACACAATAGCAATTTCAGGGTTGTTCAAGTTGAGACAGTGCAAGAGATCTCTGAGGCTTGTCGACCTTTATCTCAGCAAACATCAGAATCCCTATACAAAAAAGCAGAAAATGAGCTATTGATTTTCCGTTTTTCTCTCCCCCCCCCCCCCCCCACTTTCTTATTCCCCTCTGGTATTGTCATGCCATAGTCTAAATGAAGGTCAGCATTGGTTTCCTTGTCACTGCCACAGAGATGCACAATAGAAATATAGCAATCTGTGTTTTTGAAAGAAAAAGGTCTTGCAAGAGGTTGCTTTTGTCTTTCGAGGATTAATTGGCTCAATAAAAGTTTTGTCTTTAGAGCAGCACAGTTTTCAGTGTGTGTCAGGTGTGTGCACACAATGTATGAGTACGGGAGACGAGGGGGAACTGTGACAGGGGGCAAATGTAACACTCAGTTTGTCCAGTCAGAAACAACCTAAAGTGATGACACTTACTCTGCACATGTTCAGTAGCATTCTGTCTCTGCCTGTGGGAAGGGAGAAGGCAGTGGTACACAACAAAACTTTAAAGTGTGGTTTCATTTGATAGCTACAGTGGGTTAATATGTCTTGTTTTTTCAGTGTTAAAATTGCCCCCAGCCATTGTAACACTTCTTGCATTAAATTTAATGTTATAGGCTTGTCCCTTTTTAGTGAAAGTATATGAATTGTGTAATTACTCCGTGCACATGTCTCTTATTCTGTGAGTTATGAATGAAAATGTGAAAAATGTTACAATTGCCCCCAGTCTCCCCTGTATGGACAACATATGCACACACATACACTGACAAGTTTGTTGCATATGAGAAAAACATAACTCAGTAAAATAAATATTTTTTAATTATTGACATTTAAAGCAGTATTTTAATGTTTCTTAAAACTTAAGGGATCTCAATTGATGTGTGAAGTCAAAGAAATGAGAGCCTTGACATCTGCCTTCAGCAGTGAATGAGAGATCGGTTTTATCGACTGTCTTTTTTGTATCATGCTTTTCATGGTCAATAATATCAGTTTCAACCCATCAAATCATGATCTGCAACATCACAGATTAGGGGTAAGCAGATGACCTCTCTCTGGCTCTGTGAGGAATCTAAATGTTCTAATATAAATCTAATCTAATACTTAGTACTGTCCCAGCAAATAAGGATAACAGCTAAAACTTAGTCTTTCCCCTTAGGGTGAGCCTCTATGTTTAAACAATCTTTCAGTTATCATATCTATCTGGAGTTCCTCCCCAGCAGACACACTGTGAGATCAAATGTTTGTTACCTGTCTTAGTCTTTTGTCCCGATGCATCTGTTATCCTCTAAGCTTTCTTGCTATCTAAATCAAGTTGAGAGAGAATAACTAAATTTGATGTTTTCTTTTAGGCGCTCATACCCACAGTGCCATCTAATCAACAACATTGTGTTTCATTTGACCCGAGATTGTTTTTCTTGTCATCTAATAGGTGGTGGCAAAGACTCCTGTCATGATGTTAGGTGCATCAGCGGGATCAAACGCTTTCTTAAATCTGCAGCAACATCAGTGTGTTTGACTTGGCGTGCCTCTCTCATCTCAATTCATCACCTCCCCAAGGTGAGCACGCTCTCTTGCCAAATCCAACTCAGTGTACAGTGCAGAAGCCTTTTTTGCATATTCTTCACACTTGTTTATGGTTTACTGAGCAGGTCACTTCCCCTGCTTGCTTGAACAGCTGCTTCAGTGATGACCCCCCCCCCACACACACACCACCCACACCCCCCTCTCGTAACAGGGGTTGGAAGACTACTCGTGTGCTGCTCCCTGTCAAGTTCTCCTTTGCTGGTGAGGCCTGCTGGTGACCTCGTGCACAGCCTTTACTGGGACCATATGAATAATTTATTCTTTGAATTTACCCCAACCCTGACATTTCGATGTTTGATGCCCGCAGGCTTTGGCTTTAACAATATAGATAGTGCTCCTTTCCTCTGTGCATCATCAGATAAAGTCCGAAAGCACAGCTAGTGCACTCGATATCAAAACCATGGATATCAGGGATGCTGTATGTTCCGCACACTGAATTCCTCTATTCTATTAACTCTTAGAGCAGTATCTCTAGCCATACAATTGGATTTCATATAGGTTGCAGACATTTGAGTTGAAAATATTGTGCTCTGTCAATAGGAAGATAAGATAAGATGGAAATTTAATAATCGCCATGGGAACACACTTACAGAAGAAAATAACAACAGTATACAAGAGAAGAAAATATTCATGCAAACACAAATAGAGCAAAAGAAAGTCATGTAAACATTCACAGAGGATACAAAAAGGCCATTTCAGTTGTACAGCAGGTTAAACTTTTAAGGTCTGAAATGTATGGGTTAGTGTATTGTAATATGTACAGAGCAAAAATATAAACACAGAAATAGAGAGTAATAGAGCGTTCTGCTCCTTTGCCATGATCATACATCTACCTGATAGCGGTGTGACATATAGAGATGCTGATGAAACAGCATGATTACTGCACAGGTGTCCTTTGGATTAGTCACAATAAAAGGCCACTCTAAACTGTACAGTTTTATCTTTAAAAAGACATTTATTAGGCACTGGACTATAAGACTACAGATACTATTTTCATCCCCAGGACAGCCAAGTCAGTCTTGTTACAGTCTTTTTGTTCAAAATCTGTAATTTTATTTATTCTTCAGTATAACACCATGTAATCTACTTGTATTTAGTAACTTTTTAAAATCATATTTGCATACTGAGTACAACTTGAATTAATATCCAAACCTTTTATGTGCATTTTTGTAATGAATAAGCCTTGCAAAGGGGCCAGTGAGAACCACGTAAATCAGTTAATTATTTGATTAGTTGTCAGCTATTACATTCATTGCAATCTATTTTGGTTTGGTAAACAGTGATCAACTTTATTCAAGATTTTCTGACATTTTATAGACCAAACAACTAATCAATTAGTCGAGAAAATTATTGACAGAATAATCTATAATGAAGATAATCTTAAATTGCATCTCTAGAACTACAACTTATAGACAGAAAAAAAAAACTCTACAGCAGGTACAAGTTTTGAGAGTTGATTGTGTCCACTGAGCAGAACAGAGCAGGAGTTGGGAGTAAATTAGACTGAAGATCTGGAGCAACAGAATTTTAATTTTTCAAGATAAAACTGCACATTTTATTGTGGCCTTTAATTGTGTCAAGGCACTATGTCCATGTGATAATCTTGCTATTTACTCAGCATGTTGATATGTCACACGTGTCAGGGGGGTGGAACATCTTGAAAAAGGAGAGGTGCTCACTGACACAGATTTTAACAAATTCATGAACAAAATTTGAGAGAGAGATAAACCTTCATGTGCACAGAGGAAGTCCGACATTATTTTACTTGTGAAAAATAGCAGCAAAATGAAAAATGTTTCCTTTTATTTTCTGATAAGTATTGAAAACAAAGCATTAAGAGCAAAATAGCAGCAGCTGCTGCACCAGAGTGAAGTGAGGGAGGGAGCTGAAGTCTAAGATTCACCAATGTTTTAATACAGCCTGTATTTAAACCTTTGACCCTAACTCCTGGATTTATAGACACACACCACAATGCCCTGGGCACAGATGCTTGGATTGAACATGAAGAGCAGTCTGTTGCATAGACACACACAGTCTGCGCCGGCCTCTCTTATACACTGTCTCTCTTTTGTCAGATCGGCCTGGTTTGTTGATGTACACACGCAGGTACTTGTAGGTCTGTACCATCTCCACCTCTTCACCCTGAATGATGACAGGTGTCAGTAGCTTCTCGCTCTGTCGGAAATCCACCACCAGCCCCTTGATCTTACTGACATTTAGCTCCAGATGGTTCCCGTACTCTACCAGACACCCACTATAACGAAATCATCAAAGAACTGCTCGAGGGTGCATGATCAAGAACTGAACCTGAAGTCAAAAGTGCAGCGAGTGAATCATGAAGGAAAGTGACCCTTATGTATGTAAGTGGGTAGTATTTGTTTCTCTGATGATGCATTTAGTTAAATGCTTTTAAAAGGTAATTACAGAACAGAAAGGATATTTTGAGCACACTCTTGGCCAAGTTAAAGTTTGGGTTTATTTAAACGGGTGTGCATAAGACTGTCATTACACTGTGATGACCATATGATGACAAATCTAATAAGCATTGAGCATTGAGTTTTGTGGTTAATGACAAGTTGTTATAACAAAGACATCTCAAACAAGGTCAACTTTGCATTAAAAATGACATAAATGACTGACTGACACTTAATGACAGTCATAAACATTCATAAAGACTGCTTCATATTCATGGCAGGTGGTCTTTTAAAATAATACTGCATTGGAATAATGGAAAACATCATATCACATTCCACAGGTTTTCATTCCCTGGCTTTGTTTACTTTTTTCTTTTTAATTGATTATAAAACATTAACACTTTTTTTTTCACTGAATTTGTACATTTGTCAAGCCTTTAGCTTTGACTTGACATGTTACTTAGCTTCTACAGAATACTGCACTTCCAAACAAAACCAGGGCGAAAGAAAAAAAATTCTCAGCCTTCCTCACAGTAAATTCTTTTAAATTTTGAATACAGCTTGCTAGAACCTTGGATGAGCTTTATCAATGAACGATTCATGTTACATACCCAGCTATTCAGCTTCTTATACAAAGATTACATTTGACTGACTGAATGCCATTTCTTCGTGACGGAAGAAAAAGAGGAAGAAAAAAGATCCTTCTCTTTGTTGTTCTTTATATTGAATAAAACTCCCCTTCAGTTTACTTTCTGAAAAGACTTTGAGGGACGTTTTTTAAAATGTTGTACTCTGGCATTTTTCTCAGATCTGACTTTTTTTCTCCCCAAGGACATCCCCTCCCGCTGCCAAGACCTGTCAGGCAGGAGCATCTCAGAGTAAAGGGGTGAGAGGACACCAATTAGAAAGCCATCCTCGGCCAAGAGAGCCAGCGGCACAGCTTGCCACAGGAAGTGGGATGTCTGACTTCCTGCATGGGGTCACAGCTGTTTGCGGGGAGGTTACTGCTAGCAGCCAATACGCAGTACCGTTTAGCGTCTGACGAGGCAGGCCTCATTTGAATAGCAAAGAACCATCTCAATGTCACCAATAAATTTACATGATTTCTTCCCTGCTACAGCTGGGATCAGAGTGGGGACTTTGCTGGAATTAGGAGAGCGTGACAATGTCAAAAGAGCAGGACCAGCTCGTTTCAAGTTGGCTAGTTTTGAAGTAAAGATTATTACTTCATTTAGGTACAGTTAGGTAGAATTTGTACACATCAAAAACCCTCTAATCACCAGTTTGTAGACACAAGAATACCATATACCTGTATGTACATACCTCTCATCATGTGTTTTTCTTTCCCCAATTTTTCGTGGCATTTTAGAAATATTGCTGAACCTGGAATATTGCAATTGCAAGATATGTATCCTAAACCATTTAATCACGAGGGCAACAAACATTTGGGTTGCACTTCATGTTACAGTACACTAATAAGATGTGACAAGCTGTATTTTGTATTAAATTTTTAGACAAAATTAGAAATAACATGTTCTTTTAACACAGCGATACCCTAATGAGACACCTTACACCTAACGGTACACTTAAAAAATAGTATTAGGCCCTTTATTAAAACTAAATTTGACTTTATTACAGGGTTAGTAATAGTAATTAGTGGCACATATGTACTGTAATCTAAAGTGAATTATTTCCTATTGTTAGATCTTTCTTAGTTTTTATTAGAGGGTGATTTGGGCCGCATGACAACAGAACTGAACAGTAAACTACAGTGTAAAAAATATGAAAATTAAAATGATACACGTTTTTCTAGTAATGATTTAACAGTGGGAAATAATACACTTTAGTTGACAGTACAGTTCTGTCTGTAATTACACTTTAATACAGTCTAATGGGGTCTTTTAAGGGTCTATATCTTTATTTCTAGTTTTCATCTAATTTGAGCCAAGATATGGATTGTTACATCTTATTAGTATGCTGTAAAATAAAGTGTGACCACTTTTTGATACAGTTGAAAAATATCCTGTACTTTTTAGTTATTAATCACTATACCTTGTGTAGTTGGTGTAACGTGTATTAGGTGTCCAATTTAGTTTAATATTTGAAAATAAGTTTCTTATATACTAAATATGATAATCAGCATTTGAAATAATTAAATTGCTTTTTTCAGAAATTGTATTATTTTTTGCAAGCAGTTCTCCAGAGAGAGATGATTATAAGTGATTCTTTTTTAGAGCACTTGTCTTTGAAATAATGGATGTTTGATTTTGGAAAGAGCCACTTAAAACATAAGACAAATAATCAAGGGCCACATCTCAAAGCAGCTTCTCCAGGCATAAGAGATTCAAGTATCTTTACCTGAGGTGGCGAACAACTGGAAGCGTGGCAGGGATGGAAGTGTGTGATTGGCTCCCGCTATGAGCAGCTGTCTAGAATGCCCATATTTGGGCTCAACCCAATTACATCCTCTGATCCCCAGTCACTGGGCTGATGCAGTCAGAACCATTAATCTCCCTGGCTGCGTACCATGCCATGTGTTAACAGCCAAACTCCCCCCTCTCACCCCCACATTACCACCAAGCCCCACCACCGAGGTTGAAAGTCATGCCAATCAAATTGACTCCTTTGACTCTGGTGTCCCCTTGGGCTCATCGTGATTATGGACAACCCTGACTGCAGAAAACACATAATGTACAGTATACAGTAGCACCCCATTCAACACTGTTATTCCTGGACTGAGGTTCAAACAGGAGTTACAGTGTGTGTTTTCTGATCTGTGGTGCAGGTGCACTGTGCTGCAGATGGGGTGGGAGGAGGCAGAGGAGGTGGAGGAGGAGGAGGAGGAGGTCAAAAACATTTTCGGATCTGGGATGTTAACGACAAAATATCCCGGAGCTGTGTCAGGGACCAATTCCAACAAATCATTTTCAAAAGGGACAGTAGTAAACAGTAGAGGGTGTTTTTTTTTGTTACTGCCTATTTCAGAGAAACGAAAGGCACCTTCAGCTCGTGGTCGACGCATGGCTCTCTGGCCAAAGAGAAAAAGAAAGAACAAAAGAAACAAAACCATTTTTCTCTTTAGTTTGGCTTCTCTAACTATTTCAATAACAAAGAAAACCTTTGATCAAAACCCTGTCTTGGAGTGAGTTGGTTGCCAAACGGTTACAGTGGCTGCATGGCTTCAACTGTCACTGGTTTGATTCCAGCTGGCCGCTCTTTCTCCCAGTTTACTGTCTGCCTCTTCACCAGTCACTATCAAATAAAGGTAAAACATGTCCAAAATACTATCTCAGTAATGAGCAATAAAAACACAACCTATCTGATTGTTTTGACCTCTGATTTGGCTTGTGTAACCATGATTAATGCTTATAACTGAAGAATAGAAAGGCAGGCTAATGTAAAATTAGGAGAAGTGGCTTAATCAGGGTCTGAATTACATGGACCCTCAGTTCCAGTTTAGTGAGCCCTTTTTGTTCACAAAGATTAAGGGAGGAGTCAGGCAGTCCTCCATTGTTCCACTGAGAAAAGAAACTCATTTGCTTTGAACGATAAATGTCTTTCGAGCATAAATCATGTCTTCTAATCCCTTTACCAATGCCACGTAATGCAAATTGTCTCTCATTTACAGATCACACAAAAGAGACAATGAGGGAAGTTTGCACACAGAGCTCGTACCATTGTCCTTCCCGCAGAGGAGAGATGGACTTTCACCTAAAATTGCAAGATTAAAGTTGTCTGTAGGCTTATATCGTGTTGCATCTGTCTTTATACTGAATAAACACGTCTGACTTCTTCTCAGCTCAGCTGCAGCTGAGACACAGAGGTTAAAGGGATAGTTCTGATTATCTGAAGCAGGGTTATATGTAGGGTCATATATATTACCTACAGTAGATGCCTGCCATGTGAAGCAGAGAAGCGTACCAGTATAGAAGCTAAGCAGTGCACTGCTGTGGACAGAGCCAGCAACAAAAGGTATTTTAGCCCCTTAAAAAAGGACCACCTAAAAAAAATCTGCATCAGTTTAAGTGTACACTTAATTTAGATTATTATCACCCCTTTAGTCTGCCATCAATAACCTTTACAGATGGTACTGACCTGCCATATGAACCAAATATCCCTGTCTCCAAACCAGACCAAACTCCATGGGTGAAATCAGTCATTTTACCCCACAGAACGTGGGAGTTGCTGCTGTTTGTATTGTTGTGTGACTTCAGTGTTTTAAAATGACAGTTTGAACTCACCAAAATCAAGCAATACCACAAACTAAAAGGTCGAGGCAGCGGTGGACACGTAACTCTGATTTTCTGGAAAAAAAGTTTTGGAGAAAGTGATATTTTGTTTTGATAGCAGCAGTTTCCTGTCAGACTGTTGTCTGACAGCAAGATAAAGTGGTGAAAATATTAAATATGAAATACATGAAAATAGCATACACTTGAGCAGATACAGACTTTTTAGGTGGACTTTTTTTAAGTGGTTAAAATACCTGCTGCTGACCCTGTCCACAGAAGTTTATTGCTTAACTGCTGGTGCTGGTGCCCGTCTCTGTTTTTCCAAACTGGAGGCATGATTACAGACATCTATTGTAACTGATAAGATAAGATAAGATAAGATAAGATAAGATAAGATAAGATAAGATAAGATATTCCTTTATTAGTCCCACAGTGGGGAAATTATTACCCCACATTAAATAATACAAACTAGTTCAAGATATATTTTTATGATGAATGAAATATGAACAGAAAGAAATAGAATGAAAATATGGGTGTGATTCTTTTATAGGCCAGCCATCACCAACTTTTAACTTGGGTCCACCTTGGCTCTATTATACACCTTTCTACTTCAGTCTCCAGGCACCATATGAGTCATTTACCCAAGGGAGGCAGGTTGACATTTAGCTCTGTGTGTGCATGTACTCTATTTCTATTCCCATGACAATGGTGACTTTACAAAACATGCAAGCATCTGAATTTCCAAAGGAAAAAGGGGAGATGGGGGTATTAAAAGGGAATAAAAATGGTCCCCTATGAGTTGTTTCTTCATTAGGAGGAAGCCCAGAGATTTACAAAGTTTTTAGAGCGTGCATGAGTTTTAACAGTTCTGTCTGGTTTTCTTAAAGAAAAGCAGAGCGCAAACACAAAAAAAAGCAGTGCAACACATCTATAAAACATTACATTTATGGAATAGGACTCAGAAAATATCCGATGAGATTATATATGACATCAGTGTTCAGGATATATTTGCTCTATACGAACTCTCTGTCTGTAACATGGTGTGACCTTACCTTTCATACTAAAATAAACACTACAGGGCACACTGAGCGGGTTTTATCGACAGCTCTTCGCTGTGTGATGTCCTCTCTGCTGTAGCGGCTCTGAGAATAAAACGCAAACAAATAAAGCTTGGGTGATGTGCGTTTTGTGTGCCAGCAAAATCCCCTTTGTGTGTCTGCGGCTGTATTTGTGTGTCTGCTGCAGAAGTATATAAAAGGAGTATATTCCTGTGTGTGTAGAGTAGCCCACAAGCAGGGGGCACGTCCATGTAATATATTAAGATCAGTGTGTGTTAGTCTGTGTTTTGTTTGTGTCTGCCTCTGTGCGCGCTTTAGTTGGTCCTCGAGGATCACATTGTTTTCAGAGTGCCCTGTGTGTGGTGGCAACATCTGCTTTGAGCGGGTGATCCATCTCCTCTTAGCTGCCATATAACAAGTCATGAGGGATTTTATTCAATGAATGCCCAACACAGAGGGCTCCGTCATAAAATTTACCATCTCACAAGGGCATTGTAGAGGTTGTGTTTTTTACATCCTGCAACTGAATGCTAATTCAACTGGTGTCTTACCAGTAATTGCTGTAAATAATACTTTTTTTTTGTCTCAATCAGAAACAATTCATGCTATTTTTGTTGTATATTTTACATGTACATATACATGGTGTCATCTAGCATGAAAACATTGGTGCTCAGCTGCAGGTCAGAAAGCAGTATGATCAGGCCAAAGAGCCCGGCCACAGAGCGAGGTTGCTCACGCTGCAGTCCCTGGACCTCTATAGCGCCCAGGACACAGTGAGGCTGCTTACACTGCAGGCCCTGGGACCTGCGCTGCAGCCAGGGCAGAGAGCACTCAAGCCCCTGGGCCTCTCGCACAGCGTTTTGGGTGGGGGTGGGGCGGGAAACACACACACCTAATATTAACCACATTAGTGACAGTGATGTCACACGTAATATGAAGTGATGAAAAAAATAAAAATAGAAATGTGAAGTTGATATTCTGTTTCAAAATGTCTCTTTCACAAAAGTGGATTTTTTGATGCAACAATCCAACAGTCAAGTTTGTTTAAAAAAGGAATGAATGAAGCTAGAACTGTAAGTCTTTTGTCTAAAACTAGAAGATCTGTTCTTTCGTTTGATATATCCATGTTAACATATTCATAGAACAGAATATTCTGTGGGTGTTAAAAATCTACGAATTTTGTCAAAAATGCTGGTGATGGGTAGCAACTTTATTAAAACACGATGGTGGGGAAAGTGTCAAAATAGGTTGAAATCTTATTTAATTTACTATCTATTGCCCTCTCCTCCCCAGAACTGAAGAAAGCTCTGCAGGCTGCAGGAGCTCTGCAGGAGGGCAGGATACATGCAACACCATAAACTGACAATAACGAGTGACGACGAGTCCTCCACTGTAAGTTCATCCGCTGGTTATAGCTGTCAATTGGCTGTCAGTGCCCGTTGTCCTGAAAACAAAAGCCTACTGCTATGAAAATACACACTCTGGACTTTGAGTTTTAGAGGCTGTCTGTCTCACCTGCCAGACTCCATTAACATAATGCTCAGTTAAACATCTTATAAACGACTCATAAACAGACACTAAATAATTTGATTGCAAACATTCTGATTTTTTTTTTCTTTTTGGTTTTTATGCCTTTAATTTTTATAGGACAGCTGAAGACATGACAGGAAAGCAGGACAGAGTGGGGGAATGACATGCAGCAAAGGGCCGTAGGCGGGAGTCAAACCTATGGCCGCTGCAGAGGACTCACACCCTCAGTACATGTTGCAAATGCTGAGCTATCAGGCCAAGATTCAGCAATTATTTTAACTCTAATCAGTGTGACATAGGCAAACAAAAGCATTTATTCCCGCCCAGAATAGAAATTTCAAAGGCGGACACTGCGGCTGCAGTGCTGCTGTCAGAGCAGTCGGTGTTGAGTATTTCATCTTAACACGTTTCCGTAATCTCTGATGACATTTCATGGTCATTTTATGATTTATTACAGTAAATACATCACAGATTTCTCCTTTAACAGTAGCTGTATTTTCTTTCCCTAATAAGAGAACCTCAGCACTTTTGGTAATAACAAAATATTCCCTGCTGCTTATTATCATTAGTGTCATCTAGGGTCGGTGTGCATTTCAGCATGTTTGCACAGAACACAGCAACACTGTCAGCAGTGCACTTTCAACACTGGCAGCATAGCAGGAGTTAAAAGTAAGCTTTCATCCCTTCTTTGGATAGAAGTCTGTTTTAAATGCCCCTGGCTTTCTTCCAAGCTCCTAGCCTCAAGCCTATGGGTCTAACAAGCATGATGCTTTGAGGATTGACTTGTGATTCAACCCAAATTTACAAGCTGATTACTATGCAGACACTGAGTCAAGTCGAGTACAAAAATGTGCTCCTTATTTTTACCAACAATCTTTTGGATGTCCAGAGAATTAAATGGTGTGCGTGCATATTTGTATGTTTGTGTGTCTGTGCGAGCATGTATTTAATGGGCACCAGCTGAAACTTTGATGTAATTGATAAAAGAAGCTGTTCCCCTAATCCTAATGGCACAATTCCTTATGATCCTTTATGCACAGACTTGCAGAGGATCAAAGAAACAGAGTTTTGCCCAAGGCGATAAAAGATGTATTAAAAATGAGTTTGAAGGATATATTAACTGGATAAAAATCCTGCAATTTATTCAATTGATAAGTTCGGCATTGCCTTTAGTTCAGAGACTATTTTCATCATTCACAAATAAAACTGCTCCGATAACTACTAAACCAACTATTCTTCATTATGGCTAGAAACATTTTTCTCTGTCTGTAATGAGCTATTTTTCAAAGTACAAGACACCGTGGGCGTGAGCTCATTACATCGTTTTTTCATACGTTCATCTGGATGATACATTTGGCAAGCATATATACTGTATATCAGCATTATTTGGCTATAGTCTCTGCATGTGCGAGATTGTTTTAATCTGAGGACTTTCATCACCGATACAGACATGATGTCAGACATATACCAGCTGAGACCAGTGGTGAATTTCTCACTTGTGTAACACGTCTTCTCTCCAATTAGCACACACTCATATCAACAGCATCAACAGCAAGCAATCCAAATTTACCTTCCTGAGTGAGGGCAGATGTAAGGACAGAGCAGAATTTTAACAAGAGAACACAAAAGAAAACAGTGACTAGACCTTTTTTCACGGCAGCCATATTGATGTGATATAGTAGAGAAAAAGGAGGTATTACCTTTGATACTAATGCTGCAGTCAAGTGGTGTCAGAATAATTGGAAAAAATAACTGTGAACTCATGTTCATGTGAACACCCCCACAACAACTCAGGCACTTTGGCAGACAACTCCCTGAGTTGTTGTCTGTTGATGTAATACACAATAACATTGCAGACAAAAGTAAATGTTTGGTTGATAAGTTTTCATTAATTCTCATATTGCATATAGATTTTTGCTCACACGTAATTTGTAATATGGTATTAAGTTGTAATTATTTGTTGCTGTCCAAATAGAGCGACCTACATTAGTTAGAAAAGTTATATTAGCCTTAACCCTGGCAATAAATTAGGTAAAGCAATATTTTAGTGGTTTTAGGGGAAGTTTTGGTGGAAAAAAAAAACACACACAAAATCAGGAATTTTCACTGGGATGCTAGCCAGAGACGGGCACAGATACATCAAAAATCTTGTAACAAATTGCAAATATTTGCTCATCAAATGTATTTAAATACAAATGCCAAACACTGTTAGGGAAATGTACTTGAATAAAATACAAGTAATCTACAATTTAAAAATATAAAAATGCATTTTATTGCATTTGCATATGCATTTTATCCCCTGAAATAATGAACTCTCTTAATTTCCCAGTATGAAGGTGGGAGGATATGAATTCAGGGGTCCATACATGGTGGTGTCAGCTAACCCTCACCAAAAAAATGACTATATACTGTAAGTCTTATGTGCGAGCAGCTTATTTATGTTTATTGTTGGGCAGCACCCTCCAGTGGCCATAGTAAATATGACAGGAGCAGTTAAAGGAGCAACAAACCCCATATAGGAAGGGATGGGTCAAACACAGGATTTTCACACAGGAGACCAGGATCCATGTCCCATGTGGAACCAAAAGTTAACATAGATGTATTTAAAGGTTTAAGATACCTAAGTTATGCCTAAACCCAACTTAAGTGTTTTCATGTGACCGTTTCAGAACATGTTGTGAGTTATATCACAGGACTTACATTTATGTTGTTTTGGGAATATTGGCAATCAACCTATTCTGTCATTTAGGTATGAGGGCGGGGTATGGTGGTTTTATTTTATTGTTTTATTTGTTCTATTGTTTATTTCCAACCTGTGTCTTAAATGCACAAAAAAGTGCCTCCTGTGAACCAAACTGGCTGTGAGGGTGAAAGAAAAAAAAAATAATCACAAAGTCACACAAAAGGGCCAAGTTGTCGTTTTGTCTTGGGCAGAGTGATTCCAGTGGCTGAGGAATAGAGTGAGACAAGTCCTGGTGAAATAGGGTGCTGCTCCCTCACAGGTGATCTATAGTTTGTCAGCACCAATCAGCCTGGAATGGGAGAACAGTCCATTCATCTGCTCATGGCTTATTGAAGAGGGTGGGCTGCTTTTGAATGCCTCAAGCCCACAGCTCCTTCCAGAGGCACTATTGGATTGAGCCTATTTATCTTCCTCTTTATCAGTTGAGAATGCACTCTTTGATTTATACGTCCATATGATTCTTCTCACTGTGAAGAATTCCCCGACACGCTGCACTGGGGCTACAGCTCATGAGCATGAGAAATAGTTGCAATGAATATGTCTTACTGACATCGAGTAAATATCAACAGGAGGTCTCTGTAAAACAGATGTAAATGGCATCACCTCAGTAGTTCCTCCAGACTTTAGTACAAGTGATTAAGATACGGATGATTTTATGGTGAGAAAAAATATGGTGCTTTAGATGTTCTGAAATGGAAACATATGCATATTAGTTAGATTTGCATTTAGACAAGGTATCTCAAGGTCGACAGAGGATTCCGGTAAAGCATCATAGAGTACACAGTGCTGCCGGTAAATGTGCTGCGGAACCACATGGTTTTAGGTGTAATGTGGACGGACCCTTGGATGTTTTAGATTATATTAATCCTTGTTTTACTGGTGAATATTTGCCTGGATGCACCAAAGCACCCTTACTCATCTCAGTACACATTCACTTAAGTAAAGTGATACCATTCACCATTGATATAATAAAGGAAATATTAATGCATCTCAAATTTTGCTGACTCATAATTTGCGGTTAACACACTGTTATATAATGCGCGGTTTCAGCCAAGTAATTTGGTCAAAGATGTGCTCCAACTGAGCCGATAATTCCCATAAAGCACAACCAGCCATGCTTTATTGTTTGCCATGCCAATTCTTGTGGAAACCAGGGAGCTTGTAAGTCGTATTTCTTGTGCTCCCCTTTTTATATTATGTATGTGCGTTCCATTGGAAAAGTGTTTGGAACCACTGCATCAAAGTCCAACCACTATTTATTGAAGAATAGTGAGTCACTACATATTTATAACCATGGTGCTTGCATTTGTAGGGAAAGGTTTTCTTTGCTGGACATGTAACCATTGTGTTGTCTGAGTGGAGCTGGATCAATTTCCAAATTGGTGAAAAAGACACTTTCTTTAAATTGGAAAGCAGCTTCAGTCATACAATTCATACCACTTTACTGCCCTTATAAATTATTTATAAATGGTTTCTAACTAGGTTATTGGGTTATCATTAATTAGGTTATTAAATCATTAATAAACAATTAGAAACAAGTTATAACACAATTTTGATATGTCAGTGTGGGCTCACATTTAAAAATCACCTATAGTGGATAGTGTCATTATAAAATGGCACCTTTATGGTTAAAGCTATAGGGAAAAGGCAAAAAATCTGAGAAAAAGAAAATATTCACCTGTGGTAATCTCTGCTTTCTGAAATTAAGACTGTGTGTAGATAGGCAGCCAAATATAAAAGCAGTAAAAACAAATCAAAAGTATCACAAAGCAGTAAGACAGCAGACTATAGTAAAAATTGTCATGGGTGTTGTGTGACCCAGAGCAAAGTTGGCAAATTAATTAGCCTATGATTAAACTGCTATCTTGTTAAATATGATATCTTGAGCTAACAGGCAATTGTTAGTTTGTAGGTCTACACATAATAAAATAAATTGTGCCTGCACAGTGCATGGCTGACACTTACAGAGACAATTAGATGCAACAATTTTGTAAGAGGCCTCCAGAATTCAACAAAATAAAAAATACAGGCTAGCTACAAATTAAAAGACTGTAATTTTGCTTTGTGTGGTTTTCAAATCATCAGTAATTTATTTGCTGGTATTTCTGTTTCTGTTGTAAAGTAAATCAAGAATAGTAATGGTGGGAAACAGCCAGGGTTTGTAGTGAAATATTATAAAAGCAGTTGTTAGAAAAACCTACTGTAGTGTATTCAATTCTCTCCAGATTATTCATTTTAAATCAGGCTGCAACACTCCTCTGTACTAATGCTTGTAGGGATCAGGGAGGTGGGAATCTTTCTGTTTTGATCTTGTACTCTCAGTTTGGTGTCTAATGTTCAGTACAAAACTCATCTATAATTATGGGTATTTTAATGATGCTGTAGGCATGATGTGCTGCCAATACAAACCCATAATGATCGTTACGAATGTCTCATCACGTATTAACTGCTGTCCTTTATAAGAGCAACAACATCAGACTGGTGGCCCCTTCAATTTTAGCTACTTTTCTTTAGGCTTTTTGCTGAAACGTGTTGCCTATTACAGAAATACACTTGTAGGCATTGAAAAAGGAGGAAGTGTGGGGTTTGGATTAAAAAGCAGCACACCTTGCAGCATCTTTCAACCACGCGGTCAGTTTAGCTGGACGCACCACCACAGACCACCCCAGGAGCAGAGGAAAACAGCATAGATCAGAGCTCTGTCCTAACTCAGCTCGGACTTATGACTGCTCCTGGATGATGTTCAGTCAGGACAATGAAACTGATAAAATGGGAGTCGGGCCGGCCAAGCAACGGAAAAACCAGAGTCTGTGGTGCCCACGTCCACATGTGCCACTGAGCAAACCGGTTCTGAGCTGACAGACCACGACATGCAAGACTCTGGCAGGCGAGGTGGACTCTGTGTTTATGTTGATGATGTTTTGGACACAAATGCAAAGTTTCTGGATGCTGTTTTTCAGGTGTTGGGCTTTTAATGTGAAGATGTTGTTGCTGTTTACATTCAACCAAATCTAAAAAATGCAGTATAAAATTATTTCCTGGGTGTGTAGGTATGTATGTATGTAAATCATAGTATATATTGTTTTATTTTCTTTTTGTTTTAATCCCATTCTACTCTGAATTTAATGAATTATATGTATATATGTGTGTAGTATGATGAAACTACAAGTCTCATTTCGGTGTGTGCTGTGTAAAGATAATAAATGGCCTTGATAACTTGATTTGGAATTTGTTCATTTAATGCATCAAATGAAATGTCATCAGCCCTCATCGGTTATTTAAATCCTTGGGCACATTATCGTCATCTTTTATATATTTTTCAGGCCAGAGCAAAATGAGTGCTGCAGTTTTATCAGTGTCATTATTGAGCAGCCATGGTGACAGCTTTCGGAAAGCACCTGGATCCTGTTGTGAAGCTCAACTGGTTTATCAGTTAAATAAATCCCACTCCACCAGAGCTGGCTCCTTCATTCTGTGAACCCGACATTAAACCACACCTCGCCACACTGCATCTTCCAAATTTAGCCCGTGCCCCCTGTGCTGCTCAGCACCAACTTTTGAAAGTAATTCAAGATTTCATCTTAAAAGAGTGGAATTTACTGCATTGCCATAAAAGCAAGCACTACCAGAGAAGCACAATGCATGTTCAATAAAACAATATGAGATCATAAAGGGTGAGCAATAATGCATCTCGGAGGCAGATTAAATGAAAATCAGGGAACCAATAAGGCTTGTAATAATGTACTCTGACAGGCTGGCTATAAAATGGGGCAGACACTCTTACATCTCAGCATGGCATGTTTTTTTCCAAGAAAGACACAAAGCGTCAATTGAAATTACTTCAGATATCACCAGTTAGGGAAGACATACTTTTTAAATCAATAACTGTCTGGTAACAGATTTATTATTAATTTTTTGAAAAAGAAACAGTGTGTGACATAACAGAACATACGTAGAAATGAAAAATTTTGACAAAAAATAGAAATATGTTCTTTTTTAGACGGTGATAGAACCTTTATTTAGACCCTTATTTGACTTAATTAGAGGGTAATTAGGGACACATTACAACAGAACTATACTGTAAACTACATTATTAGTGTATTATTTCCCACTGGTAGATTCTAATTAGACTTTCTCAGGGTGTAGTTTGGGACACATAACAATAGAGCTGTACTGTAAACTTAAGTGTATTATTTACCACTGGTAGACTCTAATTAGACTCTCTTGGGGTTTAATTTGGAACACATTTACAGCAGAATTGTACTGTAATGTGCATTGTTTCCTATTGTTAGACACTTATTAGACCACTGATGTGTGAACCAGATCTAACATGTTAAGGCGAAATTTATAGAGGTGGTGAGAGAGAGTCTTTGGGTGATTGCATATTGTCGTACTGTAGGCAGATAATGTGATTTGATCGAAGAAATAGGTATCAGTCTCGGCTAATCTGCCAAGTGTATGGGATGAGCTGAAGAATGTGTGTCTCAAGTAGCAGATATATGATTTATTTTTAGGTTACAGTGCAGTTCTGTTGTAATGAGTCACTAATTACACTCTAATAAAGACCAATAAGGATCTAATAGTGTCTAATTAAGAACATAATATTTCATTTTTTTGTCTGATTTGATACAAAGTATGGCTTCATATACGTAGTACACTTTATGCACTGTAAAGTGCGACCGAGTATATCAGTTTGTGTATAGTTGAAGTTGTAGAAAGGTAAAAGAATGTTGGTCATCAAAGTCACCTCTTACAGAAGAATTTGAATTATTCATGATTAGTTGTAATGCTACAAAGGCACTCTGATTCCAGTAATGGATTTCAGACTCTATAGATAAAGCCAGTGTTGAAGGCCTCAGCAGGACATTGTGTTTGCAGTGCATACAAGAGTCATTCCATTCTTGAACATAAACACAGACATAACTGAACAGATGAATAAAGGTAATGCTAAAGTTTAGATTGAACACATTTGAAGGTCAATTGACAACATTTTTAATGGCAGTGCTATTCACAAGGTGCAGGACTGAGACGCTGATCCATGCCGTGTTTCTCTGTCTTCATCATTCCATGCCCAGAGGTATCAAAGCCTTTCTCATTGTTGCCATGGAAACTTTTTACCCTTTACATTTCCCATTGTCACTTGTGTTTTTTGTGCTTGTCCATCTCAATGAGGCAGAGTTCTGATGGTATCCATGAGACACTTACAACAGGGTTGTAAGAGCTAATGAACTCAGAGACATATGTCAAGTAAGCCATCGTGGGACCGTAGCTTAGGGAATTCATCCATGGCTCAAATTCAATAGCAAAGTGGTAAAGAAATATACATTCAGATGGAAAAAGAGGATCTGCAAAGATGAGGTCTAGAGCACGTGGTTATAGTACGAGCTTTCAATAAAATGCTAAAACTAATGTGTCCACCTATAGCATGTCTTCATCAGAGTGAGGAGAGTTGTGGATTGAATGTTTACCATGCCCGTACTCAGCTGGATGAACAGTTTCTGCATGTAACATACATCTAGCTATAGCCATAATAATCATATAATACATTGTGGATTCTCTTCTCAGAACATTTATAGAAAACAAGATTAAATTAATTTCCTCATTTAATCCATATGGTGCAATTGTGCTCTGTAAATAAATCCAGTGGCTTTGTCTGTGTAACAGTTTGTTTACATTGTCCCCTCCCCTGGGCTATTAGGAAATCCTTTCAAAACCCCAGAATTTCAGGTTAGAGGCCCGTCCATGATTTGCATTCACATAATGACATGCCATTGCATACTCAAGATTCTGCAGATAGCAGTTTTGTGTTCTGCAATTCTCACTTTTAGAGCTTGTTTAGTTTGGCCGACATACACCAGACCTCTGGGACATTTCAGTGTATAGATAATGTGAGTGCTACTGCAGTTTATAAATGACTGGATTTTGAATTTCTTCCCCATGCGTGGGTGAAACAACTCCCATTGCATTAGTGGAATTAAAGGCCTGAGCTCTATCTATCTATCTATCTATCTATCTATCTATCTATCTATCTATCTATCTATCTATCTATCTATCTATCTATCTATCTATCTATCTATCTATCTATCTGTTAAACAACAGCTTCTGTGAATGTAATGACATAACTCTTAAACACAAAGGCTCCTATCAGGGAAGGGTATCATTTGGCCCCATTCAGCAGAGCTTTTCTTGCTGATTACTGTGTGACTCATCATTTTGTTGAAAAATGGCCATCAATTTTGGAAGTATCTGTGCATGTGTGTAAATGCATTTGTCAATCTTGCACGAAAAGAAAGAAAGATTATAACATGTCAGCGCCATCTAGATGTGACTCCTTGTACAACTGCAACACTCTCAGTCTAAAGGGTAGATGAGTGTCCGCAAAACAAATCTGTGAAAATAATCACGCACATGTCTACTACATAACTGAATGAAAAGTGTAACAATGAAATCTCATTGTCTGTGCTAAATAATAAGTAATAACCATGATAAGTTACATGCCCTGAGGCAATATCTCACGCTGACTGAATTAGTTTATTAGTTTGGGAAATCATGACAAAGATGAAGCAAACACAAAAACTGTCCAAACCACTGACTGCCATCAATAACATTGTAAAACCAGGCTTAACAGAGATAAACCATATTTGGTAGATTCATATAAATCGAAATACTGCAACAGTTCCACTGATCACATCTATCCTTCTAGTTTGCCTAAAATCTGCATTAAATGAAAAACAGTGCATCACTGAGCACTCAGTCGGTCATAATATGAAAAAACTGGTATTACCACTTGTTCCACTAAGGACTGAGACCCCAACTGGACGTCCCAGCTTTAACACATTGTTTGCCATTTAATATAAAATAAGGGACATGTGTTTTAGTCTAGGAAGCTCACATAAGTCTTGCTTTATGCTAGTAGAGCTTAATGTAATTTAAAATTAGAATAAATATAGCAAGTCAAAGATTTTTCTAAGTGTTGGCACTTGGAAGATCAACTGACTGTTTTGAAGTCCTGCCCTTTTTTCTCTGGATGCAATGATACCACCTTTTTTTCAGATCGAGTAAAAGTACAAGTACTTACATTTGGGTACTTGCCAATACCAAGTATTGGTACAAGTATTTAATAATGCCTTTAAGGTCCTTACAATAACTTTTAAAATATGTTTTATTTTAATTAGATGGTCACTTTCTAAATGTAACAAATCATTGTTGCTGTTTTGTGCAAGTGTAACCATAGTTACTATACACATTACATTTTTAGGTTATTTGTTACTTTACTGATTTTATGTTCCTTATTAAGCTGTGCAGTTTACTGTGTATATTTCAGTGTAATAATTTCACATTATTATGAACTTAATTAAGAATTAAGTTTACTATTATAAATGGTGTTATATATGATAATTATTTCATTATCATTCACAGCATTTTAAGTAGTATTTTAATTTCACATTTACATGTGTAGTATTTAAGTTTCTTCTTCATGTCTCTCTTGTCCGAGAGATAATTAGTTCCTACCTGTCATTGTTTACGGGGGACAGGTATGAGTGTGGTGCCATGTGTGCATCAGTTTTATTGACCCTGCTGTGAACCATAAAGAGTGAAGTAGCGTGTCCTGAGCTGTCAGGACGTTTTGGTGGAGAATAAGTTCACAAAGAGAAGTTGTAGAAGTTCATTACGCAGAAAAGAAGGTTACAGACTGGTGGCAGCGGTGTTTTTTATTCGTCTTTGGATTAATTTGCCGAGGCATTCAACTAGTTTACACCCGCCAGGACTTATTGGACAGCGGCTGCCTGCGGTCTGCAGGTGCATGGACATGGACATGGACTTACATGGAATTTTACGGACAGTTTCCAAAGTCACTGCGGTCATTAATGGATGATGTTGAGGACAGCGAAACCCGCGCTGATGATGACGACGCGTCCAAAAACGACGGTAAGCATCAGCAAACTTCTTGAACTCTGCATCGTGTTGTTTCTTTAGATGTTTTCTTGTGAGCGGCTACTTTTCGTGACGTGGTATCGGAGTAGTTTTATTGAGTACAAACACGTGAGGACAGTATCGGACTGATATCCGGTGCTGGTGTTGGTGCATCCCTACTTGGTACCTCTGTTGATTTTAAAAACGACATGTTGAGTCACAAATTAAATTAGTTAATGTTAGCAAAATGCTAGTTAGCTAGCTAGCTAGCTAGCTTATGATTGATGTAGATTAGCTTGCTAGTTAGTAAGCATTTTGCTAATATTAACTAACTTATGATGTTAATTTAAGTTACTTTTAACTTTTATTAAGTTCTTTCCGCCCAGTATCGTCTTTTAGCTGTCCTCAAAATCTGTTTTCTTTTCAACATAGATCAGCCTAGTACATAATATTCTGGCTAAGTACAGGAAACAGAAGGTACGACACTTGCTCAACTGCCATTAGAACACATAGAGAAAGGTGTGAGGGTTCACTGACTGTAATACTGGGCTTGAAGTGACAGCTAAACAGAGGGAGAACTCCAATAAGATTCTGACAAGAACTTGAAAAGCAAAAGCCCCACTACTGTGCATTTGTTTTCCTTTCTGCCCATTGGTCGTCAATGCAGCTTTTTTCAGTAATGTTCCATACAGGTCCCTTTTCCACCAACATGGAACCAGCACGGTTTGAACCATTCTGGGCCCCGTTACCCAAAGCCTTCGTAGCGCTATGTGCATCGTAAGTTGTAAGCTTAAGGGAGACCTTAAGATACTTAGGATGCACGTAGCGCTACGAAGGCTCTGGGAAAAGGGGCCCAGAATGGTTCAAACCGTGCTGGTTCCATGTTGGGGCCCTGAGCATTTTCACCAAAAATAAACTGAACCTGAAAGTTTTGTTCCCAACTGAAAAAAGAAAACAACAAACAAACGAACAAAAAAAAAAAAAACAGGGAACCAAAGTGGACATGTCATACCACACAGGTTGTTGTGGTTCCACTCAAAAGTGAAAAGTGAAGCACAGAAGTGAAATTGGGGCTGGTTTACTTGAAAGCACCAAGGTTTCAAGGATTTTGAATGGGACCAATTTAAGACCCAGAGCTAATTTGGTGGAAAAAAGCCCACAGATTTTCTTTTAGTTGGACTTCAGACCTCCTGATCAACCTCAACAGGCATGTCTGTGTGGTCTTACGAATGTGGATGTCAAATGAGTTTGCAGAAATATATGCAGTGGAACTGTAAGCTTTCCACAGTTTTGAAGCCTCCACAATCACTGTTCTCCCAATTAGAGCTACAATCCCTTGTTTAAATTAATATCTGGATTTAGGTGAGAGAAAGGGAATAAGATGGCTTTAATGAAGGTACAGCAAGAAAGGAATCTGGCTAAAGTTAAGGCCAAGAATTAAATCATGAAGGACATTTGAGGATAAGAAATATGAGTCACTGAATAAGAAACCCAGTGTCTCCAGACTAACTTAATTACTAAAACTGCTTACCTTCACCTGGACATCAACCACAGTGTACAATGTGTTCTTTTGTTTAAAAAAGAAATTCTGTTGCAGTAGCTCCACATAATGTGGACAAAAAGCTCTCCCCCGCAGCTGAGCACTGCATTCACTTTTAAATCTTTTTCAAAGACTTTGCTGAACTTGTCCTGAAACCAATAAAAGTAATTTAGTTGAATAAATGAATGTGTAAATCAAGGTTGTCAATAACAGACAACCTTCAGTATCAGTATGTGCTGCTGAGGGAGGATACTGCACCAGCAATAGTTATTATTACTGTTCCTTGCTTTTCTTTCTAAATGTTGTGCAGCTGTAACTTATTAAGAGGAAAAGGAGCAGGTAAATAAATATAATTATTTAATACAAGACATGTCAGCAGTATATACATTGGTAGTCTGATTTCCAGATGTGCTCTGTGGATTCAAGGTCTGCCATTGGACACTTGTTTCTGGTGGCACTGCGGCATCCTATTTTCAGAGTCCCTGGGAAGAACAATCTCAAAGCTGCAACCTACATGCTGAAAATGGCAAATTAGAATCTTTTGCAGGGATTAAATTATTTTAGTGCCAAGGCATGCCTCCAAATGCCCAAATGTTCCACCATAAACAGTTTTCCCAACAGTATTTTGCAGTGGCACCATCGCTGCATTCTGGGCTTAACTTCACCCAAGACTGTGATTGGTCTGGAGATATACAGACAAGGCAGGGCATTTCTTCCTGTGTAGCAGGATGATCATGTGTGGCATCGGACAAAGCTTGCATGCTTGATGATCTCAGCTAATATTATGATTTCTGTATTGTCTCTGCTTAGAGACATATTCCATTAACAGGTGGTCTCACTTTAAAGAAAAAACTGTCAGAATATCCGTAGAAATTTTTCATTTTAATCAACTTATCCACTGTTCATCCATGTAGTTATTATGCTTTAGTCATAGTCATAGCCAAAAGTGGCAAATGCACATTTCCATTTGATGCTGAACCAGTAAACACTTTTGGTTTGTTGTGCACAGTGACGTTTGCCTAGCTTACTACTGATGTAAACGGCTAACAGCACTTAATCTAATTTCATTCTGCATATGGCTTGAGTAGTTTTCTACCAAACAGCAGGGTTCAGTGCTGGTAAAAGGAGTTGGTTACCTTGCTGAGGAGTTGAATGTGTGCGGCTTGTTGTTCTTCATTTATCAGCTCACTATGACGGCCCATTTTTCTTCCATTACTCCCTGGCAACATTTGAAACTTGTCCACTGCCAAAAAAATCAAAATGCCATTGTTGAATCATCACAATGATGAAGCCACCCCGTGCCACATGTTAAATGCTTTTAATATGAAACAATGGTAGTGACAAATGTTGGGTTTGCATGAGCAGGAACCTAATACAGCTCTGATACAGCATTAGGAGAATAAACAGTAAACACTAATGTTGTAGCCTGATATCAGACTGAATTGTCAACTTGTTACACTTCGTTTTCATATTCACTCTGACATTTCCTCCACTCTAAACCATTTCACTGAGGTAGCCAACACTGGTGCATTGCCATGCAAACATACTTTGTTTTTACGCCCATAGTCTTTAGTTTTGTGAGATAGTTCATATGTGAGGGGTGGTTACGTTACTTCAGTCAGCCATAAAGTGTGTAGATAAGCTCTGTGTTGTGTTGACTGGCACAGAAAAAATAAACCCTTGTAAAAGTTACCATGATGTCCTCATGTATTCTTCACAGCAGGATTAGTCCAGGCTGTGAAAAGCTTACATTAGCTAGTTAGGAGCTACGAGTCGGGCTACACACAGTTAAAATAGCTTAAAACCAAGGTCTCCTAAACATGTTTCTGAGCTGCAGAGCTGGAAGCTGTAGATACAGAAACAAACGTGATCAGCTGATGGTCGCTGACTACATTTATAGCTCATAGCTAATGCGAGCACTGCTGCTAGTTAGACAAGTTACATAATAAACAGGGGCTTTTATTTCTTTTCTGTGGCCACAAACATTATTGTGCTGCAACCTGATTATCTACACCAGGGGGATTCAATTAAAAGTCACTGAGGTCCAGTCATTCAAATTTCCTTCAAGTAAACCGAACGAAGTCCTGAGTGGTTTCAAGAATATTTATTGTCAATTTTTGATGCAGGAAATGTTTAACACAGTGCACAGCTAGCTCTTTTATCATAAATAAAAGTAGTCCCAGGAAAATAAATTTAAGGCCTTTATTTCAGATTAAAGAAAACAGAACACTCAGAATAAAATAAATAAAAAAGTGCTAACAGAGCCAAATAACCCTTTTTTCTCTTAAATTAAAGAGGTCCCAGCCTAAAGAATTGAAGACCTACACTTCAAGTAAAAAAGTCAACATCTTCAGAAAACAATAAATAAGAAGTGGCTCTTCTAGGAAAAAAACAAATTAAAGAGGTCCCAGCCTAAAAAAACTGAAGGTCTACTTTTCAAGTAAAGAAAAGTAAACATCTTCAGAAAACAATAAATAAAAAGTGGTTCTTTTAGAAAAAAAAATGTAAACAGAGCTTTGAACACCATCTTTTCTCTTTTAATTATTCTGTTTTATAACTTTTCTTAATGAGAGAAATGGGAATGTGACTGCCCTGCCAATAATTTAAATCTTGGTTGGATGGAGTCAGTGCCTTTCTCATGCAGATATGTAGGTGTTCATTGGTGAGCCTAGAATGGTACTTGTTTTTGATAATGTTCATAGTGGAAAAAGCTGACTCACAGCTGTAAGTCGATCCAAACATAGTCAAGGTGTGCAGTGCTACTTTGGTTAGACCAGGAAACACACTGTCAGACACAGTCTGTAGCCAGACAGTAGCAGGGTCAGTTGCCTCAAAATGCTCTCTTAATGCAGCATTTCCTTGCAGATCAATGAGCTCAAGCTGCAGAGATCCTGCATGTGCCCACTTGAATGTCAGCGTCACCTCCTTCCTCCTTTTGCTTGCCCTCAGCTCTGACTTCAGGGGATAACTTTGCTCAAAAGAGCTGTGCTTTGTTTCGTAGTGGCGCTTCACGTTACCATTTTTAATTAATGCCACGTTTTCGGAGCATATGAGGCACACTGGTTTTGAACTGCTTGCTGGAAGAATGAACATAAATTTCTCCGTCCATTCATCTTTAAAACAATGGTTTTCCGCATCAACCTTGCCATGCTGTCATCACTGTCTCTTCCTCTCTGCTCTGGTGCGCTGGCCGCGCAGGGTAAACAAACAATTTGATTGGCTCAACTGAGTGAAGCCATTGTCATATTAACTGGAGTAGCAGCGCCCGTTGTCTGTAGCCGCGACCGTCGGAAAAAATGCTCCATGAAAATGATCTATTCTCGTGAATTTATCAGAGATTGGTCACGGGTCCAGACTGAGGTCCGCCATTTGGTGATTCCTGGTTTAAAGCAAAGTTTGTGCTCATGGCCAAACAAGGGCACTTTGTATTCAGCTATTTCAACTTCAAATCTTTCAGTTGCTTCAACACAAATCTGCCTCAAGAAGAGTTCTTTATTTAGTGATGCTGAAGACCAAAGTGATCTTTATCTCTATTTGGTTGAAGAAATTTTCTAATAATGTTCAACCCAAGTGACTATATAACACTATGTGAAATATAATGTATTAATTATAAGTGGACATACTTTATTAATAAGTATTTAGTCAACATATACAAGCCAAATAATTGATCGTGCATCCATTATAAGTCTAAATACATATGTGCTGCTTGAAATTACACTCATCCAATATTGTAATATTTTAATATAAATTTATAACTTGAATTGCTGTTTTAATAACACAACAAGTGCCCCTGTTCAGCTGCTGTCATATCATAATCCACTCTCTCTTCTGTGAGTTAACTTTATCCATTCCTATATCTGTGAGATAGAATGAGATGGAGGTGAATATAGAAACAGGGTTCTACAGCCAGAGCTTTGGAGAACTCAGCTGGAGGCTAGATGCGGACCTGGAGATAGGTGCAGGCAGGGGGTCTATTAACGCTTAGGGGAGCCAAACCTGACAGCTCCTTACTCATCTGGGCCCCACAGGGAAGCTTGTTCTCGCTCCGGCACTGTTGTGATGGTCAATACCGGTGCTTCCAGGGACACCTGGATATGGGCTGGGATATTCGCTCATTGTAGCGATATACTGCTCCATGTGGGATTTGATCTGGCGCAATACTGGAGCAGGGCATTAATTTGTTCTTCCTCTCTTTTTCTGTTCTGTTTTGTCTTTTTGCTGACCTCAGACAAAGAAGGTAATAGGCCTTTGAATTTTAATGTAAAAAACAATGCGTGTAAACCTACATGTAGGCTTGGAGTGCAGTTGAGGCCTCATGTATGCAAAGCAATATGCAGTAATCATGAGACTATCAAGCACATTGTTCTCGTTATGCAGAGACTGCTGGGGGCTGTGGAGCTATCAAGGCAATAATGTCAGTGCATGCTCAGTTTGGCCGTTTTGCTCTGCATGTTACAGATGTGAATCAAGAACAATGAGGCAAGTTCTTGTTAACTGTACAAAACATTATGCTCCTAATGAAAAAGCATTGCTTTGTGCTCAAGGTGCAATTGCATGTGTATGTTATGTGTGTGTTTTTTTTTTTCTTTTTAAATATAGATTGTTATTTTTCCAAGTGACAGTCACTCTTACAACAAAGTCAGTATTCCACAAACAAAATTTAGCTGGCTACCACATGACAGTTTAAGATAATGTAGTGTAAATAAATGACTAGCTGCTGTAAATACAGACATAATATGTAAGATCTTGATCTTGACAGCTAACTAGTTTAGCTTGTTAACTTTTGTTCTATCTCACACAGCCTCTGGCCTCTACTAGACTCTACAGGTAAAAGCTCCCTCCAATTACACACATGTGCTCGACCTCTGAATATCTGCTATTTGTAGCCAGCCAATCAGGATGTTGTTACAGATTTGTGTATGACACCATTTAGAAAAGACTGTCTCGCAGCTTCTGCATCCTCTTGAGCAAATGGCAAACTGACCCACTGACTCACAGGTTCCTTTTCAGGATCTGTGGTCACAGGAGCGGCTCAGGACTTGTGAAAAGGATGGTGTGCATGTCAGTTGTGTTGCATCTGCCCACCACCTACCCCTGTGGGCATTATACACCTGCATTCTCCCGTGCTCTAACAGGTCTTGGGGAATGAAGTGGGCAGGTTGTACAGTGTATGCTTTGACCCCTATGGGGTTAGGCCAGTTTTTCAGACATTTTAATGCTCTTATTACCAGGTTGGATGAGACCTTTTACTTCTTGACTGTGGCAGCCTAGGTTATCTGGAGGTATGAGGGTGATTAATCTTTAGCTGGTCGGTTTAAGTGGGCTGGGACTGTTGGTTTGTTGCAGCAGGGCATTCAGGCATTGGGTTCCACTCACTGTATTAAGACAGCTGATCAGAGGGCGGGGCCTGTGTGAGATAAAACAGAGGCTGCTATATTTTAACCCAAGTTCTATGAACACAGGTCGAGGCCTCCTGCTGTGTTCATTACAATATTGTCACCCGTGTTACTTGCATTTATCAGTGTAGCTAGCAGCCACAACTAGCTGTTTGAGTCAGAAAACCTTTGTATTCCAAATATGTTCTCCAGGGAAAAAAACTCACCATTTATCATTATTATTTATGGACTTACATGAGCAAAAATATTGGTGTGTCCTTTATTTGTTGCTTAATTGAACAGGCTATAGTTGGCAGTTGCTGAGCCTGCTAAGAGCATTGTGGTATGTGACGGGTTGAAGGGTGAGGAAGCAGGATTAGTGACAACAACACTGTCGCAAAATAAAAATTAATTGCTTGACTTTAAAGTGCTGGGGGGAGGAAATTCCACTACAAAAACAGTTTTTGAAAAGGGGCATTGTAAAATGAAGAAAGATAGCCTGAAAAGAAATAAACTATCTAACTAATAACTGTGTTTTGATAACTAAAAACAATTTCACAATTATTCTGTTCTGTTATTGTCTGCTGATTCCAGAGAGTCAGTGAGTCTGTATGTCCATCCTCTTAAGTGCCTCTGCAATGGCACCTATGAAAGAAAAGCATTCAGACAGTAACACCTCTGTAGAAGCAATGCTGCCACATGACTGAGAAATATATAAATAAGTTTCTGTGTGTGGTGTAGTGCGTGCGTGTGTGCACTGTTCAATATGTGTGTACATGTGTGGGTGATATTTTACCTTGAGCCAATGTGGCAGTTCCCGTCTCACAATGGATTCAAAAAGGAGTTCATCTTTGTGTCATTCCAATCCATCTCACAGAGCGGTTCCCAGAAAACTGATATGCCTATGAATATTTGCTCCCATCCTTATGTAGATGTGTCTTAATGGACTCTGACAGCTGTGTGGCTATTATTGATGTCCCTGCGAAGCATAATGAAAGTGAAATCACTCCTCAACAATAGGTGGCAGCTAAATGGTGAAAATATTCGCCCACACTGACAGGTTAACATGTATCGAAAAATTACCCCACCATACCTAGACTGGAGTCATTAGTGAACTAGAAACATCAAACTCATTTTATCTGAGATGCCTTATGGAGATATCTATCTTGCACATGTAATGAGTTACTGCTGTATAATCCTTTGATGATCTTGCCCATGCAGGAGGATTTTAATGGCACATTCCAGGACAGACATTCGAAATTAAACCTTGCGCTGAATAAAACAATAATGGCAATTTGGTAACTAAAGTTGCTCATTTGTAAATTTCCTCCATATTTTAGCAGAATGCAGGTGGCAGGCATTGAGATTCTGGGCACCTCCCAGCTATGGTCATCGTTAATTAAGGCGGCTGTGTTCTGACTTATTGACCCCTGTAGCTCAAGGGATTTTGATGGGTTATGGAAGAGCTCATGGAATCTGGCCCGTGGCCCAAGTTCTTTCCGTTTTGGTCATCCACAGTGTTTGATGCATGGCAATTTAAATCCTCTCGTCTAATTAAATGTGATCTGCACTTGTGCTAAATGACTTTTTTTCTGCTCGCTGAGAGATATCAGCTGCCTCTCACACAAGGTGACATTCCACTTTTCCATTATGCAGGATTATAACAGGTAGGTAGGACTTGGAGGATATAGTGTATGTAGAGGGCCGCAACCACACTGGAAGTCCCTTTTTTTTTTATTTCTGGTGAATAAGTAATGGTGATGAGCAGACTGCCAGCCAGGGGGAATCGAAGGGATTTGGGGCTTAATTCACAGCTTAGCTACCCCATCTCTGGTGTCAGCACAATGCAAAGTTCAGTGCTAAATCATTAATAAAATAATGCCATCAGTCAGCCAACAGTCAACGTGAAAATGTTGAATTCTAATACCTTTTGTGGTCAATACTTGAACTCTGGGACGCAGCAGGAAAAGGAGCATTAGGAGAAGTGTCAGTTCAGTTGCCAAACGTGTATCATGATACACAAATACATAATAATTTGTATATAAGCTATTTTTATCTGTAATGCACAGTACTTTAATAAATACCTTCCATCTTGAGTAAAGCTATGACAACTAAAACAGCTCATTAGTGGTTATTAATATAAACGTAATCATCTAAAAAAAAAAACATATATACGTCAAGAACTTGGCCATCAAGATGAAGCAGTCTCTGACAGAGGTCGCCAGTATCTGGGACTCCATATCTTTATCTCTAAACCTGACCGTACAGCATGTTGACTAAAGCATGTTTTGTATTGAGAAAAAAGTCTGTCACAGTACTGGAATTCTGCTTAAATGGACTCAATCCAATATATGTGCATGTAAAAGCAAAAGGAGAAATGTGTAATATATTTGAAACAAGTACGATAGAGAGCAGCAGAAATTATGGAAACATGCTGGTTGAAATACTCACTCTTATGACAACAACGCTTCAACGCCTCCTTTAAAGTTTCCATTCCAGGTCAGAACGACTGCGTTTGTATACCTATTTCATGTTAACAAAAGTTAAAATTAATGCTGAATGTTTGCCAATGAGAACTCTAGAACGTGCATTCTTGGACCAGTGGGCTTTCGTTTTTCAGGATTAGGAGCTTAGCTTTACATTGACAGACAACTGACAGCTAACAACAGCTGACCAACTTACAGTGTTGTACTCACTCGCTTGTTATTGTCTAATTGCAATGTTGCGCTTATCTTGTACCCCTGCAGTGTTCCTGCAGCCTTCCTGAGCTTCCTCCAGGCTGAGGAAAAGGGGGCGGAGGGAAACAACTCACTTCAACCATGAATCATATATTAGGTAGTATTTCTAATATACAGTCAAAGATTCCAACTCGCTATTTGTAATGTTTTTGGATGCACATTCATTACATATTGCTCCTTTAAAATGATTAGAATGTAAGAAACAAAATAATGAATAAACTGACTGAACTGAAAATTACCACATAAACCTTCACTGCAGTTTGTCTAGTGGAGAAAAAGATGTCACCCATAGAAGTTATAATCCTTGCTTTTCTTCTCCTTTTTCTCTCTCTGTTGATCCCACATGAATGTGTTTAGCTTCGTCATCAAACGTGCTGTTAAAAGGTTGATCATCACCTTTTCTTGTTAACATTTGGAACCTTGTCGGGGGCCCATTGGTGAATTGTAATGGTTGCATAATTGAAGTGCTCCCACCTTAACCTTCTAACAAGGCTTTGGTACGCATTTATCTCTGTGTTCTTATTTTTTCATGTGCTTATGCTGTGCCCATGACACAACTTGGTCTGTATGGCCAAACCTTGTCAGTCAGTCATCAAAAAATGAGAGCGGTACAAGCTGAGTTGTGGCAGTAGAGTGGGTGCTGAGCCCTGTTGATGAAGTGACGGAAATACTTTCAAGGCTGCAGCTCTACAATAACGCTTAGAATGTAGCACAACTTTCTGTGCTTATTGCTTCCAAACATGAGGAGTGGGTTAACCGCCCTTCTGAGATTTCTCTCTGATGGTCTATGGTGCGGTGACCTTTCACAGTAAACCTATTCCTTTTGCTCTTATGGTTAAGCTTCTTCTTAAGAAAATCCACACCCAGCTGCACTGAACCATGGCTGGCCATGTATTTTTGCTCACCGAGGGTATGAGCAGAACTCTTATTATTAATTCAATTTTGTTGTTCATGATGCAGAAAAAAATATTCAAATTGTCAAATAAATTTAAAAAAAAATTACTTGCTTTTCAAGCCCATTAATGACTAATGTTCAGAGCTGGTTGAACTACTCAGGAGTTACGTGGATTTCATTTTGATCCAGTGACTGAACCAAAATCAACTTTATATGTATTATGTATAGCCTATAGTTAAATGCATGCTACTATTTCTAAGAGTTTCTCCAGTGAATTGCTGTCTGTGTACATGCCAATACCTGAATAATTCTCTAAAATGTTTATTATTTTTGCCTGTCTGTCCTAAATTGAGCATTAGCATAAATATAATCACCCATTTTCATAAATACCACTGGAGAACTCACTGAAATGTTTTTAACGACACTTTTGTGTGCATGTGTGTCAAATAAGTCATGACTTTGTGTTGGCAAAGAGACATTTTCTTTGGGTCTAGGTTTATTGTTCACTATAGATGAATTGCCATGTGCAACAGCAGAAAATAGGTACTTTTTTGGGTGTGTCATTAGTAATCCAGTGACACACTGAAATTTTGGTATCAAGGTCACACTTTATGACCTCTGCCTGCTTAGAACAGGTCAACACGTGACTGTGCGTGTTGCTCTCAAAGTTTGTGCTGGTATTTCACTTTAGCTGACCTTGTCAGCTAAATATTATGCTTGCCTGCTTTTGTAATGTGTGTACTTTAAAAGACACATATAGATACATCTTACCAACATTTGTCATCCACAGCTGCTTGTCGGCTGTGTGAAGGCCCTCCTTTTTAGCTAAATGACTCCCCATAATTACCTTAAGGCAGCAAGACTGTTCCGAGCATTTAATCTGATTTTAACACATTAAATAACTGTTAGAGTCTCAAAAAGAATAGATACATCCAGATAAAAAGCCAGCTGGATACATTCAACTCTGCATACTTTCAACCACCACCTGTGTCCAAATCCAGTCACACCAGCAACCTCTATCTTGGTCAGAGTGCCCGTGCAGAGGGTGAGAGCTTTTTCTTCTATAGAGAAAAAAAATTGAGTCAGAGAATCAAAAGGAAAAAAAATAGGGGGGGTTGCATAGTTGTGTGCATCACACATGTTACGTTTGTTTAAGTTCTGTGTGATGAACAAGTGATGTAAAAGACTTGCACTGACCTTTCAGTTTGCAGATTTTTTTTTTTCTGTGTTGAAAACGATGATTACAGGTTGGTGTCTCTGGATGCAGACAGACATATAAATCAATATGCTTTTAGTATTTCTTTGCATTATTATTTAAATTATTACAATATGTAAAGTCCACCGTAGTTAGAGCACCAATCCACTTTGTTGTTCAACTGGCTTTGGGTCTTTCTAATGATAAAGAACATGTGAAACATTCTAATCAAACTGTTGAATTCCACTTTGAGTCAAATTGTATACGTGAGCGGTCCTCCTGTTGGAATGAGGTCCTTGGAAAAAGGACAGTCTATCATGAAGCATTTAATACTGAGTGTAGGAATTGTCCACTGATCAGTCTCTCTGTCCCTTCATGGGAATTGCCTTTGCTTATTGAGATCCTTTCAAAAGAGCCCTTCAAGCACATTTGGCACATTTCTCAACTCACTGGCAATTAAGTTGGTGTAACTACTTGCTTTGACCTCGACAAAGAGAGTGAGTGATTTGTGTATCTTTCGCTGAACCTGAGCTGCATATCTAAAAGAGCGGGTCTGAGTGGTGCCTCAAACAGAAGCCATCCTTCTTGCCTAAGAACATTTAGCTCTAATGCATCAGCACAATGCACTCAATCCTCCCACACCTACTGATGACAGGGACAGTGACGGAGAGGTTGCGTAATGTGTCCCGAGAAGATATCAAAATGGGACCCTCCTACAGCTGTTTGTGCACATTCCTCAGGAGGTGCTCCAGCATCGAGCCTCGCTCAGTGCAGCTTGTGTGGAGGAGATTTGTGGTTGATTCCGCTGTCGTTTCATCAGATTTACCTGCTTGATATATCTGGGTCTTTCTTCCAGGCTGTGTTTAGCATTAAAGGATGTGAGTGAGAAACCTGTTGTGTGAGAGTCTTACATTTCTAATGCACTGTTAAGAGCTCAAAGTGTTGTCTAGTGCAGTGAAGCCTGGATGTTCAGCACAAGGGCCACCTTGTTCTTAACCAGCCTACGCTGTGGATTGGATAGGTGTGGCAGATCATTACCGGCCAACCCATTGCACTGTGTCAATCAGGATTTGATGCAGTGTGTGGTGTTGGGCAGCTCCCACGGGAATGGCAGGATAGATAGATTTGAGTCTTTGCAAAGTATCAGTGCAGCAGAGTATGCAGCCAATGGTCTTAGCCTTTACAATTAGAAGCTGAATCCTGGGCAAAATCAAAGACTGTCACTGTAATTCTAAAGTTGTGAAGACTAGGGCTGGGGGAAAAAAATCAATTCTTTGATGTATCGCAATTCTCTCTTGAAAGTTTATGTCTGGCTGCATAAAAGTTGATCATCAGAAATCGAAAAACCCAGTTCTCAACACTATGATCACATTTTTCAAGACCAGGCCGTTCTGTACAGATGAACCAGTTGGTTGGTGAAACATAACAGACATAAACATGTTAGTGGTTTTTAGGGTCTGAGATCGGCTTCTTCTTTAGTTTTGGTGAGAATGGCTGAATGTGAGCAACCGATAAAATCCCTGACTTAAAAGCTACCATACAGAAGCATTTTGGCTTCTATCATGTTGAAGCTAAAATATGTTGGGAACACAAAAAACAAGAGAAATCATATTTTCCACATTTTGGCTTGGAAACTACCGCTGTTATGATTGTTTTTTCTAATTATGGATTTTTGCAAATTTATTTTAAAAGTAGGCACACAGAAAGCACCATGTATAGAAATCTGATATGTTGTTTGATCTGAATCAAATCAAATCATGAGGTATCTTGAGATTCCCACCACTAGTGCAGACAGAATGCAAAGTGGATTTAAGGGCACAGTGTGATAAAATGCAAAGCCACAAGTGAACGCAAGCAGACCCATATTTGCTTTGAGTGGATTGGGGTGAAGACACACCTACGCAAGTTGACAGTGTTCCAACTTGAATGAAGAATTCACGCTTATCCCAAGGTTGTATGACTCCAGTTCATGCACGTATGGAGTTAAAAAGATATGGAAATTTATTCGAAGGAAACTAACAGAAAGAACTGGAAATTCTGGCAAGGTTTGACACCAGTCTGAGGCTGACATTCCCACACACACACACAGGCGCACTCTGCACACACATAGTCACTGTGTAGGTATCAAGCTGGCTACAGCAAATGTCTTTGCAGAGAAATCTGTAATATATTTACTGTAATCATAAAATTGCCCTGATTTGTGATCAGAGATTAGGGAAACATGCTAAGTTGAAAGACTTGCTTCTCTGATGACAACAATCCGCTGTGGTGATCTCCTTTGACTTGTGTTATTGTCTGCCTGTTTCATATTAATTAGAGTTCAAATTAATACTGATGTTGATGATGATGTTCACTGGATGAGTGAGTGTCAGTTTATGTGTCATAAGGAGTCATTAATAATCTTTCAGAAGGAGTAGATGCTTATAACAGTTAAATTGAGCAATGTGTTAATTGAGTCTGGCAAACAGTAAGACAGGCAGTCACTCAATTCCAACTCCAGAGTGTGTTTTTTCAGAGCAGTAGGCTTTTGTTTTTAGGATAATGCACTTTAGCTTGACATTGACAGACAATTGACAGTTATAAACAACTGACAACTTATAGTGGATGACTCATCACTGCGTGGTATTTTCAAATAACAACGTTGCATTCATCCTGCAGTCTGCCTGAGCTTCCTTGAGTCTGGGGAGGAGAGGGCGGGGAAAAACAACTCACCTCAACTAAAGACTGTATATTAAATAGGATTTCAACTATATTCTAACATGTATGATGTGTTTAGAAAAAAAAACTCCCTTTTTTGTCTACACAGACTTTAAGATCTTGGAGACTCAGTGGATGAGGGATGATGTTGCTGCTATCTTTTCGTGGGGAGAAGCCCCTGCTAGTGATCACTGAAGGACAGATGTGTTGTACTTCAATAATTATATAAAAGTCGGAAAGCTGATAAATACTATTCAGTAAGATGGACTGTAGTGCACTTCTTTATATACTGTCTGTTACTGTACGGTACATTGAAACACAAGCACATCAAAGCCTGTTAGAACCATGAAAAGGTTAGTCTTTGCCTTACAGCACATGTCAGCTGGCTTTAATCCATTTGAAAGAACAGTACATCATAAGACGGTATTTTCAAAAAGACACTAACAAAGCTTTAGTTGACAATACAAAGTCTACTTTATGATAATGAAGCTTAGTATTCTTAGAGTGTGAGGCCCACCTTTCCCTCCCATCCCTTTAGTTCTCTCTGATTGTCCAGCAAAAACTCCGTTATCTTGATCATACTCTCTTTTTCCCAACTTTACAGGAACAAAGCACTTCTTTATTCTCTTAAGGGGATTGAGATGTGCTGTCAGAAACTCGGATGCTATAAACCGACAGTGTAATGGTTACCTGATGCACAAGCTCTATTGTTATAAAAAAAAAAAAAAAAAAAAACAGCCACACAAAGCAGCGAAAGTGATACTCACTAAATGGAACGGCAATGTACGACTAACTCAAAGGAGACACATCAATTGAGTCAGAATGTGTTACTTTTTAGCAGCTGTACATCCGACCAGAGGCACTCGTAGCTTGAAGTGTGCTTAGTGTCGCTGCCAATTTTGAAATGAATACCCTCTCTTAGCGTCCGATACCAACATTAGCAGGCAATTGGCTAGAGTAAATGGGAAAGTGGATAAACATTATCTTTCACTTTATGCAAACATAAACAGTCTGTTCACATTACTGCTACAATATTTAACACAATTACAGCTCATCTCAGAGTTGTACCTTTAATATTAAAAACACACTACACTCTTAGAAATAATGGTGCCAGCCAGAACCAAAAAGGGTTCTTCAGCTTGTCCCCATAAGAGAATTCTTTTTGGTTCCTGCAGAATCTTTAATAAAGGCTTGACTTAAGAACCCTTTCAGTACCCTTTCTAATAGGGGGTTCTGGGTGAAACCTTTTAGAGAGGGTTCCGGGTATAACCCTTTATGCTGGGTTCTAGAACCCTCTCTAAAAGGTTTCACTCAGAACCCCGTATTAGAGGGTTCTACAAAGAATCCTTCTATGGTATAATGGTTCCACCCAGAACCCTCTCTGAAGGTTCTATCTAAACCATTTCCACCTATGAACGAACTATGAATTATGTTTGAAAGAACCCTTGACAAACTCTTGACAAAGGATTTCATTAAGGATTTCAAAAATCCTTCAAGATTTCTGTCTTCTAAAAAAAAAAAAGAATGAAAGATGAAAATGGTTCTTACTGGAACCCTTAGTCTCACAAAGAACCCTTCACAAACACTTTATTCAAAAACAGGTTCTTCAGAAGCAAATGTTTCTGAGTAAAATCTCAGTTCTTCTCCTCTCTCCTTTTGGAACCTTTGTTTCTAAGAGTGTTGACAAAACGACACTTAACTATTTGAATCTAAGTGTTAATTTTAGCTCTAGCTGTGACTTTGAATGGCACTTGCTTCTGAGTGATGAAAGTCAGGTAAACAAAAGAAAATGAATATGATGAATGGCTAGGTTGATTTTAGCAGCACGTGATTTCCTCTACAAACTAAACCTTTGGTTGCTCTCCAGGGTTTGATTAAATTTGGCTTCTCTGTGTGCATGCTAATGTGATGAAGTGGTCCAAAGTGTCCACGCTTGATTGCAATATGTATTATGATTGCCATTACTACCAATAGATAGTCCTTTACACAATTGAAGGCTAAAGTTACATTTGACACATATTTATGTGATGTTTGGTAATACTGTTGCACTTAAAATGGTATTGAGACCATTCTGGAAGCAAAGGATTTGAATCAGCACCGAGTGCCCAGGGAAACAAAACAAATGGTCCTAATTCTAACAAATTGTTGCAACGCCAGTGGGCTTCTTCCCAGTGGTTCTTTTATAAATTGGGACATAATGCGGCGGTAAGTCAAAGCATCCCTCATTTTTTATGGGACAAACTCGATGATCTGTGTGCTGAGTGCAAGCTGGAAGAGACACACTCCAGACTCACACAGGCGCATACAGACACTACACCTGCAGAATGGTAGACCTGGCTAGCTGGCGACAGTGGGAGGGGATATAAATGGCCCATAGCGGAACCATTCCCAGCGGACAGATAGCGATAGTCAAGCAAGTTCAAGGTATAATCTCTGTTGGCCCATGAGGGGGACTAATGAGTGACTGGAAGAAGGGGGAGGAAGATGATTATACTTTACATACTAACCTTGGCAACTGGGCCTGTCCTTTAATGACGGCATAATTCAGCGTTCACCTTGGGAGACTGCCATGGGTTTTGGTTTATGAGGTCACCTGGGTAACCTCAATCATTCAAGTGCATGCTCTGTCTTTGCTTCAGTGACTTCCCTCAACACACACACACATACCCCTGCACACACACACGCACACTGCCCCTATGTTACAGATAGGCTGCCTGCCACCACCATCACCACCAGCGGCAGAACAGGTCAGATCACAATCTTCCTTTACTATCCCGTCCTGTTTGAGATCCTTGTGCGGGGCTGACTTGTAGTTACGAGTGGATTGATAGATGTGCATGTAACTCAGGATTAATCTCACACTTTAAGTAACAAGGCAGAGTATTGACTTCAATATATGAATTTTACATAGCCCATAAAACAACGCTGTTCATTAAATGTTGTTCCAATTCGACATGACAAATTGATCACTTTGTCATCCAGTAACACTAGCTGCATTTACATGGACAATATTTCTTTAATCTGACTGAAATCATGAAGATTAGAAATTCAAATTTAAAGGAGAAATCTATAACATCTTCAGCATAATAAGTCATAAATTGGCCAAGATTTGTTTCTATTCTGGTCCATCACTTATGTTATTGTTTGCTTAGTTAAAATTCATCTTCACCCAATGAATGAATGTGTGTTAAGTCAGAAGAAGTCATTGATGATCTTTAAGAAGGAGGAGATGTTTATAGCAGTTAAATTGAATAACGTGTTAATGGAGTCTGGCGGGAAGGCAGGCAGTCACTGCACTCCAACTCCAAAGACTCGTCGTCACTTGTTATTGTCAAATTAAAATGTGCTTGTCTTGCACTCTTGCAGCATTCCTGCAGCCTGCCTGAGCTCTTGAGTCTGGGGAGGAGAGGGCGGGGTGGAACGAGTTGCTTCAACCATAGGCTGTATATTTAACCTACATATTTATTATACTGTGTATGGTGCCAACTTGCTATTTGAACTGCAGTACACATTTTTGGACGTATAATTGCTCCATCTTGCTCCTTTAACTGTTTACATGGATGTTAAATAAAGTGACCCGATAAAGCATGTGTGTTTACATGCTCTAAAGCATTGAATCTAAATCTAACTGTTCTGAGGTGTTTACATGCAGGATAATGAACTCATATTATATTAGATTATAGTTACATAGTCAGGGATTACTTGACATTTTTGATTACATCATCAAATTATGGCAATTTTAAAATTATGACATGTTTTTCATGATAATCAATTCTCTGTTTATAAAAACTCATAAAAAGTATTTCTGACATAGAGCATTTCTTAGAGATGTTGTTGATGAGATGTTTAAACAGAAACTCCAGTATTTATGGTTGTGTCCATTTTTTAGAGTATACCGTAGCATTCAGGTAAAATATTCAGATTAGATTACTTTTTTAATTCAGTGGATTATATTATTAAATACAAAAAGTGCTATGTAATTTGCATTCAGTAACTGACTGCAATTCAAAGTAATCTGTCTCAATCTTCTTTCCATAAGACACTTTTATTTTGATTGGGTTATTATTCCAATTATTTGTGGAACACGTAATCACAGCCGGTGTGTTGTGTTTTCTTTTACAAAAAAATCCAATTGTTGTTTTGGTTTTTGTTTGAACTGCCCTTAAAGAATCATTGTGCATGCATGAGCCCTGTGATTGTGAATAAATCCAATCATTTTAATTACTGGATTTATTGCTACGCCAGAAATCATTTTGTCACCGCTGGCTCACCTTTTCTGTAGTTGTCTTCTTACTGATGGAAAAGTCTTCATGCACCGCAGATGTGAACAGAAAACCAGGCAGACATAATTCCTTTGATCAATAGAGTGGTTATAGCTGAGCCACAGCATAATGATGCAGTAAATCTAAAGATTTCAATATTCTGCCTTCAAAATGGTCCTTTTAAATCTTTATTGTGTGATTTGTTTATTCCTGGTGCTGCAGCGATTTTACTGCTATTTTACTTACCTTTAGGGTTGCCATTTTTCTGCTGCTAAATCTCTCCCCTCAACCATCACTAATTGATACTAGATCTTATTACATATTGATCAAAAACAGGCTGTGCCACGTCCGAGAACACCGCCTAATTAGATGATGTATATTTCATATGGCTCTTTTGCAATATAATACAACATGCTGATGTATTAAAATATCCATAATTCATACAGAACGCCAATAGATTTGACATATTTATTTTTCAGTCTGCTTTGGCGGCCAAGCTATTCCAGAAGATGCATGCATTTGACACTAATTTTTGGATGCATTGTGCGGGTGGGGCAAAGTGGCTCTCTTGTCTACATTATTAAAGGCCTCAGATGTGTTTTTCTTGTTTTCAGCTGATGGAAATATATTATCATGAAGCTGTGGAGAGCTGGAGCAGCACAGAAATGTATTAACAGCTCCTGACTTGCTCTGGTGCAAAGTACAGGATGAGTATGCTTGACTCTACAAATATTGCCTCTGCTCCCCGTGTATACAGGAGAGGAGGCGAAGCTTGTGTGTCTGTGTGGTGATCAGAGCAGAGTTTATATTTCAAGTGTATGAAATCATCACTCGCACTTGTTATGTTAACTCTGTTAAGAGTGCAGAGCTTCACATGACCGGAGGGTTAAAATATAAGGGAAAGGGGGAAAATGCATCTGATGATAAGTAGTAAAATGATAATTCAACAAATACATTTTATCAGCTAACAAAGCAGTTTTCAGATGGCAACAAATGTCCAGCAGTAGTTGTCGATATTTTTTAAGCTGCATAAGGCCTTTTTTTTATGTAAAAAGACACCCATTTTATCAGGCTCATCACAAAGCAAGGCTGCATTAGAGAAGACAGTCCCATCTTCACTAATTGAAAAAACATTGATTTGGCCTATATTTGCCCAGATGAAATTCTGGCACTGTTATGAATATTTCTTAGCAACCAGACCTCTGTCCAGAGAAAGATATGAGCAGCTGTATATCTTCTAATCCCTTTTTCAATATAGCTATTGACGTGGTAAACATCTTGTCAGAGATAGGCAAAAATACATAAAGAATTGCTTGTTACAAATTACCAATAATAAAGTAGTAAATAAATTACCATCAAATGTATTTAAATAAAATATTACATACTGCTACGGAAAATGTATTTAAATACAAGTAGAGGGAATGTTTAAAAGCATTGGCTTAACTAATTACTGTTACCCTAGTTTTGAATTTGAAAATACAACACCACACTCTATACAAACTGATATTATCACATTTTAGGTGGCCATGATATGGGTCTGATCTTAACCCTACTTTCCCTCATCATAAATTTAAAGTGACCAATTGGGATATCTTGGAGATGGGACACTGCAAATTCATGGGTGCATGCTGGGTGTTTCAGCCGATCCTCGCCAGGAAAATGACTTATTTATGTTTATGTTTTTGTTTTGTGGTGACCTCTAGTTGTTGTTGTAATTACGACGGGAACTGTATAAAGAGCGAGAAACACCTGCGTAGGGAGAGGTGAGTCAAACACGGGACTTTCACTTAGGAGACCGGTGTCTGTGTCCCCCATGAAAATAAAAATCAGCATTTAGTTATTTAAAGTTGTAAATTACTTAAGTTGTTTCATAAGTGATGTCACTTGGGAAACATAATGTACTTACTTTAACCCAAATCGCAGTCTTTCTCTAAACCGAACAAAGTAGTTTTGGTGCCTAAACCTAAACTAAACTTGAACTGTTTCACAATGTTAACCATGTTAATTGTGATTTGACTTTTGTCACATGATTTATATCACATACTTAAAGTTCAGTACGCCTGCTGCTGGTACTGTCCAACAGCCATTTATATTGTTGTGGGAGTGACTGGCAATCGACCTTTTCTGTTGTTTAGGTATGGGTACATGTTGGTGGTTTCTAGCGAGTAAGCTAGTGACAGAGCATGTGTTGGCTAATTGCTCTTTTCTTCTGTTGAAAAATTCACTAGTTCCCAATGAGCAGATTGTTGAACCCGACAGAACATGCGATGTGATTCACTTACATTCAACCTAAGACTATTGATGGAGACATAGATAGTATATTAAATAAGTTGAAGGTTGTTTCCTCCCACCCCCTCCTCCCTAGACTCGAGAAAGTTCAGGCAGGCTGCAGGAACACCGCAGGAGCACAAGATGAGTGCAACATTTGACAACAACAAGGGACGACTCCCCCGTAAGATGTCAGTTGTTCTTAAGTGTCAGTTTGAAGTCAGTGACTACCTGCCTTACTGCATAAACATCTATTCAATCTAAAAGATTATTAAGGATTTCTTACAACTCATGTACAGACACTATTTCATTCAGCAAACATTTGTCATTAACTTGAACTCTAATTGACATGAAATTAGTAAACTAAAACAGTAATTCTGGACCAGAGCTGAAGTGGCTGTAGCGCTGTTGTCAGAGTAGCAAGCATTTCAATTTAACATGTTTCCTTAATTTCTGATGAAATATCATGGTCATTATTTTGTGATTTATCACATGAAATATACTACTAAGATTTCTCCTTTAAGCCTGCCTTATTTGACTATAAAATTACATATTTAAGTATTTTAATTATTTCAAATACACCAATACAAGCTTTTAAAATATCTTGTTTCAAATTACCTCTTTTTTTTTTTTGTTGCCCATCTCTGCATCTTGTTTGTAGTTTATGGCTGTCATCTCAGATTTTGGAAATATAGTTATAATTCTCAGACACTTAGGTCTAGCTGCATTATAGGAGCCACCTTAGAAACATATTCAGAGAGTGTAGCTTTTACTCTTAAAATGGAAATGTGTGACCATAAATCAAGACCAGTGGAATGCATCACGGCAATCCATAAAAATTATACTGACAGTATTTCCTGACAATGAACATACTGTACAATGACAGTGAATTTCGGAAGAAATTACAGCCATTCTATCACTCAATCTTCTGCCATCTCAATTACACTCAGTACTTAGTCTTGTCAGATTTAGCCATGCAGAGTCTCTTTAATGACGACTTTCAGCTCCTCTTTAGAATTTACTGAGAGCTTTGATGTGAGTTGCCAACTCAAATTGCATTCAAGCACCTGTCACTTTTCCACATTCGAAAGAAGGGCGATGGGGAGACGCACACAGAGAGAGACAGACCAGCAGGTGTGTACTAAGCCGAGCAGTGCAGACAATATACTGTAGCCAGACACAAGCCAGAAAACAGATACAGGCAGCCATCGACAGAGACGTTGTTATCATTATTGGCGAGTGCTACTCCTCAACCAGAAGTCCCACTTTTTATTTGGCCAAGGTTTGGGCAAAACAGTGGAATTGATCTGGAATTGATCAAAACGCTCGTACGGCTCTCTCATCTAAAGGGGATTTCATTGATCTGCCAAAGTCCTTCTCTATAATTGCTTCAGTGAAGTGTAGGAACAGCAGTTTCAGGTGGGTAGGTATCAGAGGAAAGAACACAGCTTGGACAATTTACAGATCCTTAAAGTAAAAAGGACCACCTCACCCTCTCCTCCACCACCACCACCCACGGCAGCCCAGACTCCATCCCTTACCGCTGCATTGACAAGCACAGTGATCTTTTCAAAAGAGAAGAAAACTTATTACCATAAGCTAAAGCATCCAAATATGTATAAAACTACATTTTTAAAGTTATTTTTTTTCAATCCACACATCAAATTATATATTCTGATACAGCTGTAAAGCAGCCAAATCTTGTTAATCCATATTATCGGCTCATCTCTGTGTCTTGATGTATGCATGCAGGCTAATGCCAGCCAATAGCTTTTATGTTACTAGACTGCCACCTAGTGAACACTCCTTAAAGATCCCCATCTGGTTTCCACATGAGGAGCGGCTGGTAGATAGATGCAGCTGCTTTGAACGAGGTGTCTGAGCTTGTCTTCCACAGACCCTTTTGATGGCAACACATTTAGGCTGTTGCCAGCAGTAACACAGAAAGACGTGGAATCGTAGGTTTGTAAAAATCACTAAGGAATCCAAACAGTTTTTAGTTGGCTGCTTTGTTGGACATTTTAGATTTTTTTTTTAAAGAAAATTGAACAAGGGAGATTTGTGAGTGCTGGAAGCTGTTCTGATAAAAGTGGAAGATTTGACTCATCATAATATAAGTTGAAGATGCTGAAATCTGTGTTTAATAAACAGGATGCTGTTTCAACACCAATTAGAATTGCAGTCCCATCTGTCAGGCTCAACATCTAACTCTCTCTTCCTACCTTTTTTCACTCTTTCTCCCTCCCTCCATCCTTGCAAGGAAAAAGGCGAAAGTACTTTTCATTAGTCCAATCCACAGCCAGTGGAAGAGTTGTTTAATGTAAAAAGCACAGGCAGTAGCTGTTGTTACTGTAAGCCTTCAGATAAATTGAAATTACTCAGAATGGCTTTTATTAGGTACATAAACCACAGTGAGTTGGCTTCCTGGTGAGCCTGACAGAGACTTGTAATAATTGTTAAAACACAAAAAGAGGGGAGTCACAGGGTGTTTGAAAGAAGGAAATGTACATTTAGAGGAATAATATCAGAAAGGTCAGAGACCCATTGTAAAAACCATTTCGCCTCCACTGAAGCAGAGCCTTTTGATACTGACTCAGAACAGAAAATACATACACAGTTTGGACAAACTAGGATAGTTAGTCCAACTTTTTTTTTGTATTCGAAAAAGCCAAGCAGAGAATCAAAAAGCAAGAAGAAATACGAGCGAGACATTGTGAGGATTTCTGCTTCCAGCCTGTCACTGCCACTTGGCAGTCCAGACAAAGATTTTGTGTTTCGTGGCCAACATTTGAGCTTAACTTGACAAGAACTAGGAGAAATAAATAAAATGTAGGTGGCTTTAACAAGGAATGAAACCGTTTTCAGTTAGTTTTTGATGAATTTGGATCATTTCATGTCTCTTATTCACCACCGGGAACCATGAGATTTGGATCATTTTTATCAGACTGTACATTATGTCTCCCAAATATGCAGAAGGCGGTCCCTGTCTTGTAGAACTGAATAATGACTAGCCTGGGTAAGTATTGTTAAGGGACTGTTACAGCAAACCCAATGAATTGCACAGCGGGGGCTAATTGAGAGCGAGAGAGACTGAGACATGATTGTTGCATTCTCCAGAGATGGTTTTGTCTGAGGCCGGGCGAAAGGGAATGTCGCCTTATCTCTGCTGTGATTACCATGCATCAAAAGCAGATTACACTCATAAGCATTACTAGGTTACAGACATTATTTATTAAAAAGCAACATTCCTTGGCAACTGGATTACTCTCTTAAGATTAATCAGACTTCTTATTCATTCACAATTCATTCCAGATTCTAAAATGGATCTTAATAATAGATGAGCTATAGAACAACAGAAAGAAAGGGAGAAAATAACAGTTAACTGTCATGCCGGTTCTGGTTTCTAATGTTGCGCTGCAGCGATGGGGTATTTTTGCAGGCTTAAATCAATTAAAGCGTTTGAAGGGATGAATTACCCAGGATTTTACTGTAAGCATATATTCTGGCAATCTATTGAACAATGGCATTTGTATAGACATAATTTAATGAACATCTGGTTTTCTGAGGATGCCTAATGATTTCACATTCATCTTCCTCTAAATGGCTAAAGTGCACGCAATTACGTTTTTAATTAGCTGTGAATATGTTTCTGTCAATTGGAGTGATTCATCTCTTAAACATGAAATGTATCACGTGATTTCAGAAAAGGCCATATTAGTTCTGATTTTAGAACAAGTGTGTCTCTGCCGGTTTAAAAGTTCTGTCGTGAAAATATAGGTCTCTCTGAGAAATAATAAAAAAAACTTTAATAATTCTTGATATTGCTTTGTTCTCCCCCTCTGTGAGACGAGACAACTGGATTATCTTAAAGCAATATTCATTCTCTCCCAATTCACAACATAAAAAATTTAATGACAGGAACACAGATTAATCATCGGGCTTCCCGGCCCAGCCGTTAAACCCTGCTGTCTGCCGCTCAAAGCAAATCAAGAAAATCTCCAGGTCCCTAATGAATACTGTTTGGCACTTCCCGGTCTCCGAGACCTTTTGGACTCCTCGATGCGGTGCTGACAGTCATTTCTTCTGGCCCCGATCACTAATTCCTCATTAGAAATGATGAGCTTCTTCATCACCTCTCTTTGGAAAAGGTTAGGCCCGGGCCCAGAGGAGAGGCAGGGAGTCCTTCACTCCGGACCTGACGGAAGCTTCACAGGCCTGCAGCTATTGATTGGGGGCTTCAGGTTGCCTCTCCACCAATGTAGGGGTCTGCACTGCAGCATACTAAGCTGATGTGTAATCAATGACTCATACCACAGCCGGCCTCTGTGCACAGACCCGTCAAATTATACAGTAGCCATCCAATATCTGACATAGTGTGTTTTTAAAACCGCCTTCCGGAAGAATGACACACACAGTGCACACACACCGACGCACACAGGTAAATACACTTTGGAGCGCGCACAAGCTGAACGGTATACAGGGATGTGCATACATGTGCGAAAAAACCTCGCAGAACTCTCACAAACAACCCACACACTGTAGCTCTCACACACTCAGACGCACACAACGACAACAACAACAACAGCCGCTGAGTCCTGCAGGGCTACTTTGATTTTTCTCCCTCTGTCCAGATGAAATGATTATCATCTCAAATACTCCTCTGTGAAAAAAAATATCTATACAAGTTATAAAACCCAATCCTTCTTGGAAATGGTTGCCTTTGGAGTCTAGTGAGCGCCAGCTGTGAGACGTGGCCAATCCGCGCACTTGGCCTGGCAGCAGCTCCAACGTGCCCTCCTCTTCTTCATGGGGCTTAATGATATGCACAAGCACACTCCGGGGCCAGCTTCCCAGAGCATTTAATCCACAGAGATATGATACTATGCTGGATGTTGTGTCATCCATCACAATCTCTCGCCTCTTTCTTCTCTTTCTTTCCCTCTCCCCCTCTATACCATCATACCGTGCTCACATTGTTTGATTAGGTGCTCTGTTATCTATTTATTTATCTGTCTAACTGATTGTCTCATCTATCTACTTTTAATTGATTGAGTAATCCCACTCCTTTTCAAGCTTAAATTAAAGACTTTTCCAAAATGTGTAATTGTTGTTTTGCTCCTCTTGTCTTTGCCCTTGTGTTGCTGAACTAAGCTCCCTGGAGACATCCTCTCAATCAAACAGCGTGTTTAATTCTGTTGCATCTTTTTTTTTTTTCACTTTGATTTACCATATTTAAAGTTTGTGTGCCTGTATGTGTTGTTCTTTGTTTGTTTGTCTGCTTAAACTTAGTGGGCATCGCTGCTCATTAAAGCAACTTAATTCCAGTTGTTCTTCCAGACAAGTGTTGTTGATGGGAATACAAAGCATCACTGGTTGCACTTTATTTTATAGTGCACTCATATGACGTAACAAGCCATACTTTGTATCAAATCAGATGAAAACTAGAAATTATATGTTCTTTATCTTTATTAGACAGCATTAGACCCTTTATTACACCCTTATTAGACTTTATTAGAAACTTAGACTCAAACTTTAATTATTAGAATTAGCGACACATCACAACAGAATTGTAATGTAAAGTGTATTGTTTACCACTGTCAGACTTTTAATAGACTTTATTGGAGGGTAATTTGGGATACATTACCCTGGAATTATATTGTAAACTAAAGTATATTATTTTCAACAGTCAGACTTTTATTTGACTTCATTAAGTGGTAATTAGCAACACATTATACCAGAATTATAGTGTAAAAATGTATTATTTTCTGTAGTTGGACCCTTATTTGACTTTATTATGCTTTAATTATGGACACATTACAACAGAACTGTGCTGTAAACTAAAGGGAAATCACATATTTACAACTTTCCCATTTAAAAACAATTTGAGAACACAATCTGTCAGGTAAAGGCCAAAAATGTAGAGGTAGAATATTTTGTCTATGGGTTACTGCACAGACTGTGATTTGAACAAAGGCTACCCTGACAATTGTTTGTAATACACTTTAGTTTACAGTGCAGTTGTGTGTGTGTGTGTGTGTGTGTGTGTGTGTCTGTGTAATGTGTTGTAATTACCTTCTAATAAGGGTCTAATAGAGGGTCTAATACTGTCTAATAAAGAAAACATTTCTAGTTTTTGTCTAATTTAATACAAAGTACAGCTTGTTACATCTTATTTATGTGCTGTAAAATAATGTGCATCCGCATCACCTTCAATGATCTTTGTGTTTAGAGCAGAATATATAAAAGCTTTCATTTGAGCTAATCTTACGTACTGATAACAGGTATCAAAACACACATTTGTGTTTATGAAAATGTCTTAAATCATTGCTTTATGTTGACGCAAAAGCTCCGAGCTATTCGTTGTATAAATCACAAAAACTGCATTAGTCTTTCACTGTAAGATGTTTTTTCCATTTATCAATATAAATTCTCCAGATCAATATTGTTAAGTCAACACATGCCCATCAATACAATCCTTTATCCATTACATGCTCCATTACATTGTCCCTACGGCTTCCCGACAAGCCATTAGGTAACAAAATCTTGCAAAGGAAACCCAATCTTTCACAACGCAGGGCGGTCAGTTTGGAGCCTTCATCACAAAATGTTTCCCCACCTTCCTCTGGGTTTTACGGTGCAGTATGGAAGACAAATGGATAGCCATTAGTAGTGTATTAATTACATGTAGGGAATTACTTTGTTCATCAATCAAGCAATTTTCCCTCCACTTGTCAAGTGTAATTTGGTGACACAATGAACAAAACCTGCAAGGCCTGTTCTGTTCTGATCTCTACTGTTAACAGCCTGTGTAGTGTTGACAGACTGGAACACTGAATGCATCTGCCTCTTGTTTCTTCTACAGACACACACCGCCGTGCCACCCCGCTGAGCAAAGGTTCATGAAAACACCTCAAATAGAACTGACGCAAATTATCATGTCAAGATAGATTAATTGCAAAGATCGCTGAAAGACTAATGATTACCACTGTCAGAATGCACAGACACGCAGACACAGCAGAATAACCGCTTTTAAGTGGGTATCATATACAATTATCTGTTCTCCTCGGCGAGAATGAATGTCAAAGTAGCAATGCATCTAAATCCAAATACCACAAATGATTAGGATGTGTAGTCTGAGCCATCATTACAGAAGAATGGGACTCTGGTGGGGAAGTATTTCTGAGTTCTTTTTGTATTCAATTGAATTACTCACAAAATGATTTATACTACTCTACCTTCTTGTGTAATGGGTGATGTAATGCACCATCATTTGTTAAATGCAGTATAGAGTTTCTGCAGAGATACATATATACAATAAGTGTGTAATATAAGAAAGTGAAAAACACATAATTACATGCTTTAAATTGCATAGGGACTTGTTATACAGATATGTCTGTAGATGATGTTTTGTATCTAGATTAAAGTCATTGCTCAATTGTCAGAGATGGGAAGTATTCAAATCAAATGTATTTAAAATATATATTTAATTACTAAAAAAAAAAAAGATGTAATTTGAGAGCACTGAGGGTTTGTATTTGTATTTTTGAATTAGTATAATAGCACATACATTATATAATATATAATTTTACTTTATTCTCAAATAAGACGTGATTATCCCCTTGTTTAAATAGTGGAGAAATGGAAATGGACAACAATTAGTCTAATCGCAGACTAAATGCAAGTGAATCTCATGACATGTCCTGTTGGATCCAGCAATGTGCTCATTGTGAACAACATACATGTTTCTCATGATAGTTTGAGGAAAGCATCTGCACAAAATATGATCAGGTATTGCTGCAGAGGCAACTTTACTGAATGACACTAAAATAAAATGGAAGAAAAGAGCGCTTACTTTTCAGTTTCAATTTCAGTAGACTTTTTTAGCATGGCATTTAAATGTGTTGCCAAAGCACAGTTACAGTATAATTAAATCAGCAATAGTTGATCAAATAAAGTAGGTAATGAAATAGATAAATGAAATAAAATATAATTAGCAAATTCATACAATTAGCCAACACATGTATTCTAGAATTGGCAAATGGACTTTGCCAGAAACCATCCAGCATGCACCCAGCTGGCCTCCTACCTCCAAGATCCTGATTGGCTGCTTCAACTCTATCATGTGAGAAATTAGCAGTGCTCATCATTTTAATGCAGGGCAAGCCCCCAGGAAGTGCGCCAGTTTTCAAATCCAATTTTAAATAGTGGCCAAACTGTCTAATTACAATGTCACATGATGCACTGCAGCTTAAAAAGACTTTTCTTCATAGACTTGTGAAAGAAGTGGCTGTAGAAGAGTAGATCATTTTTTAGCATCACGACCCCCCGCCTCCAACACTGTATGCAGTTCATGTACACCATACATCCATGATCTAGTGGGGTTAAAGTCAGACCCATATTCAGACAAATAAATGCATAAAATATTGGTTTGTGTAGAATGTATTTTTGTTTTTACAAATTACTTGCTTGATGGACAACTATTTGTAATTTGTAACAAGATACTTTCTGATGTATTTCTGACAACTTCTGCCCCTAGGAAAGGAAAGGAAAGGAAAGGAAAGGAAAGGAAAGGAAAGGAAAGGAAAGGAAAGGAAGATAAAGAAATTCCTGATAATGTGATGGAATAGGTAAAAGTGTAACACAGACGGCATGTAATATTTAGTACATTTAGTGTATAACCTAATATTCATGTATAATTGACTACATTTATGTCACATTTTGACCTATATATTATTTTGCAGCTTTAGTAACAGCACTATTTCTACTCAACACACCAGTAATTGCGTCATCTCTATAAATATGGTTACATTTAGTCTTGTTGCATGACCAGCTTTGCAGAATAGTAAGCAGAATATTGGATTGTCTCTGCAGAGCTATGAGTAACTGTGGTGTAGGCCCTGAGGCACGAGTATGACAACAGAGGTAAGAACAAACATTTTTACCTCCTCTGAGCCTCTGCACTGCATCCTTGGCCAGTTTATTGCGTACAGGGCCCCCTGCAAATACACCGTGTGATACCATTGACACAGATTATGGATTTTACCTTCTTAAAAATATGCTATGTGGGAGCGTGGAAATGTCAGGGAAGGCACCCAGGCTCTGAGATTTACTGGGAATTTATAGATCACCAAATGCCGCTCTCTAAGGAGAAAGGGAGGGAGAGTCCATGCAGCAGGCTCGTCAGAATGCAACCACTGTTTCCCATTTCACCCCAAGCAAGAACTGATATCTGGCAAATTTGCATATACGTACATGTATTTGCACAGATCCAATCAAACGTCAAGGTGCCGACACAATTCCAGGATTCAAAGTGGAATACCAACCACTGTTTCAGCTGTAACTAATACCCAAGAAAGCCCAGGGAAGTGGAGGGGAGGGCGCTTTATCTTTGGAACAGATAACATTTAAACCACAGCAGGGTTTTAAGCAGACAGCATACAGCAGTACGGGTCAGGTCACTTGTTCTTGTTACAGCTGGAGTGTGTCAGCAAGTGGAATGGATTAAGGGTGGACAAACAATGTTGTCATGTACCATTCAGGTCAAAGGGGCCCCTGTTTATGCATAGTGCTGAATAATTGATTATTTGTTGTTAGCGTCACATGCCTGTACAGTATACACTTGATAAACAGGATCTTAGCACACTTTCATGGTAGATGTGCGACCAATTTCAGATCAAATCAAGGTTACCTGGTGAAGCTTATGGCTGTATTGAGGTAAGAAGTTATACTTACATAGACTTGGGGAGTAACGGATTGCATGTAACAGGGTTATGTATTTAGGATACAAAAACGGTAACTGTATTTCATTACAGTTACAAAAAAATCTGACATAATCACATTACATATACATTTGGTACACATGGGGATTATTAGCGAGATCACAAAATCTAGAATGATGTTCAGTTTGCTTACAACACCTCTCTGATCTTTACAGTCAGTTGATTATCATGGCTTTTAATGGGTTGAAAGTTCACCGTTATTTTGTCTTCAAATCAGAAAACAGGGACAGTATGGTGTCAGTTCTGCCTTAAACTGTGAAAATACTGTCATCATCCAAAGACTCAACTTGTAATTTAAAGAAGCATTTACACAGACCAGTACTAGCGCTACACAGATCAGCTACCAACATTAGCTACACAGATCAGCTACTAATATTAGCTACACAGCTAGCTAGCTAACCTGTCAATACTACTGCTACTATATATTTGCTATATGTTTGGGACTGTAGGATGGTGTGTGGGTAAAAAACAAAAGGGCCAGACTGGAATAAATTTTGGCAGTTACTTGATAAATTATATTTCAGTGTGCATAATTCTGGTTATTAATCTAAACACGGATTCAAACAAAGGAAGTAATAGCTGGACAAACAATTAATAAAACCCAACAACAGACCTAAAACATTATATAAGACCAAACAATTTCATCATATTTTGTAGTGAGTTCATCTAAAAGTAATGGGAAGTTATCAGGTTACATTTATTTAATGTTGTGATACTTGGATTAGGCTTTTTTAAACAGGTAATTAGTAATTGTATTGGAATATATTTTTAAAGTAATGCTCACACCCCTGTGATTATATCAGCACACTCATATCTGTGAATCTCTGCATAAAAAACCTCAAATCCTTTGTGCATTTCGTGGTTTTGAGCTGTTTCAAAGATTTTTTTTTTTTTGAGTACATCAGCAGCCAGTGACCACATACTGTAAAACCAAAATACATTGCTTGTTAAAATCATATCAAATCAAAGTCTAATGATTATTCAAAATCTTCTTTTTTTCCTTTCCTGAAATACAGTTAATGAAAGTGGAGGAAGGGAAATGGAACAGAGGTGAGTGAAAGAATATATTAAACCCTGAATGGAGAGATAGAGGAAAAATATTCCTCATTCGCAGCCTTCATGTGTTATTAGGGAATGATTTCAACAGGCTCTTAGTAGCTCTCATTAGATGGTGTATCAAACCAGAACAAAACTCACTTCTCCTAACTATGTGGAGGAAGTGGATTGGAAAATTAAATGGGGAGAGGAGAGTGAGAGAGCAGTCTCTGCCACGCTCTTGTCACCGTGCCTCTGCTCCCACTAACAAGTCCGCTCAGTCGACTCGCGCTGAAAGTCATTCACATGGTCTTTAATTTCACTTCATTGATTGGAATTTAAAGCTCCGGAATATAGCAAGGAAGACATTAAGATTATCTATTCCCTAAACCGTGTGCCGAACATTTGTTTTTAAATTGTGGTACAGTATGGAAGAAACCCTGTCTTTTGAGTTTCCAGCCCTAAAACTTCAGAAACTTTACAGACAGAGCTTGCACTCACTGCTGGATACTATATGAGTGCGCCTGCAGTGTCTAAAGAAGTATATATTTATATACTGCATGCTGTAGATCAATAAAAGTAACATTTCATTAATCTTGACATGCTGTTTCTGCTTGATGCCAGATGCTGGGGACACAAGCTGTCGAAACAATAGACATGCTCTTCAGTGCTTACTTTCCCCTTCCCCGTTTTTCTTTGTTTGCACTTCCAAAGACAGCATTACATCTGTCAGCAAGATATGATTTACATAAACATCAAACTATTCTTCAGGGTATCTGTCAGGGAAACTCTTGAGACTCGCAAAATATTAGCATTTCAAGGTTTGCATTTACACTATGTTCATATCTGTTTTGCATATACTATTTCTGCATGTTTTTAATTTACACTTAAACAGTTGCTTATGTCTCTGACCAAAAGCCAAAAGTGTTGAGATTGCGGGCATGGAATCACTGGGTCATTAAAAAGCAAAGCCAGTATTTGAGTCTGTGAAACAAACAAGCGAAAACCGCCATAAATACTGGATAGAAACAGTCCATAACTTGGCATCTCGTGTGGTAAGATGCAAGAAAAACATTCCAAATCATGCAGTATCCAGCAGGTGATAAGAAAATCAATCGAAAAAAGAAATATAAACAGCATTCCAATTCACTTCACTCTGCAACTGCATGCAATCACATCTTGAAATGGAAATTACACCTTGGACAAGTGCATGGTTATTTTATGGATTACTTTTTCCACTGATTGTATACCACTCATGTAGTCCGTCAGCCTCTGCATGATGGAATTGCTGTTAACGACAACTGTATGGAAATTTGGTGATGTTTGTCTACAGTATTTTGAGTGTATGCTGGTGTTGGATTTGCGCAGACGTGTGCTGGTGTTGTGTGGGCACAGAGTGTCACCTGTGAAAGAGACAAAAGTGGCACTCTTGATGCCATTTGCATGATTAGTTGTTATTGCTAAACACTGGCCTGGAATTGCAGTTGTACAGAGAGAAGCAAATGACCGACTTGATGGATTTTTTTTAACACCTTAGAAAAAAATTCAGAATAACACAACTTGTATATCTGTAAACAGCCAATCTGTGCCTATTTAGAAAAGATTTGTCTTTCTTTTTCCCAGGGCCACTTCAGTATTCCTCAATCTTAGTTCTATTTGTTGTTTTGCAAGCAGAACATGCTCAAAAACACATGCATATACACAGAGCCCTAAATCCTCAACTTTCTCTTTTCCTTTCGTGTCAACGACAGTACATTGATAGGACATAACAAGACATACTTTAAATAAGACGAAAACTGGAAATAATATGCTCTTTATCAGACAGTATTAGAGTTTTTACTAGACCCTTATTAGACTTACACATTACAGCAAAACTGTATCACAAACAAAAGTCTATGATTTCACATTAACTCTCATTAGACTTTATTAGTGGGTAATTGGGCACACATTACAACAGAACTGTGCTGTAAACTAAAGTGTATTATTTTCCACTGTTCGACCCTTACTAGACTTTATAAGTGAGTAGGGGATAAATTACAACCAAACTGTACTGTAAACTAAAGTGAAATCATGTATCTGCTACGTTTCAATTTAAAAACAATTTATGAACCAGCTCTATCAATTAACGGCCAAAACTATAGAGGTAAAGGAATATTTTGTCCATGTGTGACGGCACAGACTTATTGTAATACTATAGACAAAAAATATGATTTGATAAGAAGCAGAATCGGTCCAGAAGTAGCAGTTTTACAGTAGTTAAAAGTACAGTTTAGTTGTAAATGTGTCCCCAATTACCCTCGAATGAAGTCTAATAAAAGCCTAATTAAGAGTCTAATACTGTCTGATAAAGAACATCTTATGTCTAGTTTCTATCTGATTTAGTACAACTTCTTATGTCTTATCTTATTATTAGTGTACTCTAAAATAAAATACAACCAAAAGTCTATTCTGCACAAAGGTTAGAGGACTTGCACATCACATGAGTAATAGCTAAAACCTGAGCAGAGCTGCTCTTGCACCCAACAATATGTGGTCTCCTGAACTAACATCTTAAACATTGTACTTCAGGTACTGTATACATCAATATTGCCTTTATATGTGGTATTTCACTTTGCTCGAGTGTAAGGATCAATACTCTATGAATTTTTAAGCGCATCTTAGCTTCAGCGATAGCCTGTAACCCGTGGCACTGACAATCTCATTTGTGCCTTCAGACCTCTTCAACACTCTGAACTAAGTTTGAAGCACCAAACTTATCTTGACAAGGCACAGGCAGGTGAACCTCAGTGTGTCAAGTAATATCAGAGTTCTAGTGTGAAACACCACTGAAATTGTTAATGACATATTGTGTTGTAAAACAGATCGTCCGTCTCCTGATGTCATTGCTGGTTTAAAACAAATTGCATTCTGTAGATGGGAAAATGCAGACTAAAGATGTACCAGAATATAAATATGTTATTGGGGAAATACTTTCTGTTTCTGATTGTTCAAGGTCCCCCAGTTAAAGGGTGTGCGGTACGGTTCAGTTCATAAAAATATAGTATAGTTAAAATCACAATAAAAAATTACAACAAAAAAAGAGAAAGATGAACAGATGTGAAAATATATTTCATAATTAATTATATGCCAATAATCATCTTGGTGCTTTGAAAGCACAACAGTTACATCGTCAGTGATGTTAGGTTGTAAAATTCAACATTTGTCTGATTTAACTTGACTTCTAGTATAAACAGTGACCTCTTCCAGTCTTCTATCTGAATACAGAAACAGAGACAGATAATTTTGTTTGTTACAGGTAATGACAACTCTGTGCACCTCTGATGGAGACACTCTTACCTGCGACTCCAACATATTCATTCTTTAAATTCCCTGAGCTCTGTGCTGTGTTTATAGTAATATTTCGGTGATGGATCTATAAAACAGTCCTTCCTCTGTAAGTAATAGAAAAATGGTGGTGCAGACGGCTTGATTCAGTTCCAGTCTAGTTAAATGAGAAGTGAAGAGTGAACAGTGATGAATTGCAGGTTTTAAGCTTTGCAGACTATCAGAATAAGGTAGGATTTCAATAATGGACTTGAAATGAGGGATCCTCTCCTTGGCTGACCACTGCACATGTGCCTTAAAATAAAGTTTATGTGCTGTAACAGTTCACAGACAGCAACTGGCACGCCTGTGATGTATTTTCGACTAACACCGACTTACACAGACTACATAATTGGCTGTTTTGCATTTTCTGGATGTGTTCGACTTTTTTCTATTTCGAGCTGACATCCTCAGCTGGCTTTTCCTTTTTTTTTTTTTTGAGTTTTTTTAAAATGCTGAACATGTGCAGAGAACATTGCTCTCAGCTCTTCACATTGCTTTGGCTGCAGTGGAAGTGTTCACCTAAGCAGTGTGACCTTTGATAACTTGGATTCACTCCTCTGAACTGACATGTGCCATAATTTACTGCTGCAGTGAATGAAGTACTTTCAGTTCTGAAAAAAAGACTGTAGATTGCTTTAACCCCATTGTAAATCTTTCAGTGTGTATAATCAGATTTTTTTTTTTAGATAGACATTATTCTCAACCAATTTCAAAAGGATGTGAAATTCTTACAGCATTTTTCATCAGTGGAAAATGTCCAAAAATGCCATTGAATTATTAAACAAAAATGTATTTAATGTGTGGTCTCGATATAGCTTCATGCTAAGAAACTCTATGTAAATGTAACATAGGACATAATTAATTTAATTCATTTAAAAATATAATTCAGTTGTGGCAATTTTTCATGGAAAAGCCCCTCGAGGTATCTCCAGGCATTGGCAGGTGAACCTGTTCATTTTCTTGGAATTAAGGCCAAGAGCTTTTTGCCCCTGATTTCAAAAGCTATGGGGCAGGAGCTAGAGATGAGTGATTTAAATATTTCTGATGTTGTGCCCAAGTTGAGAGTTAAGCTCAAGCACAGCACGGTTCTGAATATGAATAATTTTTGCCTTGATATGGATTTTGGTGGCATTTAAAAGAAACATCAACACAGTGAGTCTGTTTTGTGGTGTTGGGCCACTGAGAGCCTAAGAAGGAAAACTTCCATAGCAGCTAAAAGACTGAATTTGGAAAGAAGTCTGCACACCTTATTTTTGGGAGCTGAAGTTGAAAACTTTTTACACCAAAGTATAACAAAAGAAAAACTCACACACTGAGAATTGTAGAGCTGGTGTCTGATGTCAGGGTGGGAAATCAATCTGAATTTTATGGCATGTTTTATAAAGTGATAATCAGTTATGAATGGACTTCAGATGGTTCTTGTTTGGAGGAAACGATATACATAAATTGCAGTTAATGAACTCAAGCATGAATCATCTTGATAAAGATTATAATACAAGACAGTTCTTTTAGAAATCTGTCATGTTGCCATTGGTTGTATGAGGTACTTAACTACAGTAGTTGCCGGTCGGCACGCTCCGTGTTTGGGGAGGCAGAGAGGAGTACCAGCACCAAAACTAAGCAACGTGATACTGTGGTTAGGGTCAGCAGCAAAATATATTTTGGCCACTTAAAAAAGGTCCACCTAAAAAAGTCTAGATCAGTTTAAGTGTAATTAGAATGTTTTCAGTGCTTTAAAGCTGGACTAGGTAGAAAGCCAGTTGGCTGTTAAGTCTCATCTCCAGAATGTGACTTAGGTTTCATTTTCTGGATCCTGAGCCCGTCCCACCAGACGAGAAGCACATGCTTCATGCATGCATGCAATAATTTACCAAGGCAATCGACAGCGAGACTAATTAGCTTAGCGTAAACAACACAGTCAGCAAATGTGAAGATAAATTCACTTTTTAATCCCAAAAGTTTCAAAAAAACAATCCCTGAGCTGTTGTCTGGCCAGACGATTTCTTTGTGGATGACTGCGGGGATGAGAAGCAGGTGTGAAAATAAATCAATTTTTTAATGGCAAAAGTTTACACTCTGAGCTCTCCTCCTGCCAATAAAGGAGTCAGCATTAGAGCGACCTGATGTTTCTTCCTACAGAAGCTCCAGTTTGCCACTGACCCTCTCCTGCAGAGCTTCCTGGCTCTCAGCAGCTGTCTGTCGGCTCTGTCTCAGGTCCTAAGACACTGAGGCAGTGGTAGACAAGCCATGTCTAGTTAAAATTACCAATTTCGCCCATGGAGTGTGGTTGGTTTAGAAAGACCAAGGTGGACCTTTACTTGAGGCTAAAATATGTTTTGTTGCTGACCCTGTCTGCTGACCTGAAACTGACTTTCCTGACCCAAAAATTAGTTTTGGAGATGACTGTGTTTGAAACCAGCACGGAGACATCATAGTCAAGGAGTCAAAGTCTTCAATCTGAACTTCGGCATTTTTATTTGAGACACTGGCGTCGTCAAAAATAAGATCCCCCTCTCAGAATTTGATGCAGTCTGAATTTCCTGCGACACATGATTTCGAGTCCTTATCATCATCTCAACCTTTTTAAGTTTCCTTGGCAGAGAGAGGTAATACACGTTGGGATGGGTTGGACTATAATCCCTGTGGATACAGTGAATCTACATTGGCAAAAGGACAATAGTAATGATATTCACCTAATCTCCCTTGACAGATTCAGGACATGCTTTTCATTAACACAAAAGTGGATAAGAGAGCAATAAGCACTGTTTCAGAGTTTACCTAAATCCTTTAAAGCTAACTGAGATTCACATTCTGGTGTCGCCTGTCTCTGTCTGCTTGGGCTTAAGCCAATGCAGGTACCATATTTACAGAGCTCTTTGACATACTTTTTCAGCTATATTTTTCAAGGTGTGACTACAAACAATAGCAGAGACAAAGCTAATTTCACGGCTGGCCATGTAAACTCGAACTATATCCAGAGCTGTTAAAATAAGCAAGATGAATCTAAGTACACGCTGTGCCTCTATTTTGTACAGAAGTGGAAAATTGCTAAGAACAAATACTTTGTTACTATTCTTCACATATCTTTACTTTACTTGCGTATTTATTTTTCTGACAACTTTTTACAATTCCTCTCTACATTGTAACACAAATATCAGTAGCCTCTACTCCTTACTTTTGCAAAACAGGCTCATTACTTCAGTTTTAGTGCATTTGAGGGGAATTACCGACAAAGTGGATGGGACAATAACACATAGAGAGGACAATTCCTTGGTGTATCCATCAGTGTGTCTCATACATGGCAGACATATCAAAACAAAATTACAAGACAAAAACAATATGAAAGACCTAAAAGATTAAAACAACAAAAAAGATGTAACAAAAAATAATAATAAGTAATAAGACAAAAACAATAAAAAAAAAAAAAAGACGTAACAAGATGTAATAAGACAAAAACAACAAAAAAGATGAACGAGATAAAAACAATGTAGCATTATGCATAGACGTAAAAAGACAAAAATGACCAGCAATAATAAGGCAAAAATGTAAAAGGTGTAACAAGACGAAAACAACAAAAAAAGATTTAACAAGACAGAAACATTGTAACTATATCATTGGACAAAAAATACATAAAAGACATAATACAAAAACAATATAAGACAAACCAGGCAAAGAAAGAGACTCAACCATGGAGAAAAGGTGAGGTTCAGTTAGCTTTGCACAGGAACAGCCAGTAGAAATATCATTTAGAGGGCTAGTTTTTACTTTTATACTTTAATTACATTTCAGAGCCTGTACTATTTCTCTTTTACTTGAGTAAATAAGTTGAATCAGTACTTCTGGTTTTTTTTCGATTTTTTTTTTAAAATATGTATCAGGACTTCTGCTTTAGTAATGAATATATGTACTTTTGCCACCTCTGATTTGGTACTATAATGAGTGCTTTTTAACATTCAGTGTGAGTGATTAAAAGGTTACTGTAAAAAGTGGCTGCAGAAAGCTTTGCTATTGCAAAAGAGTTTCATGTTTGTTAATGTGCTTAATATCTTTATAAAAGTGTCTCTATATAATCTAACCGCTCATGCAGTTGAAGTGTTAAATCACAAAGCATTTTAACATATTGGGATAAAAACGCTCATGAGCTGATGATCCCATCAGATAATGATCTTATTGAGTTTAATTAAAATACACAGGTTCCAGTCTGTAAAGCATATCTACTTTGTCAACAGCATCCTTTATTGTCTGAAAAAGAAGCATCAGATTGTGCTGTCAGTCATTTTTTTTGTCAAGAACAGGTGTTTTTCAAACACCGCCTATCTCTTTTTATCAAGAAGCTTTTCATTTCTTGATGTTTGGAGGAAAAAATTGGAGGAATCTCAAAAAAGCCTGTTTCTCTCCTTTTTTTAACATGAAGTGAAAGAGTGTCAGTGGAGTTTCCATTCAGATTGCAAAGGAGGTAAGAAGAGGGAGGATAGCACTTATTTTTCTTTTTAATTAGCTTCATCTGAGGAATTATCCAGCACTAATATAATGGCTCGATTCATCTCCCACACCATCTGGTGTGAGAGCGGTGTACCTCTGGAGCTGATTGCTTTCCCCCGGTGCTGTGTCGGGGTAATAGGCTGTTCAAAGGCTGCTCTGGGCTCGGACAGCTGAGCAGAGGTGGGGCAGGAGCAGCTGGCCTTGGCGCCGTCACCTGCTGCCTGTCAGAAGGCTTTCGAATACAGTCCATCCATGCCCTAAGTGTATGTATTTGTGTGCGTATATGTGTGTGCTTGCAACATACTTGAGAGTCAACTTTAGGCAGAGCACGAATTTCATCCTATTCCTTAGCTACACTGCAGCGAAAGGTAGAGACTGCACATCATTAGCACACGGGTGAACATCTGGGAGAGGTGAGACAGGTGACAAATAAGCAGTAGTGTCTGGAGATGATAGTACTTCAGTTAGTTTGCACTTCTGCTCCTCATGTCAAGTGACACATCCAAGAAGACATATAATTTGCGGTATATAAATTGCTTTTTGGTAAATGGTTCGCAAGCATGGCTCTGGGTAGTATTTCAAACACTTGAGCTATATATCACAACATCCACACCATGTTTTTAATCATGTTATTGTCACTGACGTTCTGGTTCAAATGCTATGTTTGTAGAAATGGCAGGGGTTCATGTGACAGTTTGACAACATCTGGTTTACACAGAGTCGTCCAAGCCCATCCCACAGTGCACTGCACCCACACCACCTTCGCATCGCTGGGACCTGTTGACTCTGACCAGCCTCAGTCAACAAACTTGTGATGTGAAATTGGTTTGCTACAGCCTAGAGGATTTTGAAGTTGGTAAAAATCATGCTGCTGAAGTTGCACCACTAAATATTTCTATCTACAGTATATTATATATCAACACTGGAAAAGATTCACAAGTGCTACATCATGTGAAAGGTGTGAAACCAACAGAGAATTATCACCTGACACTGGAGGTTTCCAGCAGCAAGTTTTTTTGCAGAAAAAGATTTGATAAACCCACAGTTCACTACCTGTGCAGCAACAGCAGGCAGACAAAGTTGGCCATGAGCTGGTGAACACGGTGAAGCATTCAGCAGCTAAGGAGCCAACTGTAGGGTTGGGACCCAGAATGGGCCGTGGACCTGTTTTTAATGGGCTGCCAATTGGCAAGAATACTGCACTTCCTCAAATAGTGGTAGGCAGCTGAAGGAGAAATAGAGAACAGCTCTCTGCAATATCAACCCTTTAATGACATTCAATCCATGTAACAAACATTTTGAAACACACTAGAAGAATACAGCTGGGGTTAAGAAATGTAACAGCCACCATGTTCTAAACAGAACATGATTCAAAGACTAACATAAATGAACATTTTGAGAGAGCAAACTTAACAGACTCCTTAGCCCAGGCACCATAAAAATGTGGGCCATCATTACATTATTTAAGTATGAAGCCTCGTTTTGATCTGCTCCCATTTGCCCTGTTAAAGTTATTGCTTTAAGCTGTTATTTTAACACTTCATGTATCCATTTCAAATTAAATTTCCTCTGGTGTTCCAGTGGACAGTACGCGTTTCTTATAAGGTGGTGAGAAATATATCATTAAACTCTGATTAAATCTGATTATTGATAACTTTATTGTTGTTAAGTTGCTAAGTTACATTTTTTTTCAAACATGTTATTATCCGTCATATGAGGACACTGGGAATCTTTGCTTAGATATTGTCAGGGATGCTTTGTTTTTAAAAGCTTCCTCCTTGTCCCAACACAACAAGCCAAGGAGACAACAGGCCAAAATAAAGACAGTTTCACTGGCTGACTGAGCTGATAACAGTAGCTAAAATAATGTTAGCTTGATAACATGTATTTTGGACATCCAGACACAAGCTCTGATACGAACACTTTTGGGACACTCAAGCCTCTGCCTTCCTCTTTCATTCCACAACTGTCAGCTGTTTGGGTTGCTGTGAACTGCATCCCTGTTGAAAAAAAGACTGGGTGATTGCATAGAGAGAGCTGCTCTGAGCTGGTTTTAATTCAGCACAACAAATAGACCGACTTGTAATATCCAACATGAACAAAACACGCAATGTAAATGAAGACACATTGACTGAACAATATTGAGTCCAGGAAGAGTGTGTGTGCCCGTGTAGAGGGGGAGGGTATGATGGAGGGGAAGGATGGGGGATATTGAGGGTATCTTATCTAACAGTTGAGCAGCTTTATGGCTTCTAATAGGCACCCTGTCGGATTGAATTGTAAATATGGAGCACCATTGTGCATTCAGAGGTGTGTACATCCTCTGCTTCATTTAACAGATGCTAAGTCATGACCAACCTGTTTATTACACCGTGCAATCCACAATTAAAATGAAGAGAGGCTCAAAAGGAAAAAGCCATTTACCTTAGCCCAAGCTGCACTTACACACCAGACACAAATTTCACTGTTACTTGAAAACTTTCCATGCATGGAGCACATTATCATTTGATTTCCTTCCAGAGTTCTCAATTAAAATTATACAGAGGTTGCATTTCATTACCTGAGCTTGGGGCAATTTGCAGGCCATTAAGCTTCTACCTGTATCAGTGGAGATGTTTTCGAGGTGAACATCTGGGGTTGAGGAGGCAGAGCATGAAATGAAATGCCCCTGGCTCTCTGCTCTGCCTTTTGTCCAAAAAGGGCCAAGGGTATTAGAACGCCATGCATAGTAAAGAGCGTGTTTCTACGGGCTGCAACAAATTGGTCTGGGATCTGAATGGAAATAGAAAATCGACCATGAATGTTGGATACCAAGTTTGTCATACAGCCACCAAAGAGCCACAAAAAAGTATTTCAATATGACCTACTGGGTGGTGCTCTAGTGGTTGTAAGCAGGATTTTATACTGGAGTTGGTTTTCATTATTGTTATTATCATCATCATTATTATTAAGAGACTTGTCCCAGTATGCATTTGGCTTTGAAACACCTTGAACATGTCACCAGTGAACATTTTTATTTGCTGTCGACATCCTGAAGACCTGTAAAAATGCAAAGTGTTCCTTGCTGAATTCCCCATAAGGGATCAAGAATCTCTATAAAACTGTAATTGATTTCTGTACCAAGCAATAATAAAGACTTAGCATGAAGAAACTACTCTTATGAGACCTTTTAAGAATCAGACCTCATTATACCTTGGATCTAATGTTTTTTTTTTCTCTATGATTGATTAAAAAAACAAACTGCAATTATGTTGCCTAATGATATAATGTAATTTGGTTGGTAATGTAATAAAAACTGCATCTTGCAATGATTATTCTCTACAATTCTCCGATCGGGATCTGATATGTATTCCTTGCGCATATTTTGCTCAGTGTGAGATGAGACTGAAATATGCCCACAGACTGCAGTGGTAGATAAAAATAATCATATCAGATTTTAATTTCGAGTGATCTAAATGCCACAGTAATGCGGGTTGCATGAACTTCTTGGAACAAAATGTTATTCTTGCATTGCGTCTCCATAGAAATTCATTAACCTGTTGTAGATGTTTGGCCCCAATTTCAACAAAGTGGAATTTGTTTTGAAGCTGCAAGTAGTGACTCTCTTTTTTAAATCATTGACTCACTATGGTATAATATCTCAGGTTACTGTGTTCTCATGTAGTGTAGTGTTGCTTCACAATCTGAATGATTAGTAGGGGAGACCAGGGATGGTAGTAACCCTTTTTGTATCACATCAGTGCAAAAAGTGTTCATCAGTAACTCAGTGGTTGTTCATGCTAGATCTTTCAAACTTTGATAGGCCTTTGGTACACAAATTTTCTCCTACAAATCCAACACAATTGGATGTCTCCTAAACAATCACAGATTCTATCAGTCAATATCAAGTACAAAGTATCCGGCTGTTAAAACCTAACACTAGCTGGGGATATGTGTAACGGTGAGAGGTAATTTGCTGATCTAAGGTCCACACTATCCCATTCATTAAGGAACTTTATTGAGTAATGAGGAAGAATAAACAATTTTGAATAAAGTGAACCTTTTAAAGTGACATGGCGTGTATATTACTGAATGTACATGTGTCGCATAAAGGTTTAGTCACTGTCACACTTGTTGCAAATGTAGATGGCTGCCCCCGGGGTGCAGGCTTTGTGGGCCAGAACTGACAACATTCACACTTCTCCCACACAAATTTTTTGCCTCGACTTTGCAAAGTGTTCTATGCACAGTGCAGAAATTATCACCATTTTAATGAACTGTTAGAACTGCTCCCATCCTAAGCAGCCATTACATAGGTAACTGTGTTAGCATGTGGGCTTGAAGGTAGCATTAATGCAAAGCATCAAATTAAGACAGAGAAACTGCTATTTTAGGTTATGTAAGTCAAACCACTGTATCGACAATACAATGAACGCGAGGCAAAAAAATATCAGGATTAAAAAATTGTACTTTCTTAGCAGAAAATCTTTTTTTTTTTGGTCTTAAAATCCACAATTTTGCTTACAAAGTCATGCCAGCTGACCCTTCCTAAGTCATGCCCCTTTTGGAACCTCAGTCAACATTCTCTTTCTCCTTACATGTTTCCTGTTCTTAGAGTTAATTAATCTACATAAATTGTTAGCAAACTAGGTATCTATATCAGTCTTTGATAGCTGTTCTCATCTGATAGCTTTTGTTAGCAAAGCACCAACTAATTAGCCTACTAATCAAGTATTAGCTAGCCATTTATTTAGCATTTTGCTAACATTAGCTAACTTAAGGTATGCCTATATATATATTTTACAGCTCACCCAGCAAATTTTTTTAACCATCATCACACAGCAAAAGGGGGTAGTACTTAGGAAAGTGTTCTCATTGCTCCGATTGATCAAACTGACAAGGTTACATCTTACCCAGTGTTACAGCACTCCCCGATCGCCCCTACTGTTGACATTTAGAATTCACATTTATGGAATAGATCATTTGAATGGATTAGAACAATTGAGCAATAATCTCTTAAATTCATTGCATCTGATTTAGTATTTCTCATTACATTTGACAGCGTGCTGTCACATTTAAATTGAAGAAGCAATATCTATGCAAAAAGCTGTTTTATCAAGTGTTACTGTGCTTGCTTATAGAGTACCACCCTTTAATCTTCTATACTTAAAAGAAGTAAAAAGAATAAAAAGCCAGTCTAATATCTTTCATGAAAAAAAATGAGGAAAAAAATATATCAAAACCCCGTAGCAAAACCCACACTTAGTGCAGGGCAGCTTTGGTGTGTCTCTTTTCACACTGTTGTGAATAATAACATTTCTTTGTTGGGGATTATAGGTCCTTGCTACAGGGTGTTCCAAATAATTTTGCTTGTGACAGCCTGAAATGGCTTTCAGTTTGTCAAATAACTGCAGAGTCGCTGTCTAAGTCATGCAGTGAACATTCGAAGATCACTTTCCTCAACACTACGGAACGGCTGCGTTAAGAGAGCCCTAACACAAACTAGCTTTTCATTTCTGTTATCATCCTCCAACAGTATGGGGATCTCACTGGAGATTTGTGTGGTACAAGTTGTATTCTAGATGATATGCAGTAATCAGGCCCTTTGAGTCTCCTTCTGTCTGTCTCCCTCTCAGTCTGTCTCTCCCTCTTTCCCCTGCCCTCACTAAAGCTGGTGAGCACTCAAGTTTTGCAGTGTTTTAGCATTACATCATTCCACATGGCACACTATTAAGCTTCTGGGAACTGGGAAGACAGCCCAGGCCTTCAGATTTGTCATAGCATTGAGCTCCATTGTTGCACTGAACAGATGAATCGCATGCTGACCAAACCGGCACTAAGCTAGGGGAAATAATTAATGCACAGTCCTCTTTTTTTCCCTCTAATACAGCGCATGGACAAGTGGTGACACTGTGACTAGCTGTCAGATTTTGTCCCTTTTGTGTCAACATTGGGGACACATATTTGTTCTGCAAGGGGGCATGGCCTCCATCCACCTATCCCTCCATCTGCCCATATGATATTCCATCCAGGTACGATGTCATGGCGACGCTTAGTTATGCAGTGGAATTTATTGTCTGCACTGCGGCAGATTACCATTGCTTAACATGCCACACAGGAGACTTAAAGAGGCAGCACCTTTCTCAGTGTTGCATCCTGCTGGCAACTATGTTGGAAAGCCTGAGGCATGCTGGGAAGCCTGGTCTTTATGCATGGTTTCCTATGCTGTGAAGGACATAAGGCATACCGTACAGTGCAGAAGAGGAGAAAAGGGGAGAGTGAATATTAAAAATGTGGCATTCACTGTTTGCCCTGAGACTATATTCACATTTTTATTAAGTTTGTTTGTAAAAAAAAGAAATCTGTAATATATTTTATCAGAATAAATCATGATATGTAATCACAGATTAAGGGAAGATGCTAAGTTTAAATACAACAACAATCACACAGCCAGTGTCCTCCTTTGAATTATCATTCATCATTAAATGCAGGCTCACATGCACCACTTACTTCAGAATTTCCTCTGGATTTTTTTTCTTAAGAAACCTTTCACATGCTAAAATGTGATGTGCTTCAGGGCAATCAGGGGAAACATTAAGTTATGTAATGATCAGGTGTTCAGACCTACTATTTACAAGGTCAATATCTTGTATTTAATTCATCCAGAGCAGCCTTCATAGCTGGTAACTTGATATGTTTTAGTATTCCTTCCAACTCCATTCTGTAACAAAATACAGATTCAACCTAAATAATTTAACACCTCTGCACGTCAAACAGGGGTATCAGGCATGAGCCTGAGGATGAATTTGAAGGGAAAGTTCTTTACCAAGCTAAAGGCTATGTAACAAAAGACTTAGGCTACTCTGAGTACAAGAGATTTTCCTGCAAAAAATGTGTAGTAAGATGGGAATTAATCTTTTCAAGTTGTTATCTGCATGCATATGCTATCAGATTGAGACACCAGGCTATAGGAGGATAAGAAGGGTTCAGCTTTTGTCCACCTTGGGCAATCCTCCTGGCAATATGGATGCCATGTGGGTTTATGCCTGTGTGATGCTGATTGCCTGGGGTTAAGCAAGAAATGTTCTAAAAATTGATTAAATCAACCCTGGTGTGTCTCTGTTCAGATCCCATCTGTAGGTAGTTATAGACTATCGCCTACAGCTGAAACACTGAAGCAGGAGTGTTCAGTTTTGCAATATCACTTCATTGTACTTGCACATTATTATTACTTCAGAACTTTCATTTTCTTGTCGTGTTCAAACATTGTCATTTCATCCCTGTGCGTGTGCTACATCTGTATTCACATTAGTGATTTAAAGTAGGTTTGACCTACCTGTCTGTCTCCATGGGATTTTTGAATTAAGTACATATTACTGTATGGTACATATGAAGGATTTATAAAGTGATAGCTTTAAAGTAATCCGTTATGTTTTTTACATAAGTGAATTTCCTTTTTGTTACCCTAATCATTTATGTCTGGCAAGACTTTTCCAGGAGAAATCCCCTGCTGCACAGGAAGTAATATATTTTACTTTTATGGATTTTTTTTTACTGTAAACAGATGGAGAAGGGGACAGAACAAAAGCAGTTCTGGCCACTATGGCTGAAAGACAAGAAAACAGCACCAACAGCTTTTACACCCATTACAGTACAACTCTCATCATCAAAAGCAGAGTCTCTGGGAAATGATGCAAAAAAACACCACAACAGGCTGCTACCAAAGATGATGCCAGAAAAAAAAGGCACTAAACTGTTGTAAATTTTATGACTTCAACAGTATTTTACTGTTAACTTTTAGTGTGTCAATGGTGACTTGGCAGAAGATGTGTTAATGAGAAGCCAGTGAGTCAAACAGCTGCTTCACAATATATTCCATGAAGTTCACTTACCTGGTGTTATAGCTTTAACTTTTCAGGTAAAGTCAGACTGAGATAAAGTATTACAGCAGACAAGACTAGGTTTACAAAATGTTGCTTTCTCTCTTGTATTGAGCGTCTCTGATATTAACCCAGTAAGATTGTATAGAAATTTTAGTAACCATTCTACAAATTACATTTCATCAAGAGCATATTTAACACGAACCATTTTAACATTATTAGTTGATTTTTATGGTTTTCAGGAAACCTGTGTTGATATTATGCAGGGGAACAAATCTTGCAATAGCAAAAACCCAATATTACTATAATAACCTCCCTCCTTTTTTCTTCTGTTTTGGTTGAGGATCTGTCTGTGTGCCTTAAAGCAGTTCTGCACATTTCAGAGGGAATTGTACCTGAACACAGACAGAATAAACAAGTAGAAAGCAATATACAGAAAGAAGCAAAAATGATAGGACTAGTTTTCACTGCAATTATCTCATATTTTAGTTTGACAGTAATACATTGTGGATGTTGTGTGTTAAATACAACATTTATGTTAACATCTGCATATTCCTCTCAGTATCCTTATTTTATGGCGGCTGAGAGAGCTCAGCACACTACAAGTGAAGAAAACAAATCAAGAAACACATTCTCAAATTTTACAATGCAAGACTTGCTGCACATACAGAAATGCTGCAAGTCACACACAACAATGAAACAGATTTATAACCAGTGTCGTGAGAGTTGGTTGCGAAATTTGATCGATTCCTCATTACTTTTGTTACTCAGCCTTTGAGCAATTCTAAAGGCTCAAGCACACATCAGGTATTCTGTATTTAACACCTCAGAAAAAACAAAATACGACATTATGGTTTAACAAGCAGCTGGCCAACAGTTAATAAGTATACTGACCAGTAACAGCTAGCTTAACAGCACTCAGGAGGTCCCATCCTCATGATGAAGCCAAGGGGTTGAAACACCTTCCAACTCTGAGCAAAGCCCAGGTGACTCATAAATGTAGGCTTACCAGTGGCAAAATTTAATAAGCCAGCTGAATAGACACAACATGTAATGTTAATTAAGACACTTTTGGGGTCACTGGGACTTTTCCTTTGGTTGAGGCTAGTTGCCTCCCCACACCTCCATCCCTTTAAATAATGAGCCACTGCTGAGACACTTGGTCCAGACTGTTGCAACACAGTTAATTACAGGAGTGACCTGAGCAAAACACGTTCGACGATAGTAAGCAACACCGCTCATGTCTTTGTCTGGTGTTCACTCAATGTCATCAGGGGTGCTATTGCTGTTGACTGTAAATGGGACTGCAATCAACTTGTAGTTCTGCTCTGAACATCTCAAAAGACTTCATTTTAACCACTGACTACACAGCAATTAAACATTTACTTGTGCACATATTGTCTAAACAAAATATTACATAATTTCACATCTGCACTATGTGTATCTGTATTCCCCACACAGTTCTCTTATTAACTGTTTTACAAGTTGAGAACTAGCCCAGCTGCATTACCTGCTTATCTCTGCCGGCTGGCTGATACAAAAAGCTTATAGCTATCAAGCATTCCTGACTAAATGAAGCACAATATGCAAATTCTGCCACTAGGGGTCTCTCTCACATTAAAACGCTAACAAAAGATGTAGTTAGATGTTGTGAAGTGACGTGGGATCATGGGAGTTAACTTCACAACAACCACTGTAGCTGATGAAAATCTATCTGACATGACTCAGGCAGAAATCATGTCCATGGAGCAGGTGATATTGAAGTTAAATTCACATTACATTTATTCATATAAAGTAACACCTAACAAACTACCGACTGACTTTATTGACTCCAAATTACTATTTATGCTTATCTTTAACACTGTGACTTGTTTATGGTAATACAAAGGCTAGGCTCTTATGCTAAGTCTATCTAACTCTAGTCACCTAATCATAAATGCTAACTACTATTATATATAACCACTTACGCTAATTGTTAATGTTTCTCCCACATATACACAGTGTAGTATTTGCATCCCAGTACACGTACACAAGATGTCATCTTGTCACCACAGCCTTGTGGTGTACAAGAGTACAAAATGTCTTTTAATTTTGATGCAAAAATGCACTGCAAAGTGGTCTATTAAAACCCCTTAAATCTAAAATAAATATTGTCAGGCATAGCAAATTCTTGAACACCACCCACAAATGGTAAACATATTTATCTAGTTTAGTGTGCCCTGGAAATTTACATTCTGCTATGTTGGATTTTTTTTTTTCTGTATTTACAGTTGGCCACCATTTCTGTTATGTTTCCATAATATTCTACCATGCATCCTTCAGACCTCCGACATGTCTGCATAACCCTGACCCAAAGCGTGCACAGCAGTGGACATTTGTTGGCTCCTCATCCATTCCAAGGCTCTCCATTATGGCTCTGGATGACAGATGTAGATACGGCGGTGTTCTCCCCGCGGCTGTAAAGCATGAGGCCTAACCTTCCTTCCAACAGAAGTAATGGTCCACACCTTTAATTGTCGTGGGCTGTTCATCTTCACTAACAATAGCGGTAAGCAATGGGTCTGGGAGAGAAAGGCAGTCGTGTCTGACAAAGGAAGTGATTTAGTTCTGGAGGCAATTCGTAAGCGGGCGTTGCAGGGGCAGCAATAATGTGCGGAGAGAAAGATCATATGGGGTAAGAGGCGTAGCAGACACAATAGTGGCACACAAGCAATGCTAGATGTTTTTTCCTCCCATTGCAAAGATTTATCTGGAAAAAAAGAGGCAGTAAAATGTATATTGTGTGTGTCCTTCATGGAGCAAGAGCTTGTGTTATTGAAGTGGACATGATTTTCTCTGAATTATGAATGCTGCAGGAGCTCAGAAAGTAAGTTGGACAAGAGCAACTTTGTCGTCATGTCTTCATCAGTCAAAAAATAAAATAAAAAACAAACAGGAGACCTCATTTAAAGAACTGGGCTGTTTGCGTAGGTGACACTTTTCAGGTTTTGATGCTTCCTCATTATTCTATTTGATGTCAAAACATCATTTGATGCTGAACTTTCAAAAGTCTGCTCTTAGTTGTGTATTTCTTTATTCCGGCGAGCCTTCTAAAGAGGAAAAACTGCTGTGAAAAAAAGTGCCATTGATGGGTCACTAGTTTACTGTCTGAATTAGACATGTAACATAAGGAATAGACAAGTGTAGTTACCAAATTAAAGCATGTTTCCTGGGAAAGTTGAGGCCCATTAAAATGATAGATTGCGCGGTGTATGCAAAGGGATGCTTTACACCCACAAAACAGTCTAATTGCATTCATTCCTGTAAGAAGTCCACAAATGTTGAATCTAGATTCTCGGGCGTATTGGCAGCAAGCTGCTAGACAGCAGATGACTAGCTTCAAACGAGTAGCGAGGGGGAGGGATGTAAAATCTTGACAAACAGTGAGAGCCAGTGTCCACATCATCCCTCGCCCCTGACAGGCTTCCCCTGCATGCATGAATTCAAAGCTGGTAAAACCATGGCTGGATTCATTTTGATCTGACATCCATCATGTAGATCAGTGTTGTGGTTTCACTGTACTGTGTCCACGATAAGATGTTTTGGCAATCGGCCCATGACTTCTGTTAAAGCCAGTCAAGAGAAACTGGGACCAATTTGGCATTTCTTTCACTAGGTATTGTTGGCATTTGGCTTTTTGTGCATTCATTCATACTACAATAGTCACACAAGTACCAAAAGTATCTCTGAATGTAGTTGTACTAAATGTCTAAATTGATAAATCAAAAAAGAATATAGGATCTATTGAAAAAAAATATCCTGCCTCTATTATATCTTTGTGTTAACCACTTTTGCAAGATCATTGCAAAAAATGTGTATTTATTTACCCATGTTATATTTCATTTATTACATTCTGTATAAAGAATATCAGCTAGTATATCTATATCATGTTTTGTACTTCCTAATATCAGCATCAGCTCCAAAAATCCTGTTTCAGTCAGACCCTAATCTTAGTTTTAAAATCTAATAGATCCAATCTTTAACTCCTAAATATATAGAAATATAAATCTTCCTTCCATCAGTCAAGCACCTGTCAGCCACATGTCATCCATTAAAGGAATATATATTATAGGGTCCCTGGAATATTTTCTATCTTGTAAGGGGTTCTTGGCTGACAAAAACCTGAGAAGGAGCGATATATTGTATATGAAGTTAATCATATTCATTCATGATCATTTTTTACGTTGAAATTCATGGTGCTGTTGCATCAGATTGTGTGATCCACTAATGCGTTTAGATTTTTTTTTTCCTATCAGTGCTGTTTCTTTACCCCAGAGAGGGTTTGCAAATTGGAAAATTGGGAGGGACTGCAGATTTCGTCCTCTTTTCATTTGTCAGAAGGCACCAGAGAAAGCCTTGCAGCCAGTTGCTGGGGGGTAAATGGGTTTTGTGTACTAGTTTAAAACCATTAAGAAATAAACTACACGATATGCTGCGATATTAATGGTGATATGATATGCAGACTAGACGCATGTCTAAGACTCGGGGGCTCTTTGATGATTACCACTATAAAAAAAAAGAAACACATCCCTGCACGCATTCATCCAATCAAACGTGAGTCTGTATTCTCTGAATGCTGACGTGATAATTAACCATGCAGTGATTTATTTAACAGCAGTGTCCGAACCTGCTAAGAGCACAGGTCTCTGAGCTGAGTTATAGAATTACAGATAAACTACTCACTGTGTTTGCGCACCAGCTTGTATGGCTGAGGCATGGCGGCATGTGTGTGGAAGGCGTTAGGCAGATGGGATGTGTCTGATATCTCTCACTCAACATAATGAGACGAGAATGCGCTTCACCAATCTTAGGGCCCGTCTGATGGCAAGAGACACAGTGCCCACTCATACGGGAGGGATCTTTCCCCTCTTCAAAGATAATGAGATGACAATGTATTCAACTATCATTAGACAGAGACAGGGTTTGGGGGGAGGATGGAGGGAGAAACATTCTACAGCAGTTGTCGGCCGCCTTTGATCAGACGAGAAAAGCAACTGTCACTCTTTGTATCAGCACTGGACTCATGAAAGCCCAGCTAACTACTTTATCACCGTCAGTGTCACTTTAAGGCTGTGCACTGGTTTGTAGTGTGGTGATTTTTCAAGTTCACCTGGATTGTTATGGCTGAATGGGAACACACAACTCTGCGGTGAGATACACTCCTATAAATAAGGATTCCAAAAGGGTTCTGTCTGAAGGGCTAAAGTTGATTGTTTTAACTAAAACCGTTGTAATATAAAAGGGTTCCCGGTAGAATTCCCTGTGTGCATTCTAGATAAAACCCTTGGACTCTTAACAAGGTTCTCAGTAGAACCCCCATGATAGGGGGATTGGATAAAACCATTGGAATATAAAAATCTTCCAGGTAGAACACAGAGTGTGTTCAAGATAAAACTCCTAGAATCTAAAAAAGGTTCTGTGTTGAATGCAGAGTCCCCCGTGTGGGTTCTAGATAAAACATTTGGAATACAAAAAAGGTTCTGGGTAGAAGCCCTGGGGTGGGTTCAAGCAACCACCCATAGGATATAAAAATGTTTCTGGTCAAACCACCAAAGTGTGTTCAAGATAAAACCTTTGGAATCTAAAAAGATTTCACTAGAACCCCCTGGGTAACTTCTAGATAAAACCTTTGGTATATAAAAAGGTTCTCCAAAGAACCCCCTGGGTGAGTTCTTGCTATCACCCTGAGAAGACGGGATGGGTCTCGATAGACCCTCCAGAGAGGATTCTGGGTGAAACCATTATGCAGTAGAAAGGTTCTCTGTAGAACCTCTAATAGAGGGTTCTGGATAAAACCTTTGACACATGGTTCTAGGTATAACCCTTTATGTTGGGTTTTAGGTAGAACTTTCTGAAAGGGGTCCAAGTGGAACCTTTATAAAAGGTTCTACCACGAACCAAAAAGGGTTATCCGAGGGGGAAAAGCCGAAGAACCCTTTATGGTTCTAGTAAGAACTTTTATTTCTAAGAGTGTAGTGTCCCGCTCCTTGTGCGATATGTTAAATTTTTGTCTCTGTGAAGTCAGTCACTTGACAAAAAATTGTTGCGGTGTAAAATCAATTTGCCATCACCTGGGAGGAGAAGACACAACATTTTGCCTGACACTGCATTCCGTCGCGAGATGTCACAAGTGCCATGTTAACAGGCTTATTTAAGCAGGCTCGACGAGACAATCTTATTCTAAGTTGACAGTTTGTTGTGGCACTTGTAGAGGGATCCATCTTGTCTTTTGTCCCCGTGGCGACGATGATCCCTCGCATGCTGTTTTTTCTTCTTTTTTTTTTCATTCCCAGTCTTTCTTAGAACTCAGTGTTTTGACAAATAAACCATCAAAATCCTTTTTTTCAGGCATTCTTCAGTGAGCATTAGGCCAACTGATCTGTACTGAAGTTCTGAGACAGTATTTTGACAGCAAACAATTATGCAGCGTTATCATTTATCTGGCAGAAGAAAATGTGTTTGGTGAAATCCAAATTTCTGTGCCTGTAACATGTTATCTTTGTAATGCAATAATTTGTCATTTGTGTAAACTTTCAATCCTCCTCAATCCAAAAATATGCAGTATACTATATAAAAAAAACAACCTGGTGCACATATGGTAAGCCTTCAAAACCAACAATCAATAAAGTACAATGTTTGCAACGCGTGCTGTGCTGTTGCATCTTTCTCTCATCACTTTCCATCTCTGTTCACTGTCAAGAAAAAAAGAATAAAATACGAGGGAGAGCTGCTCCCTCACTCCTCAGAAAATATGGGGGAAAAAAAAAAGGCTAGGAGCAGAGCTCAAAAATAGAACAATCTGTCTGCATTTGTCACACAATTATGAGAGATTGTTCAAACTTTTGTGATGCCAAAATCCCTTTAAAACCTGACAAATCATCTCCAAAGTCAGAACTCATCTTCCTCGTGGGCTTCATGCTTCCCTTAAAACTCAGCAAGATGCTCATTTGAAAGTAAGAGAAGGGGGCGCCTTAACATCCAATTTCCCAACATTTCATCATCGTGTCTCAATAATTATGCAGGGTTATTAGCTCAAGTATTTGTCCTTGGCATTCTTAATGCCGGTTGACATTTATTATGAACAGTAATGGTATTGGAGATCTTTGATTTGCCGTTTGCGGTGGAAAGTATGGCTTGGTGTGTTCTCTGCAGTGCAACAGCACCCTCTCTTGATAATTTATGATATCATTACATCACCAGGAAGACACAGCATACAGTATGCGAGTGTGTGATGAAAACACACGAAAACCCAAACTGCTAAGATGAACCAAAATGGGTGGACACATATTTAAATAATTTGTTTGTATACTTTTATTTTTAGTATGAATTGAGTTGATATTAGAATATATACATTCTTTTTAGATTAATGCACCAGAAAGCTCTTATCCCATTCTCATTTTAGTGTTATTTTCTCATTTGTCTCAAAGCTTAAAACTCAGTTTCTTAATTATCTGTTACTATTTGTCTTGATCTCCTCCTATGTAATGTTTCTGGGTTTAACAAGGGAAATCATGCATGTCATTGTCATTCAGTATGGAAAACATGAAACTTTCAGTGTTGGAACCATTAAAAAAATACCTCATACTGTCCTTCAAACTTAATAATTTACATTCTATGTCTTGGCTAAATGCCATATAATTATTCACTTGCTCATTATTTTGGGAGTGGGCCTGTTTTATGGTGTGAATGTACACATAGTTGATCTTATGTATTGTGACGGCACAATTTTATCTTAATTAGTGCAGATATAGTTTCAGTATGCATGAAGGTGAAATGTACAATATAGGGAAATATGTTTTGGCCAACATGTTAAATTCTTGGGATTAGATTTAAAGAGGAACAGAGGATCCTCTTTTGAAGTAACAAAACTTAATTTGACTAATTTTGGTCATGTTAAATATCTAAAAGGGTTAAATAACAGGATTCTAAGGATGCACATCAATCAATAGGATTTCTATATCAGAGCTTTGAGTGAAGTCTGTGCTGAACCACCATACTTCTAACGTATCTGTAAATTTTGTCGCTTAGGAATCAAAATGTTTTGTTTAGTTATTTATTTTTATGCTCTGTTCAATCATAAAAAGAATGTGCTCTATGTAGGCCCTAGACTTGGAAACCTGACGACTTTGAGGTGGTGTATTGCATCACACTCTAATCACGTGACTTTCTCAGTGTTTGGATCTGTGTGTGTGTGTGTGTGTGTGTGTTAGAGTTTGGATTCAAGCCTATGGGAGGCAACTTGGCTGAGTTGGCAAAACAGTTTAGTCAGATGTGGAATTTAAGATTGCATAACGCTGAGCTAAGCCCCGGGAGAAGAATAAACAGAAATAAACGGAAAAGAATCAAATGTTGTGCATAACAATCATATGCAATACAGGGCCAAATTGAATAACGCTATTTTCATTATTATGGCCTCATGTATCTCAGAGGTATATTGAGATAAGTATTCTGCACCTTGGGGCTTTCAGTAATATTATACTCTGAAGAGGTGAGCTTAGGTGAAAGCTATTATCCTTTATTGATTTCCATTATAAGATCTGACAGGAGGAGATGCAGATAAACAGAAATAGAAAAAGTTAGAGAGGGAGATTTATCTTTACATCAGCTGCGATATGGATTGTGCAAAAAGGGCTAAAGTTCAAAAGAAAAAAAGATGAAGGTACTCTAATATTTTGTGTATTCTGCAAAGAATACATTTCTGAATTTAATACGTACATGTGGACACATAAGCTTGTATTTTGTATGCAAAAACCATCTAAATCCAATCAAACAAGCAAGAGGAGGGCTGAAACTATTTGAAGGGTACACAGTGGAAAAAAAAACAAAAAACAAAGGCAAGCAATAGCAGTTGGTCCTCAGTCTGTTGATGAGAGAGTGAGGAAAAAAAAAACAGAGTGGTATCAGCAAACATGCTTGATTTAAAAAGCGGGTGCTGCAATGAGAAGAAAACTGAGGTTAATGTTGACATCAAAGTACCTTCCAAGTCTGTTTAGTCAAAGAATCAGTTGAGTTTACTTAAAGCAGAACAACAAGAGAAATCAAATATCTGCCCGCTGAGGGGCCACATTCAGCTCCAAACATGGATTTGAACATGCAGAGAAGACTGAAGTCATTTTATTTATAGGTTTGCATGCTGTACAAAATTATGATAAAAGCATAAAAAGTAACATTTGGCCCCAAAAACATGATATAATTACAGTTACAAATTGTTCTCAGTGTGATAAAGTTAGCAATGTTTTACTTTTATGAGCAGAACCAGCTACAAATCTAAAAATTCTAATCAAAGTCACATTAGTGAGGTGCTGCAGAAATCAGGTTTCCCAGTGCTGCACATGTGAAACGGTGCTTGAAATTCTCCCATAGACTCTCTCATAGATGGCTGGTTTGGAGGCACCTGGTGCCACTTAGCTGTACTTTACTGTTTCTTCTGTGTTAATCCAGTGGTCGAGTTGTAAATAAGATCATCTACATCAGTGGTTCCCAACCTTTTTCCTCAAGGGAGCCCCGATGACGCCTGACTAAGTGGCATATTTTTATGGACATTTCGTATTATATTCAATGCATAACAATAACACTACAGAACAGATAAACTGTAGAATTAACCTAAATAGCAACCACAATAACTGCCGAAGGTTTGTTCAAAATGAGGGATCTGGATGAATTTTGAGCAGTTTTCCTATTATTTTCAGCAACTTTCTCTGTCTGTATTATGTATTTTTATTAATTCCTAACAATCATGCATAATAAGCTTTTGTGACAAATTCTGTTTTGTCTTCTCCTTGGGACTTGGCCATTGTTCTTTGGTTGTTTTAACTGCATACTTTTCCAATGCAGGACGAGGCTGTCTAGCAGAAAGTGAAGAGACTGTGAATATAGCTTGTGTTTAAGTCTTCACTGTGTCCTTATCCTGTGAGATTTTCTATTTCTTTCTTATTTATATCTCAAAACTACTACAAGACACATTCATATTCTCTTAATTTTACCCCCTGTAGACAAAAGCACTAGTGTTTCCACTGTAACATCCACAAAATACAAGGTCAATAATAAAATCATCTAAAGAAAAATGGTTGAGGTACAACACACTATAACTTTGCCTGGGAAAATGCAAACAGACTCTTTTCATCTGATTTTAAGGAGAATCTGACCAGGTGGAAAACATAAAGAGTAACTATATAGAAATAGCCAGTCTCTTCACGGATGCTCTTGTTTGCTCATTCAGGTTATGCAGAGGCATCAGCGTTAAACTGAGACTGTTGCATAACTACTTAAAAACTCCTTGTAGTAGCTTTAAATAATAATCTAAATTTTAAAAATGACATTTCATTAGGTTTTTGCACAGAAATGAATTAAAAGCTGAGATAAAGGCAGACTTTATATTACTTTGACAAAAGTCCTTTAGCGAACAATAGCAGGTGCCAGGGCCGCCAGGTTGGGAACCAGTGATCTACGTGACCCAAAAGGCATCGTATCCTCAAAAATACAGAACAGACAGTGATTTGATATATAATATTGTATAAATCAAATAAAACATTCGCTCAGCTAGCATGCCTGGAAGTAAAGACTGAAGAATAATAACTGTAGTCACCAGATTGAGAGCACTGGTTTAGGCATGATTCTATCAACACAAATGTAGTTTCTGAAAGTTCACAAAAATCTGTACAGTAAATATCAGTGAAATATCAATATGATATATTTTCTGTAATTCACAATTTTGTAAACTTTTATTTAATGCGTAACAAGACTTCTAAGACAAGCAAATGACTTTGGTGTTCTGTAGCTACAGGCTCAATAAAAAAAGAACTGAGGAAAATGTCCAAATATATTATTCAGAAAAAAATTCATTCCTGTTCTTCAAACCAGCGCGGACAAAGTCATCACACTCAGTGTTCACAGTGGTCTTCTTCACTAAAGAGTAAGAATCTGCTCAGACCACCCGCAAAGGGAAGACAATGGTACATGGTTACATGTATGTAATATAACAATTTTCATTTGAGTGGCTATAAAGTGACATAAAAACCCAAAAATAGACTGTATGTGATGGCACCGATAAGAAAAGTCTCTGTATAGATGTAAACTAACCTGCAGGCTTATTTACTCAAAACTTTTACATTTAATCTTACGGACATACACTGAACTTTTCATAAAACTAGTATAACAAACCAGTACAACAAAGGCTTGGCTCTTGCTACAGCTTAGCCAAGTCTATGAAAATTCTTGATCGGTTGAGAATGTGGAGAATGTGCAGTCCTCCCCAGTGGGCAGACATGTCCACTAATGATGGAAACAATGGTTTATGGGCAAGGCTCCGTCTGCGTTTCCCTCTGAAAAATCTGGAGAGCCGAGTTAAAGGGAAAAAAAAGAAAAAACATGACTCTCGAAGGATGTGTCCTTGATCTCTTGTTTTGTTTGTCCACTCTTCTTCTGCTGCTCTCTCATTTGTTTCCCATGCTGTCGTGAGACAAAATGCTCAAGGCAATTTCACCACCACCACGCAGGCGCCTGCCCTGCCAATGTTGAGAGGGACCTCCTACAGGAAGACAGAGAGGTTAACATGCAGCCTCTCATCTGAGGCAGTCTTCAAAAAATCCCATTTTACATCATGCAGATAAGAGGGTTACTGAGGCAAGATTGGAAAAACATAAAGCAAACAAACTATAAAATGCTGATACGATTCAGTGACTCGGGAGATTTACACTCACAGAGGGTGTTAGCTGGAACTCCTGATGGTATGTGTTACCAGTTCAGGCGAAAAAAAGCTGTTTTTTTAAACCATTTTAAATGTCAAACATTCCCTAAAACTGAATTTACATTGTAATATTTTTATTTATATTTATATCTAAGAAGTTTAGCAAGTTTAGCAAAACTAGTGAATCCAGATTTCAAATTAAGCACAGCTCTGTTGTACAATTAACTAATCTTAAATTAGTGATTGAAACTGAAACGAATGAATGAATTAATGAATTAATCAGTTTAATCAATACAGTGATGCTTGCTTGCCCAAATTAAAATAAACTGGCAAAGTAAAGGTTAAGTAAATTTCACAATGTTTGCTAGTTGGCTAAAAGTTTTGTGAAAGCTTATATTGTTTGCTAGCTGCAGCTAAAGAATAATAACAAACAAACAAACAAAATTTTTTATATTTTTTGCATTTTTTAAAAAGTTAGGCTATATCCTATTGTTTGCTTGCTAGCTAAAACACTAGTTGGCCTAGTTAGCCTACTCATGAAGGCTCAGCAGAAAAGGTGCGATCTCTCCTCCTTTGAGAAAAACATATTGGCCAAATTATCAGCTGGAGTGAAAGAAAGAAGAGACACATCATAAAACTCAGCTGGACTGAGTCTTTGAGGAACTTCATTATATTGTTCAGTTCATTTTTAAAAGGCAGCTAAAAGTTAAACCTCCTCAAGTGTAAGTCAATACTGGATTACATTTCATATTGGACTTCAAAGTTTTGGTGCAACAGAATTAAATTTAATCTAAGTTTGGAGTAAAACCTAAATTGAGGTTTCTTAATTTTAAGAAAGGTTATAATTTCATTCAGGTTTAGAACTTAATCCTTTGTTGGTATCGCCCGATCTACAACTCTAGTGTTTAAACTGTGATTTATTAGTTTTTGTTGCTTACCTCAGTCCACTCATTGTTCTGTGCATCGTAGGACTCCACAGTGTTGAGATATGACTGTCCATCATATCCACCCACAGCATAAAGCCTGTCACCCAGCAGGCAAACACCCACCGCATCCCGCGGAACACTGAGGGAGGACACAGTGGTCCACGTGTCCGTCTTTGGGTCATACCTGTAATTTAAATATTTGGTCAAATGATTGTTTTTCCATCGCAGTAGGCATGAAAAAGCAAGATGAAATTACTCATCCAATCAGCCCGAACCTCAAGAGGGAAACTGTGTCCCATCCCTACTAACTGAGACGTCCTTATGTTCGCCCTCTTTAATCACTGATGTCTGAATGGTCACTAGCGGCAGCTCCTCTCAGCACAGACAGAGAACCAAATTGAAACTTAAAAGCAAAATTGTCTCTTGAACAGCAGTCCAGAGAGAGCTGGACTCATCAGTGAAGGCAGGAGTTTCTGAAGAAAGATTTCATTTTTCACCATGTTGGCCAAAATGATGAAGAAAATGAGGACACATTATATGATTCACTTTCTGAGATTTAAGGGCATTTTAAATGTTTAAAAATTCAGTCATGTATTGCTGACACTTAGCATTACAAAGTTTGAAGCTGCCTCATGCAGTTTTATTTCAGTTTTAAGCAAACTAAATCAAAAAATGAAGTGAAAGAATGTGATCTGCAATCATAAAATTGTATTATTAAGTATTATTTATATAAACAGACAGGTGCAATAACCACCAGTAACACTGTATGATAAAAGAGCCTTAATCTTACAAATAGAAATATATAAAAACATGGGATATGCTCAGAAGATGAATATAAGGTATTTTAGAACACCATCAACCTTATTCAAGTATGCTGGAGGTAATGTGGGAAAAATAAATCTGTCTGTACACGTATACCTTTTTAGATGTCAAAAATACAGATCAGATGTTAGGGAAAGCCAGTCTATCTAGAAAAACACAGATGTCACGATCTTGAGAAGTGCAAACTTAAACAAATAATGAGAGGTTGGAAGAAACTGGAACGTCCCGAGGTAAACAAGTAGAGCTGGAAACACTAGAGGACATACAGTTTACAGTATGGAAACTGTAATCTACAAAAACCAATGAGAACAAGAGGTGCTTGGAAAAAAGATGGGCCTTCTTTCTATCAAGTCTATTAGATGAAATAAGTTTTGTTCATTTTTTTTTTTATGAAATTGTAATAGAAAACTAGCTGCAGTAGCCCAATTTCTATAATGAATGATAAAAGCACATTTCTTCTCTCTCAGTACAAATTATTTTAACTGCTTTCTAGTGAGTAAAATCACAGTTTTAAAGATGAACTGAACTGTTGCAACTGTTACTCTCTGCCTGACTAACACGTCGATTAAAAATCAAAAATGTGTAGAAATCAGGCAGCACTAAAAGGACTGTATATACATCATATATACACAGATATATTAATCAGGAAGTTTGGAAAAATAAACAAATGTTCAAATGAAGCAACCTTGTTTTACTTCTATTACTTCTATTAGAACCACTTACAAAATTACACTGCAGATTAAAGCAGAAAAAAGCACAATGACTTCCCACTTACTATTACAGTAATGGAGGTCTGTGATTATTGTTTGACAGTCCAGAAAAATCTGTGGCACTTTGATTTTGACTCTAAAAATGCTTGTAGAGAGTCTCTGAGGGTATAGTAAACCCTCATCAGGGTATAGAAGGCTTCATCATTATATATATCATATTTATGTATCATATTTTTTAAATTGTATTATATACTGTATATATGTTTATTTTAGTGTTTTGTTATTTCTTGCTGATTATTTTAATTGTTCCTTTCATGGGTTTCATCTCTCTCTTGATACTCTGTTTTTGTAAGTTCTCTATATAAAATGTATTATTATTATTATTATGTTATCACCCTGATGAGTATATAGGATATTTTTCACCCTGTGTATCCATCAGGGAACTCTGAGTCGAAATCCTTGAGCTAATAAAGGATTTTTAGATTCACTAAATAACCATGGGCTTCCGTTACTAGTAAGTTGGACAGAGTTTTTTTCTGTTTCATTCTACTATTTTTTGAGTTTTTATTGTCATATTACAAACTCTACTTTTTTGACCCAGTGCAGCCGATTAGTTTGATATTGCTTTGAAGGCTGCAGCTGCATTCACAGATTGTTTTCTTTAAATAGACAAATAGTGGGAGCACATGAAAATTGGGCATAATTTGAAATTTTTCAAAAATAGGGAAAGGTAATCTTGGCAGTGAATTACAACTGAAGGTGCTCTACTCTGTGTCTGAGATTCAGGTGATATTGTGGCCACCAGATGGTGCCAGACACTGTAAAATAAAAGCATGTGTGGAAACTATGATCTCTTCAACGGAGTATCTCGTATTCTAACACAGACATGTCTCAAAATGCAGGAACAGGGTGGGGATGGCGAGGGGCTGAACTCCCTTTTGTTCTTGTTAGAAAATCCCGTCCCCACCCATGGCTGAATTCCATCAACTGAAATCTAAAACTGTTTACGCAACATGTCCATGTTTGTGTGTTTTCTCCAGAGAAAGAAGAGTTTACCGACCTCTCCACACAATCGGAGAGTCGAGAACAGTGGTTGGAGGCGGGGGCGTCGTGTCCACCGACAGCATACAGGAAGTTGTTGTATGTTGCTACGCCCACTCCTCCTCGCCTCTTGGCCATGGGTGCACACATGCTCCACTTGTTGGTGTGTGGATCAAAGCACTCCATCGACCTCAGACAGGAGCTGCCGTCTCGGCCACCGACTGCAAACAATCTGAGAAAAAAAAAAAGACAAACCGGGTTAAAAATCTCACCGCCTAACTTGCACATACAGTAACTGCTGGATCTGGCAGAAGCAGCTCACGTCAGCTGTCAGACGTTTGATGACAGAACAGTGATAATGTGACAGGTTTTATAAAATACAGCAGTGAGCAGTGGATAGCATTTTTCAAAGGCTCTTTCCTTGAGAGTGTTCTCTCCCAGAAAGATCACATCAGTGTTTTCAGTGCTTGTAGCTCACAGGCCCGACAGCAAGAAAGTAGAGGCTAGGGAAACAGTTTCCTTGTTGTCTATTTTTGACCTAGATGCAGAAATAACTCAGCTTCGACTTTAACACTGAATACTGGATGCAGCTGAGCAGCAGCCTCTCCTCCTTCGGCACACAAACATATTTAAATGAGGCTGAGAGCTGGTCTGTTCTTTGCTTAATTTACTTTCAAATGGTGTTGTAAGCCACTTAATACATACAAATACATAAAGTGTTGTGCTTTTATGGAGTCTAGATTGCACTGTATAAATTAGCACACTAATCAGAGCTGCTGACTACTTCACAGCCACGCTGTAGTTTATCTCACAGACCACAAAGGTTGATTGTGGATTTCAAGAAGTATAATGTTGTCAAACTGTTACTGCACTAATGGTGCACTTCAGCTTTTCCTGGACCAGTGTACTGTGAGTTACGTAACCGTGCCTGTGTTGTTGCGTGCTCTATTCCAACTTGTGTATCACGTTACTGTTGACCACTTTCCACAGCAAAACACGCTGCTGTGTTATAGATCTTTGTATTTATTGTGTATCATTTCAGTAGAGTCTGAAAATCAGCTTTCAGAATATCTAACGGTGGCCATAAACATTTCTTTTATGTCAAAGTCACAGTATTTTTGCATGAAAACATCATATGACCTATATTTAGCAAAAGGAAAAGCAGACATGTTCAAATTTCAAGTCTATAAGCAAGGTGATTTTGTAATAGAAAAATATCCAAGAACATTTGACATTGTATGGTTATTTTAATGCGTAATTCAATATTCAATATTTCTACATACAAAAAAGAAACCACATATTTAAAGGGACAGTTCAATCCAAAATCAAAAACACATTAAACATTTTTTTTTGGCTTGTAGTACAGTTTCATGTAGGAGCTACTTTCATATTCAGTATTACTTTTTACTTTTTCATTATTTGTATCATGTGTAATATTAATATTACATTATTATTGATGTAATTTAGAATATTAATATAATATAGTAACACTTTTTATTAGTTTTCAATATCACTGCCAGTATTACTTTCAAAGTCATTGCCAACACCTTTTTTCTGTTTTAGTTTATTTTTGTTTGCTCTTTTAGTTAACTTATGTTACTATTTTTATATATATATATATATATATTAGGCACTGTTGTTTTGCATTTAAACTTAATATTTTATATTTAACTTTATATTTGATACTCTGTTGTTTTCTATTGGTTTTATTCTGTTACTGTACTGTTTTGGAGCAATCTCGGCCACAAGAATTTCCTTCACCACAAGCTGAGTTTCATTATTTTCAAGAGAAGGCAGACATCTCTACGGCTCGTATCTATAAAACTCAGACACTCACGCTAAATCTATTTAGATGGATGAGTAGCACTACAGGCCGGACGAAAGACACAGATTTTTGATTAAGGGGTGAATTGTCCCTTGAAGGCAAACAGGGACCTTTCAAAATCATGCCCTAACACTGACATTCCTTTTTCCCTGTAAATTGCCGCTCTGCCTCCTCATTGTCTGTTGCGGCTTTACTAATGCCACTGACCTCGACCTCAGGCTCCACGATATTTCAAAGTCACAGAAAAACAACAATAAGGTTGCACATTTTAGCATTAAGCAAAGTTGGGATTCCATAAAGCAACTTACTTTCCATTGAGTGCTGTGACTCCCATGGTGCTCCGTGGTGTTGACATACTGGCCACATAGTTCCACTGTCTGGCCTGCGGGTCCCAGCGCTCCACTGTGTTGAGATAGCTCCAGCCATCATGGCCTCCCACAGCGTACATAGGGCCCTCCAGCACAGCGATACCTACACAAATAGAAACAAGAGATATATGTTTACCCAAAAAATAACTGCTGTTATGATACCTATAAATACTCGTGTATTATATGTATATAATGTTTATATTAGAGGTGCACAGAGATGTCAATATTTGTATCCGTATCTGTTCAACCAACGAAATGATCTGGATATGTATTCACATAGAAGACCAGAAGTGGGCATATTTTATACCGTGAGTCACGTTAAACCTGGCAAATGTTTTGTTTTCTAACCTAATATTCATTGGCAATGCAATTGTTGTTCCATCAAAATGATTTAATATTAGCAAATAATTGATTCTGAAATATATTTCCACAACTTCATACTTCATACTACATACTTTTCACCTGTTTCCTTTCTTTTTTCAAACTAAATTGTCTGAAGCCCCCCACCACCTCCCTTTTAACAGTGATTGATTAAGGTAATTGCAACTTTTTTTTAACTATGCCAAGTTAGTCATGGAACATTTTCTGAACAATAATAAGCGATTCTCATATAAAAGAAATATATTTTTCTTTTTCCTAGCATTACAAATTATTGCAGTAACATTTTATATGATTTTATTACACTGCTTTAGTGAATACTCAATTCTGATTGATCAATTACAGCCATTAGGTGATTTGTTCACTTTTAATGGAGAGCTGGACACGGTTCGATTAGTTCACCTGTGAAAAGGAAATGACTAGCAGACAGACTATACTAGCTGGCTATACTAATTATACAGTTTAGAGAAACAGCCATGTAATAAGCAGGATAAAGTACAGTGAGCAGGTCATTATTACAAATTATTACATGACAAATAGTCTATTTTGATTTGTCAATTACAGCATTCTAAGGTCTGTTATTACTGTATAACAGACTGTTACTATGAACACAGTCAGCGTCTGTAGGAGCAACAAAATCATTTTTAGATCTGTAAAATAATTTTGAAATGTAGTGCTGTTGTGTCAAATAATTGTTTTTTGTAAGTAATGTACAGTGAGCATGTGATTCATGATTGCATCACCCTGTCTGGGTTTATTTGACCATAATGACTCAGCTCACTGTACATTAACCCTTCCATAAATCCTGATAGGGTGATGCAGGACAAAGTATTTCTAATGTGTGAGAATTATTACAGTGTGCAAGCATACAGTAGATGCTGGAACATTGATATCCTTTAACTATTGCTGTCATGCTAAGTGTTTCACACAAATATCAAAGCTAAAGCCACAATACATTCAATTCCTCCTTGAGGGTAATGAATCAAAGATTAGTTCCTTTTTTCAAATGCTCATTTTAAACCATAATCTCAGCACAGGGTAACGTTCACAAACCACATATTTGTGAATAATCAGTGAAAAGAAATAATATGACATTTCTGAATCAAACCTTTCTTCACCAGTTCTTGGAGAGCCGAGGCAGAGATGCATTTCTCATTTTAGAAGTGAGCAGAGTGAGTCACACAGCTGACCAAATCTATTCAGAAAACAGGAAGACTATAAAACTGCATTGTTGTTCCTCATTCCTAAGTCACAGGGGAAAGCGGTTTTTGCCAGCAACATTGCAGAGGATGTTTTAACACAATGGATTTTTATAACACCACCCTTATTTCCTTTGGTGAGAGTTCAATTATTTTGGGGGAACATGAGGGCAAGACCACATCCAGAGAACCTCGAATGACAAAAACACAGTCAGACAGAAACAATTCTCGTAGTGGAACTCTCTTTTTATTACTGACTGGTGGTTTCGGAATGAAAAAGAAATACTTTTCTTTCTCTCGTCTTTACCCATAATGCACACAGCAGGCAGTAGCCCGGGCAGGGATGTTGGTAGGCACTATCAAATATATTCAGACTCAAAATATGCACGCCACAAGCAAAGCAGCGAGAGATATTTGCTACAGGAAAGATCAAAGACGACACAGGTAATCTGTACGGTGTGATCTCCTGGGCTCGCTGATACCTCAGACCACACTGGGTGAGTGAGCTGAATGCTTTGACAAGATCTCCCTGTTCTGTTCCCCAGACCTGTTTCAACTGTGAATCAAAACGCTTCTGATATGAGATTTATTGGGCAGGGAAGGGTAAGGAAGAGCAGGGCCAGCACAGCCTGCCAAGCTTTGATAGGCGAATGGGTAAATATCAAAGGTCTATCTCTAAAAGAAATGTGTCATTTTTCTTACAGTGTGCCAGCTGTGCATCCCACAGTTTTGAACCACCAGGTAGTCTGACTGTGCTAAACCTTGGCATGATTGAAAGAATTGTGTTTTACAGTCAGCATCCTCTTGAAAACCGGTAAAGACCGGTAAAAAAGATATTGCATAAATAATGACAACTCCAAAATTTCCCCCTTTTTAGTATAAAGAAATACAAGTACATTCACAATTAATGAATTTACAAAACCAATGAACAACCTGAGATGTGTAATTGTGTAAAGTGCAATTTCAGTCTACTGTCACTGCATGTGTATTGCAATATACAGATCACAGTGGATCGACATGTGTCCGAAGCTGTATTTTGAAACTGAGCAACAATATAGTTTTGTACTTCTTCATGATTCCATGATTCAAACATCTTCTCATCTAGTCAAGATCTAGATCTCTAGATTAATTTTCCAGAAATGTCCGCTCCTGAGTAGTAATACTGCACCACAGCAACAACAACACAACTAAAGTGGAAGCTAATGAGGGAGAAGGTCAAGTTATCTCCTGCCTCAAAAACCATTTACAAATTTAAAAGGTTTGGCTCTGCTTTAGCAGCAGGCTTCTGCCAATACTGTTTTATGATACATTCTTTTGCACTGAAGCTGTACATTAGTAAATTTATACTATCAAAGATAATATTTTGCACAATGATCAATATCTTTAAATATAACCACAATAAGTATTCATTACTGTTTCAGAGATCAGTGTTTTGGTCTGGCATTAATGAATTGATGCTTCGTTTTTTAAACTTTGTCTAAGTCATCCACTGGGCTGGATTGGCGCTTTTAGTGGGTTTGTTCTGGAGCTTGATCTGTACGTTTGAAACCTGTTACAGACAACTTAATAATTATTTAATTGAGAAAATAACTGGCAGACTAACTGATATATAATATAATACAATACATATAATACATAATAATATGTACATACTGTATGTGTATATATAATATAGTGTATGTTAATATACTGTATAATGCATAACATATATGTTTATGTGTATGTATATATATCCTTATTATCAATGTACTCCTTCAAACAAAAGCTGTTCTTTAAAGAAAATGAGACACATCTATAAACAGATACATAGAGCTTTGAAACAGGATTGTTGTGGAACTCAAAATGTTAAGTGTGCTGTACTGGTGTTAGTTTATGCATATCAGATAATTAGTAATATTATCTGTAGAAATAAGGAATCTAACTCCATTAGTATGCAATCCTTAACTTTTATATTGACTAGCCTATATACTATCTACATAACAGAGTTATTCAGTTTAGGCTCTTGGTTTTTTGTGTACCACCCCATGATTTTTAGTGTCCCCACCTGGCCATCTTTATGAAAACTTTCTGAACCACTGTTGTCACTGTATGTGACACTCTGGTATAAACAAAACACTGATTTGATGTTTGCATTATTAGGTTTTCTATCAGTGTATTACTTTTCTTTTGAATAAAGTAAGTGGAGGCTCATGTGCCTCACAAGACACACTCACCAAGTCCATGTCTGTGCGTCGACATGGGGGGCATGGTGGACCATACTTTGTTGATGGGATTGTAACACTCCACCATGTTGGACGTCTTGAGTCCGTCCCTCCCGCCAACCACATATAGCTTGTTTTCGATCACTGCCACACCAAACTGCAGCCGGCGCCCGTTCATGACTCCGACCTGAACCCAAGTGTTGGTCCGCAGGTCGTACTTCTCTATGGTGGTGGAGCCTAAAACCACAGATGCAGCAAGTGTTACAAGTTAAATACACCATCGCTTGGGTGCCGATAACTCCTGCTCATGGGCCGTACCTTTGGTGGCATCCATCCCTCCTACGGCATAAAGTGCACCCACAGTGGACTTTCGGGGTTTGGTCCTCGGGCTCTGGAACATAGGACGTCTCTCAGGCAGAAGATGGTATTTCATGGCTTCCATCAGCAGCTTTTGGCATTCCAGATCATCAGAGAACATCTTGTTGTTTTCCAAGTCTGCAAGGAGCTGCATTTAAAGGAACTACTTTAATAGGTTACATCATGAGAACATATTCAAAATATAAATGTGTACAGAAAGTGCCAAATAATTACGGTGTTTTATACAAATCATCTGTGAACTGATGCATTGTCTTGGCTGTTTATGCAAAACCAGATTCATCCAATGTAGAATTACAGAATACAGAATGAAGAGCAGCTTATAACTTCATGTAACACCCGTGTACATAAACAGCTTCTTATTTTTAGATGTTGTAAAAACAAGTCTGTTTTCACAAAACAATTTGTAGTCAGGAAAATCATATTTAGAATTTTGCGTGTCCCTGGTCTTTTGGAAAATACCCATAAATGAGCCTTTAATATCTTGTACCATGTATATAATACTGAACCCACACCGAGGACTGAAGCAGTTGCTTTTCAATGTGCACATTTTTTTAATAGTTTTTTTATTTAATGATGTTGTTAAGCCTGCAGGTAATGTAAGTAAAGCTCTGCTCTGCTCATCTCTTCAGTTTCTACTTAGTACTGGTTTTGACAAATGTGATGATTCATTTCTGTTGTTTATTTGCCTCACAGCAAACATTATCTCCCCAGCCAATGGATGAGATAACTTATGTATTAGATCATGTTTTCCACATATTCATTCATAAACTATTCACTACTTCATTGTATGGATGGATTAGATCATGTTTTCTGCATACTTTTCATTTAACTGCTTCAATGTTGCTTGTGGGTTGTTTTTTCCTGCATCTGTTCACCTGATATAAAGTAAAATATCAAATTCACATGTGCATAATTAGTTTTGGAAGATAATCTGTCAGTGAAACTGAACCTGGTTCATATAAAAAGGAAGATATTTTCATTCTTCATATCTGCCAAAAATCTGGGTTTGATGTTATGTAAATGAGGATGACACAGTTGTAAAACAACGTTGCACTCCTCTCAGAAATACAGCATTCATAAAACATGAGTTGCAGTTGTTAAAACAATAATAATTCAAACATAAGTGAGCTATTTATAGCCTGACAATGCACATAAAAAGTCGTGTAGCTGTCATACTGTGAATCTGATTCATCACAAGACTGGAGAATGCTTTTAATTGAGCCACTAACATAAACAACGTGATTATTGACAGTGCAGTGGTTCATTGCCTTTCAGAGGTCAGTTGGAAGACTGGGGGTGTACTGGGGTCTTTTCTTGCACTAGATATGTGGGACAAACACCTCAATCTCAGAGGACACAGGAGGCGTTGTGACAGCTTAGTTCTCAGCAAGAAACTCAAGCAAAAACACAGCATGTCCTTCACCACTGTCTTTATATGTGCTCTCTCACCTGTGGAGGAAGAAGAGGCAGGCGGATGAAAGCGAGAAGCACCCCGAGGTCCTGCTGTCGATGCTGGACGTCGTACCGCACCCACATCATCAAAGCCTGGAAGATTGTTTCCTCGTCGGGGACGTTGATGTCATCGCTGGAGAGCAGCTTAACAATCTCCGCCGTGGGGAGCAGCAGGAACTCCTGGTTCTGAATGACCTCCAGGAAGTGTTCCTGGAACACGGAGGAGACGTGGAGGAGGCAGATAATCATCAGTCATTAGCTGGGGGGGTACGTGTGATGCAGCATCGAGTGTGTGTGTGTGTGTGTTTCTACATGTGTGAGGACCACGTGGCACAAGGACAGATAGGTGAAGACAAATGAAGATAGAGAAGCAGATAGAGAAGGCCAATTTAGAGGTTTCTATTGACTACTTCTGACAGTGAAATACTCTGTTTCTCAAACATTTTGACTGAACAGATGAAACTGTCATCTGTTTCACTCAGCTCACTAAATAAAATGATCCACACAACAGCAGGCTACAAATCAATCTGGCATAAAACATCTCCAAAAAAGCCTCTTCGTAAGCTTATAAGGCGTCCTTGCTGCTGATAATACATGACACCATTAAGCCTTTACAAGCCTTTTAATGAGAAACAGAGAGGCACTGTGCACCAACATTACCATCACAGCAATACAGTGTCCCGCTCCAAGTTTTGTGGAAGATGTTCTCTATTGCCTTCCTAAAGATTGATCTTCCATTTACTGGCCAGAAGCCCGGGCGATATTACAGCACCGCATGGCTAACTCTTCAAGGACATTGTCTCTGGGCAGTTCCATTAGACATGATCGTATATAAAACACCATCCCTCCTCGACAGTATGTTATATCCAACATTAAAACTCATGAAAGACATGCAGGGCAATCCTCGTCCATAATTATGCCCTGTTTCCTTTTTGAAAGAGGCAGCTGAGCATTAATTATTAAGCTGCCAGAATAACTTTGACAAATCATGCGCTCGCTGTACGGTGGATGCTCAACAATTACAAAAAACAAGCAAGCTATTGATCATCAACTTGCAGTAAATTACAATGTCTTGGTCGGATCTATTATGAGAGCAGGTTTTAAGAGCTTAACACAGACAGCTTTAATGAAATGAGGGACATCTATTGATCTGCTGTGGTAACACTGAGGGAGAAATCCCGTCCAACTCTTTGACGTTGCTTTAGACCAATTATATGTAATTACCAGTCTCCAACAGCTGACGAATGAATTGAAAGCTCGACAGTTTGTTTCATAACCGTTTAAAAGGATGTATTTTCAGAAGCTGGCAATCTCATTGGTGAGTAAACTGCTCGGAAAACAAGATCAGCGGGAGAGGATACTAATTGATTTAACTACTGCAAAACAGTAATTGTGTAATAACAGTGTTTTTCTGAGGAGGAGGAGCGCGGATGTTTAATCGGCACGAGGCTGGGAGAATTACCTTTCAAGAACTTTTCGATTACCATGTAATTTGCAGAGGCTGGAAAACACAGATTGCTATATATGTTGTTTTCTTTTAAATTTGGTTTACTTCACAAAATCCAAACTCGGTCGCACCTTACAGAACACTAATACGATGGAAAAAGCCATAATTTGTCTCAAATTAGACAAAAGAAATAATATGTTCTTCATTAGATATTAAACAAGCGCAACTATACTCTAATTAGACACCATACACCAAACGGTACCCCAATAAGACATAACACGCCGTAAAAAAACAAACACTCATGAGTCTTTAATATCTTACATCTATCAAATATTTAACCCACACTGAAGATTGAAGCAGTAGCTTTTTGATGTACTCATTTATTGAACAAAGGTTCGTATTTATTAATCTTGATAGGCCTGCAGGTAATGTAAGTAAAGCTCTGCTCTGTTCATCTCTTCAGTTTCTGCTTTATACTAGTTTTGACAAATGCAGTGGTTTGTTTGTGATATTTATTTGCCTCGCAGCAAACATTATCTCCCCAGCCAGTGGATGAGGTAACTTATGTATTAGATCATATTTTCCGCATATTCATTCATAAACTATACACTACTTCATTGTTGCTTGCAGACAGCGAGCCCTAATTTGTATCAAATTAGATGAAAGCTAGATAGTATATGTCCTTTAATGGACAGTAGACCCTTTATTGAAGGGTAATTTGGGAGTCTACAACAGACCTGTACTGTAAACTAAAGTGCCAGTTGTTTGGGAACAGCCAGCGACAGAGTGTCTCAAGTAGCAGTTGTTTTGATTTCACGTTAGTTTACAGTACAGTTCTATTGTCCCAAATTACCCTCTAAGAAAGTTTAATAAGTGTCTAATAACAGAACATATTATTTCTAGTTTTGTCTAATTTGATACAAAGTAGAGTTTGTTACGTCTTATTATGGAACATGGCATTTTCTGATATTTAACTGAAATATAGCTTTTTGTCATCTCAAGCAGTACATGTAAAGGGTATCTCTTCCATAAAGGAAAAGGATGTCAAAGGCAGATCTCGACTGCCACGCTCAGCCACAGAAAAACAAGCTTATCAAAACATAACTCGCTCCACTCAGAACCCAGAGGATGGACTTCCAGGAAGCTGACAGCTCTCGCAGCTCATTACTGAAATGATTGAACAGGAAGTTGGCCCTCTTGTGCAGTTTGATGATTAGATTAACCTCCTGGTTCTGGATGGGGCCTATGTAAACAGGCTGAGCAGATGTCCTTTAGGAGATAAGGCCTGCCTCGCACTGTCACTTCTGCACGGCCAGCAAGACGTTATCTGACAGATATGTGCATGAATCTTAATCCAATGCAAATATTCCTCGCAGAGATATATATATATATATGTGGAAACTGCATTTTCACAAGTCAGGCTCTGCACTAATCAATGTGCAGCAACATGGTATTTCTTACTGACAGCCATATAACCAAATTAGATCAGGTGAAAGCATGAAACTATTCAATTTCTATTCAAATGTGGACGTCACCCATTTCTCTGCTGAAATTAGATGAAGACACCAACAGCTCATTCCTTTACAGGTTATGACAGGTTATTTAAATTAACTAGCCTCAAAACAGAGGGCAGTCACAAATATCTCAATGTGTTATGTACAATATATCAAAATGTGATGTGATCTACACACATTTCATTCATTTACTATATTCACAAAACAATGCTTATTACACATTTAATGAGAAACTTTCTTGAAATAATGAGTACTGTCTCTCAAAGTGTCTTGTCTCAAAGATATAGATACAAGAAAGTTTCTCAATTTGAGATAGTATGTCATTATTTTGAGAGTTTCTAATTATTTTTGATATTTGAAAACTAAGTCATTGTTATGAAATAAATAAGTTATTATTTTGAGATACAAAGTTATTGTTTTGAAATAAGCAATTCATTGTTTTGAGATGTTAAATCATTATTTTGAAATACAAAGTCATTATTTTGAGAGTTTTTAATTACTTTGCAATAGTAAGTCATTATTTTGAAAAATAACTCCTTATTTTGAGATACATTGGTGGAAACTGGTTTCCATAATAATCAGAATTGATAAGATAAAAATAAAAATCAGATTTGCACTGAAAAATGGCTCACAGTTAATCCTGTCATTACATTGATTATGTAGAGTTCATTTGGTTCACTACAGCGTGGACTGCCTTTCATGTGCAAGAGGATACAGTGGTAATAATTAAACTAAATTTTTAAATACTCTTGATACTGTTATTGCTTTCATTACCACAGCTGCCCTCATCTAATCATGCAACAAAGAGTCACTTTTGAGAGCGCTGTCTCTTATCACAAAATAAATAATTCAGCCCACCCAGCCATGTAAACGTGGTGTGGCTATTCGCCCTCCTACCATGGTGTAGTTATGAGCCACGTTGAGCAGGTCCACGCAGCCCTGGGCGTCTGCAAAGGAGCGTATTCCCAGGCAATTGGAGGGATGGAGCTGCTTCATTAGGAAGTTACAGCAAACCTGGATGACTTGTGAAAGCTGGAGGAGGCAAGCTGCTGCCAATAAACTCTCGATGGTCTCCTCTTTCAGCTCAAGGACGCCTGCAATGTCAGGAAAAGAAAAATATATATTTTTTATGTCACGACTGGAGTTGGCCATAATGTCAAACGCAGGTGCAGGAGGAGCATTTCAATCATACTTAAGTATAAACAGTTACATACAGTAAACTAGGGACGGTTGCAACACCTGCATTTCTCTTGTTTACTCAAAGACTATTTGGACTAGACCATGGGTCTGCAACCTTTACTCTCAAAAGAGCCATTTTCAGCCAAAAAAAAGACATAAAAATCTGTCTGGAGCCACAATTATTTGTGTATTTTCACCTGAAGACTTCTCTCTTTTTTGGATTTGTCATCCGTAGCTAGTCTACAGTGGCTCAAGACCAGCCACCTGCAAAATTCAGAGGAAAAGTCCACATGTCCCTATCCAAAGAGCCCCTCAAACAAATACAAACATGTTTTAATTTAAACATTTTTACATTCGGGAATGCAAGAATCATTTTTGACCTGCAACAATGATAAATTAAATCTTAAATATTAAAAAATAAGTCTTGTTTATTTCCATATAACATTTTGTCAAAGCCACAGGGAACCACTGGAGAGGCAAAAGAGCAGCATGTGGCTCCACCCCTGGACTGGACCAACCAAATCCTTATACATTAAATTTACATCTTACTGCTAATTACTAATATCATTTGAAGATAATTACCTATGACACATCATTCACCATATTTTTTTCAGAGGAAGAATTCCCCAACCCCTGGGGACAGTAAAATATGATAAGGGGATGGTTGCAACATATTAAAAATACATTAAATTTCACTTATTAACTTTTTATTTTTTCCCAATAAGAACAGTATTCTGAAAATATGCATTGTTTTACAATAATATTTTAGTACTATCCATTTAGAAACATTTATCATATAGCAGGGATTGAGTTTTGTTTGTTTGTGCATAGAACATGGTCTAGCTTAAATGAAGAATCAAACAATTTATAATGCAACTTTTTATTTGGGTGAACTATCCTTTTATCTTCCCCACAATGACTTGCTTATGTTGAAAAATATTGCTGTGTGGTATGTTTTGAAATGACAGAATACCATGTTCTCACACATGTCACTAAGAAATCAACAAAACAAGGATACAAATGATGAAGTTATGATTTACTCATCAAAAAGGTCAGGGGAAAGTATGACATGGCCGTGTGTAGAATGACTATCATCATTCTAGCATGTTGGTGGCTTGAGAAATGTTGCAGCCATTCCTTGTCGCAACCATCCCCGGTCTACCGTACCCGTAGTGACAAATAGCTATACTACATCCTACAGCAAAAACAAGCCGGATAATCATCATTATGTTATTTTACCCTTTTTTATGATTACAATACTGTGTAAGTGGATATTTCCAAACAACAGCACTTATCAAAGGGGATTTGTCCTGTAAAATAAAGCAATATTTCATTGAACTGCTGCCCAGTCAGCCCAGTGATGAATTGCCTTATCGATCCATTTTAATCACGCTGGGTTTCAGAAGTCTCATAACTGCTTACAAGAGGTAGTGAATGTCTTTATGAGCACTCACCGGTGTAGGCAAAATGAACCAGGGATCTGAGGGCCTCTGGATCGACTCCCTCCATCTTGATCTCCTCCTGCTTCGCTTCTCTCACGTCACTGGTGAACATAGCAGCAAAGTAGTCCGACACAGCGCTCAGGACCAGTCTGCCATAAAGATAAATGTGGCAAATTTATGCTCCCATACTGTACATTAGTTGAACATCGCTATGTGAGATCTATATGCTGATTATTTTAAGTGGTTAGCGAATCAATCCTGAGGTTGCATGTCCTCAAATGTAGCTTTTCTTCCTAATTAAGTGCATATCTTCGCAGTGTATTGTATCACATTGTACTGTAATTTCATGTAGTAACTGTGATTTATACTGCTTGTCTGGCTTTAACACTCTGCTAGGTCACTATGACAAATTGAGTGACTTACTGTTTCCCCCTACATTCTGTGTCGTTCCACTTTGTCAGTGTATGATAAATGAAATTATCCCACATCCTTCATGTTGCTAATAGCTACACTGGTCAGACTCCTAATTATGTTAACTCATTTGTCTGGCTCGCATATCACACTGGTTGATTCATGAGGGAAACGAGAGATCATATGGCAATACAAGGAAGTGAGATCGAGTGACACAATCCAACAGTCTACATCCATGTCTGCATAATGTTGCGGGTTTCTAATATTCCTCTATGTATTTATTATATCGTGTGTCCTTTATTACATCTATCCACCATACCTGCTTTACTTGGCTGTGTCCTATGAGCAAAAATATAAAGCCACACTGAAACAGGCAGTCAGACAGCTGATCATTTCGCCCAACTAGGTCAGTCACTGATACTTTTTTCTCTCTCTCTGGAGCATTCTGGTTTCTGTTTCATGAGTCTGTCTGGATGAACTAACAAAATACGCCAGTGGATAGACGTACGAGCACATGCACTCAGTGAACGCGGTGCCTCCCAGCATTCAGGGGGATGTCATGCGATCTGATCAGCTCAACCATTCAACTGAAGGCTGGATGCCCAAATATTGACACCTACGTGTCGTGGATCACGGTGTTCCTTCATGTTTCAAATGTAATGCGGAAGGGAAGAGGTTGAATTACAGCACAGCAGTGTACGTTATTTTGATGCAAATTTAATTTGCATATCTTTGTTCTCTATTGGACAGTATTGGACCCTTTATTAGACTTAATAGAGGGTAATTAGGGACACATTCCAACAGAACTGTACTTTAAACTATTATTTTCCACACTTGGAGCCTCATTAGACTTTATTAGAAGGTAATTAGGGACACATAGAAAAAATATTCCTCTACTGCTTTTTTGAAGGGGGGCATTTACTTGGTAATCTGGCTCAAATATTGCTTTTAAATGGGGAAGTAGGAGATATGTGATTTCATTTTAGTTTACAATACAGTTCTGTTGTTATGTGTCCCAGATTACCCTCTAAGGAAGTCTAATAAAGATCTAATAAAGGATCTAATACTGTCTAATACAGAACATACAAACATTACATAGATACATAGTTATAAATAGTACGGCTTGTTATGTCTTAATGGTCCTTGGGTATATGGCGTCTGATTAGAGTATTGTTGTGTTTGTTTACTGTCTAATGAAGAACATGTTATTTCTAGTTTTTGTCTAATTTGATACAAAGTAGGGTTTGTTACGTCTTATTGGTGTACTACAAAATAAATAGTGACAGAGGAATCTTCCTTTGCATTTCAAAGATTATTCCTCTGAAGGATTGGACTGAATGTGTTTCAGCGAAGTGAAGTCCAGACTAAAGCCTGAATGCAAACACATCAACAGCTTAATGAAGTGAATCCAAATGAGCTCTGTATCTCTTCACTAAATTCGATGCAGGAGTAATTAACAGAATTAAAGCTGACAGAAGCACCAACACCAACCTGTGAGCCGGTATCTTATGATCCCCTGCTATCAAGAGGACATCACACAGCTGCTTGTGCTGGAGGTACGTCTCCATCTTGCGGAAAGTCTGTTCTGCATGATTTGTGGCCTGGAAAAACTCATCGGAGGAGTTGGTGTTCATCCTGGAGAAGGTGCTCAGAGCCAGCCTGTGTGAAGACAAGCAAGGAGGGAGGAAGAGAAGACAGATGTTGAATGACCAAAACTAGATGATCTTTGCATTCTGTGCTTTTTCTATATTCTTTTGAACATCTGGGCATTGCATCACAGGCCATTTGCTCTTTGGACCCTTGTGAGCAACTGTTTTCAAAACCAACACCAGCCGTGCCCAAATGTTAACATGAAAAGCTTGAGATAAAACCATATACAGCACACGCACTCAAACGACACACTGTGATCACTACAGTCGCTGATGTGCTGTTTTCACACTTGATCACACAGTGTCTGAACAAGTGTGAAAAAGAGTACTGCATAGTGCACAGTTCATATAACAATAGCTTCACCCCTTTGGTGGTTTTGTTCCCTGAATTATTTTCTTCAGCCTGGCGATGCTGGCATGATGTTAAATTTCACATCGGTTCAATTTCAAGTTTCTTCTCTCACTTGACTCTTTCCACTTAATGCATTGTGTTTACAAAGGGACAATCAGATGTTTTGGGCTGCATGCATTTAAAAAAAAATATCAAAATCCTCAAAGGATAAATTGATTTTTATCAATGCAATCATTGCTCAGTCTAAGCAACCCAAATGTCCCATAATTGGGTGACCCTTCTGGCATTAGCCAAATTACCAAATGGCTAATCCACCACTGAACATTGCACATGGTCTCCACTAAATCAATAGAGGAATACTTTAAGTTTTGCTGCATTAAGCTTCCCCTTTCTACTTTTTTTAAGATACACAATATGTAATAAATAGTGAACCCAGTAAACAATAACCTCTTCACAAAACACAGACATAAAAAAAAATCCATAGGACAATCACAAGGATATTTCAATTCATGGAGACAAAATAATTAAAAAAATGTATGTCATTCACTGTTTCCTCTCCCTAGCTATTATCATAAATATGAAATAAAAAAAATAAATTCAAAAAGCTGAACACAGCAAGATAAGCACTAAACTACTGAGGACACAAAAGAGCTTATTTGGACACATGGCACTCCTGAATCCTCTATTCTCTGCGGTGCATCTGCATCTTTCTTGCCACTCTAAGCTGAAATTAAAACTGTTACGGACTAAACTCCGTAAATAAGTGGATAACTAAGCGCGACAGTCCAATGGGACAAGCAGGCACCACAATCTATGCAACAGCTTCCCAGACAGAATTTCCCTCTGTCTGCGTGCATGTCTTTGTGTTTGTTCCTGTGTGCGTTTGCATATCTTGTGTGCGCACGTGTGTTTTCCAAAGACAGGGACTTAACAAGTGAACAAGCCTGTTCCTCACAGCATTGTGGCATTGAGGCTGAGTCCCCATCCCCACAGGCTGCTAGATTACATGCTGTTTTACAGGAATCCAAGTAATCCCTCAGACTCGTGGCAAATAATGTAGCCCAGTTGCTTGGTGTCCTTCACAGAGCAAGTCCACTCATTGACATTTAGGGTTGTTTGTTACGCCACATAAACAGACCCAAACTGCCTCTCCGAGGGAATTTACTGCCATCTCACAGTTCTTCTGCTGTGTGGAGCTCAAGAAAAAATGTCAAAGCTATTTAAAGCGACACTTTATGTCCCCACTCATTACCACTTATCCACTGATATGAGAGCTGCATAAACTAGTAAAATTACAGATTTGTCGATGCGAATGAACTGGAAACCCTGTAATGCTTGGCAGCGTGGCGTATCGGCACACACTAAGATTTATAACACGGGAAGAATGGAGGAGGTGGTGGCTCGTATTGACATCCTGATTAACACACTATTACAAAGTTTTTAGCCAAGTGTGTGACTTTCCCCTCTTTGATTACCAGAAGCAACAACATTTTCCCTTTGGGAATTGTTTCTATTGCCCTCCGGTCACTGCAGTATCCTATACTCTAATCTTTACTGGGAGACTTTCTGCTAAATGCAAGAGTAATTTATTGCCCTGTCACGATAATTCCCCACTGACTCCGAAGTCTTGGAGAGGAACACCAAACAAGACTGAATAAGCAATAGGGCCGTAAAACTGAGATGCATTGCCTTTGTATTGGCTCCACGGCACGCTGTAAGGATTTTTCATGCCTACCAATCTCTCCGACACTAATTGCTTTGGTATCACATTCTAGGGAGCAGTAAATTTCTCGGAGGTGTATATTTCGCTTTCACTTGTGCGTCGGATCATCAGAGGTAGAGCCCACTTTTATTGAGGCACTAAAGGCCCAGAACACCTTACTCCAGAGAAACTGCTGTAGGGACATCGCTGTATGTCGCATATTACTAAGCAATCTGATGAGAGTCACAGAGCCTAACAGGACCGATAGATTTCTGTTGTGCTCTACAAACTAATGTATCACACTTTGTTTTACAGTACACTATTAAGATGGACCAAGCTGTACTTTTTTTTTTTTTTATCAAATTAGACAAAAACTATAAATAATGTTCTTTATTATACATCAGAACATTACTGTAAACTGAAGTGTGTTGTTTCTCTCTGTTAGACATTCAACAGAACTAGGCATCAGTCTTGGCTACTCAGCCAAATGTATGGAAGGTGTGTCTCAACTAGCAGATATATGATATTTTTTAGTTTACAGTACAGTTCCGTTGTAATATGTCCTTAATTACTCTCTAATAAACTCTAATATGGGGTCTAATAATGTCTCATAAAGAACATATTATTTTTAGTTTTTGTCCATGTGATACAAACTGCAGCTTGTTAAATCTTGTATTACTATTTTGTAATAAACTGCTACCAACAATTGCTGCACTCCTGGAACAATGATGAGGTAAATCATCCTATAGAAAAGATCAGACTGTTTGGGCTTCTGTATCCCATCCCACCTCATCCTGGAGTACATATCACCTGAAGTCTTGTCATTTGCGCTTCACACCTTCTCAAAGATATCACACCGCAATGTGACTAATTGGATCTGAGAAAAGACACTGTGAATTCATGCTACTCAGGTGAAGCAGAGGTTGTGTGATTCGTGCCTGTGTTAGGACTCTGTTTTAAGACTGTATGATGTAAACGTGCTACGTTTTGAGAAACAGACAAAGAGAAGACGTTTATTAATAATAACGCAGAAGAGTTATTTAAAATGTCGTGTTTAAGGTCCTTTCCTCTGTTCCGTCTGCTGTAATCTGCTTCAGCTTCTCACTGTGCCAAAACTGCCCTCCTAGATGAATGGTTGGACGATTCAAGATGTGCTTCCATCAGCCCAGATTAGCCCCTGGCTGCAAAGGTTGTGAGTCAGACATGTTGCTGAGATTCTCAGTCTTATTCCAACTAGTGTCAACTCCATCCCTCTACAAGAGGGAAAGTCGTGCCTGCCTGGGCCAAATGGGAAATGTCTCTTTCAAAATGGATTATAACAGCCATTTGCCCCTGAAGGCTGCTGAGTAGCTCGGGTTGGGTTGAGAATCCAACAAAGCCTCGTGCAGCATGTGCCAAGTCTATATATTCCATGAGATCTTTATGCCTCTGTACTTTGACAGTCGGTGTACTGCCATTCGGCTTTGTGTAGACAGAAATATATACACTGACTGTAATAACTTGATCCCGGCAGTGAGGCTGAGATGATAACTCTGTGCAGAAATAGATTTTCCTCCCTGCACTTTCCCTATCTCACCAAGCCTTGCAACAGACATCCTCCCTCTGAAGCCATTGTTACACTGGACATACCTGCTTAATATTGATAATGATGGAGGAAATGTAGCCGCACACAGAAAGCATGTCTTTTGAAATCGGCTCTGAATGTGGCCAGTGGGCTCTTTATGTTAGACAGTGCAGTGGAAAATTGCCCAGCTATTAACAGAAATGAAATATTGCTTTTCCTCTCAGCTTTTTACCAAAAACCGCACACATTTTAAAGAAGTCTGGTGGAGAAGTCATGTCAGCACAGTGTCTCCCATCACATACTTAACATCTCAGGTGAGATATTGATTCCTGTTTTGAATATTAACTAAGTATGTCAGAGAGGAGTTAAATCTTGTGCAATGTAAATGAAATTTCATCAGTCAAAACGTCTGTTCGTTTAATAAGGAAATTCTGCATAACTCACTTGCAAACACAAATGAGCCACTGAGGAATAATGTGCCAGGGGATGAATATATTTCAAAGTAGAGATTCAATTTTTTATGTTGTTAAGAACAGCATATTAGAATTGTGGACGTGTGTTGAAGAGGTACAGGTACGGTGAATTTTATTGGTGTGATACATTTTAATTCCACACAGAGATTCTCAGACCTCCTTCGTAGGTTAACTGTGATTACAATGCTGAGCTGTGCAATCTAGCGCTGAGGAATTTGGTATAAATTGTGTGTGTGGGTGTGTGTGTGTGTGTGCGCTGCATATGTGTGTTGGGGGTTGGGGGCGTCATGTAAGTGAAAATTGTGCAGATCTTAGCAGAAAGCTCCTCACTGCTTTGCTGATGGCAGATTAACTTGCACCGTGTATGAGAGTGTCATCATTGTTGGATTGTCCATAATTTATTTACATCTGATGTAAGTGTGTAAACAAATTACTCCACGTTATTAAGGCAGTGGGTCCTGGATTTCATGTAGTCAACTGTATGAGATATTTAGATATTTCTAGATCTAAGTCTTTGCAACCTGGGCTTAACACCTTTTCCTTGGCCTGTAGAGGTTTTATTTTAATTTTACTTTTCAATGTAATTATTTATAGCTTATAATCAATCAAAAGAAAGAAACACATCACAAATCAAACAGGTTTATGTGCATATCTTTATTTTTTGTTTTTTTAATTTGTATTAATTTTACCCCAATTAATTGTTTAAGTGTCTCAGAGATCTTGGTCACCGTCGAGGCTCTCTGTGTGAGCGTCTGAACACTGGACAGCGTCTGAGATGAAGATGACGGCAGCTGAACAGGACCTGAGTGCACGCCTGGAGGTGCTGACTGTGAGGTGCCAGGGCCCGCCTCAGAGGGTGGTTGTTCTGTGGGAGATCTGTAAATAAATGATAAAAATAGAACCACTGAAGTGACCTTTTGGGGGGTTTAAATTCTGCATTTTTTTGTCCGTACAGTAAAAGCAAATATTTACATTTTGAGTACAAACTAAGCACTTTAGTAACACTTGGGCATGTTGAAGAAGAGAACATGTATCCAGTAAAATAACCACATGCTTTTAGGGTTTACGTTTTACAGCTTTTAGATAAAATGTACCATCGAATTGTATTAATTCTGAAAAAACAACTTACCTTTAGATTCTCAGATGGCCGAGGAGATAAAAACGCTCTCAGTGCTTCAACGTCTTTAGATTTTCATTTGGGATTCTTGTCTTCTCTCTTAACTTGTCTGTGTGTGATCTCTGTCTTGGCACAGCCCTGCAGTCTCATGTCCTTATTTGTGCATTGATGGGGCGTCTCCTTACGCTAATTAGGAAGAACTTGTACTTGTGAAAACATTCATCATTCAAAGAACACAGATACAAATGATTCTGCCATCTAAGAGCACCTTCATGAATCTGAGTTGGACTTTTCTTACGACTGTTCTTCAGAACAACATTAAGAGAAAACTTATGAAGATATTGGTGAATGAGGCCCACTGGCCGTAGAAATGAATGTCTTCTCTCAAATACTGTAACAGAACTAAATGGCACTGGGTGTGTGGCGCTCAAAGCACCAGAGATAACACACAGACCTTGTTGTGAGCAGTTTCATAAACAAACTTCTTTCTGTCTTCTGTAGAAAGAGTCTCTCTCACACTGAAACAATTATAAAAATTGATGAGAGATGTTATCTTTATTTTTATTCTTTTATTAAAGTTTTATTCAAGTTTCATTCAGCCACATGCGTCAACTTCCATATGTATGCCGTGTTTTCTTGGTTAGCAACTAGTTAGCAATGGCTAGCAAGAAACGCACCATTACCCAGAATACATTATGTATTTCTCTGCGTTTGAACATTGTTGGAAACAATTGGGATAATGTAAGCACTCAAATCAGCAAAATAAATATGTCTAGCCTTTTTAACTTTTTAATGCGCCAATATTACATATTATAGTTTTTTTTCTTAGTCCTTTTTTAAATTGAATTATATTTTATTTTATGGATATATTCGAAACACTTTTGTGCCGCTGGATATGATTTCCCTAATTTTATGTCTATACTATCACATTTTCAGCTTGATCACAGTTGTTCATGTCTCTATGATTCTTTTTCAGTGCAAATGACTGGATGTGAGTGCCTCAGGACGCTGTTGAACTAAGTCATGGCCCCTACTAATAGTACCCATGTAAAATTCATAGAAAGCTGTGTCAGGGGTTATTTTCTTTGAATTAAGTCCATTTGGAAGAAAAAAATGACTGATCCACATTTGAACATAAATGGGGGTATGTGTCCAGCATATATTGCTGCTGTATCTCTTCTGCTGCTCAAAGCTTTCTGCAGAAGCAAAAAGAGGTGCTATTGAAAAACTCTGTCTTGATCTTCAGCCTCCATCTGAGACGGCCTCGCTGCATACAGAATGCTGATCTGGCAAAGTTAAAGAACATTCAGAATCAATTAAGTGCAATCACAAAATCTCCCAACACCCGAGGATGTCACTATGAGATCACAGCAGACATGGTGTATTTTGCAATTTACAGCGTCTTAAGGACGCCTCCGCTGGATGTGTCACGCACAGACCAAGACCCTATAAGCCTGGTGGTGTTATGAAGCATCCAACAAATATCTGAATTACTGCTGTTGACAGGGGGAGAGGCGGTGGTATTTCTTTTCCAAGGCGGTGGAGAGGGAATTGAGATATCATTCAAACTAAAAGTGCGCTGACTCAAGCCTCTGTTAGTGTTTATGTGGGAGAGGTCAGGGTTTTCATTCCATTCAGGTTAACTTCTGTCGTATATTATCTGACAACGACGGGGAGAGGCTATTTGGATGAGAGTCATGAGGACAGAACAAATATACACCATACACAGCAGATATGTAGGGGCATTAGGAGCGAGGGTGGGAAACAGCAAAGTGTTATATCCTACTTACTCCACTGCGTTTGATTTAACAACTCTGTAGATATGTACCAGTCAGTTGGATGAGAAAGGTTAACTAAGTTCAGGGGAAAGCTAAGAGGGAGAATAATTACACCAGCATAGATCACAACTTAAATGAGCCACTGACTTTTTCACCCATCTTCAGTACAGCAGGTTTTTAACAATGTGCTACAATACATAATGTGCTACATTATGTATAAAGACAAAGACCTCTTTCAATAGATCAGTGTTCAGGGGACAGTTCAGATCACTTGATGTAGGGTTTTATAAGGTAATTATTCATAGTCTGTGTAGTATTGTGTGTTTGTCCAGATATATTATTAGAGAGCTAAGCAATGAACTGCTGTGGACAGGGTCAGCAACAGAAGTATTTTAGCCACTTTAAACAGGTCAGCTTAAAAAAAATAATGTCATTTTACATGTATGCTATATTTAGAACAGCTTTTTCTGCTGTTAAACAAGCCAAATATCACTCTCTCTAAATCAACCAAACTCCAAACGCAATCAGTAATTTTTCATAACAGAACATGGGAGCTGCTGGTCTACCGCTTGTTTGTGTTATTGTGTGACTTCAGTTTTACAGTGATAGTGCAGATTCATTGACATCACACGATACCACAAAAAACTAACAGACTGAGGCAGCAGTAGACCAGAAACTCCTTTCCCTTCTTCAAGGTAAAATTACTGATTTTGTCCATAGTTTGGTTGATTTGAGCAATATTTGGCTTATATAATGGCAGTTTCCTGTTGGAAAAGGCTGTGTGACAGCACAGTAAAGCAGTGAAAATACACACTAAAATATACACAATACACTTTTATGGTTGACCTTTTTTAAGAGACCGAAATACTTTTTGTTGCTGACCCTGTCCACAGCAGTTCATCACTTGGCTTCCATGCTGGTAGTCCTCTGCTGGTCCAAACTACAGGAGTTCCAGCCACCATCATGTGTAGCTGATACACTGATTATTGACATAGTATCAAGAGCGAGTAAGTGTCATAACATGATTTACCATATGTAACATACTCATTTCAGTGCAAACCATGATCTTATTCCAAAGTAATTCTGTTGCCTAAACGTAACTTAACTGTGACTGTTTTACAGTGTTACAGTGTTTTTGTTTTTACGATTGACTCTGGATCTGCTCTCCCAAAGTTAATGGGAAGGTCTGGCGGATCACCTGAATGCAAAATTGGACTTTGGTGTACGCACAGCACGTAATTTGAACATTTCAAGTTGTGTTGTTTGTGCACAGATTGAAGAGAATGAGGGGTTGCATTATTCAGAATCACAGAATCATAACCACATATACTACATTGTTTATTCTAAAAAGGTGCACCCAAAAGTTGGGATGAGCTGTTTTCATTGACTTTGTCAGCTCAGTTTGAAAAGAAGCTTAAATATTAATAACAAAAGTGAGAAACCAAATCAACGAAAGAATGGAAGGAAGTGACGGGTTGTTTTCCTTGAAGATATTGTGTGAATGAAACTAATCACTGAGGGGCATGTACCACAAAATGACTGACACATATTTTCCAACTACAGAGGAACGGCTAAAACTTTTGTATTTTTCACAGCCGGCAGATCTCATTTCTACATTCAGCCTGAGGGATTGTGACAAATTATGTGTCAAGGATTTATGATGTGAGACGTAATAGGGCCACCCAGCTGGTGGAGTAAATGAATGTGCATATCTCAGTGACATCCACACATCTGCTTAGCCGCCGATGAACATGCGAGCCATGGTGTGTCATACAGTCACTGGCCTAATTCACTGTGCAACGTTGTACATCTACAGAGGCAGCGCTTGTCCAAACAGTGTTTCAAGCTACTAGTCCTTCACAGTTATCAAGCTGGAATCATGTTTTTTCATGCTAACTATTTTTTTCTATGTTCTTTGGTTTAATGTTTATGTAAAACAGTCGCTGACAGGATGGTTCATTTATTACATGAAAGGAGCAAGTGATGGAACTGTCTTGTCAATATTATTAATCATACACTCCTATTTAGAAAGGAAGATTTATTTTCTGTGCATATTGTTAGCAGTTTGGGTGTGAAAGGGGAACAAATCCATGAAAAAGATTTAAAGTTAGATTCCATCACTGATTATCAAATTCATAAATGGACAGTGGTGGAAAGAGTACTGAAAGGCTGCACTGTTACATTACTGAAATATTACTCAATTACGGGTAACTACTGGTCTTAAATAAATACTCAAAGTACAAAGTAGTCTTGTGAAAAAATACTCAGAGTATTAGCTATGTTTTAATTGTGGATGTGTAATTAATTATCAGTGGGAAGCATTAAATCGAACGGGGTATCTGTTGCTCCAAGTATAAATTAGGGCTGCAAGGATTAGTTGATTTACTGATCAGTTGATCAAAGCAAATTTAGTTGCCATTTTGATAATCAGTTGATTGGTTTGGTCATTTTTTATTCAAAAATATTAGGTGCTTCCATCTTTTTAAATTTAAGGAATATCTGTTTTTCTCTGTCATTTATTACAGTAAATGAAGAGTCATTAGGTTTTGGACTGTTTGTTGGACAAAAGAAGCAATTTGAAGATGTCGCTTTGGGCTCTGAGAAATTGCAATAAACATTTTCCACAATTTTTTTTTGAATTCCTCCTAACTAGCGTTCTGCTCTCTGGTCACGCTCACCTCTTCAAACCTGTACCTGCTGCAGAGATGGGTGTTTTTGTCAGTATGTCATTGGTTTTAAATGGTCAGTTTGTAATATTTTAGCTACTAAAATGTAAATGAAAGGCTTGGATATTAATTCAAATTGTTCTTTTACCTAAGTACATGGTGTAATGCATACTTAAGTGTAAGTAAAATTAAAGACAGTCCTCAAAAACTTACTTAATTTCAGTGATTTGAGTAGTTGTAATAGTTACTTCCACCCCTATGAACGGATATCGCCAAAATCAAGCAGAGCTGAAGCAAGGATTTATTTTATGACCCAACAGAGCAGAACCATTTTAATATTTCAGCATCATTGTCAAAATATGACGGCTGTGCTGTATTTTACATGGCCGGCATGAACTCAAGGTCCCTCTGAGAGCCAGAGAGTTACACATTTTTACTGTAAGGCACATCTTTTATGCATGTACTTTTCACACACAGGGACCCCAAAACATGAACATCTGCCAATTATGCCAACACGGAGAGCGAATCGTCAAAACTGCATCTTAACTCAGAATAATTCATGTTCAGTTGAGGGTACTCGACCGTCCACTGCCCGTGGCATTCATTTCATCCATATTAGCACATTTTGGGCTGTAGACACAGTGTGTGTATTGAGAATGATGGGCTCAATCATGCTGAGCTCTGTACAGTATAAAACAAAGGGACAGCTTCACTTTCATCATTCATTTCATCACCAGGTGCATGGAACAAAAGCCAGGCAGGAATCAGCAAAGCTAGAGGACCAATCACCTTAGAATGTCACAGGCGAGATAAAAGGAGACTTGGTCTTTTCATCCTGCATGTGAGGTGCTTTTAGCTTTCTGCCAGACAGCACACACACACACACACATCTCTCTAACCTGTTTACTTCCTGGAAGAAGATGTAGGATCTCACAGAAGACAGAGGGGGGAAAAAAAAACAACCTGGAAAAGCAGGGGGAGGGATTTATAGCTGGAAAAAAACATCTATGACCCTGAGAGTTTGGCGTCAGGATATGTAAAAAGATTTTGGTAGAAAATAAATTAAATAACCTCTGCCAGCCACTAGCTATGATAGCTTTTGGCTTATAAAGTGGTTGTAGTGCCGGTCTGGATAATTCATGTGATTGCACCGCTTCCTCTTTTTATAGGTCCGGTACGTGTTATGTGATGTAATGGCTCATTCCCGGTATCCACTTTTAACTCTATGGAAGAACGCATTAGTGTAATGTGTAAAAACTGAATACTCTGAGGAATCACCCAAAGTCATGCAGTGCATGTAATCTGGACCACAACACGGACAGCGGAGCAGAAAAAGCCTGGGCTTTTCGGTCCACTGAATAATTAAAACGATGCTTTATTGGTTTATCCTGCCCAACATGCTGTGGACAATGAGAGAGAGCTGTCCCCAGGTGAGCCATGGTGGCAGCTGCAGAGCTTGAGTAAATTGGAAAATGATAGCTGTGCAGATAATTTAATCCTGGCTTAATTAAAGAATCTACATGCAGGATGGCAGTGCAAATATTGAGTGAAGTTATAAAAGCTGCAGATATAGTCTAGTATTTAGTCTCAGAAATGTTGAAGACGGATTTTAAGTCTACTGTTTTGTGCTAAGTAGGGAACATTTGCTGTTTGTTTACTGTAGGTTGTGCTCATCTTCCCTAATCACAACAAAACATTCTTACTTCTTAATCCTGGACTGTTGCCTCAGGCATCAGACTTCCTCAGTTAGATGCAGATTTTATTTAGCAGCGACACTCTCACTATGAAACATCAGGGAAGCATGTGTTCCCAAAATAGCATCCTATAATCTGGCTTCTGCTGAGTGAGAATATGATATGCAAAGTGACTCCTAACAGCACCTAACAGTCATACCTCTCTCTGGCCTCCACCTCTGCAGGTTCCTCTGTGCTGTTCTTCACGTCATCCTGGCAGGTGTTGGCGTCCTCTTTCCTTGTGGCACTGGGCGACGAGCTGCTCTTTGAAGACTCCTCGTTGACCTGGAGACCCTGGATGGTGTTTTGCTGATGGTGCCATGATTGATGACCCGCTCTGACATAGACAGGTGTGGGCCCCGGCGTCGGTGCCAAGATGCTGTGGACGGGACTGTTAGTCTTGCGTAGTCCTCCGATGCCTCTTTCCCGTGAGTGACTCTTCAGCCGGCCCTGGACGGGCGTCACTCTGTGGTCCAGGCCATCCTGCTGGATGTAGCCTCCCACCCCTCCAACGCCGCCGCCTCCACTGCCGGCCGAACCTTGGGATGAATGGCTGAACCAGCGCCAGCGGAGCCTGAGGATCTGCTTCACGTCAAATTCCTTCTTCCCCGACACAGACATCCTCCTCTGGGTTTGGAGACGAAGGCGATGGTACGTTGAGTCCCCAAAAACATGGAGAGCAGAGGAGAGAAGAGCCTTGGTTTCAGTCCTCACTGACTACAATGTGCCTCTTCTCTTCCGTTATTGTTTCACTACTATCATGACCACCCCCTCCTCCTTCTATTACTCCTCCGTTGTTCTTTTAGTGGAGATGGAAAGCAGTCCTCTGCAGCTTTTGTTCCTGTGCCTGAGACAACTACCCTCCCTCCAACTCTCCCTCTCTGTCTTTCTCTCCCTCCTTCCCTCCTGTGCTGCTGCTGCTGCTGCTGCTGTTTCTGTTTGCTGCTGCTGCTGTGCCGCTGGAGCTGAGTTAATGCACATGCATGATCCACACTCCCTCCCCTTCGCCTCCCCTGTTTCGCTTTCTCTCCCTCTGCCTCTCCTGTGCACACACACACACACACACACACTGAGAGATAGACATGTATACACTGGAAATAAAATGAGAAAATCTCCCAAGCCCTGCCCAGTCCCCTCTGCTGCTGTTCTGTGTGTCCCTGTGTGAGTATCTCTGTGAGTATCTCTATGTGTGTGTGTGTGTGTGTGTGTGTGTGTGTGAGAGAGAGAGAGAGAGAGAGAGAGAGAGAGTGAGTGAGTGTGTGTGTGTGTGTGTGTGTGTGTGTGTGTGTGTGTGTGTGTGATAACAGGGCTGCCTAGTCTTGCTGCGAGGGGGAGGTGGGGTATCATGGAGGCAGAGTGATGAGGTCACACCTTAACAAAGTAAATCACTGCTTGCTCAAGGAGGAAAAGGGGAAGACTACTAACTACACTGCATTATCAGCAGGGTTGGGAGGGTTACTTTAAAAATGTATGCTGATACAAAGATTACCTCTTAAAAAATGTAACCAGTAACCCATTTAGACAGTAACCTTATCTTGTGTTACCTTTGGATTACCTTAATACCAAATACAGTAAAATTACTTTGCCTTAAAAGGTTTATGTTAGTTGTAAGGTTTATCAGTTGTTTGTCCAGATATTTCTTCCTTTGTTATACGTGATTACATGTTTAGATTGACAGTGATAATTATGCACATATAAATGTACTTCGTTTAGTAGATGTTCACACTCAAACTTCAAGTGTAAACGCAACACAAACGCAACATCCTGGTGACTGGCATCAGTACCTACAGTCCCAAAATATCTTTCAGTATTAGTAGTGACAGGTTAGCCCACTAAGATTTCTGTACATATTAATATTAGCGATTGGTTTGTGTACCTAATGCTAATGGTTGGTCTGTGTGGCTAACATTAGCGAATGGTCTTACCTGTAAATGTTTCTCTAGGCTAGTTAGGCTAGATGTTGAGTTCTTGGGTGACGACAGCATTTTCAAAGCTGAAGGCAGTTTCTCTTTTCTGATTTAAAGACAAAATAATGTTGAAATTCCTACCCAGTGTAGCATGTTTTTCACTAAAGGCCCTGATAATGAATTGACAGTAAGATTAGCTGGTTTCACTCAGATCAGAGGAGCATTGTGAGACTCGTTAAGTGTTCTTTATTTCAAAAAAATATTTTATAATCCTGCTCATAATCCCTATTTCTACTAACTCTATCTGCAAATCTGATCCTTTATTTCTGTAACTGTAATAGAATACAGTTACCTTTTTGTACCCTAATTACGTTATCCCATTAATTGTGATCTGTTACTCCTCACACCTGACTATCAGGATTATTAGTAGGAGCTTCTAGCTCATTATAATGAACGTGGATACGCATGCATGCTCATTCATAAACAGAAAAACAGGGAAACGTTAATAACTCTCATAAATAATCAATAGACATCTACACACACTATTAAAGGCAAGTTAAATTTATCTCACACTAATACACATCTGTACAGTCTGCTATTCTCACATCAAACAGAATCCCATGGGGAAATGTCTCAGCGTATGAAGCCATGCAGAAAAAATATTCTCCTTCAGTCACTGTCTTGAAAGCCCCCTGCGATTACAAGTGAAAAACTACATACTGATGAACCTTCAAGGTCAGTAAGCTGCCTCTTCCCCATGCAGCCCTGGCTTCAGAAAACACTCTTTTACATTTCAAAAATAGATCCTGCCTCTGCATATGCTTAGTACTGACTGCACCACTGCAGGTAATTGAGATACCACAGCTTAACTTACACGTCAAAGGCAAAGAGACAGTGGTATATCATACAAGGTAATTTTGGGACATTGGATCAATGCTGACAGCATCACCAGCATAAGAAAATATTGTTATGGTGGTGTGCTGCTGTAGAGCACTGATCATCCCTCAGTCAGTGTGCAGAATGATGTAGGCTGTGTGCAGAGTTTGTTGTCACATCCATCTGCTGAAGCCTTAAATTTTAAAACACAAACTTAAATCTCTGTAATGTACACTAGAAGAGTTTGGAAACTTGATGCCACCAGTTCACATACACTGAGAGCACACTGGTACCAATTTACAATAAGAAAAGCCTTATACATGAGCTACTGGTGGTTTATAATTAAGTATTAATTAAGTTGTAAACACTATAAATTGTGAAAAAAAAAAACAATTACAAACAAACGCAGTTTTCATATGTCAATGTGGGCTCTCTATTTGGCAACATTCAGATACTACTTTAGGGCTGCAACTAACTAATTCACAGTCACAGTCAATTATTTTCTCAATTAATTGATTAGTAGTTGTTTGGTCTATAAAATGGTGATTTTTTTTTTTTATCTGTTTCACAAAGCCCAAGATGACGTCCTCAATCATCTTGTTGTGTCCACAACCCAAACATAATCAGTTTACTGTCACAGAGGAGTAAACTATTTTGAAAACTGATCGATCTATCAAAATAGTTGTCAATTAATTTAATAATTGATTAATAATTAAAAATTTATAACTGGCAAAATGTAAAATACATCATTATAATCACTTATGTCATGTCAACACCTGTGATAACAATGAAGAAGACTGCTGAAAATGTGAAGGTAAACAATATTGCCAAAGCCTTAATGTATGAGCCTGGTAATTTGATATGTTACTTTGATATGCCATAACTGATGAGACTGACAGGTATGCTGGCTGATGGAGAAAACAAAGTAAGCTAAGAAAACAATGAGATCTGAGGTTTAACACCACAAATAATTATGGGCTTCAAAACTTAATTAATAATCTAATTACAAATGATCTGTAAATCATTTATATGGGTAGTCTTGTAGAAAGTGGTAACAGTGGACTTTAATCACATCGTGTCAAACACATATGCATATTTGAATATTCATAGATTCAGGATTTCTGAATGACCAGAAATTCACCCCCCAACAGACCGCTCTTTGCCAGCTCACCAGTCCCCATCCAGTGAGCACCAAACTGCAATTCAACGTTGGTGGTTGTTGCTCATTGAAAAATAGTTGATATTTGGTCTGAACGTTTAAGACCTCTCTTGTGAAGCTTCCAGAACATTGTGATGAGGAAATTTCTTTGTGTAAAAAAAAAGAAATTGTGCATCATGCTAATGTGCATGTGCGAGTACACAGGCATGTTGGTCATAGCTTCAACTATTCTAAGGCCACTGGGGTTTGAGACTTGTGTTCAACGTTTTTTTTTTTGTTTTCAATCCAAAGTATTATTCCAATATTGTAGAGGATGAAAAATGTCACAGTTGTAAATCCTGATGAAATATGTGAACGTTCAATGTACGTCTTCAGTTTGGGTCACCAACTCTGAATGTCTTTCCACCAGTGGCCGTCATCGTCTTTTCGATGGAAAAGCGCTCACGGGGCATATCGACAAAAAGCTGAGAACTCCTGCTGTAGGCTATTCTGTCGGCACTGCTGGATATGGGTGTTTCAGGTACTTCATTATGATCCGGTTGTCAACTGTGTATGCCCATGGGGTGGGTGGTAACTGGATTGAGAAATGAATTGTGAACCATGAAAGACTGTGAACCACAACAAGCCTTACCTTACCTGCTTGATACTGCAGAGCATCTGGTCAGGATTTATGGATTTCTACAGTGGAATAATTTGATCAATGTTAATGTTCTGCACTTCAGCCCCCTATTAACACTGCGTTTTCATGCTTTTCATCACCACAAGCTTACACACTGACACCATAGAATTACAGTGAGCTTAACTTGTGTTCCTCTGAAATAGATGAACACTACTCGTTCCTCGTTTCCACATCCATGACAAAAGGTTAGAGGAGAACTCTGCACTCAAACTGCTGCTGGATTTCAGTACTGTACAATCTCTCATCCGCCTCCACCACCTCCCACTGCAGGTTTGGTGAAGTAGAGGCTACCAACTATTGTGTCCACTAGTATCTACCTAGTCTGACTCACCAGATGCACACTGCTGGTATAAGTCATTTCATAGGCCACAGTATCGCTATCTGCGTTTTCAAAGTCCCCAGGAAACAAGAACAAGAGCTGCAACCTACACGCTGAAAATGGCAAAATAGCACCTGGGACACGAATGGTATGAATATAAACAGGCAAACAGCTGTTACCAGTGATGTAGTCATTTTAATGCCAGAATTCGCCTCCCGACATGCAAGTGTTCTACCAAAACAGGGTCCCCCTCGACATTATTTTGCAGCAACACCATCATTACATCCTGGGCTTAGCCCTGGCCAAGATATTTGTGATTGTTTTTAAAAAATGCAAACAAGGCAGGGCTTTTTTCCCCTATAGCAGAATATGTGTATGTGAAGCCAGACCTTTCTCCAGCACTGAGCGCTGTGGAGGGAGGTCTGGCTATGCAAGACTACTATCTACCTAAACTATAATTGCCCATGTTATTTAATGGGGACAGGCATTGATCTGAACTATAAAAGATGTTTAAATATCTTCTGCTCACACACACATCGCCTCCATTATCTGATTATGAATAACATATTTAAAGCCAAGGATGACACTTTTCACAATTGCTCCGTGCCCGATTGATTTGTGAGTGAGTAGTCCCCACTGCTAAAATAAGATGAGCATATTGATTACAAGGGAGACAAGGATTTTCCCACAACTTCTGCAAGATCAAGAGATACGTGTTATAAAATGTTAAGTCGTTGCATTATTCAAAATGAACTGTACGGCAAAAACTAGAGGAGGCTGAAAAACTGCATGAAGTGTGTGGATCATCCTTTGTTTATATCCGAGTGTTTATGCTAATGATACAATAAGAATGGATGAGTTTCGAGCATTTTCACAGTCAAGAAGCAAAACACTGAATTATTAATAAGAGCTCTCTCTACATATAAAAATATTTTATATTGTATTATGTTATTTTGAGCCCCAAAGCGCCAGCGTATAGTAACTGGCCCCGACTGGAGATTCTAATAATTGAAAGGGTTTATACACATTATTTGAGCTTGTGTATCCACCACAGCTCAGGTTCAGCTGCTCTGGGGTTTTTCTTTATATGGAAAGGAAGACTGTACCTTAGACCTTCACCTTTTGACAGTCACTGTTTCACGAGCGGGATAGTGATCATCTTTAATGCCATGACTGAATTAATGATTTCCATTAACTAAAAGCAGCAAGACCCGTGGATGTACAGTATTTATTTGATCACAAGTTTGATTATGTTGCACACATTTTTTTATAGTGGTGCACTAAGTGATGCTATAACCAGCCTCATCAAGTGCCATAATAACATGCAATACATTATGTTTACATGTACATTAAAACGCAGTGTTACTAACCTCAACCTGCTGTTCTACTGCCAGAATAGCACACTCTTTACTACAGGCATAAAAATGAAAGTAACAATTTTATTGAACTGAACTAAATGATGATAAGGAATATTATTGCTCATATTACTGCCCATTTATAACTCTTGGTTTCGTAGTAATCTCTTGGCATAGTCATTAATCACTAAATGTCATTATTACCGCGAGTAGCTTTAGCCGCATGTGTAATCTGATGAAAACAGCATTCATTGAGTTTCATCGCCTCTGTTTTTGTTATTGCACAAAAATTCTCCTCGCGTCTCCCATGTGTGTTTATTTTTGTCCAGGAGACATTGGATATTCTTTACACTTCATATCTTTTTTAATTCAACATGATATGAAAACAGTGTTTTACAAAATTATCTTTAAATAAAGCTGTATATGTGCTGTTTTATACACCAAACACATTCATTATGAAAAATGAAAGGGAGCAAAAACGGTCAATTCCCTAAAATCTATCACACCAGTGGAAAAATGCTCACACTAACCTTTTTTAGCTTTGCCAGTATGTGAAAATGGATTCTAAATGAATGAATTATTATTATTATACAGAATAAATCGGGTATTTTGAGGACACCATCTACAAAGTGTAGGTGTATCATAATAATAACAGCCCGTTAGAGTGAGATATGAGCTAATGTATAGTAACAGGCCATCACACTAGGCAACCTCTTTTATTCTTGCAGAAGTCAAGGACACCATCTGGCTGCACGCTGCATGACACATGAGATGTCAGATGTCAGACTGGTGTGGTAAACCACATTATCATCCAACATCTGCCTCCCCAACGAACATACCTACATGCCTGGACGGCTATTCTTTGAGTGTGAAAGACGGTAGATGCTCTCTGCTTGCACTAGCAATCAAGCATTAAGTTAAATGGCTGAAATGTCTCTTGAAGTATTATAAATAATACATATCAGGAGAAGGGGACTGTGTTATATAGTATGGAAATTAGATCGATGAAAAGCCAAGAACCATGTAAGAAAAACTGAAGAGCTACTGGGTCCATTCATTGCTGGAGTTATCAGTTGTTCAGAACATGATCAGCGACCTGTGATCAGTGTGGAGAGGCATTAAATGCTTGCAGATATTTCACATTGTATTCACTTGGTTATGAGTATTTTGGATAAATGCTGGATACAAGCACTGTCTGAATTATACAATTGCTTTTGGGGGAGCTCTTTTTCTTAGGGGTGGGATGCTATGCACACATAATATACAATAATACACAATATAATTCAGTTCACACATAATATTTAGCCTAAGACAACAAAAAAACAGAACAATGATTCACCTTTGAATTTTTTTTCCTCATCACTCTCTGCAAAGAAATAATAAAATTACCAATGCAAAGTGGAGTGGGGGCTTCTTAGTCAGAGGACATTCACTTGAAAGACAACATAAGGTGCGTAGTGTGTGTTGAGTGCACTCTGATGCTTAGACGGCCACAGCATGAGTAGACAGTATTGTGCTCATTGAACACAAATGATCCAAATTTATTATGGACAAATAAACATCCATGTTGACAAGTGCTTTAGCCTGTTATTTATTTCAGCAACCTGAATCAGTCCTTCCATGAAGTTGCTACTGGAACAATAAACTCGAATTCAACCAATCCCCATGAATTCTGCACAACCTTGCAATTTTGTCAAAACCCCAAACTCTATTGACTTTATCAATGCTCTGTTTACTTTTATATTTTATAATTTCGTGCTTGCCATTTTGACTTGAGTTTGAGCTCCAAAATGATTTTGATTCTTTGTGCAATTCTTCTTTTACAAAAAAAAGCATGTTTTGTTGAAGCTTTTAAAATCCTGAGGTTACTTTGAACCCTCAGAACAGAGTGTGGTTGTATTCTCCCTAGAACAAGTCACCTTTGATTTTTAAGGAATTACATAAAATAACAAAATAAAAAAAAAAACAAAAAAAAAAACAATCTCAACTTTGTTGTTGTGCACTGTTCATTTGCTTCCACAATTTCAGGGCATGAAAAGGCTGAAACAACGCAGCATCCATCACATTTTGTTTTTAGAAAAGCTGTGATGAAATCTGACAATTTAGGCTGCAACAATCCCACCCAAAAAAGCCGGCATAATCTTTAAGGGACTGCTAAATACACAAATAAATATACATTTTTACAGAAAAAAGGTGACAGTAAAAATGAAGATAGTCTTAAGCTCCCCTTACATTTTTCAAAACAGTCTTTCCAGGGAGCTCATGTCTCTTAGGAGAGCCAAGCCCCCCCCCCAGGGAACCCCCTCCACTCCCAGCTGCAACTATAACATCCTGGCAAATAACAGTTAAATGCTTCAAGGAAAGAGGAAGGAAAGGCCCTGTATGTCAGTTTTTATGCTGTGTTCGGCAGTGATGTTTCAAATGTTATTGACCACTGTCCATATTCATGAGACTACCAAGATGATATAGCTCAGCAAATAAAATGCAACGCCAAAGACAACCGCACACACCAGCACGTACTCACATATTCACCAGCACTCACCCAGCACATACACTTATGCACGCAAAGATTGATTTGAAATTTCAGAGCAATATAAAATACTACTTTTAAATGTTTAATTCTTCAGTGTAACACTCCTGACCTGACATGTCCATGACCAGGGTTCAGTAACGAGATGCAGCCTTTCACTCACTCTGGAGGTCAGGGGGGACAAGTTGAAAATTTATGAGAAAATTACGTTTAATGTTCCATTTATGGCTGAACCAGCAGACGAGAGTAGCGTGCCTCCTGAATCAATAACACACGCTGCTTTAGGCACATCTGAATGTAACCAAGGACAAACTGTATCCAGAATGCATAGTAAAGATGACCTGAATACCACTGCTGGATTAATTCAAATCTTTACCTGTCTGCAATACATAAATAATAACTGAATAAATCTCTTTGAAAATATCGTGAAAATACATCACCACAAGCGGTGATCTTTCCTCTTACCTGAGAAATTGATTCTAAGAGTCACTCCTCACCATTCAAACAGTGAAATTTCTAAAATGGACGGCCCATGAAGACGAGCTGCATGCAATCCAACTACTTGCACATCACAATTGTGCAGGACTGTTCCAACTTTTCTTCTCCCGCGTCCCTCTTTCAGGACAAAAACGTTTGCCTCTCCAGAAAGGAAGGTGGCACTTTCCTCTTTCAAAGGAAACTCCTGATAAGTTCCTTCCTCTGCGGTACAACAACAATTGCGTTCAAGCAACCAGGAACAGTGGGATCACATCCTGTGATTGAGGCACAACAGTGCTTTCTCAAAGCTTTGCCCCACAAACCATGTTTCTGGAACACTTATGCTTTTTACTGTGATCAAGATCTCAAAATGCTGCCTGATAAAACAGTTATGACTGAAACAAGCCCATGTCTATGTTAAACAAATACAAATAAGTATTTATAATGTCAAATAAAGCTTAAAAATGATAAACAATCAAATGTTTTGAAATTATTATTATTATTATGCAGCTTTGTATAAATCCATATGTTTGATAAAATATACTGCAGAGTTAATTCATCACAAGAAAGTGTTTTAAAGCCTGATGTCATCATATTTTACAGTTTTAACAGTGGTGTATTATATTTCAACCACTGGGGGGCGCATTAAACATTCTATTAAGAAAAGCCATATAACTAAACTGTATCATTGTCACAGATGTTAGTAAGTACAAGTTTTGTGACAAGGGCCTTAAGGAGTTTTTATTTTGCCAGAATGATCTATTCTATCTCTACAAACACATTTAAGACATGTCTTCTATTGATGTGTGACTTTCTGTTATAAAGACCAGTGTTTTAAATTCACTATCAACAAATTATAAGTGATACATGCATATAAATAGTGGGATGGCATGGCGTGGTTCAAAAAGTGTTTTAACTTCAACAGCAGAGGCCGTGGTAAACATCTAGTCTACAACTAACACTCAGTGTTGGTTTCTGGGACCATGATCTTTTCCTAATTGTATCTTCACCCATGAAAGAAAGTTGATTTAATTCTTCTAAAGATGTTATGTACTTACTAACAGGAGGTCATAGGCACACTGTGGTTCATGATTTATTTTCATGAATAAAAATGTTTCAAAAACATCCCCTCCCTGTGTTGAGTAATGTTTTAATGAGCGACGTGTGCTGTCATGCTGATTTGATCAGGTTCTAAAATGTCTAGTTGACCGATTAAATTGCTTGGTTGGAACTACCTGCTGTATAATTGAGTTTATTTTCATTTTATGCTATTTTATTCTTCTACTTCACTACATGGAAGATGCAAGTATTGTACTTGTAATCCACAATATTTATTAGATAACTTTAGTTCCTCTACTTTGCACTGATAATATGAGAGATAATTGACAAACAAATAATGATACATTTTAGATTAAAATAAAACATTATTGATCCCTGCCCAGCCGATAAAGCAGTTAAAATTAGCCCCATCTGTACCTGTTTCAACATTAAAGAGACCCCTGCATTACTGTATCAATAATTAAATGAATCCAATAATATATACATTATTCTGAAGTAAGCCATCCTTAATAATTAGGTATTTATGTATATTTTAACGCCAATATTTTTACTGGAGTTCAGTGTACTCCAGTAAAAATTTAATGCATGACTTTTACTTGTAACTATCAGCATTGCTACTTTCACTAAAGTGCCAAATCTTACTTCTTCCACCTTTGACATGACCTCAGCAGTTTAGTTTATTATGAAAAACAGTGAGTATAATAAAACAAACTCATAAACATGGGCTTAGATTTGTAATATTACTCCAGAGTTTAAACTGATTAAAGTATGTGGAGAAAATTAGCTGTGTGTCAGTAGCTAGCTAACCGCTGCATTAGCACAGAAACTAGCACTTCTTACAAGCAAAGTAATACCAAAAGTCAGTGTTGTATAGCCAAGCACTGCTAACACAACGAGCATGTAGTAACGAAAACTTAGCTGGTTCAGTGAAGTGAAGCAGTTCTTCATCCATTTGGTCCTCAGCTGCTCTACAGGAAACTTCTGCCACCCTGCTTGCAGTGCACGGTCCATATCAAAATCAAAAGTGTTAGATATTCAGTGTGAGAGTTGAGAGTAAAACTACAGAATCATTTCAAGTCTAATTCAACTAAAAAATAGATGTTTTTCAAAAACAGTTGTTACAGGGAGCCAAATATTATAGTGTGAACGACTCTCCAGTGACTTCACAGGATAGTGTTAATGTTGTAAGTGATAGTGTTTGTGTTATAAGTGTTAGTGTGTTACTGTCACGGAAATGCAATGAGTGGTCACAGACTCGTGTGACTGAAGAAAGGAGACTCTCTCTTCGTGTTCACCAGACATTTCTCAAAGCCTTATTAGGAACACTCGTGTGTAAGTAAATGTAAGCAAATATGTTGTTTATTTACATTTTCTATCCAGCTCTGTTGATTTCTGTAACACTAAATACCTTAATTGGTAAGCTAACAGCCAGCTAATCTTAGCTTTAATATATTTTCAACTGCCTAGCTACTTGAAACATATAGGCCTCTAGCGTGTGTGTAGCTAAGTCAGAAGTTAAAATCAAATCAGAAAGAGGTACAACTTGTCTTTTCAGAGCGAGGACGGGATGGTCCTACCCTGAGCTGCATGTTCACAGCTTCATTCTGTATTTGATGGGTAAATATGTTATATAAATACAGATCTTGATATGAATAGTTTGCTTGGGGAAGGTATGCATATTTGTCATTTCTAGTGTGGATATTGTAGAGATGTACGCAGAAAAAGTATGATTTCTGTGAAGGTTTCAGACTTAAAGATCTAGCTAGCTAAATCAGTAACAGAGGTGCACATGTTCATGGCTGCATGCTGATTTTGGGTGGGTGAATATGTCATAGTCAGAGAGAGTTTCAATCCAGCACACTTTTACTTGAGTAATTTTTAAAAGAACAACCATGATGTTTACTCTTACATTTGGATACGTTAATTGCACTACTTTTATTCAATTAATGAATTTAAAATAATTAAGTAAATAAATAATGAAATCATCATTTCTCTATTTCACAATCTCAGAAAGTGCATCCGTAAGTTTGTACATGCTTAAATCATAATGAATGAAGAGAGATATGTGTATATTCTTAATTTATCATGCAGAGTCCCTGTAGTGCTCTTACCCTGTGGTTTCGGTCTCTTTTAGGATGTTGTCGGAACACTACTATAATGCAGAGAGTGGATCTACTTGACATGGAGGATAAAGACTGTAACGTGAAGCGTTAACACTGCAGGTCAGTTGTGTAAGCACTACCTATCAAGTTGGTCCAAAGACGGATTTTCTCCTGACTGACGCTTTGTCAGATGTGATGTGCTAGCTCAAAATTACAATTTGAACTACAAACTTCTTTGTATTAGTGTTTTTTTCCCCTTCTTTTACAGTATGTAATAATATAGCACTAGTTGAATGGAAATGATAATTGATGGTAAATTAATTGTAAATGGTTAATTCATGGTAAATAAGTTGACTCCTTACAGTTTTCTTTAATATAATACACTTAATAAAATATAAATGAACTCGTTAAATGTTTTTACACCCACTATAGTGTTGATATGGCAACAACTCTAATGTGAAAAAATACACCGACAGTGCCATCTTTTGACACTACACACTAGTGTCGTGTAAACTCAACACTGACACATGTTGATGAGTTGTAAATTTTAAATACTGAGAGAGCTGGTGCAACTCTTATCATAGCGAAAATATTTAACACTGTCAGAAGTGTAGTTTTGACTATTGTGTGGCTTACTATAGACACTTTCAAAGTGTTGAATTTAACTCTATTGGTGTTGAAGTAGCACTGCTGATTTAGCTGTACAGGAGGAACGGCCAGCTAGTTGTACATATGATGTATTCCTACACTGTCTCTCTCTCTCTCCTGAGCAGAAGCAGCTCTAGAAGCAGCATTCATTCTGAACCAAATATGAAATCCATAGATTCTTAAAAGCAGAAGACTGAGATCACTTGGAGGTCTGATACTGATACAACGTGCTAAAAGGTAAGTGATTTAGACACAGGCCATATGTCTTCAAAATCTTTGGTGTTGTAGGTATTTTTATGTGTATGTCATAGGTTGCCACAGTTTCCCTTGCTTTACTCAGATTTGAAAGTTCTGGCTCCACAAAGATGACAAAGAGCAGCATTAGCCAAATGCATGAACTATAGGTGCAGGAAGTAGAGCAAGTAGCTAACAGAGCCCAGCTGTCCTGCAGCACTGTAAAACAAACTTCTTGTTTCTGTTTTGGTAACAGCATAAACCACTGTGTGATGTTACATGCTGTCATCATTCTCCGGGTTCTTTCAAAATACAGTACCCTTTATTTTATTCAGGTTTTTTTTTTTTTTTACCAAACCTGTAATTACCAATATGTAGTAGATGTGCTTATGTAGAACCATATCTAATACAATTTAGTCTTTATTACACAAATAACTTTTTCATGAGCTATTCCAACTCTAATAGTTTGTCTGCTTACTCCTGCACTTAAAATAGTTAACACAATCATCATCAGAAAAACTACTCACTGCTGCTGAGCTCACTCATCATAGTTATCTTCAGTTTCTCTTATTAATAGCTGCAATCATGCTGTGTGTCAAGGTAAGATAAAAGTCAACTTTACTGTCACATATACAATTAATCAAAGCATAACCAGATTCCAGTCTCTGCATTTAACCCATCCTAGTATTAGGAGCAGTGGGCAGCCACTGTGAAGCACCTAGGGACCAACTCCAACTCTAAGCCAGTGCTTTGGTCAGGGGTATTGGCTGGAGAATTGACCTACACTATAGGTTTTCAGTGCCAATGTTGATGGAACACAAGCATGGGGAGAACATGCAACCTCCACACAGGCACCGCCGTACATTCATACTGTATGAATGCACTGTATAACCGATACACTGAGTAAAAATATATCTTGATGTTTGTTCTAGGTGGATTGACATAGTCCACTGTGTATTGTGTGCTTTGTGTAATAAACGATTCACTGGATTTAATGCATCTCCGTATCCAGTAGCTGTTATGTCTTTGTGTAAGTGGTGAACAGTGTATCATCAGTAATGACTCTCAAAATTACAAATAACAATTCAAGTTGGATTAAATAATGGATTGTTCTGGATGAAAATATCTGTAACACTTTATAATAACTAACAGTAATAAGTGGCAAATTCGTAGACAATTAAACTTTAAATTATAGCTATTTTCCTTTTAACAAACAATGATATGATAATTAATTAGGTTTATTAATTATTATAAATGCTATATTTCAATTTAGCATTGTATGTGTTATGAATTAATTAGTTAAATTTTATTTCATAACTGATAAGAGAGAATCACAATTACATTCAAATTAAATTAGTAAACTGTTTATTGTTGCAGACACTATAACATTTTCTATACTAATTAAGTATTTATTAATGATTACCAAATGATTTGTAAAGCTTTCAGAAAACATTACTTAAAGAGATACCTGTAACACTTTGTAAATGTCTAATAATTAGCTTGTAAACTGCCTGTAAATATTATTTGGATTGCTATTATTAGTTATTTTAACCCAAATCATGATTTTCCTAAATCTACCCACCCAAGTATTTTTTTTGTTTCTTAAACCTAAGGGAATTGTTTTGGTGCCTAAACTTACCAAAGTAGTCTTTGTGCCTTTATTTTAAAGTATACCCAAACATTTCATATTTGTCTTAATTGCTAACTTGACCATGGGGCCCTGCACATGCAAAATGACGCTAGAGGGGTACCTGCAGCGTCATAGCTGAAAGCGTAGGGCCCCTGTCCAAGCTGCCACATTGCCAGATGGTATTATTTGAACGTGTGTTAACAGTAAAACAGCACTATTACTAAAGTGCAGTTAGCTATCAAATTGCCATTTATTAATGATGGTTATAAAATAGTGTTACCAGCATATCATAATCAAAAATAAGCAACAATATGTTGGATAAAATTACTGTAATGTGGAACAACTTACAAACAGCATCCAATATTGCATAAGATATTATGCCATATCATATTATACCATGTGATTAAGACATTTATTGAAAAAAATGAATAAGGACGCATTATAAATTCTATAAATCTTTTTATTTAGTTTATTTGGCAGAATGCACACAAAAGAATAGACCCAAAAAATCATGCTTTATCTCCATTAACTCTCTATGAACATAGATTTGGTTTGAAAATGAATGACATTAAAAAAGTGACTGTTTATTTCTGACAGTTTTTTTGCAATCAAACGATGTGTGTACAAAGAGAGTGACAGCAAATGAAGGAAATAAAATACAGAGGATCATAAAACAGGTAAGTATGAACATGACACAGGATTAGGGAGTAACACCTATTTAAAACAAATGAAGCAAATGCATAATTTTGGTCAATGGTACAGAATGTAAGGGTAAACAAATTGTCTTAAAAATGACCAGAAACATACTGACAGCACTTTAGAGAGTTGATGTTTCCAAACAGTGATTGTCTTTGCAATTATGGTATATACAACACATCACTCTTTAGAAATTGTTATAAAGGGCCAGCTCTATGTTGCGTAATTATGCTTCTGCACTGATTATATAATGTCAAAGCTTGAAAATAAAATACTTCCATACATAAAAAACTGGTAACTGTTTATGTTTGTGTCTGGGTGTATAAACAACATTTTCCTTCAAAATAACTATTGTAACTATCTGTTCTGTGCAATAGACCCCTGGATACAAATATACCACACCCGTTCATTAACAACATTCATTTAATAAAATGAAATAGGACAAAATGACAAACCCTATAATAAACTATTGGTGAAAATTTGGTGACGTGGCATATGTTCAATAAATCTGGACTATGTACAAAAAAACAATATTTATTATTACAATACAAATTAATCTTATTTACATTTTGAAGGGATTTTAAACAATCTCATGCACTTCTGTCTAATTACTGAAAAAAGAATTATTTGTTGTTAACAACACTGAGATGACTATATACGTCCTCTTAAGAACTTAAGTTTGAAGAATTTTCTGTATTAGGAGTGGGTATTTAGTTGTACATGAGAGAGTTTGATTTGCCTCATAATCATTTTTTAGGTGAAACAGACAGCTCAAGTCTTGGGAACCTGAAACCACCTCTTGAACCACTGTCACTGCTAGAAGATGAAGACAATCTTGACTTTTTAGAAGGCAGAGAAACACCTGCACTTCCCTCCACTCCTGCTTCACTGTCCTCACCAAGTGTCACTTCATATGAGCCCTTTGACTTTGAACCAAAACCTCCGAAGGTACCAAACTTCAACTTGCCTTTCTTTCCTTTGACTTTGCTTCCTCCTAGGTCTAATGAAATGTCACCACCCTCAGATTCTAAGTGAGCTGAAGGAGAACTAACTGCAAGGCCGCCCTCATCACTCAGAGAAGAAGACCGATGCCTTGATTTCTTAAATAGATCCAGTGAGGCTGACTTGCCTTTAGTTGACACACTGAGTCCAGGCTCACCCTCTAATTCTAATTTCCCAGTATGTACATTTAGGTCTTTAGAGACCTTACCACCTTTTCCACTTGCACTCAATTCTACCTCTGGTCCCCGAAGGTCACCTTCACTACTTCCCTTTGCTTTTGATTTTCCAAACAATTTTGGCATCTTTACTTTTACTTTGCCTTCACTGTGCCTCAGTTCTGGGCTGGGAACCTCAATATCTTGTGAACTGACTTGACAACTGACAGATGGAGACTGAATGTTTATGCCTCCACTCGCTGCAAGTTCTGATTCAACATTACCTCCACCTTGCTGCCCTTCCAACTGAGGCAAAGCAATACCAAATTTTGGCACCTTCATTTTGGGAAATGTTACAGTACCCTCTGGGAAATTAAGGCCACCACTTGCACTGCCCCCTGACACACTAGTGTCAATATCTCCACCACCTTCCACCTTTATTTTTTGGCCCCTAAACCCTGCAGACATGGTTGCCTCTCCTTGTCTATTTAAATTTGTATCAATTTTAGGAGCAGATATGTTCACCTTTGGGATTTGGATATCAGGAGTCTTTAATTTTACATCTGGCCCTTCCAAACTAACATTTGGACTGTCAACGCTGGTGTGCAATCTAGCCGATGGCAAATCAACATCAGATGACTTCAGTCCCTCTGAGAAAGACCCATCTCCTTTCAGTTTTGGTGATTTGATATCTAATTCCACATCAGGAAAATGAAGCTTACCAAAAAGAGGCTTCTTTGCCTTTCCTCCTTTAACATGGATATTGGGTGTGTCCACATCCAAGTTCACTGATGGTGTTTCTATGGCAACATCGGGTTTCTTTGCCTTTCCTTTGACTTTTGGAAGTTTAAATTTGCCCTTTTTCCCTTTTACATGTATATCAATATCAGGGGCATCAAGACTTACTTCAGTATCTGGGAGATTAACCTCTGTCTTAAGTGTGGATTCAGGCCCCTCCACTTCAGGTGATTTCATACCAAATTTAGGACCTTTAAATCTGGGAAAGGTAACACCTGTCTTCACAGGATCAATAGACACACCTTCCATGGAGATGGTGGGTGCTGCAATGTTAGCATTTGGACCTTTGATATCTCCTTCCACTTTGGGTACAGATGCATCCATCTTTCCTTTGATTTTAGGCCCCTTGACGTTGATATCAGGTGCTTTAAAATCTATGTTAGATTTGGGAAGGTTTAGGTCAATGTCTGGACCCTCCACCTTTGGACCCTCAAAGCCAAATGAAGGCATTTTGATTTTAGGCATGTCAAATCCACCCTTTGGCCCTTCAATATCAACCTGTGGACCTTTGATGTCAACTTCAGGTGTTTCTATGTCTCCCTTTATCTTAGGAACTGACACATCCACATCTCCTTTGAGTTTGGGACCTTTCACATGGAAATCCATATCTGGCATGGAAATTTTGGGTCCAGAAATCTTTGGCATGCTGAATTTGGTTCCTTTCAATTTTGCATCTGGTCCCTCAATGTCAATCTCTGGTCCTCCAATGTCTCCTTCAACCTTTGGAAGTGAAATATCCACATCTCCCTCGACTTTTGGACCTTTTAGTTTGATGTCAAAATCTGGCATCTTTGGTCCTTTTATGGTTGGTATCTTGACCTTGGGTCCTTTGATTTTTGCCTCTGGTCCTTCAATGTCAATCTCTGGAGCGTTAATGTCAAGGCCAGGTGCCTTGACATCAATACTGCCTTTTGGAGCATGTATATCAACATCAGGGCCCTCCACTTTTGGACCTTTGAAGCCAAATGTTGGCATTTTAATTTTTGGCATTTCAAATCCACCCTTTGGCCCTTCAATATCAACCTGTGGACCTTCGATGTTAACTTCAGGAGCTTTTATGTCTCCCTCTATCTTTGGAACTGACACATCCACATCTCCTTTGAGTTTGGGACCTTTCAGATTGAAATCCATATCAGGCATGGAAATGTTTGGTCCGGTAATAGTTGGCATCTTAAATTTCGGTCCCTTGATCTTACCACTAGGGCTCTCGATATCCAACTCTGGTCCTTTAACATCCATTTCAGGGACATCAACTTCTGGCCCCTCGACATTTGGACCTTTCATTCCAAAGGATGGCATTTTAAATTTAGGCATTTTAAATCCTCCTTTGTGGCCCTCAATGTCAATGTCTGGTCCTTCGATGTCAACCTTGGGACCTTTTATGTCACCCTCAATCTTAGGGACTGACACATCCACATCTCCCTTTACTTTGGGCCCTTTCATGCTGATATCCCATTCTGGCAGCTTTGGTCCTGATATTGATGGCATTTTGATCTTGGGCATTTCAAATCCACCCTTTGGCCCTTCAATATCAATTTGTGGACCTTTGATGTCAACTTCAGGTGCTTGTATGTCTCCCTCTATCTTTGGAACTGACACATCCACATCTCCTTTGAGTTTTGGACCTTTCAGATTAAAGTCTACATCTGGCATGGAGAGTTTAGGTCCAGAAATTTTTGGCATGCTGAATTTGGGTCCTTTGAGTTTTGCATCCGGTCCTTCAATGTCAACCTCTGGTCCTTTAATGTCAACATCAGGTGCCTTCACATCAATGTTTGCTTTGGGAAGGTTTATGTCAACATCAGGACCTTCTACCTTAGGACCTTTAAAGCCAAATGATGGCATTTTGATTTTGGGCATTTCAAATCCACCCTTTGGCCCTTCAAAGTCAACCTGTGGACCTTCGATGTTAACTTCAGGTGTTTTTATGTCTCCCTCTATCTTTGGAACTGACACATCCACATCACCTTTGAGTTTGGGACCTCTCAGATTAAAATCCACATCTGGCATGGAAATTTTGGGTCCAGAAATTTTTGGCATGTTGAATTTTGGGCCTTTCAGTTTTGCATCTGGTCCTTCAATGTCAACCTCTGGTCCTTCAATGTCAAGATTAGGTGCTTTCACATCAATGCTTCCTTTGGGAAGGTTTATATCAAGATCTGGACCTTCCAACTTTGGACTTTTGAAGCCAAATTTAGGCATTTTCATTTTTGGCATTTTGAAACCTCCTTTGCCACCCTCAGTGTCAAATTCTGGTCCTCCGATGTCTATGTCAGGACCTTTAATGTCTCCTTCAACCTTTGGAAGTGAAACATCTGCATCTCCCTCGACTTTTGGACCTTTTAGTTTGAGATCAAACTCTGGCATCTTTGGTCCTTTTATGGTTGGTATCTTGACCTTGGGTCCTTTGATTTTTGCATCTGGACCTTCAATGTCAATCTCTGGTGCATTAATGTCAAGGCCAGGTGCTTTGACATCAGTGCTGCCTTTTGGAGCATGTATGTCAATGTCAGGGCCCTCTACCTTTGGACCTTTAAAGCCAAATGATGGCATTTTGATTTTTGGCATTTCAAATCCACCCTTTGGCCCTTCAATATCAACCTGTGGACCTTCGATGTTAACTTCAGGAGCTTTTATGTCTCCCTCTATCTTTGGAACTGACACATCCACATCTCCTTTGAGTTTGGGACCTTTCAGATTGAAATCAATGTCGGGCATGGAAATGTTTGGTCCCTTAATAGTTGGCATCTTGAACTTGGGTCCCTTGATCTTACCACTAGGACTCTCAATGTCCAGATCTGGTCCTTTGACATCCATTTCAGGGGCTTTAATGTCAATATCAGCTTTCGGGAGGTTGACATCAACTTCTGGCCCTTCTACATGTGGACCTTTCATTCCAAAGGATGGCATTTTAAATTTCGGCATTTTAAATCCTCCTTTGTTGCCCTCAATGTCAACATCTGGTCCCTCAATGTCGACCTTAGGACCTTTTATGTCTCCCTCAATCTTTGGAGCCGACACATCCATATCTCCCTTTACTTTGGGGCCTTTCAGGTTAATGTCCCAGTCTGGCAGCTTTGGTCCTGATATTGATGGCATTTTGATTTTAGGCAATTCAAATCCACCCTTTTGCCCTTCAATGTCAAGATCTGGGCCTTCAATATCAACTTCAGGTGCTTTTATGTCTCCCTCTATCTTTGGAACTGACACATTAACATCTCCTTTGAGTTTTGGACCTTTCAGATTGAAATCCACATCTGGCATGGAAAGTTTCGGCCCAGAAATCTTTGGCATGCTGAATTTGGGCCCTTTGAGTTTTGCATCCGGTGCTTCAATGTCAATATCTGGTCCTTTAATGTCAACATCAGGTGCCTTCACATCAATGTTTGCTTTGGGAAGGTTTATGTCAATATCGGGACCTTCTACCTTAGGACCTTTGAAGCCAAATGATGGCATTTTGATTTTCGGCATTTCAAATCCACCTTTTGGCCCTTCAATATCAACATCTGGACCTTTGATGTCAACATCAGGTGTTTGTATATCTCCCTCTATCTTTGGAGCAGACACATCGACATCTCCTTTGAGTCTGGGACCTTTGAGATTGAAATCGATGTCTGGCATGGAAATATTTGGTCCCTTAATAGTGGGCATCTTGAATTTCGGTCCCTTGATCTTACCACTAGGACTCTCAATGTCCACATCTGGTCCTTTGATATCCAGTCCAGGGGATTTAATATCAATATCAGCTTTCGGGAGGTTGACATCAACTTCTGGCCCCTCAACATTTGGACCTTTCATTCCAAAGGACGGCATTTTAAATTTTGGCATTTTAAATCCACCTTTGTGGCCCTCAGTGTCAATGTCTGGTCCCTCAATGTCGACCTTGGGACCTTTTATGCCACCCTCAATCTTTGGAATTGACACATCCACATCTCCCTTTACTTTGGGACCTTTCAGGTTAATATCCCAGTCTGGTAGTTTTGGTCCTGATATTGATGGCATTTTGATTTTTGGCATTTCAAATCCACCCTTTGGACCTTCAATATCAATCTCTGGACCTTCGATGTTAACTTCAGGTGCTTTCATGTCTCCCTCTATCTTTGGAGCAGATACATCCAGATCTCCTTTGACTTTGGGACCTTTCAGATTGAAATCAATGTCTGGCATGGAAATATTTGGTCCTGTGATAGTTGGCATCTTGAATTTCGGTCCCTTGATCTTACCACTCGGACTCTCAATGTCCATATCTGGTCCTTTGATATCCAGTCCAGGTGATTTAATATCAATATCAGCTTTCGGAAGGCTGACGTCAACTTCTGGCCCTTCAACATGTGGACCTTTTATTCCAAAGGATGGCATTTTAAATTTGGGCATTTTGAATCCACCTTTGTGGCCTTCAATGTCAACATCTGGTCCTTCAATGTCAACCTTGGGACCTTTTATGTCACCCTCAATCTTTGGAACTGACACGTCCATATCTCCCTTTACTTTGGGGCCTTTTAGGTTGATGTCCCAGTCTGGCAGCTTTGGTCCTGATATTGATGGCATTTTGATTTTAGGCAATTCAAATCCACCCTTTGGCCCTTCAATGTTAATGTCTGGACCTTCAATATCAACTTCAGGTGTTTTTATGTCTCCCTCTATCTTTGGAGCAGATACATCCATATCTCCTTTCAGTTTTGGACCTTTCAGACTGAAATCAATGTCTGGCATGGAAATATTTGGTCCTGTGATAGTTGGCATCTTGAATTTCGGTCCCTTGATCTTGCCACTAGGACTCTCAATGTCCACATCTGGTCCTTTGACATCCATTTCTGGGGCTTTAATGTCAATATCAGCTTTCGGGAGGTTGACATCAACTTCTGGCCCTTCAATGTTTGGACCTTTCATTCCAAAGGACGGCATTTTAAATTTCGGCATTTTAAATCCACTTTTGTGGCCGTCAATGTCAACATCTGGTCCCTCAATGTCGACCTTAGGACCTTTTAAGTCTCCCTCAATCTTTGGAACTGACACATCAGCATCTCCCTTGATTTTGGGCCCTTTCAGGTTAATATCCCAGTCTGGCAGCTTTGGTCCTGATATTGATGGCATTTTGATCTTGGGCATTTCAAATCCACCCTTTGGCCCTTCAATATCAACCTGTGGACCTTCGATGTTAACTTCAGGAGCTTTTATGTCTCCCTCTATCTTTGGAACTGACACATCCACATCTCCTTTGACTTTTGGACCTTTCAGATTGAAATCCACATCTGGCATGGAAATGTTTGGTCCTGTGATAGTTGGCATCTTGAATTTTGGTCCTTTGATTTTACCACCAGGACTCTCAATGTCCACATCTGGTCCTTTGATATCCAGTCCAGGTGATTTAATATCAACATCAGCTTTCGGAAGGCTGACATCAACTTCTGGCCCTTCAACATGTGGACCTTTCATTCCAAAGGATGGCATTTTAAATTTCGGCATTTTGAATCCACCTTTGTGGCCTTCAATGTCAACATCTGGTCCTTCAATGTCAACCTTGGGACCTTTTACGTCACCCTCAATCTTTGGAACTGACACATCCACATCTCCCTTGACTCTGGGCCCTTTCAGGTTAATGTCCCAGTCTGGCAGCTTTGGTCCTGATATTGATGGCATTTTGATTTTAGGCAATTCAAATCCACCCTTTGGCCCTTCAATGTTAACATCTGGACCTTCAATATCAACTTCAGGTGCCTTTATGTCTCCCTCTATCTTTGGAGCAGATACATCCACATCTCCTTTGACTTTTGGACCTTTCAGATTGAAATCAATGTCTGGCATGGAAATGTTTGGTCCTGTGATAGTTGGCATCTTGAATTTCGGTCCCTTGATCTTACCACTAGGACTGTCAATGTCCAGATCTGGTCCTTTGATATCCAGTTCAGGGGCTTTAATATCAATATCAGCTTTTGGGAGGTTGACATCAACTTCTGGCCCTTCAACATGTGGACCTTTCATTCCAAAGGATGGCATTTTAAATTTCGGCATTTTGAATCCACTTTTGTGGCCTTCAATGTCAACATCTGGTCCTTCAATGTCAACCTTGGGACCTTTAATGCCACCCTCAATCTTTGGAACTGACACATCAACGTCTCCTTTTACTTTGGGTCCTTTCAGATTAATATCCCATTCTGGCAGCTTTGGTCCTGATATTGATGGCATTTTGATCTTAGGCATTTCAAATCCACCCTTTGGCCCTTCAATATCAACCTGTGGACCTTTGATGTCAACTTCAGGTGTTTTTATGTCTCCCTCTATCTTTGGAACTGACACATCCACATCTCCTTTGACTTTTGGACCTTTTAGATTGAAATCAATGTCGGGCATGGAAATGTTTGGTCCTGTGATAGTTGGCATCTTGAATTTGGGTCCCTTGATTTTACCACTAGGACTCTCAATGTCCACATCTGGTCCTTTGATATCCAGTCCAGGGGCTTTAATATCAATATCAGCTTTTGGGAGGTTGACATCAACTTCTGGCCCCTCTACATTTGGACCTTTTATTCCAAAGGATGGCATTTTAAATTTCGGCATTTTGAATCCTCCTTTGTTGCCTTCAATGTCAACATCTGGTCCTTCAATGTCGACCTTGGGACCTTTTAAGTCTCCCTCAATCTTTGGAACTGACACATCCACATCTCCCTTGATTTTGGGACCTTTCAGGTTAATATCCCAGTCTGGCAGCTTTGGTCCTGATATTGATGGCATTTTGATCTTGGGCATTTCAAATCCACCCTTTGGCCCTTCAATATCAACCTGTGGACCTTCGATGTTAACTTCAGGAGCTTTTATGTCTCCCTCTATCTTTGGAACTGACACATCCACATCTCCTTTGAGTTTGGGACCTTTCAGATTGAAATCAATGTCGGGCATGGAAATATTTGGTCCTGTGATAGTTGGCATCTTGAATTTCGGTCCCTTGATCTTACCACTAGGACTCTCAATGTCCAAATCTGGTCCTTTGACATCCATTTCTGGGGCTTTAATGTCAATATCAGCTTTTGGGAGGTTGACATCAACTTCTGGTCCTTCAATGTTTGGACCTTTCATTCCAAAGGATGGCATTTTAAATTTTGGCATTTTAAATCCACTTTTGTGGCCGTCAATGTCAACATCTGGTCCCTCAATGTCGACCTTAGGACCTTTTATGTCTCCCTCAATCTTTGGAACTGACACATCCACATCTCCCTTGATTTTGGGCCCTTTCAGGTTAATATCCCAGTCTGGCATCTTTGGTCCTGATATTGATGGCATTTTGATCTTAGGCATTTCAAATCCACCCTTTGGCCCTTCAATATCAACCTGTGGACCTTCTATATCAACTTCAGGAGCTTTTATGTCTCCCTCTATCTTTGGAACTGACACATCCACATCTCCTTTGACTCTGGGACCTTTGAGATTGAAATCAATGTCGGGCATGGAAATATTTGGTCCTGTGATAGATGGCATCTTGAATTTCGGTCCCTTGATCTTACCACTAGGACCCTCAATGTCCAGATCTGGTCCTTTGACATCCATTTCTGGGGCTTTAATGTCAATATCAGCTTTCGGGAGGTTGACATCAACTTCTGGCCCTTCAATGTTTGGACCTTTCATTCCAAAGGACGGCATTTTAAATTTTGGCATTTTAAATCCACTTTTGTGGCCTTCAATGTCAACATCTGGTCCCTCAATGTCGACCTTAGGACCTTTTAAGTCTCCCTCAATCTTTGGAACTGACACATCAACATCTCCCTTGATTTTGGGCCCTTTCAGGTTAATATCCCAGTCTGGCAGCTTTGGTCCTGATATTGATGGCATTTTGATTTTAGGCAATTCAAATCCACCCTTTGGCCCTTCAATATCAAACTCTGGACCTTCAATGTCAACTTCAGGTGCTTTTATGTCTCCCTCGACCTTTGGCACTGACACATCCACATCACCTTTGAGTTTTGGACCTTTCAGATTAAAGTCTACATCTGGCATGGAAAGTTTTGGCCCAGAAATCTTTGGCATGCTGAATTTGGGTCCTTTGAGTTTTGCATCTGGTCCTTCAATATCAACCTCCGGTCCTTTAATGTCAACATTAGGTGCCTTCACGTCAATGTCTGCTTTGGGAAGGTTTATGTCAACATCGGGACCTTCTACCTTAGGACCTTTGAGGCCAAATGATGGCATTTTGATTTTAGGCATTTCAAGTCCACCTTTTGGTCCTTTGATATCAAATTCTGGACCTTTGATGTCAATGTCAGGTGCTTTTATTTCCCCTTCAATCTTTGGAGCTGACATATCCATATCTCCTTTGACTGTTGGACCCTTCAGATTGAAATCCACATCTGGCATGGAAAGTTTTGGCCCTGAGATAGTTGGCATTTTGAAGTTCGGTCCTTTAATTTTGCCATCAGTCTTTTCAATTTTAACATCTGGTCCTTCAATGTCAACGTCTGGACTTTTGATTTCAATGCCAGCTTTGGGAAGATTAACATCGACTTCTGGCATTTCAACTTTTGAGCCTTTGAAACCAAATTTTGGTAACTTGAATTTTGATCCTTTAGCTTTTGGACCAGTCAATCCCAGGTCAAGATCAAGACCTTCAGAGCTACCAGTCTTCCCTTTGATACTGACATCCCCTTTCACCATCTTCACATCAGCTTCTGGAGCCTTTATCTTTGGACCCTTGAATCCAAACTTTGGCATTTTGAATTTTGTTTTCTTTGTGCCAATTTCAGGTACATCAAGTGTGACATCAGGTCCCTCAAGTTCAGCTTTTGGGAATTGAACATCCCCTTTCAAATCACCCTTCAACTTGGGTCCCTTAAGATTGATGTCAACATCTGGCAATGATATTTTTGGTCCAGATATTTTTGGTGTTTTTATGTCTCCTTCAATCTTTGGAACTGACACATCTCCCTTTATCTTGGGTCCTTTCAGATCAATATCAAAATCTGGCAACTTTGGTCCTGATATTGATGGCAACTTGAATTGTGCTCCTTTGACTTTTGCATCTGGGCCTTCAATATCAACATCAGGAACTTTAATGTCAATGTCAGGTGCTTTTACATCAATATTAGCTTTGGGAAGGTTTATGTCTGCATCGGGACCCTCCACTTTTGGACTTTTAATATCAAATGTTGGCATTTTGATTTTAGGTATTTCAAATCCTCCTTTTGGACCTTCAAAATTAACCTGTGGACCTTTGATGTCAACTTCAGGTGCTTTTATGTCTCCCTCTATCTTTGGAACTGACACATCCACATCACCTTTGACTTTGGGGCCTTTCAGATTAAAGTCTACATCTGGCATGGAAAGTTTCGGTCCAGAAATCTTTGGCATGCTGAATTTGGGTCCTTTGAATTTTGCATCTGGTCCTTCAATGTCAACCTCTGGTCCTTTAATGTCAACATCAGGTGCCTTCACATCAATGTTTGCTTTGGGAAGGTTTATGTCGACATCAGGACCTTCTACCTTAGGACCTTTGAAGCCAAATGATGGCATTTTGATTTTAGGCATTTCAAGTCCTCCTTTTGGTCCTTTGATATCAAATTCTGGACCTTTGATGTCAACTTCAGGTGCTTTTATATCCCCTTCAATCTTTGGAGCTGACACATCCAGGTCACCTTTAACTCTGGGACCTTTTAGATTGAAATCCACGTCTGGCATGGAGAGTTTTGGCCCTGAAATGGTTGGCATGTTGAATTTCGGTCCTTTGATTTTACCACTTGGACTCTCAATGTCTACGTCTGGTCCTTTGATATCCAGTCCAGGGGCTTTAATATCAATATCTGCTTTCGGAAGATTTACATCAACTTCTGGCCCTTCAACATTTGGACCTTTTATTCCAAAGGTTGGCATTTTAAATTTAGGCATTTTGAATCCGCCTTTGTGGCCTTCAATGTCAACATCTGGTCCTTCAATGTCAACCGTGGGACCTTTGATGTCACCTTCAATCTTTGGAACTGGCACATCCACATCACCTTTGAGTTTTGGACCTTTCAGGTTGAAATCAACATCTGGCATGGAAAGTTTCGGTCCAGAAATTTTTGGCATGCTGAACTTGGGTCCTTTGAGTTTTGCATCTGGACCTTCAATGTCAACTTCTGGTCCTTTAATGTCAACATCAGGTGCCTTCACATCAATGTTTGCTTTGGGAAGGTCAATGTCAACATCAGGACCTTCCACCTTTGGACCTTTGAAGCCAAATGATGGCATTTTGATTTTAGGCATTTCAAAGCCACCTTTTGGGCCTTCAATATCAAGATGTGGACCTTTGATGTCAACGTCAGGTGATTTTATATCCCCTTCAATCTTTGGAGTTGACACATCCAGGTCACCTTTGACTCTGGGACCTTTGAGATTAAAATCCACATCTGGCATGGAGAGTTTTGGTCCTGAAATGGTGGGCATGTTGAATTTCGGTCCCTTGATCTTACCACTCGGACCCTCAATGTCTACATCCGGTCCTTTGATATCCAGTTCAGGGGCTTTAATATCAATATCAGCTTTCGGGAGGCTGACGTCAACTTCTGGTCCTTCAACATTTGGACCTTTTATTCCAATGGATGGCATTTTAAATTTAGGCATTTTGAATCCTCCTTTTTGGCCCTCAATGTCAACGTCTGGTCCTTCAATGTCAACCTTGGGACCTTTGATGTCACCCTCAATCTTTGGAACTGACACATCCACATCTCCCTTGACTCTGGGCCCTTTCAGGTTAATGTCCCAGTCTGGCAGCTTTGGTCCTGATATCGATGGCATTTTGATTTTAGGCAATTCAAATCCACCCTTTGGCCCTTCAATGTTAACATCTGGACCTTCAATATCAACTTCAGGTGTTTTTATGTCTCCCTCTATCTTTGGGACTGACACATCCACATCTCCTTTGACTTTTGGACCTTTTAGATTGAAATCAATGTCTGGCATGGAAATGTTTGGTCCTGTGATAGTTGGCATCTTGAATTTCGGTCCCTTGATTTTACCACTAGGACTCTCAATGTCCACATCTGGTCCTTTGATATCCAGTCCAGGGGCTTTAATATCAATATCAGCTTTTGGGAGGCTGACGTCAACTTCTGGTCCTTCAACATTTGGACCTTTTATTCCAAAGGATGGCATTTTAAATTTAGGCATTTTAAATCCTCCTTTTTGGCCTTCAATGTCAACATCTGGCCCTTCAATGTCGACCTTAGGACTTTTTATTTCACCCTCAATCTTTGGAACTGACACATCCACATCACCTTTGACTCTGGGGCCTTTCAGATTAAAGTCTACATCTGGCATGGAGAGTTTTGGTCCAGAAATTTTTGGCATGCTGAACTTGGGTCCTTTGAGTTTTGCATCTGGTCCTTCAATGTCAACCTCTGGTCCTTTAATGTCAACATCAGGTGCCTTCACATCAATGTTTGCTTTGGGAAGGTTTATGTCAACATCGGGACCTTCTACCTTAGGACCTTTGAAGCCAAATGATGGCATTTTGATTTTAGGCATTTCAAGTCCACCTTTTGGTCCTTTGATATCAAATTCTGGACTTTTGATGTCAACGTCAGGTGCTTTTATATCCCCTTCAATCTTTGGAGCTGACACATCCAGGTCACCTTTGACTCTGGGACCTTTGAGATTAAAATCCACATCTGGCATGGAGAGTTTTGGTCCTGAAATGGTGGGCATGTTGAATTTGGGTCCCTTGATCTTACCACTAGGACCCTCAATGTCTACATCCGGTCCTTTGATATCCAGTTCAGGGGCTTTAATATCAATATCAGCTTTCGGGAGGCTGACATCAACCTCTGGCCCTTCAACATTTGGACCTTTAATTCCAAAGGACGGCATTTTAAGTTTCGGCATTTTGAATCCACCTTTTTGGCCTTCAATGTCAACATCTGGCCCTTCAATGTCAACCTTAGGACTTTTTATTTCACCCTCAATCTTTGGAACTGACACATCCACATCACCTTTGACTCTGGGGCCTTTCAGATTAAAGTCTACATCTGGCATGGAAAGTTTCGGTCCAGAAATTTTTGGCATGCTGAACTTGGGTCCTTTGAGTTTTGTATCTGGTCCTTCAATGTCAACCTCTGGTCCTTTAATGTCAACATCAGGTGCCTTCACATCAATGTTTGCTTTGGGAAGGTTTATGTCAACATCAGGACCTTCTACCTTAGGACCTTTGAAGCCAAATGATGGCATTTTGATTTTAGGCATTTCAAGTCCACCTTTTGGTCCTTTGATATCAAATTCTGGACCTTTGATGTCAACTTCAGGTGCTTTTATATCCCCTTCAATCTTTGGAGTTGACACATCCAGGTCACCTTTAACTCTGGGACCTTTGAGATTGAAATCCACATCTGGCATGGAGAGTTTTGGTCCTGAAATGGTGGGCATGTTGAATTTGGGTCCCTTGATCTTACCACTAGGACCCTCAATGTCTACATCCGGTCCTTTGATATCCAGTTCAGGGGCTTTAATATCAATATCAGCTTTCGGGAGGCTGACATCAACTTCTGGCCCTTCAACATTTGGACCTTTTATCCCAAAGGACGGCATTTTAAGTTTCGGCATTTTGAATCCACCTTTGTTGCCTTCAATGTCAACATCTGGTACTTCAATGTCAACCTTGGGACCTTTGATGTCGCCCTCAATCTTTGGAACTGACAAATCAACATCTCCTTTTACTTTGGGCCCTTTGAGATTAATATCCCATTCTGGCAGCTTTGGTCCTGATATTGATGGCATTTTGATTTTAGGCATATCAAATCCACCCGTTGGCGCTTCAATATCAACCTTTGGACCTTTGATGTCAACTTCAGGTGTTTTTATGTCTCCCTCTATCTTTGGAACTGACACATCCACATCACCTTTGACTCTGGGGCCTTTCAGATTAAAATCTACATCTGGCATGGAGAGTTTAGGTCCAGAAATCTTTGGCATGCTGAATTTGGGTCCTTTGAGTTTTGCATCCGGTCCTTCAATGTCAACCTGTGGTCCTTTAATGTCAACATCAGGTGCTTTCACATCAATGTTTGCTTTGGGAAGGTCAATGTCAACATCAGGACCTTCTACCTTAGGACCTTTGAAGCCAAATGATGGCATTTTGATTTTGGGCATTTCAAATCCACCTTTTGGATGTTCAATATCAACCTGTGGACCTTTGATGTCAACTTCAGGTGCCTTTATTTCTCCTTCAATCCTTGGAACTGACACATCCAGGTCACCTTTGACTCTGGGACCTTTGAGATTGAAATCCACATCTGGCATAGAGAGTTTCGGTCCTGAAATGGTTGGCATGTTGAATTTCGGTCCTTTGATTTTACCACTTGGACTTTCAATGTCCACATCTGGTCCTTTGATATCCAGTTCAGGGGCTTTAATGTCAATATCAGCTTTCGGGAGGTTGACATCAACCTCTGGCCCCTCTACATTTGGACCTTTAATTCCAAAGGATGGCATTTTAAATTTCGGCATTTTGAATCCACCTTTGTGGCCTTCAATGTCAACATCTGGTCCTTCAATGTCAACCTTAGGACCTTTTATGTCTCCTTCAATCTTTGGAACTGACACATCAACATCTCCCTTTACTTTGGACCCTTTCAGATTAATATCCCATTCTGGCAGCTTTGGTCCTGATATTGATGGCATTTTGATTTTAGGCATGTCAAATCCACCCGTTGGCGCTTCAATATCAACCTTTGGACCTTTGATGTCAACTTCAGGTGTTTTTATGTCTCCCTCTATCTTTGGAACTGACACATCCACATCACCTTTGACTCTGGGGCCCTTCAGATTGAAATCCACATCTGGCATGGAGAGTTTTGGTCCTGAAATTGTGGGCATGTTGAATTTTGGTCCTTTGAGTTTAGCGTCCGGTCCTTCAATGTCAACCTCTGGTCCTTTAATGTCCATATCAGGTGCTTTCACATCAATGTTAGCTTTGGGAAGGGTTATATCAACATCTGGACCTTCCACCTTTGGACTTTTCAAGCCAAATTTGGGCATTTTTATTTTTGGCATTTTAAAACCTTTGCCACCGTCAATGTTAATATCTGGTCCTTCAATGTCCATCTCAGGACTTTTTATATCTCCCTCAATCTTTGGAAGTGAAACATCCACATCTCCCTCGACTTTAGGACCTTTCAGTTTGACATCAAGATCTGGCACCTTTGGTCCTTTTATGCTTGGTATCTTGACCTTAGGTGCTTTGATTTTTGCCTCTGGTCCCTCGATGTCAACCTCTGGAGGTTTGATGTCAACATCAGGTGCTTTGACATCAATGTTAGCTTTGGGAAGGGTTACATCAACATCTGGCCCTTCTACTTTTGGACCTTTGAAGCCAAATTTAGGCATTTTCATTTTTGGCATTTTGAAGCCTCCTTTTACACCCTCAATGTTAACATCTGGTCCTTCAATATCCATCTCAGGACTTTTTATATCTCCCTCAATCTTTGGAATTGAAACATCCAAATCTCCCCCAACTTTAGGACCTTTTAGTTTGACATCAAAATCTGGCATCTTTGGTCCTTTTATGCTTGGTATGTTGATCTCAGGTCCTTTGATTTTTGCATCTGGTCCTTCAATGTCAATCTCTGGAGGTTTAATATCAACGTCAGGTGCCTTCACATCAATGTTAGCTTTTGGGAGGTTTATATCAACATCTGGACCTTCCACCTTTGGACTTTTCAAGCCAAATTTGGGCATTTTTATTTTTGGCATTTTAAAGCCTTTGCCACCCTCAATGTTGATATCTGGTCCTTCAATATCCACCTCAGGACCTTTTATATCTCCTTCAATCTTTGTAAGTGAAACATCCACATCTCCCTCAACTTTAGGACCTTTTAGCTTGACATCAATATCTGGCATCTTTGGTCCTTTTATGCTTGGCATCTTGACCTTAGGTGATTTGATTTTTGCATCCGGTCCTTCAATGTCAACCTCTGGTCCTTTAATGTCAACATCAGGTACTTTCACATCAATGTTTGCTTTGGGAAGGTTAATGTCAACATCTGGCCCTTCCACTTTTGGACCTTTGAAGCCAAATGATGGCATTTTGATTTTAGGCATTTCAAATCCACCTTTTGGACCTTCCATGTCAACCTGTGGACCTTTGATGTCAACATCAGGTGCTTTTATATCCCCTTCAATCTTTGGAGCTGACACATCCAGGTCACCTTTGACTCTGGGACCTTTGAGTTTGAAATCCACATCTGGCATGGAAAGTGTTGGTCCTGAAATGGTTGGCATGCTGATTTTCGGTCCTTTGATTTTACCACTGGCACTCTCAATGTCCACATCTGGTCCTTTGATATCCAGTTCAGGGGCTTTAATATCAACATCAGCTTTCGGGAGGCTGACATCAACTTCTGGCCCTTCAACATTTGGACCTTTTATTCCAAAGGTTGGCATTCTGAACTTTGGCATTTTAAATCCTCCTTTGTGTCCCTCAGTGTCAACATCTGGTCCTTCAATATCCACCTCAGGTGCTTTTATGTCTCCCTCAATCTTTGGAACTGACACATCAACATCTCCCTTTACTTTGGGCCCTTTCAGACTAATATCCCATTCTGGAACTTTGGGTCCTGATATGGATGGCACCTTAAATTTGGGTCCTTTGAGTTTTGCATCCGGTCCTCCAATGTCAACCTCTGGCCCTTTAATGTCAACATCAGGTGCTTTCACATCAATGTTTGCTTTGGGAAGGTCAATGTCAACATCTGGCCCTTCCACTTTTGGACCTTTGAAGCCAAATGATGGCATTTTGATTTTAGGCATTTCAAATCCACCTTTTGGATCTTCAATGTCAACCTGTGGACCTTTGATGTCAACTTCAGGTGCTTTTATATCCCCTTCAATCTTTGGAGCTGACACATCCAGGTCACCTTTGACTTTAGGACCTCTCAAATTCACATTGAATTTCGGTCCCTTGATTTTACCACTTGGACTTTCAATGTCCACATCTGGTGCTTTAATGTCAACATTAGGTGCTTTCACATCAATATTTGCTTTGGGAAGGTTTATATCCACATCTGGACTTTTGAATCCAAACGATGGTGTTTTCAATTTCGGTATTTTAAATCCTCCTTTGTCAACATGTGGTCCTTCAACATCCACATCTGGAACTTTTATATCCCCTTCAGTCTTTGGAAGTGAAACATCAACATCTCCCTCGACTTTAGGACCTTTTAGTTTGACGTCAAGATCTGGTATCTTTGGTCCTTTTATGGTTGGTATCTTGATACTGGGTCCTTTGACTTTTGCCTCTGGTCTTTCAATGTCAATCTCTGGAGCGTTAATGTCAAAACCAGGTGCTTTCACATCAATGCTGCCTTTTGGAACTGATGGCATTTTGATGTTACCACTACTCTCAAAGTCAGCATCTAGGCCTTTAATGTCTACTTCAGGAGCTTTCACATTTATATTAGCCTTTGGGTGGCCAGCATCAACTTCTGGACCTTCCACTTTTGGACCTTTAATTCCAAATCCTGAAATATTTACTTTGGGCATTTTAAATCCACTTTTTCCGATGTCAGCACCTTTTATGTGTCCTTCAACCCTTGGCACTGATACATCTACTTCTCCTTCAACTCTTGGACCTCCAAGTTTGACATCCACCTCTGGCACCTTTGGTCCTTTTATGGATGGTATTTTAATTTCCGTTCCTTTGAGTTTTGCATCAGGGCCTTCAACATCTATCACTGGAGCTTTAACATCAAATTCAGGTGTTTTTACATTAATTTCACTTTTGCGGAGCTTGAGGTCCACATCTGGACCCTTGACATTTAGACCAGATGATGGCATTTTGATTTTTTGAATTTCAACACCACCATTTCTCCCTTTAATATCAACTTGTGGACCTTTGATGTCAATTTCAGGTGCTGTTATGTCTCCTTTTATCTTTGGTGCAGATATAGCCACATCACTTTCAAGTTTTGGTCCTTTCAGGCCAATCGATGTCATTGTAGATTTTGGCTGGTTGAATCCACCTTCTGTTCCCTTAATGCCAATATCCACTTTGGGAGCTTTTATGTCTACGTCTGGGCTTTCAACATTAACTGTGGATGTTTTAATATCAACCGCAGGTGCCTTGACATCAATTTCAGGTTTGGTGAGTTTTATATCAACATCTGTAGCATCCATCTTAGGACTTTTGATGCCAATCGGTGGCATTTTGATTTTAGGCATGTCAATTCCACCTTTATGCCTTTCAGTGTCAATTTCTGGTCCTTTGATGTCAACTTCAGGTTTTGCCATGTATCCCTCAATCTTTGGAACTGTCACATCCATATCTCCTTTTAACTTGCTTCCTTTCACACTGATATCACATTCTGGCATTGTGGGTCCTGTTATGGATGGCATCTTGAATTTCAGTCCTTCAATTTTTACATCAGAGCCTCCAACATCAAGTCCAACCTCAGGACCTTTTGCATCAACTTTTGCTCCCTTGGCCCCAAATGATGGTGTCGTTATCTGTGGCATTCTGAAATCTCCTTCCTTCCCCTCAATTTTTATAGCTGGACCTTTAATGTCTACTTGGGGTGCCTTCATTTTTCCCTCAGTCATTGGGACTGTTACGTCGAGATTTCCCTCTATCTTAGAACCCTTCAGATTTACATCTGTATCTGGTCCTGTTAGGGATGGCATTTTAACATTAGACACCTCCATTTTGTATTTTCCATCAACCTTTGGTATGTTAGTTTGAATTCTAGAGTTGATTTCAGGTGCTTTTAAGTCGGTGGCAGCTTCTGGAAGCCTAATGTTAACAACTGACCCTGCTTCTGGTTTTTGCACCTGCTGCGTCACAGGCACTGACATATCTACATCACCACTGAGTTCAACTTCAACACTAGTTCCCTCTTTTCTGATTCCTTTCATTCCAATGACAGGCATCTTGATGCTTGACTTTTTTATCCCACTCATATTGCCCTCTGTGTCATAACCTGGAACTGCAGTGTCTATTCCAGATGCTTTTATTTCTCCCTTTGTGCTTGGCAGGTTGATATCAGCCTCACCTTTCATCTTTGAACCTTTAAGGTTGATATCCATACCGCCCACTGAAACCTTGCCTGGTGCTGAGGAATATCCTGAGGAAACATTGCCTACTGTTATTCCTGATCCTCCTATCCTGCTAGTATCAATAACTCTGGAACCACTGTGACTGATGGTACTTCCTGATGAAGACAGACTAATTGACCCTCCATTCTCATCAGCTGACATTACTTCTGCACCTCCCAACCTTCCTATTGTAATATGCCTACTGCCAGTGTTTGTGCTGTCACTTATTGTCATGCTTGTGCCTGACACCTGAATGTTTCCATCTCCTTGCTCCCCACTCCCTCTTGAGATCTCAACATTGGGCCCTTTTAATCTGAGACCTTGTGGCACAGTGTAAGAGACATTACTTGACTCAAAAACTCCCTCTTCTCCTCCCACTTTACCTGAAGGGCTGCCATGTGAGATTCTGATATGAGCAGAGCCATCTCCAGATTCATGCCTTAGGCCCTTGAACTCTGGGCTTGAAAGTTCAAGTTGCTCACTTATGCCACTTGGCATATCCACAGTGTAGGTAGTGATGCGACGAGTGATGGTAGTTATTGTGCTGCCATCACTGCTTGTGCTGCTATGCCGTTCTGTGCGAACATCGACTCCCTCTGCAAGGTCTTCAGACTTCAGCCTTGGTTTGATCTTTTTTGTGTATATTCTCTTATAGTCCTCATCATCTCCACTCTATTGAGAGAAAAAAGGCAGGAAGGCATACAACATGGAAATATTATTATGTCATGTATTTTGCTCAGTAGCTTCCTCAGAGACAAATCAGTGATCATATAATTTAAAAAAAAAAAGAACTTACAAGGATGATGTCTGGGCTGGAACCTCCAAACCGGGGCTTCCCTTCCCATGTCAGGGTGCCCATTGGAGAACGACATGGCGTGCTCAAGGGCGAGCTGTAAGGAGATTTGTCTCCTTTGTTTTGTAGTTTAAGTCCAACCTTGTGACGGTTCAATGTCTTCAATAGCTCAGCTGTTTCTTCTGAGCTCATGTTATCAAAGTAGACAGTAGCGCCTACAATCTGGTCACCTATGAATTAATCAGAGACAGCAGTAAAAAAGTCTGTTAAGATTACTGAAGATTAGTTATCATTAGGTGAGACAAATCTTACTTCATAGTTGACGATTTGAGAGAAAAACAAATTTTGTACCTTCATACACTCTTCCAGACCGTGCTGCAGGTGACTCTCCTCTCACCTCCTTAACAAAGATCTCTCCCTCACTTGTCCGTTCAATGGTCAGGCCAGTTTTATCTGGACCCTCCCAGTCTGGAAAGAGCACCTCCCTTGTTTCCTCCTCTTCAGCCATCTGTAAACATAGCCATACAAATAATGGGTTGAAACCACAAGAACTTACAGTATAGACATTATACAAAATGAAATATAGAAAGGACAAAGGATTTATTGTAAACTTATCTATATGAAATACCTTGTTTATGCTTTCCTCTGTTTAAGCCCTGGTGTGATGGACACTTGATCGATTGTTTTCCTGCATAAAGTATAAGAATAACCATTAAAACAAATAAATAACAATGCATCACTTCATTTCAGACAAATTATTCTATTTTCACTCTGAAGACGTATCCTATATATACTAACCCTCATTTGTTAGGAGGTCTGGTTTGTAACACCCATTGGTGGACACTAGATGGTGTTAAAACCATTTCAGCAAACACCCCCATCCCCCCGCCCACCTCACCCAACACACCTCCCTCTTGGGTGCTCTGTGTTTTGGAAATTTGGTTGAAGTCAAACCACACCCTGCCCTGAGGAAAGCAGCCCAATCCTACGCCTACACCCCAGCTCCAATGTCAATAGAGAGAACAATGATAGTTAAAGCTTTCTAAGCCTTTGCTTTATGAAAACACACACTAAGGTGCAGAAATACATTGTAACACATATACCAACATGTTTGCACACGCCCTCTCTCATTAACACAAATTCATATCCACAAACATTCACAGACAATTTGAACAAGCACTTGTTTGTATATGCCCATACACACATCAGACTTTTTATTCTGTTCATTCATAACAGCTATAGGTCAGTTTCAGTCTAGGTTGACCATGTATTTGTTGTAATCATATTCATGACTATGCATGATCATGATTCCGCAAAGTTGATCACCTGTAAGGTGTATTCAGCATTACAAGAGCACATATCATGTTACTTATTGGGTGTGGACTTCAGACTTTCTAGATATTTCTAGCCATTATACAGACTTTACCCTTACACTTTCAATAAGCAAAGAATGATGGAATAGTTCACTTCTATCAGTTTAAATCAAGCAAATTAACAGGCATGCTTAGTTTTTCTGTCTATCCTTATGTGCACTGCAAAAACATTTTATTGCAACATTGCAATGATAATACGGTTTGTTTACATCATTCTAAAACCTGCCTCTTCAAATATGCTGACTAGTCCTACCCACTCTCCTCTTTGAAACAGACAACCCATTGTCTCATTAATACCAAACTCTCCACAACCCACACCTTCAATTACACAAAGCTGTCTGAGCCATGTGTCCCTAGCTAGCCAGCAATTGTTTGCATGTTTTTACATTGTATTTTGCAAACACCAATGTCCAAAGTGACATTTTTCCCTATATACACACACCAGGAGCAGTTTGGGGTTCAGTGCCTTGCTCAAAAATAGTTTGCACATACATGTGGACCAAGCCACCAATCTTGATATTTAGAGACTGCGCTTTCTACCACCTGACCTACAGTCACCCAGCCATTTAATGCTTAAATTCATGAATCAGCAATTCAGTTTACAGAGGGCTCACTGACTACAGAGTATCTAGATAATTATTGGTGAAATTGTATTACAAAAAGCTGTCGGCTATCGAAAACAACCCATGTTGTTTTTATAAATTGTTTCCTTTAAAAAGGCTAAGTCCTGTATTTTCATCCAGTGTTTGAACATTTTACTTGATCATACCATGAGTAACCAGTCAATATTTGATAGTACTAAAAATATTTTTTGCTTGAAGATATCGCACTGTGAGACAGCATATGACCACAGTCATTTCAATGAGAGCATCAATCCGCTGTTGACTGGAGCAGCTTACCACATCAAACTGTGCAATCATTCAGTAGGTTTCAGCAAATTGTCTATGTGTCTGTAATCAGCCAGTATAAATGGCAAAAGCTTATCCACGGGATGGCACAAAAGAAACAGGATATGAGTCATAGTGGCCACTGTTTGTCTGTATTATTATCGAGTGGACCAATTTGGAAATGTTGGACACACTTAGAAAGGGGGCAAAGAGAATTTTTAATAGTGGTATCACTCTGCTCCATACCTGTATCACCAGATATAATTTCTTTGTGGTCAGTTAGCACATCACACATGACATGGGGTGGAGTTAGGGGGCTTGGGTTTACATTTAATGAGTTTGGCACTATCTTTAGCCTGACATAAGTAGACCAAGACCATTGTTCAATGTGATGACATGCAGTCAGATTGCTGAGATCGTGCATTTAATTCACATATACTTGATTATGTAATAAGATACAACTACTAGCTGCTAAGATGTCAATGGAGACAAATTAAGAAGTCAGTTGGGAGGAAGAATGCATTGTTAGGATCCGAGATGGTACTGATCCAGTCCAATATTGGTATCGGAGCCCAATATTGCTGTAAGGCATTTATTGGGTATCAGACTCACATCACCAGTTTGCATTCTGATCTAAATTCCATGACACCACTTGGTCTCAATTCATGAATACAACACAACACCACACGTTATCTATTTATAAATTCTACTGCTAAGCAGTGCAGGCTGAGAGTTGAATAGCAGCAAGTTACATGACACAACTGCAAACATACAAGCTTTCCAGATGGCTGGATGTGCATCAACATCAGTAACGGCAGCTCAGTTTCAGCCTGATGTAATCTTACTAGCACCAGTAATAATAATAATAATTAGAAGTAGAAAAATGTGTAAAACATCAATTTAAGATCTGAGTAAAGACTTTATCTTTTTAGGAAAACCTAAGTGAGAAAAGAATTTAAAAAAAATGTTTATCCTAACTTTACATTCTCATAGTTTTTTAATAATCTGATGGCATAATGTCAGTATGAGAAATTATTACTAAAAATAACACTGACACATTTTTCATACTATTTCAGCTCTAAATAAACCATTACACCAATAAGCCACAGATCCCTTCCCCATTCACTGAAGCTGCCACACTGTTCTGCAAGATAACAAGCTGCTGGGAACAAGAGGAACCTGAGGCAAAGATAAAGAAACAGCTGCTGCACAGGGGTCTGTAACAAGCATCACTGTGTCAACGGCCATCTGCCACTCTTGCTAAACTGTCATTATACAGTATTTTGGTCAAATGAGAAGGTTAGAAGAAGATGACACTGATGTCTCAGCTACTTCCCTGAAATATCAAACAATAAGTAGTAAGTCTCTCTTGAAATAACTATATCTCAACTATTAGCAGAGCAGATTTTTTTTTCTTAAAGCAAGAGTGTGTGAGAAAGTATTAATAAACAGACAGTCTGGAATGCAGAGTGATCTGCAAACTGGTCTTCCTAGTTTACTGGACCCTGTCCAAGGGCACAACACAAGCAATATACCAATTAACACAAGTCAATAAATAGACTGGTCCTGCATGATTGGGAATACTGGAAAATGCTTGAAATGCTTTGAGGTAATATAAAGCCCTCTTTCTAAAATAGCCTTTTGGAGACTCTCACAACTGAATAACAAGGGCCAGGGCCACTGAGAGTGATAATACCAGAGAGAGGGACGGTGTTTATGCCAAAGATGACGCCAACCACTCGCAGGCATCTACAACCTGATCCCCTATGTCTCTCTATCTCTTTCCTCTTTTTCTCCTCCCTCTTTCTGTCTCATTGTCAGTGGGCCTTGACTGAAGCTTGTAACATGAATCTATCAAGACCTCAAGCCTTACAGGATCCGCAACATTATATGCATCAAACACAGCTGAAAAGTGTGAGTATGGAGGGATCAAAGACGGCACTTTAACCAAATGATCCTTCCTACATCTTGCCCCTTTTTGCTCTGTGGTCCAAATAACACTTGAGCAAACTTGGTACCTGGGTCAATTTTCTCCTTTTCCTGTAAAAACAACATGTAAGTTCACATCTCAAGTTAGTTAAGGTTAGCAATTCACAAGCTAACCATCTATCTAATGTTAGCAAAAAGGGTGATTACTAGCTAGCTAAAGATTGATGTAGATAAGCAAGCTAGTTAGCTAGCATTATAACATTAACTAACTTAAGATGTGAATATATGCCGCTTTTACAGGTCCCTGTACAATGCCTTCTATCTTCAAATTTGCAATTTTCTTTTCAACATAGACAAGCCTAGCACTTAGTACAACTAAGTGCAAGAAACAGGAAAGGAGAAAGATGACAAAGGTACCAAGCTTGCTCAACTGTCATTGAGCACAAAACAAAAATGGGCAGGACTTAGGAAGGGTCAATTAACTCATGCAGCTCAAATACCACTCAGGTCAACTGACGCTGCCAGTTATAGTATCTTAACCAGACCTCTCTGATCCCAGCCGAAGAGTGTTTGGAATGAAAATAAGAATTTGTCTTTTCCCCATGGGTCACAATGCGGCTCATTTTACATATCCACCTCCTCTCTTCATTCAGTCAATGAAAACAGACAAAAATAGCTGACAAACTTTTCACATGATCTTGGTTCCCTCACTTTTTTCATTCCACATGCCTCTCAGGGCTTATCAACACTGCATAAAACTATGTAGCAATTGAGAGGGACAGGGAATATTAAGCATTTTAATGCTTAAACAAGGCACATACGATTGTTGGCTGGATCAGTTTTCAGAAAAAGTAACAGTCTCACAGAGGGAGGGGGACAGCAACATCCATGTTTTCACAAAAATTCCCCAAGAGCAAGGGAGGGAAAACAATTTTCTTATTCATGTCTTCACCGCTCACTCAAAGAGACGACCTCGGGACACTTCTCTCTTTGCTTTCTTCATTTTCCCCTCCCTATCCATCTATCAATTTTCATATATAATTACCTCTCATATTTAAACTTGTTTTCTTACCACCACATTTTACCCTTGCTTTGAGGCTTTCCATAGTCAAGAGTGAACTAGCTGAGCTGTCCTTGTTCTCACAGTTTTGACATACTGTGTTTCTGGCAGCAAGCTGCAGGGAGGAGCTGTGGCTCACAGCTATATAGGAGGGAAGGAAGGAACTTAGAGAGAGGGAGGGAGATGGAGAGAAGAGGAAATGGTAAAAAAAAATAAAATAAAATGAGCGAGATAGTCTTTGAGAAGGGAGAGGAATGGTTGTGAAACTTGTTATGTTAGCTTATGAGGTAATAGTAAGAGGAGGAAAACAAGTAGAAATGAAAAGGCAGTGATACACTGGTGGACAGCAGGGGAGGCGATTGCCCCCCTTTTGCCCCCATGTTTGAAATAACGCCACAAAAGTTAAACATGATAAATATCGTCTTTAGCATCAAAGACAATGTGATAAAGTGCTCTCCAATGTGCTCATCCAGTGAACAAAATGTGATAAAGTGCCCGCTATCATGGATCAATGTCTAAGACAACACGGTATAGGGTGCCCTTCAAGTGGACAAAATGTGATAAAGTGCAATTAAGGTGCTGTTCCAGTGGACAAAATGCGGCACACTGCCCTCTAGGTTGCATAGGCATCATAATTTCCACCGCATACAGCTAATGCCCTGTTTATTTTTTCACCCCTGCCCTTCAGACAGCCTGAGTTCGCCACTAGAGTTATATCACCAAAGGCTCTCCTCAACAGCTTACAACACCATGCTGTGCATAGGGCACCCTGATTATTTACAGATTACACTCTCTGTCTTCATGCCCCTCTGCTCAGACGAGCTTCGAATATGCCCTAACACAGTGTACCCTATTTTGAAAATAGAGCACAGAGGAACAATTAACTTGATCAAGATCATATGATTAGATGTGGATTGTGTTGCAAAGAGATGCTAAATAAATAAGCCTCTGTTCTTTGGATCATAAGACAGGAAGGCAGTCTGTGACTCAAAGCGATCGGGCAACATGACAATCAAACATTTCTCTATTCTTTCCCTTTCATTTCTCTGACATGCCTGAGAGTAGCGTTCCTGATGTCATGTTAAATTTAATTAGTCATGTCATGAAAAGCATATTTTGAAGAGTACAAAAAATTTAATTTTTACAAGAAATGCTGAAGGGAGTCATGGAGACAATTGCAGCAAAGGGAAACAGATGAGCTTGTTTATCTCTCACGTTTTATTATGGTCTGGTATGTGTGTTGAGTAAGGGGGGACATGGGGACAGCCAGGCAGACAAAAGCTCCTCTTAACTAGAGTGCAACCACAGAACATTTCTGGATACGCCTCTCTTGTGGGCCTGTCATTGGCCTGCATACGGTTTGGGTTTGGAGTTGCTTCTTTGGCCAGCTTTCCCTACAAATCCTATGATATAAATCGTCCACAGCTGCCGACTACAAACAGTTAAAGCAGCGCGAGCTTGGCAGGCCTTCGACAGGGTTGTTTCATAAGAAGGGGAAAGGGGTTCGAGCGGAACAGGTGGTGTCTGGGGGAGGAAGGAGGGGTGCAAAGAGGAGGTGCGGGGAGCAGAAGCAGCCAAGTGTCAGGTTTCCACAAGGCAGCCTTTCACAGCTGAATGGTGGTGGCATGACCTTCCAGGTTCAAAGGAGGCTTCGCAACAAACATTCCAACAGAGGTTTGGCGTCTGGCCACATAATGGGACGCTGTTCTAAGGTGACACTGACTAGAAGGCCTTAGAGTGGAGTGATGGGTGAGAAGAAACATTTTCTTTCCTTTACTTAAAGCTACTACAAGGTATTTTAAATGGTAATAAAACAGTCCCAACTTAATACCGTTGCCTCTATATGACCAAATAACCAAACGACACCATCTGTAAGATCAATTATTTCTATACACCTGTACTTAATACCTCTCTCTCTGTGAAATCAGATGATACGAGCCTGTGTTTATTCAGTTTCCCAGCCAAACAACATTACCAACATTAGCCAGTGAAAGGGAAGCATGAGAAGAATTTTATTTACATGATTTTATTTTTGGCATTACATTTTGTGGTTATGGTGGGCAAAACAGTACTGTTTTTGTCCAAAGGGGCATCAAGAATCAACAAAATACAAAAGTTCCTTGTAGTAGCTTTAACCAGTAACAGATGTATGATGTGGATCTCTAATGTCTCACATTTAAGGACACTTACCTCAGATTGCTCAAGCCAGGCCAAGGGCTACAGTCTGATGCTGTGGTTCTTGTATTCTTGACTTCTGTTGACACATAAACATAATGATAATATGGTTAGAATAAAATTACTTATTACTTATTTTAGTGATGATGTCAAGAAGTTATCATGGGTGGTACAAAAGAAACCTACCCTGAATTCATCATTCTGCTTTTTCACACAGTAGTGTTTAATTCAGTCACGACTGACAGATAACTTCCTCACAAGCAAGTCACTGTTGTATTAAGAGGTGTGTCCTAACATGACACACAAAGCCACATGCACTGTGGTTACAGTCAGGATTTACTCGTGGCATTTTCATGCACAAGCTTAATGGACCTTGCATGACCAATCAGAGCCTTCCGAATCTTTAATTATTAACCAACCAATGGTAGCAGTGTTGACCCTGGCGAGTAATGATGCAAAAGACTCCCTTTAAGTAAATAAATCCAGCTACTTGTTTGGTGGGGCCCTCAAGTCTTTAAATGTGGAGATAAGATGGACACACCAACACCCTCTCTATCCAGAGTACAGTTCTAGAAGCTTTAAACTGAGAGTTAAAAGGAAGCAAATCCGGTCCAATGTATTCTAAGATATGCTTTAGAATTCCTCTGCTCTGGTTTCGTTGCTAGAGTGATGATAATGAGACAACACTGGTCTGCCAAGGTGTAGAGTATAAAACCACAGTAGTATAACAGCAGAAATGTGCAACTACATAAGCCAGTATTGAAATAAAATATTGCTGTTGTGAGTGTATTCATCACTGGAGTGTCATTCTGCATTCCAAGTCAATCTTACTTTTACCCGCTGTGACTGGCCCAAAATATTACAGGACTTACTCGGATTATTGCTTCAACCCACCGGCATATTGTGAAACAAAGCCTCCCCTTTGTCAGTCAGCGTACAAACAGAACCAGACTTGATGTGTGTACAGACAGGCATCTACCGGTGGGAACATGTCCCTCAGAAAAATTCTTCTGAGACAGGCTCTCCAACCCCATCATTAACCTCCCCCTCCCCACCCCAGTCCTCTGTGTTCAATAAACTAAATTGCTCATTACTTTGGTGAAACGTGTGCCAAATGACTATGTTTGTAAGACTCTGAAACACTCTCTGAACACTGTGATTTTGGTGTAAATGACTATGCTAAACACCAAATACAATAGAGAGAAAGTGAAATGTAAAACCAGCAATATTGGTGCAAAACTCGCTTTATAGTCAAATGCATTGTTGTTGATTGCCTTTCTGAACGGGTCCTGTACTGAAATAGATGGGACATAGCTGAGATAAATACCAGCCAGTACGTGGTTGTCATTATGTTTGTGTAGGCAGACTTGCGCCACAGCAGCTGTGTACACTCTCCAGCACACACTCCTGTTACAGAGGCGTATTAGTCAGACTGCCATGTCAGGATTCATTCAGGTAAAGGGCTGACTGAATGACAATAGTACATTTTTCAAAGTATCAGTATTAAAGGGACAGGTTACTCCAAAATTGAAAACATATATTTTTGCTCTGGCTTGTAGTGCTTTTAATCCATCTACGCTGAAAAATTGAAAAAAGTTGGAAAAAATGCACAAAACAAAATAGATTTTTCAGTTTTGACCCAACTCTTAAGTTTTGACAAAGTTTTACGAACTAATAATGTTTTGTTGAGATAATTTACTTTTCTTCTTTCTTCCGAACTTGAATCTTTGTTTCAAAAATTGTTGTTTAAACTCACTGAAATGAAAGTGAATAATGATAATTTGATATTTTCAGTTGCAGCCATTGAATTTTCAGGCACTCACATAACAATTTTTGAAAGACAAATCTTTGGTGGGTTCTAAAACTCAAAGATTCATGTAAAGACGAAAAATAAACTATCTGTACAAAAGATTATTGGTCCACAAAACTTTGGTTTATTTCAAAATTTAAAAGTTTGAGATTGAGTTTGATTCAAAACTTTTTTGGTGAAGGCAGTTGGTTCACAAAATGTAGATTTTTCTAAGCATTTACTTACAGTGTGGATTGTTTTAGTGTGAGTTTCAGAGTTTTGGAGATTAATGAATACCTTGCATAATTCACAGACTTTGTTGTAAGCAGTTTCATGTCTGAACTACTTTTTTTTCTTGTAAAAAGAAAATAGTTCTGGTAGATTCTACCTTAGAAAGAAAGTAGTTCAGACATAAAACTGCTCACAGCAAGGTCTGTGGGTTATCTTGAGTAACTGGTTGTGCTTTCTGGAAAGAGATGTTGAGGTTTTCAATTTTTTTTTTGTTATTATTTTGTACTTTGAGAATCACAAGCTGATCTGCTTAATCTAGTTCCATTATATTCGAAATATCTCTATGGCTGAAATCTCCATAACTTTGAAACTCACACAAAAAAGGGTTGAGCTGGATAAATGGCATTACAGGTGAGAAAAAAATATATTCTTGATTTTGGGGGAACTGTCCCTTTACAGAAATGTGAGATTAAATTTGCTTGGCTCACTGATGCCTAAAACAAAATTCAGTAAAGGGCGAGATGTTCGATGTGAGATGTATGACTATGAAAGACATCATGTGATTTTTGTAAAAAACTAAAATAATCTCATCCAAGTAGACCTTTTCACAGGGGCCATATCTGAGTACACAGACTCAAAAGATAAGAAATCAGTTATCTCATCTTCTGTTCTCAGTACCTTGCTGAGACCACACCTATGAACGCACACACAGGCATGCACAGTGGGGTGAAGAGTGGTCACCAACAGCGCAGAAAGAAAATAAAAACACATGCTGTTTGGACGGGTAGAAATACCACACCACAGTCCACGAGGCAGATCACGTCGCTTCGCCTCTGTGCTGTGCTTGCAAAGGGAGTAGCTCAGCGCACAGCCCCACCCAGTCCTCCAGTCACACACATTCCTTGATAGAGCCGTCAGGCCAGCTGGAAGGGAGCCCGGCCTCTCCCCGCAGTGACTAACTCCAAAGAAATGTCCTCTTTCTCTCTGACTCCTGCTCCATTCTATGCTGCCCACCCTGCACCCTGCCCGAGTGCCCACCCCCCCTGCAGTCAGTCCACCACACACACCCCCAGCCTCCAGGTTTTGCTCAAATAAACAAGAACACCGCCTTCAGTCAGACAGTTAATGTGCACCCTGAGACACTCTCAGATTGTCTGAACGGATCCCATTTTCATCATCCATATCATTGTTGTTATCATCATTTTTGTTGGCTCCACCCGTGCATCAGGCACAGACACAGCAAACAGCACTTTGCAAACCGTTTTCATCCCAGCCCAGGTGTCTCTTACAGAAATGCCTTAAGGGCGCATACCTGGACACTTTGACATAGTTTGTGCTTAAGCCAAAGCATACTGGAAACTGATCAGAGTGCCCTTGGTTTATCTGTAAGCTTGATTACCAAACCCAATCAACTTGTTGAACAGAAAACAGGAGCAGTGTGACAATGATTAAAGCTCAATCGTAAGTGAATCAAGCACAGCGGTGCTGCTGAGTGATAAGATTTGATTATGAACCAATAAAGAGGCCTCAGTACAGAGAGGGAAAGAGGGAGAGAGGGGCAGTGACCAAATCAGTCATGTTGTCAAAACAGAATAGACTCCCTGTTCCACTATCTCTATTGTAGTTTGACACAGTGAGTAGAACAAATAGGAAAAGAGACATAGCAGGCCCCAGCGTAGGTTCGCTCTCGTCTCAAAAACGCAGATAGGACATGCATGTGTGACGCATATAAAAGGAATGCACGTCAAAATAAATGGTTCTTTTCTGCACTCCATAGTCCACATAGCCTTAAACCAAACCACAAGGCCTGCATAAGACCAAAGCCTGCCCACTGACGCCAACTTGGCCTGCTGTTGATTAAACCATTGTGAGTTTGGCAGGAGTCATGCACAAAATGGAAAAACTGAAGAAAACTTGAGATCATAAACAAGAGCGGGGGCTGCGCTGAGAGTACATTTCAACAATGTCTCGATTTTCATGCAAATTATATTGAAGTTTCATGTTCGCACAAGCACAGTAAAAGAAAGGGTCCATGCTGTACGAGGCGGTAAGAACCAGATAACTCATGGCTCCTGTCATTACTCATTGTTCTCTATTACACCCCTTGACATCCAAGGAGGGAGGATCTCACTGTGAGTTTCCTCTCCTGGGGTTTCTTCCATTTTTTTCCTTATGTGCAAAGGTTTTGAGGGGAGTTGTTCCTCATCTTCTTAGGAACTTGGGCTGTGTCACAAACTGTTGCAGTTGCAGCCTCGTAAATCCCAATAGACATTGCATATAATATTGGGATATACAAAAAAAAAAAAAAAAAAAAAACATAGAACGAGACAGTGACATTTTTGCAAACATGAAATAAAACATTTTTGGTGTAGCTAAAGTTCTGAAATGAGAAGTGATCCTGGGGTGGTGCCCACGGGCAGTTTCAGTGACAAGAATATTGAGCAACGAGCAATTAAAAACTACGATGAAGGGGAGCACAGCTGTAGAATAACTGAGTTGAACATGCAAATTTTAAACTGGCACGACTAGTTACGCCAGGGAGATACAAATAGAGTGAAGTTTATACATAAATCCTGAGATCCATGAGATCATAACAGCTTTACAGACATCCGTAGGCATAGATATATACAGTATACAGTAAGGTATATAGTAGGTGATGTCATGTAATTGCTTGCAACAGCTTCGACTCAAGTTATTCTGACTTGATCAGGGTTTGTGTCAGTCTTCTACAGCTGCTGTTTAAAAAAGAACAAATGCAAGTTCATTCACGGAGCAGGAGACAGGATGGTTAAGAGGAGCCCAGATGGCAACTATAGCAGCAGAACATATATATAGAGACATAAGACTTCCTTAGCTGTACAGCTTGAAGCATAAGCACAGCTTTGGGATATATATTCATACTTAGCATCCAGAGCAGTGCAGAGTTGTTTAGGACAGAAGAAGGAGGGTTGGACTGTGATGAGTGCCATCCCTGAGTATCTTGTGCCAGATTAAGGAAACCTAAACAAAGCTGAATGTATTTCTAAATTTACATTCCAAGCCCGGCTGCCCTGACATTTTGCCTGCGTCATTCCAAATAGAGTTTTTGTAACAGATGCTGCGTGTCATTCCTCACATAGAGCACCATAACAACTTTGTGGGGGTTGGGGTGTCGGTAAGACGGTTAATGGGGAGCAGGTAGGCTGTGAAGAATGACAATAATTACTGAATTTATTGGTTTTGGCTGGTCTCATAACGCAGATGTTTTGGCAGAGCAGCAGTGAACATTATTGGCTTATCAGAAAAATGATTCACACCCTTTTTAAATTCCATGCTTGCAAAAGTTCCTCTGAGCTCGAAGCTACAGTAAACAAGTCTGAAATGCATGCATGTGCATGGGTGTGACATAGAGGGGTATTATGTTTGACTTTAGGTGACTGTCTCATCATAATTAGTTCTCAAATTACTATTTCTCCACAACAAGGCAAGAAAATCTAATGATAGGTGCTTCCCAGAGCACACTGAGGACATACTGAAACATTCCAAACCAGCACTGGATGGATGAGAAGGGAGTGGCTGCCTAGAAAGACTTTCTAAAATCGCACACTACAGTTAGATGTTTATTTGTAGCTGGTGGACTGGAATGGTTGTGTATCTACAAATTCGCTATTGTTTCATTTAACCAATCTCTCGGGAGGGACTTCAGTGAGCCTGTAGGATGTCCGAGAGCACAGCTTTGCTTCTAAAAGAATACCAAGTGTGAAAAAAAATAAACTACAGTTTGATCGCAATCACCCTCACTTCTTTGAGCTTATTCACTACACATCCACCTCCCTCGTTTCGCCTCTCCACACTGTCCCTCCTTCCAACCACCCACTCAACAGACCCATGAGGAAATGGCAGAGGAAGTGTGCTAGAGACCAATTTCTTTCCGTTTCACAGTGGCACGGCTGAGTAACGCCACTCCTCTCCTTTCGTCTGTGCTGCCAGTCAACAGGGCAGTAATATATTATGGTTCTGTTAGAGCGCTGTGATAAATATCTTAACACGGTCAAGTTAAGGCTCCAAACAGTCATGAGGCATGTCCTGTTCTTCAGGCTAGGAAAGATGCTGTTTGTCACATGGGTGGCAAGTGCAACAAAATCGGCGTGAGTGGCACTGTGGCGTGTGCACCGCCGAGGTCAGCTAGGATCATGGAGCAAGATTTTTATCAATAAAGCTTTTTCAAAATTTGACAATGTGGATTTTGGAATTCAAAATGCTGCACATTACTAGGTTGCAACATAATGTAGCCTCTGTACTGCTACACTGGTGGAAAGTGCAAGAATCCACCTCAGGCCGTCACGGGGCCCTGGTAACTGACAAACGTTTTAGCTGCAGGCAATCAGAAACCAGTTCTGTTTCAGCACTTGAAATATATGTTCCATCTTATTATGTTTGTGTAAGCGCATATCGTTGCTTGAAGCAAAACGCTATACCTGCAATATGCCTGACAAATGCAATATAGTCCTTCGTGCTGTATTGTCAATAAGTAAAACGTTTTAAACGCTGAGAACACTAAACAAATTATAGCTTTAGTCACAACCTACTACCCAAAGACATTTTAACCCTCTTCAAGCAGCCTGTGTCACAATCAATCACCTTGACAAGGGCAATTTGAGAAATGCCAGACATTTACAGCTGCGAGATACTCAACATAAGTTATGTGCACATTGTTGAAGAGATTGTGCAGAACGAAGCAAAAAGCAGCACTCCCTAACACTCCGCTGAAATAATTTTTGGGTGTGGCAGGAGGGAGCTGCGGACGACAGGCAACTACATACAGAAATTTGACTTTCAACCGATGTTCAACAAAGGATTATGTCCGCTCTGGATCTCATATCTGCTTTTTCCTCATCTTCAACAGACACATTATGTCAGACACAGACCAGACTATACGTGATGACTCCAGTTTGAACCACACTTGGAAAGATGCCGTTTATACGTTGATGTAAGTTAGGGCAGACAAATAAATATCTCTCAACTTTTTTGGGTAGATAAAATACATCTCTTTTTCTCCAAAATGTGCGAAGACTAAGCTCCCCCTCTACGCCTCAAACCTGGTTTCAATTAGCTTGTCTTTCCAAACCACTACATTCCATTACTCCCCTCCTCGCCCCCGCCCCGCCCATCCCCCTTCACTAACTCACTCCCCGACTCCCCCCCTCTTTCTCCTCCCCTCCTCTCCCCTCCTCTCTCCTCCCCTGCACACACTGGCTGGGAGCCCAGGTTAAGAGACCCAAGGTAAAAGGAAAAAAAAGAGAAAACTCTATCTGCTCAAGACTTTAAAAAGTAAGTCGTAAAAAACATACGTGCCTCAGTACAAAGCAGCAGTGATAGTTTTCAACTTTCTAGCTGGAAAAGAGGCACGCTTTGTTCGAGAGCTGATTCATATCATATCAAAAACCGTCAGACGAGTTCAGCACATTCCACAAAAGCAGACTGCATAAAAAAGGCCTGTATGAGATTTTCAGTGTACCAAAGGACTAATAATTATTCAACACAGATACACAGATAAAAGAAAAAGTTCTAATCAATACTTTTCATTTTGCTGGAGCCCTCTAGATACTCCATGAAGGAGTTTTGGATGTGGTGGTAGGGAAGCACTGCAACAACTGTCTGCAGCATGTATGTTTTTTTTTTTTTTCTTCTTCTTTTTTTCGGGCTGTAAAGGGTGTGCCTCTGTGAGGAGACAGCGAAGCAAGAAGGGAGGGAGGGAAAAAAGGACAGGGTGGAGGGACGTGAAGGAGAGGAATCCACACCCAAGCTTGTTACTGTGGGCTCTCACAGGGAAGTACCTTTACTTATGAAACATTCAAGGCTCAGCAAAGGGCGTTGGACAGATAAGAGAAACACATCAACGATAGCATCAAGGCAAACAACTCTTTTATCTTCCCGCACTTCTTCCATTCATCTTTGCTCTACTGTGTACAAATTTGCTATCCCAAAGACTGGGGATTATGTGAGGACATCCACGTTGCACAGAAGTCAAATCACTGCACAATGATTTGGGATGTTATTTCTTCCTTCTAAAAGGACTGAAATCACATAAAGGCATCCTATGTTCTTTATACAACAGCAGCTGAAGCATTTATATGCACCTTGGATAACAAGCTTTGTTTGCAGTTAAAGAAAAGTGAAGTGCGCAACTCCAGTCAAGTCCACTGCATTCATGTGGTGGCTGTGGGTACACACCCACTTCACACACCCAGCGCTATATTAAATGGGTTTTAAAGCTTACGATGATTTTCACACCAAATCATTGCCAATTCACACTTTTCCAAAAATAACCACACACACAGAGGTAATAATACGCAGGTTTTCTCTAAATACAAAACGTCCCAATGGCAAAACTTCCCTTTAGGAAAAAAAAAAAAACATAGGAGATAAACATGCAATAAAGTAGGACAAAGTTACTGAACTCTTATCACTGATACACACACTCACTATAAGTGGCCATTGGGATATTACAGGAATGTTGCACAGATAACTTTGACACTTTTGCAACTTAGTTGTTTAAACTTTGGCAAAGTTTTTATAAGTGATTAACTATTTTTCAGCTCAGCACAGCTGGCAACAAAGCTCAGAGACACAGTTTCAAAAAAAGCATTCTCTTCAATCTCAGAAAAAGAAAGTAAAGTGCATCTTTACCTGTGCGCAGTCTTTGCGCCCAAGAAGCCTCACACCAGCTTGAGCATCCTTGAAAACTTGCCCTCTCCCCTTCTTCCCAGCCCAAGAAACGTACTTCTTCCAGTCACAACTTTGCAGTCTATGAGGATTCTGTCACTGTTTTCCTATTACTCGATCAACCAAGTTTCCAGGGCGTTTTCTCCCCCCCTTTCTCCCTCCTTCCTCGTCTCTGAGTTGATTTAGACTTCTTTTTTTCTGTGTGGCTGCTCCTCTGGGCTGAGCAGAGTGGTTGGACAGAGAGTTGGGTAGGGCTCCTGATTTGCAGAGGGAGGGGAATGCTGGGGAGGGGACCGGTGCGAGGGAGTGGTTCTCAGCAGCCGTGGGACCACCCACTGTTTCACATACAGGGCTCCAGTGACTTGCAACAGGAAAAGTGCTGCTCCTTCTTCAAAAAATGAAAAGAAATGTTTATTCATGTATATAAAATAACTACATTAAGTGTTCATAAGTGCCTACATTTATCATCCAAAATGTGACCAGCAGTCAGCACTTTTGAAACTGTTTTCATCAGAAGTACTTATACTGTCAAAGTGAGCAACGAGCAGTGACTAAGACGATTCTTGAGCTACTTAACAAATTATTCAAGTGAAAAAAACCTCTAATACTACAAATTAGACAATTTTAACATGGCTTCAGTGTGTTTTTGCTTCATAAATGCTTTAAATAATATTTATAAAAATGAAGATAACATCTTGGTTGTTTTAAGCTAATTCAAGGCATATGACCCGCCTCACTTTACCCGTCAGGCATCCAAGCACTGTCTTGCATTTATGATTATGCAGTTATCAGCACAGCAGTCAGAATCCACTGTATTTTTTTCTTAACTTCTTGTCCTTCAATTCAAACAAAATAAAAGTACTTTAATTTGTTTCATTTCATCAGTTCTTGCTTCACATTTTTAGAATGAGAATGAAATACACAGCGCAACAGACCACAAAATGGCTATCAGATGATGACAATGACATAAACATGTTATTACAACTCTTAAACTTCTGCACACAAACTGCGACAAAGTTATCATTAACTCAGTGAGTCAGGAGTGAGTCCTTTACTTACATACAAAAGGCAAAGTGTGTATTTACAAGACTCAGTTTTTGTGTTGACAATGCCCACCCTAGAATAATTCCCACTGAATTCTAAGAGTTGTATGTTTTATTTTAAGTAACTTTATTTTGAAATGTATTTAAGAAATATGTTTGATATTGTGGTCAGCCATTTCATAAGCAGAAAATAGCAATTACAATAGTAATCTCAGTAATTGTCAGTAAGAAGACCATAGTCTCTTCCCTGCATGATTCTATAATAGCCAGTGTCATATTTCTCAGTGAAACTCTTATTGCCATAGGCACTGCACCTCTTATATACTGTCATTTCAAGTATTTCAAGAATACATTAAAGCTATAATGAAATACTGAATGATGTTTCTGTATTCCTCTGTCACAGTACTTGTTGCTGCGCATATTTCAGTCTGCACAGAGACACAGGCTTTGTCTCTACAAGCTCTAATGCAGGGTCAGCCAAATCAAACAGGGCTCGGCCAAACTCACAACCAATATTAAAAATAGTTTGGTTTTTTTTCCAACGCTGACTTTTGTTCTAAAAGACTCAAAACACTGCAAATGATTGCTGAGAGTTATACAATGGCAGCGGTTGAATTTGTGCGTCTGTTTCAGTGTGGTGGAAAAAGAAGAGAAGAAATTACACGAGCCGTTGAGACAGAGTCATACTGGGTGTTGCCTCAGACAAATTCAGCCTGGGATTACGGATAATATTGGGTCAGCGAATCAGACCTTACAGGGTTATAGATTAAAATGGCTGATAACACATCAGCTCCATAACTGCAAAAATCACTGTGAAGATATGCAGTAAGACTGGTAACTTCTCTTTTAGCATCTTATTTACCAGCAAACAGCAACGTGGCTGTGACATGGCATCAACTTTTACGCCCTCTGACAATGCTGTTACTATGGTTACCCACAGATGCCTTAAAGGGAGCAAATCAACATGTCCCTTTGCCCCCACTATAAAACAGGATTGGTGATTTATTTACACCATGTAGAGTCCACTACACTATAGTTTTGTTTTGTTTTTGTTTTTAGGCCCAGGACCATTTGGAGTAACAGAAGCTGAACATTTCAACCATTTATCCATTACTTTTAGTTACAGCTATTTCAGTTGTTACCTTTTAACCCTCTTTTAACCCTTTGTCTTTTTCCTTTAGCTAGGTATTTCAAATATTTACCCATTACCTTTAACTATTTCAAGTATTTAGCCATTACTTTTTGCCTGGTTTTGGAACTATATGTCCATTATTTTTAGCTGGAGCTATTTCAACTATGTTAAGCATTTATCTGTCACTTTTAGCTATTTCAACTGTTTACTTTCTGCTATGAATTATAACTATTTTTGCATTACTTTTAGCTAATTCAACAAGTTATCCATTATTTTATGTTTCAGTCATTTATCAATTTCTTTTGGCTATTGTTTCAACCATTTATCCATCACTTTAGCTATCTTCAACCCTTTATCCATTAATTTAGCTATCTTCAACCATTTATCCATTGGGTTAAATTTTAGCTAATTTAACAATTTATCCATCACTTTAGCTATCTGTTTCAACCATTTATCAATTACTTTTAGCTGGTTCGACTATTTATCCATTACATTAGCTATCTGTTGAACTATTTACTTTATTACTTCACCTAATCTTTTTAAACATTTATCAGTTATCTTTACTCTGATTGATTGCTAAGTAGTTTTCACACACTCTTAATCACAACACTAAGTTGTACTTTTTCTCAACTAGTTGAGCTACTCTATTCTTTCCAAGTCTCTCTGGCTGAGAATCTCTAATTTTTAATATTGAAAATAATCAGAAAGAAAATGCCTCATTGCATTTTTCTCATAGGGTACCACATAATTATAAGAATTAAGTATGAATCAAGTAAACATTATTTATGTTGTTTGTAAGTAAAGTGCGCAGGTGCATGGTAAATTATACTTTCTGTACATGTTTCATATGTTACATGTTTTTTTGTTTTTTTTTGTGACAGCTGGAGAGAGACAGGCGAAGCAGAGGTGAGACAGAGGACGACATGCAGCCTGGTAGCTCTACCAGGTGAACTACTGTGACACTCCATGTCTGTGGTTTTTAATTAAAAATTAGACTTGTTAGTTTTATTTATGTAACATCTTTCATGTCTTAAAGTTTTTATACAATACAAGATTTCAGTTTCACTAATGGTTGCACAACTCATACAAGTGTGATATTACACATACCTACTAGGGGCCTTTTACGTGGATTGATGGTCATATATACTTATACATTCCCAAATTAAACAAGTTTCATAATACACAAATTTATTAATGATAATATATGATTTATATATTTTCTGTATGGGTTAGCATATGTGTGTGCATCCAGATTAGAAAATGTCATGTGGTCATGTGTTGTATTGTATTTGCGTGTCCAAGTATGTGCAATGTATGTGTGTACTTGTTCAACTCTCAGTGTCCTTGAAACAGGACAGCCAACATGTCACACCCATGGTCAGTGAGGTGAAATATAAAACAACATGCAGGGAGCAGAGCAAACACAGGGGAAGAAACTGCGTGGCTATGTTGGGATCGAACAGGGCGTGTAGTAATGTGTGCACACATTACTACTTTAATATTACCACATCACACCACTATGAGTCAAGAGCGCTCTGATTTTGTTTTCTCTCAAAAAACAGGGTGCAACTCACCCACAAACACAAGAAGACCCAGTGTGCATGTGTTTGTGTGTGCATGCATGGTTATATCTGTAATTGTGTGCATGCTTAAATAAAAGTGAAAGAGTTATTCCAACCATGTGCAAGATAAGCAGAAATCTTAAAGATCTCTGCACAATGCCTTTACTCTTTGTGTTTTAAATAAACACATTTAAAGTAAAAACATTCCTAACATAAAACACATCATTGTAGGGCTCAAAATGTTTTGAAGATATATCCTGTGAATGAACAACATGTATTGCATCATTTTATTGCGTGCAGAGATCATTTATATCATCAACATATTGTCCTTTTTGAAGTAAAACTGCAGCGCTTGCCTACAGAGTTAAAAGTTTTAGCGATAGAACTGTGTTGCTTAATGTGTAAAAAGGCTCATTATCCTCTCCACACAAAGTGTGCTGCTACTGCACCTGTTTGCTCAGCTCCATGTTTGTCTTTTTGCTGCTGAGGTGTGGCTGCTGGTGCCTTTGAAGAACAGTTTCAGCTTGGAGCAATTGCTGCTTCCAGACAGGCAACTCCTATGGTGTGTGTGCGTGTAAATAGCTGGACGCCTGTCTGGACTGTTCAACAACTTTTCTGCAGGTTTACAATGTTTATGGTCACATAACAATTCCACAGGAAACACTTGCACTGCAGTTGTTCTTTACTACCCTGAAAGGCCATGATTATGCACTCTCACTGTTACTTAACAGCTCATTGTTACACTGATGAGGTGAATCCAGATAAAAGCTTTTATCACTTATTGATTGGACGGTATTAAATCTACATCAGTCCACAGCAGTAGGTGGAAATCAAGATACGCAGATAAACATACACTCTTAGAAATACAGGTGCTAACTAGAACCACAAAGGGTCTCCATAATAGAGCCCTTTATAAAGGTTTCACCTAGAACCCAACATGAAGGGTTAAACCTAGAACCATCTATGAAAAGTTTTACCCAGACCCACCGATGATAGGCCTTTTCCACCAACATGGAACCAGACCTGTTCTGGTTCAAGCACCTAATGTTGAATGAATCTGTTCTGTGCATTTCCACCCAAACAGAAGTTGGTTCAGAACCTAAAAAGCTTTTTTTTTGAGCTGGAGCCAAAAAAATAGCAGGCTTTCCTTGGGAACCAAAGTTGGTGTGTCGTAATCTACAGGTTGTTGTGCACTATGCAACGCCTTCTGTTCATGACATCCTGCTGATTCACTACATAGCGCCCAGGCTCCAAGAATCTTGAATGGAACAGATTCAAGAACCAGAAGTGATTTGGTGAAAAAAGTGCCGTGTCAGGTTCAAAAGGAGAACCCTTCTATGGTGTAAAGGTTCCACCCAGAGCCCTCTGTTGGACTTCTGTCCAGGCTCTTGCCACCTTCTAAGGGAGTTAACAAGACGGGTTCTGCTGAGAACCTTTTTATATTCCAAGGGATGTATCTAACCCACCCAGGGGATTCTACAAAGAACTATTTTATAGTCCATGGGTTTTATATAGAACTCACCCAGAGGTTCTACCAGAGGTTCTTAATGGCGCCCCTAGCCTTACAAAGAACCCCTGACTAACCTTTTTTTTTTTTTTCAGAAAGTGGTTCTTCAAAAGCAAATGGTTCTGGGTAGAACATCACCCCTCAGGGAGAACCCTTGTTTCTAAGAGTGTAGAAGAGTTGGAGCTTGGAGACACCTAAAATGAGGATTGTGCAACAGGGATGAAACCAAACACTGAGGACACGTCTTGAATATTTTTCACATTTGGAGTACATTTTCACCAACTGAATCTTCTCTGACTGTCACCACTGTGACTGTAGCAAGTCATTCTAGTTGAATACAAGGATATGTGGGAATGGGTGTGTTTCCTGGTCCTAGGTGTGTCAGCCAGTGTGAACCAGCGCAAATAGCTTGGCTCAGACGCACGATGACTCACAGCCCATGACTACAATGAAAACAGGGAAGCTCAGGCTGTAAAGGAGAGAAAAATCAGAGGATTAGATGGGGTTGGGCAGTTGAATGTGTGTGTGCGTTTGAATGTATGTGTGTGCCCACGTTTTGTGAGTGTACGTTTGAGCGTGCGTATGATTAATGCCTCCCGCAGGATAAGGGAAGTCACATGGCACTGATCTGAGCAAAACTGCAACTTGTGATACAATTAAAAGAGAAGTGACACCACAGCAGCATCTAATGATTGTCTAAATTATATCAGAGTTCCTTGTGCAACTGTTTGGCTCTTTGCGTTATTGGCATTCGAGCCAGATGGGTGGGAATTGCACATTTGATTGTGTAACGCAGGTTTAATCAGTCACAAAGGACTATCTGAACATATTTCAATAGAGTTTTTTAACCCAAAGGAATTTAGAGAGTTTTGAAAATATCTGATAAAGGTTAGGATGTGGTTAAAGAGTGAAAATTCTTGTATTATACTTGGAAAATGTCACAATTAACAAGTGAAATTCTTTCCTAAATTCAGACAATGCAGGCAGTGTTCCTGGCAAATGGCCTATTTCTATGAGTCATCAAGATAATTTGTGAGAACATGAGATACAATAGCAGAGTTTATTCCAAAACATGTTTAACAGTGTAACTCAATATTTATTGTTTATTTTTTTCTGTTTACATGACTACTACTAAATTTATTTTGTAAGAACATTGCATTGTAAAAACAATAACTTTAATCATTTTGTAACTGTAGTTGCAACTAATGATAATTTTCATGATCAATTGGCCTGTCAGTCATTTTCTCAATCAATCAGTTAGTTGTTTGGTCCATAAAATTTTAAAAATGGTGTAAAATGTTTTATTTCCTGGTTTCCCCACAACCCAACAATATTCTGTTCATATTCAGACATAGATGACTGAAGAAACGAGGAAATATTCACATTTTAGAAGCTGAAATCAGAAAATATGGACTTTTCTTTCTAAAGAAATGTCTCAAAGTGATTAATCAATTATCAGAATAGTTGGCAATTCATTTAATAGTTGACAATTTATCAATTAATCACTTAATCATTGCAGTTCCATACGTCTTATTTTTAAAATGCTGTTTGTGGGATTTATTTATCATGTTTGTTCTAAAACAATAGCAATGTAACGACTGAGTAATTTGATTGTCAGTAATCCGAAACAAGACAGTGATTTACATAGGCAGCAAACCTATTCAAAGCATCTTCTGTCACTGAAAGTGATCTTGTTTACTGCATTTGTGGTTGCTTGAAAATGTCAATACACTTAAAAAGTCTTCTGGCAGTCCAGTCTGCATGTGGAGAGGTCATTGTTAAAAGCAGACACTCGCTACACAAACCATATTGTGTGCAGAGAGAAGAGTTCTTTTTATACAAACTTCATTAGATTTTTAACACAATGCAACATTGTCAATATTGTGACAAGTGTCTCAGCAGCCAATGCTGAAGACACTGTCAGATAAACACTGTCAAAGAGGCATTGTCAGTGTCGAAGAATGTCAAAGGAAATGTACTACAGATTTGGGTTGTGTTCCTCATAAATGAATGAATGCACTATTGTTGTAGATGAGTCAAAACACTATAAAGTAGAGCAGTTCAAACGTGGACTTCTCATATCTTTCTGCTGCTGTTTCCAGTTTATTTATTAATAATAAAAATGCAGTCTCCTCTATTTTTGTCCTTGATATTTACTCTTGTTACTGTTTAATTCAATACCACTAGACTTCATTGTCCTTTATTTAAACAGGTGGTCACACTGAGATGAGGATCTCTAATTCACCTTCAGGCCTAAAATAAAACAAAAAGTTGAGTGTGATTACCTGCAGCATATTTCATCTCTCAGCTCCCACTCCTAAATCAGAACAATGACAGAGAGCTCAGCAGGTACAATAAGATAAAAACATTCTGTGTTTGTGTTATCTTTTATTTCTCACATGTGTAGGATTAATATAAACATAATGAGTTACGACAAGACTTGAGACAGAGGGTGGTAGAGCTTTTGCCGTAAGGGCACCACAACTGTGGTATAACCTTTAACTGAGAATCAGACAAGCTACTTCAGAGTCCTATTTTAAAACTTTTTTTATAAAATGTTTTTTAATTAGACTCCATTTTTTTGCTTTTAATAACTTATCTATTTTCTCCGTTGAACTTTTTAAAAAATTGTAATTGCACTTTGTATTTGTAAACCTGTTTTTTGAAAACCGCTATATTTAACGTTTATTATTATTCTTATTCGAGACAACAGCCACACACAACAGGCGTACAATTACTGAATTTTAGTTTTTTTACACTGTGTTTTCAGTCAACTAAATAGTCCAAGAAAATTGTTTAAAAAGGTCTCATGAAAATAAACAGCCTCTTTCACTCATTTCATTGACATCTGAAATCATGACTGTATACAGACGTGAAATCTCTTCTTTAAAATCAGTGGTGGAGTCTAACTACATGACATGACAAATATGATCATCTATATCAAATATGATGTTATAGATTACACTACCTGTTTGCTCCACCTCAACCTGCTGCAACAATAAAATGCTGCTTATTTGTATATACATCAGTAATCAGTGGTGAAATGTAATGAAGTACATTTACTCAAGTATAGTACAATTTTGAGGCACTCTTACTTTACTGGAGTATTTCCATTTAAAGCAACTTTAAACCTCCACTTTGCTACAATTAAGAGACAAATATTGTACTTTCTGCTCCACTGTCAGACAGCTCTAATAATAATTATAGTAAATCTAAACACTGATGGGGCGAATTTTTCTACATACTGAGTACTTTTACTTTTGATTGACGACGTTAAGTAAATTTTGCTGGTACTAGGCGTATACTTACTTGTGCTTGTGGTAATGTTTAAGTACTGAATGATACTGAATAAAACTGCCCTTCTGAATTAGGATTCAAACACTTTATTACTCAACAATAATTGTTGCAACACGTTAGATAAAAAGGGCAGTATTGACCTGTTGCTTGTCAAATAGTGAGCCCACATTTATCTGTACTGCTGAGCCTCTGATCTCATTGGTTGCTCAGCATACTTTCCCCATCAGCAGCATTTATACCTGTCAGCTTCATCAGATATTTGTTAAGAAGTTACTAGCATTTAACCACTGTCAGCATATTTTAATAATCACAATGTTTCTTTTGGCATCGAAATAACATCAAATGACCAGATTCATACACAAAGGTTTTAGAAATATTGATATTTTAAGGATGCACAATTTTAGACTTTACAATAAGGCTCTCTTTGACTAATTATAAATGTTAAAACTGTATCAGTAAGATTAATATTTAGTAAGCAGTAGCAAGGTCTTGCTAAATATTATGTCCACATCAGTGTATGAAAAGTGAGTTAGAACTGTTAATTCATCATATTCATTTATAAAAACCCAATTAATAACCAAATTCTATATGATTTATAAATAATTTGTAAGTGGTACCATTCTTCCTAAGTAAAGAATCTGAATATTTCTTACACAACTGTTGCAGTCAGTCAGAAATTTTTCTGCTTTTACTTACTTAAATTTAATTTTGCTGGTAGCAGTTTCCAGACATATTTGGACTCAGTTCAAAATGTTAACCTGGCAACTTCTTCAGCTCAGTGAAAATCAATGACTTTTCACTCCGTTCTTAATTTGCTCAAACCGCGGCCAGTGAAGCATTGAATATAATTGGAAAATTCCTGACTTGTAAAATTGCTGTGAAAGTCAAGGAAAGGCTTCATCCTGTATGTGAATCCATTTAATTTAACTTAATTTAATCTGCGCTGATAATTGGATTTTCTTCATCTCCTTGCAAATGAGTTAAGACTCTGAAACTAGAACAAAAACCAGAGAGATATTGTTCCTGTTCAACAGGTCATCAAAAAGTTTATAATTTAACTTAATTACTACCTGCTTCATTTGCTGCATTGTACGCAACATGCTGCCGCACATGTGATTTTGTCCCGCCGTGCCCCCGGAGGCTTGTGAGTAAGCAGACCTCAGGCTGGGACTTCTCAAAACAAAGTGTAGCTAAAGTAACCGCTGAGAGCAGAGTGTATCCATGGAGAGATTACAACTACAAAGAAATCACAGTCAGCTAATGACAGTGCGCAGAACTCAAGATACACTATCTCACAACACACAGGTCACCCCGCCTGATATTTGCCATCACCATAGTAACTCATCATTGGTAATCTGTTTGGAATTCCCCACAGCGCGTGCTCCCTCTCACACACACACACACACACACACACACACACACATGAACACACACACAGTGATGATTCAGAAAGGCGAGCTGTTCCTTTGGTACAGAGAAGAATGTGAAGGGAAAAAGGGGAATGAGAGACAGACTGAATTGTGGTTTCCACTGCGAGTTGTGAGTCACGAACACGAGGGAGGGACAGAGAGAGAGAAAAAAAGAGACTATTCTGGGATGGCTGCTATAGCAACATAATAAGCAAGGGGGCAGGTACTTGCAGGGGTGTTTCCATAGCAATGCCCTCTGTGTGTATGGATAAATATCACATGCCACAAAGCAGTTTGTAACATAGTAAGAAACTCTGCTCTACTTTGTTACACAAAGTTTGTAATTGTTTTTTAAGAGAAGATGATCCCCCACCCTTCCTGTTTTTTCAGTGCAGTGCAGCCATTCGGTCTTTCTACGTCGGCACAGACTCATCTACACTGACTACCGCTCGGAGGAACACCTTTCACAGGTTCGGTCTTGTCCCTGCATCACAATGTGCAGAGTAACTAAGTTACTGGAAACTTACATTGAGTGTATTACACTCTTAGACAAAAAGGTTTCCAAAATGGTTCTTCCTGGAGGGCTGAAGTTCTTCCTAGAACTATTTGCTTTTTAAGAACCCTTTTTGAATAAATAAAAGGTTCTTTGTAAAACTGAAGGTTCCATTAAGAACACTTTTTTGAAAAAACAAAAGTTTTTCAAAAAGATCCTCACCATCAAATATTCAAGTGTTTATCCATGTTTCAAATCATGCTTTTAAATGTAGGTTATCTGAAATCCCCTTAATTAATTCAATTTACTGATGTTCTTTTGTTTTTGCCTCATCTGTAAAATACAATTTGGCTCTTTGCAGAACTCTCAGAAGATAAGACGGTTACAGGTGAACTCGGGTTCTTGGTATGGGATATAAAGGTGTTTTTGGTAGAACCCCCTGGCTGGGTTTGTAACGAAAGTAAAAAAAATAAAAGGTTTTTTGGGTGGAACCCTCTGACTCTACATAAAACCCTTAGAAGGTCTCTGTCATTTCTGGATAGAAACCCCAGAGAGGCTTCTGGTTGGAAGCATTACACCAAAGCAGGGTTTTCTGTAGAACCTCTCATAGGAAGTTCTGTGTGGAACCTTTTACAGGTGGTTCTACATATAACCCTTTATGTTGGAGTCTAGGTAGAACCCCCTAAAGGGTTTCAGGTGGAGGTTTTAAAAAGGTTTTACCAGGAACTAAAAAGGCTTCTCTTACGGGGACAAGCCAAAGTGCCCTTTATGGTTCCAGTGAGCACCTTTCTTTCTAAAAGTGTAATGACGCTCAGTGGTTTCAACATATCAGCTCCCAGAAAGTGAAGTAACTCCAAAGATTTGACACATTCATAATGGAACAGGTACGTTCCTGCTGTATCATCAGTATCTCTAGGGTCCAACAATTACTCCCTGTTAACCGTTTTGAATTATTGATCCGAGGGGGCGATAAGAGGTTTTGCAAGAGTTTTTCTTCCGTGTGTCTCATCACCACCCATCTGTTGTTGCTTCAACACAAGCAGACACCTTCCCGAGCTGCACATTCCAGTCATAGCAGTAAATGTTCCAACACTGACTCTTTGAGAGGGATGTAAACCGTAAACTGACTGCAAGTCAATACATGAAATGACAATCAATCTTTTCGCAATCAGGGTCGGGGCACCAGGGTGTTCAAAGAGATAATCCAGGTCTGAACTACTCCTTTCAAAACCGGATACTGCAAGAAAAAGTTTGTTAAATGTCTTGAAAAGAACTTAGACAATGCAAGTTATTGTGCTGATTTTAGCTCTTAAATCCATAAAGTATCTATTCACAATAAGGGACAGTCGCACTTGTTTGATGAAAGGATATTTGATAGCCTTGGGGCTATTTTAAAGACCAAAAGTTTGGTACACACCCAAACCAGACAGCTATTATGACTAACCTCTAAACCTAACATTTCCGTCACTCAGTACTTAATAACATTGGTAACTAGTACATCAAACAGAACTATGACTAGAATTAATAAATTAAGAAGAATAATTAACTAATATTATTATATTTTTAGGGCAGGCTGGGGCCGACTGCAACAAGGGATGGTTGCAACAAATCTTATTCCTTCAATCAGAAACATGCTACAGTGATAGTACACATACTGCACATGATCACTTAAACCCCCTCCCCACCAGAAAGACAAAAGAGACATTCAACATCTGCTGCAGCAGCACCCTGTTTGGAGATATGAAAATACTTCTTTTCATGAGCTGTATTTTTGTCATACTGTCATGATCTTGTTTTATGAATTAATCAAAACGTACTTAGTTTGAATCTTTGCTTTGTTGACTTCTGAGTGACATGTTTGGCTTGTGCCTCGGTCAGTGTGTCTAGCATATGATGCTCTGCCATGGCTGCTTAGCTTTGGAATGGTTGCGAAAATGTGCTGCAAAACAGACACACAACAGTATTTTTCAACATAAACGAGTCATTGTGGGGTAAATAAAAGGATAGTTCACCCAAATATCAATGTGCACAGAGGGACAAAGTCACGCCCTTCATGTGTGCCTCATGGGACCCAACTTCAGGGAAAAATATGAACAGTGGTATTTGGAGAGAGGCAAGTTATTTTTTGATCCTGTTTGAATTCACATTCACATTTTGTGCAAGGCTTGTTGTGGTTTGGTTTTGTGTGAAACTACTCAATGAACTGCATGTCTCATTCCACATAATATACTCACCAACACCAATATTTAACTTCCTTGGTAATGTTATGTTACTTGAAGTGTTTCATACAGCGACTCCTGGCCCTTTTATCAGCTGGCAAGAGAAAGAATAAGCAAGACCCACTGTTGTGTGACTACATTCTGGTATGAAAGCATGCAGGCATCATAGCCTCAGCAGCCAATGTTAGCTTTTGTAGGGAGAAAATCATGACATCATGGGTATGCAGTCTTTTTATTTACATATCTTCACAGTCTTACATTTCGACAGTTTTACAACAAATAGTGACTGTCTTGACTTGTAAAATTATCTTTAAAATTACAAACGTGTAATTGATGGCACAATTCAAACGGGATCAAAAAATCAAAAACTTGTCTCTCACCTAAGACCACCATTCGTATTTATGTCCCATGGTGGTCTACTGGAGGGGATGTGACTTTGGCTCTCTATTGCTTTTTTCAGCATGCACAAGTCTATGTGAGGTAAATAAAGTTGTATAAGAACAGTTCACACACTGCAGTGTGACAAAAATCACTTTTTAAAATAGTAATATAACACTATATATATACTAGTAATATAATATTATTTAATAAAAGTTTGTTGCATTGCAACTTGCTGTATTCTTCCTATCTCACACTGAAATATAGAGAGATTGAATAACATCTGTAACATCTGCACACTGACTCAAGGTAGGCCTGTGTTCTACACATAAATCAGGAGCGTCAAACTCAAATTTCATACTGGGCCACATCAGCAATATGGTTGCCCTCAAAGGTCTGGTTGTAAATGTAAGACTATACAAATGCATCTATTTGTTATCACATTATATAGTATAACTGTCACTGCATTTGATTATTATTGCTTTTAGTAATATCTTAATAATTAATAACTAGCTCTAAAAGCAGAGGTCTAAGAAAAATAATGTTAAGCAGCTATTCAACTACTATGAAACATTACAAAGTAGTATCGGCAAAAATAAAAATAAAGGTTCAGTTTATACAAGGCTTCAAATCCAAAATGTATATTTGCTTAAAAATGAAATGATGGCATGTTGCTCAGCTGCTACTATTAACATCAGTAGCTGTGGCACTGCTGGAAACAACTATATGTCATTATGATGCCGTCTAGACACTGTGCTTCTGTTAAGCAGTGTAGAATTATATTTTACATTAAGCAAATAATGTTCTCTGCAAGCTTTTACAGGCCACATATATTACGATGCCAGACTGGATTCAGCCCACAGGGTTTAACTTTGAGTCATATGACTTAAGTAGAAATAGAATAAATGAAAACTCACTAACTGTTACTTGACAAATATTGATAAATTAATAAATAATCCTTTATTAACATATTTTCAGAACACTAAGCTTATTGAAAAGGAAAAAATGAAAAGTTATTTAATGAAAAATGTAATCTATTTTTAATATGCTGCAACTGCCATCTGATCAAGTTACAACTGTCCTTAGGGTTGAAGTCAGTTGCAAATATAAATGTTATGGTTAATTAGCAGACAGAGTTGAGATTAATATATAAAGATTTGGATGGTTTAATCCAAATAGTCTCAGAGTAACTAAGAGAAATGCAACAAATGTTGCAACTGCCCCTAGTCTCCCCTATTTCATAACTTTTTTTTTAACCTTCTGCATATTGTTTTTCCATGACAGCGATCAATATTTCTAGACATGGTAGTCATGGTAGTGCGCATTATAGTTTTGTTTTAGTTTGACAACATCACTCCTAGTGCTCCACCTCCAGATTTTGGTAATATGAGCCAGAAGCAACTCTGGGGTTTCATGTCCAAAAGCGCAGGGGCTGTCTGTTTTCCCTCTGCAGTACCTCTCCTCTCTTCCCTCCTCGTGTCACGCACTTTCCTCTCCACTCTCACACTGGCATCCTCTGTTGCAGGGCAACACAAACTCAGCAAGAAATAACTAATAAAGAATCACTTCTCGAAACAATGACTCTCCCACTTCAACTAATGCATGTTAGTCTACTTGCAGGCATTGTTATGAGGTCATGCCTGCTTGGTAACTATAACTATCATATCATCTTGTCTCTCCCTGCCTTCTTCAGCTATTTCCCCTCAGCACGCTCACCTTTGACCTCCCTCATTCCATTCCAGTACTAAATTACTGCTGCGTTTTAGTGCCACAGAGAAATGTGCAGCTCACACCCCTTTAAGAGCACAAATGGGAACAAACGCCCCTCACTCTGGAATCAAGGTTAAGATATGAAGGTCACGTTTTCTTGCCTAATAGAAGCAGATATATCAGGATATATGTAGACATGCATTTCTACCACATTCAAAGTTTGCATACTTTACATTGTTCCTCTTTTATTACATGTGTTCGTCCTTTCATGACCTGCATGAGTCCTTATTTGCCTTTGCTTGAATTCCAGTTTAGAGTTCACACGTCCCTGGCTTTACCTCATATGCAAAGAGGGGACACTCGAGGTAAAGTAGCCCTCAAGTGCTGACTAAGATCCATTTTCCAGCCCCCTGTCCTTTTGCTTAAGTTTACTGTGTTTGTGTGTGTAAGTGGGATTTTGAGCAAGCCCAACCCCAAAACTAGAGTCTAAGGAAAACTCCATAAAACTCTGAGGGTGGGACTGTATGTGCGGTGTCTGCGTGTTGTTACTGTCCGCCTAGAGACGCCCCCCACAACCAAATGACAATGCTTACGCACTCTCGTATTAGCCCTTAAGCCCAGGCACTATTGCAGAGCTGTAAACATGCCTAAAGCGGAAGAAAATATCTATTTAAGGACTTTGTGGCCACAGCTACATCCTAAAAAATCTGCACATTCTACTGTCTAATTATAACTGTCCCATCAAAACACGAAGCCCAGAGGAACGTCTTTAGAGCATCTGCCATGTCTTGGGGTTCTTCAGAGAGAACTTTGTTGGATTTCAGACTCCCCAGCGTTAGCTCTTCACCTCGCTGTTCCAAGCCCCCCCACTGGCTGTCTCACTCTTTTCCAGATGTGTGTCTTGCACCACCAGATGCTCAGCACATGCATACCATGCCTTAAGCTCCTACAGGGGGTTGACAGCCACACAGGGACCTTGTGTGGGGAAACAATACAGGCTCTCTCTTGCGTTCCTCCCTCGACAGCACTCCTCACTGCTGCAACTGCTTTTAAGAACCCCACCACCACCACGCCGCCCCCACCCTGCTTCCTCGTGCATGAACATAGAAAAATGTCCAGAGAGCAAGGACAGGGAGAGAGGAAGGAAAATGAAGTAGTGAGCGAGTGTGTGGCCAGGAGAGAAATAAAGAGTTTGGAGGGGGGGGGGGGGTGGTTGGCAGGACTGGAAGAGAAAATGTTGCTGTTGGCATAAGTGTGCGTATTGTTCTTGAGACTTGGTTTAGTTTAGCCTTTTAACTCTGAAGTTACGAAACATAAATAAAGACCAGAATGTTGTAAGGACTTGACACTGTAGCTACTGCATAGGAAGCATGCCTCAGGAGCCTCAAAACTGTGTCCCCTCCTCATATCACTTCCATATTTGATTGCATAATGAAAAGGCTTTTGTAACACCACACCTTCAGCAATCGAAGGGTTAGCCATCAGAGGCGTTGTAAACTGCTGCAATGCTCCTGATGAATTTGGAGTTATTTGCTCAAGTTACAGCCCTCTTCCACCACGATCCACAGGATGGGTGAGTCATGCGTTCAAGGACTTGGGCGCTTCGCTGTTGTGGGAACATTTCCATTTTCTGATTTCCATGGGACCACAGAACAAACTAAAATGGCCTCCCTGATTCAACACTACGGTGGAAGATGGTTGCACCAAAATGATCTTGAATCATGCTTAGTAGGTTGGAAAAAATGACACATCTGACTCACTCCAGGATGAGATTCCTTCCTCCTGCATCTCTCGAGTGTATGAGTGTGTGTCAGAGAGAGAAAGAGATCCACCCAAGCTCTTTTTAACTTTAGAATTGAACAGATTCAGTGATTAAACTAGAGTTGGTTGTGCAAAATAGATCACTGAACATGTCATAACTGACATTCAAGGATGATGTGAATTCATAATGTAAATATAAATAAACTAGCGTCATTATATGGGCTGGTCCAGGTGTCCTATTTTGCCTGCTGCTACTGTATACAGAACACGCAGTGAAGCCCTGAACAAAGAAATCGGTTATAGCAGAAGTGAAAGGATAATCAAGGCAGCAGGTGTGGCAACAGTCAACAACAAATGAACAAAAGTGTTGGGTTGGGTGTGTCTGATTAAAACAAATGCTTTGTCATCGAAGTCCAACATTAATTATAGCAGGCACAGAAAAATATCACATTAAGCTTCAGGAACATTTTCCTCAATCACTGACAAAGAAAATTTAAGAAAGGAACAATTTTAGATGCAATTTAAGACATTCAGTCTAATGTGAAAGGAATGACTGAATCTATGTCGGCTATGCAAAGAATATGGCAGATTGGTCTGTCCCTCTAAACTATCGTTTCTTCTTAAAAAATACCAACTTGCAGAAGTACAATCTGAAATACGTCATTTCTGCATTTGAGTGGGCTGTGGTCAAACCAAACTTTTTTTTTTTTCTTAATTGGCCTGTCGAACTCCTTTCGTGCATTAACAATAAATGTTTGTACTTGTTTATGGGATGAAATTGTCAGTTAAACATCCAGTTCAAATTTCAACATGGTCTTCTTTGTCTAATTCAGTTTCAGTTTTGAGTCTGTCAGTCTTATTTCATCAACACTGATTTCTAATGAGGGCCTATTTACTAAGTGAACATGTAAGTGGAATTTACCTAAAGGATTTTTGGTAAATTATGACAAAACTGCCTTAATTCAATGAAATTTAGAAGCAATGCAAGTTTTAATCTTAATGACCTTTGGTCTTGTAGAAACCATTTTAAAGGACTTCCAAGTGGATATTCTCTGTAAAGGTTTCAGGCTTCCTCTTTGGGGAAACACAAGCAACATCAAAATAAGAACCCATAGTTTGAAGCAGACAAAGTTCTCGTTCTCTTAAATTTGAGCAAACCACAGAACACAGCCTAGTCATTTTCTCTACTGGATTCTCTCCATTCAACAAACCTAGCAGCCAGACAATGGCAGGTCTTTGTCTGCCCTCTGCAGGCAGAACAGGAACACTGCGGCACCAACTGCACCTACAGCCAACAATTTTACTGTGAAACCTCTGGAGTACTGATTTAAGTGTTGTAGACAAGTGTTTACCACTGGAAATGCAAAGCATGCTAAATTTAACACTTCACAACACAGTGTTACTGTAAAACAAGGTTTCTAGATCATTTAGTGCAGAGTGAGTCACAAACATGATAGTAACTCGATATCAAGCTGAAAGGAACTGCTTCACTGACCCCTTCTGGTTGAAAATATGAACTCTGATACATCACCAACCACACCCAGCACCAACACTGGGTGTGGTCGAAAGTGTGCACTCCAGTGACGAGGATATCCGTAGTTGAGAGCATTTACATTACTTCTTTTGACTACAAGCCTAAAAAAAGCATGATTTTCAACTGTTATTGCTTATCTCTTCAAGTCTATTTATTGATCATGGAAAGCACCAAATAAAATGTCAATGTCTTTTCTGGGTGGCAAAGAAGGAAATGAAACTTGTAGCTGGGTTACCATTCAAAACAACTTAAAAAAACAGACTGAAGTCAGACATCAAATCCCATAGATGGCATTGTGGAAAATGCTTTATTTCGCAGGTCAAAACAAAAAACCAGTTTGGAGCCACTGAGACAAAATTCATTCTTGTCTTCAAACACTGTCATTTCCAAGTCATTTCTGCAGTTAAGTAAGCACGTGGTGGCTGAAAGTCCATAGGTCAAGTGCTGGAAAGCAGAAGCGCAAAGTGCTTTCATTCAGACTGTCCCAGTGTCCTCTCACTTGAAGATCTTGCCCTGGTTGAAGGGTTTACCCACATGCTTGAATTCTCCCTCCCAGGCAAAGTACTCCTTTACCATGGTCTTGCACTCCTCGCTGTCTGGCTCCAGCTTGCGCCAGTCATATGATTCGTAGTCGACCTGCCAGTCCGGAGACAGCTAGGAGGAGAAGAAAAACAATACGTTAGTTGAATGCAAGTGACTTACCCTCATGGTTTGATGAGCTGATACTGTACCAACACAAATGATTATTAGATAGATATTCCAGCAGAGAATACTTGGACCATCACTGTGCAATGCAGACCGTGACAGTTGCATGTGTATGCTTACTAAAGCATACACGAGCTGCTGTAGCTGTCTCACAACTACAGCAGCACAGACACCTTACCAAACTACAAGATGTAATATTTATGTAAATTTTAGAACTTGATCATGGATGTCATTTGTGCCCATAGCATGAACCAGCCTTTTACTCACTAAAACAGAGACGACTGGGATGAATATGGTCTCTAGTTTCTCTTCCCCTGTCAGATTAAGACTTTGTGCCATGATTGGACACTGCCTTGCCCAAAGACAGGGGACCATCCACTAACCCCAAGACTGTGAAAGCATCAAATCCAACATTGTGTATCAGAAAAAATCTGCTCCAAGCCCAAGCATTTCATGGTGATGACACACAGGAATGACTGCCCAAATCAGTTTGCCAAAACAGGTAGTAATGGTTTGAACTTAGGAATGTTATCAAATCAGTACATCTGTGCAGGCGTGTTGACCATTTCAAATACTTACAGTGAAGGCCAGGTCTTGGCCTCTGAAAACCCAGATGCCGGAAATGCTGCTGTCGTTGTTGGTGCCAAACAAGAGGACACTGCCGAAGGCATTCTTTCTGAGTTTGTCCAGGCGCTGGAACATACCTGTGAAGAACATGGAGGGGTTTGAGATAGAGTATGCATTATATCAATCAATGGAGACAAAAAGTTCAAACATACAATGCATTATCAATTGGGTCAGATACATTGACGGTCGATATCCTGTTTGTCGCCAATGTTTTTCTTTTATCTGGCTGATCAACTTCATGGTCGCCTTTTCAGCTATGGCTTAAGCAAAAAAAAGGCTAAAACTGAAACACCTGTGGAGTCGTTCTGTCTTGCATTTCAATGCGATAAGGTCAGTGTCTTTATTGTGCCCACAGCATGAACCAGCCTTTAACTCACTGAAACAGAGATGACTGGGATGAATATGGTCTTTAGTTTATCTGCCCCTGTCAGATTAAGACTTGGTGCCATGATTGGACACTGCCTTGCCCAAAGACAGGGGAACATGTGCCTTCTCCAAAGAGTTGACTCCTGGTTTAAGTTCAAGCCTGTTTGTGCCAAAAAACTCTTGGAAGCAGTTGCTGAGTTTTAAAATATAATTATTCACAAGGCAAGCAGTGGCTTGAACAACAACCACACCTTGTTTGCTAATTCTTAGTTATATATATTCTGAACATGATCTTCAACAAATTCCCTGAAAAATTAATTCACTGAATAGGAGTCAAAGCCGCTCCAACTGATTGGGAAAGAAATAGGTGTAGGTCACAAAGTAATGTACACACTGCACCTACAGGCAATGTTTAAGTATGCAAGTGTAACATGCAAACCATTACACAAATAGTTAAGTACACAACTTTAAAAACGCAGGAAGGGCTCCAGACTAACTAGCGAGGTGTATTGATTAATTGATACTAAGTGGCCTTCTTTTCTGATGAAGTTGGGTCCCATAGTTGATACTGCAACATCTTTAAGTATTTGCATGCTGGACTTCTGTTCTTTACAATTCAATGGGACCCTTAAATTTAGTGAGTGGCAGCTCTTCCGACAATATTTGATGGGCTGCATTGAATTTTATTGTAATTTCAGTGTTCCTCTGCAGACCAATACATAGATTCCTGCCTTCAAAATGCTTTTGGAAGCAGTGCTGCAATTCCATTTGTGCATCAGTCCCTGCATACTTTGTTTTTTGCTGTTGTGCTTTAAGGGTGCCATGTTTAAAGTGTGCATTGAGTTTGAAAACTTTTCCCTACAAAATGTTGGGCCACAGTGAGAGCCTCCTTTTGCAATTTTGGATTGTAGTGTCAGAGAGACATCTGAATGATTTCTTCTTCTGAAAAATGAATCAATATTCTAACTGTAACCAAAGGCCCAAGCAAGATCACTTATGGACTGGACAAAAGTTGATGACATCTCACTGTCCATATCACTGCCGTTATGACAAGAGCCTCACTTTAGCTCTCCACTCTGCTGTCTTTCATTGTAATTCTCAATCTCTTCCTGGTGTCTCCACGACGCACAATTATTAATGAAAAATCAAAAACCAGTGACATTTCCAATTTGCACTGGTATCCCCAGTTATTACATTTAGTAGCAGTTTCTAGAAAAAGGTTTTAGAGTGCAACTAAACGATCGCAGCCTACAGCCCTGACAAGTCTATTGAGTGTAGTCATACTTCTGTCAAACTTGCCCCGTCTAAAAGTTTTCCTAAGAAGCCTACAAACTCTTGTGATCACATTCACATATGGGGAGAAATGTGCATTTCCTTCAGAACATCAAGCCAACCTGAACAAAGAGGAAACTCATGCCAACACATGAACCAGCAAACCCACATACATGAAGAACCCAAATCTGAAATCATGTTCTTTCCAACCACTAAGCCACCCAAATGCTCCAGATAACAATAAGGACTGAGAAAAAGAAATGTGCCTTCACAAAAATGACCTCAATAGACCATACAATCCATTGAGTCATTCTTTGGCAGCTCAAGGTGTTTGGTGAAGTAGCAGCTGTCGCATCTCACCTGTGATAAGGTTGCAGCTCTTGAAGGTGAGTGTGAGCTCCTCAGGGTATTTGTACACGCCATACCAGATTGAGTAGCCCTCACGGTCAAAGTTCTCCCAGAAGTGGGGAAGGGCTACTGACAGGGTGTCCTCGTTGGAATATTTTCTCTTGAATTCGTCCATGACAAACGCGCTAAAGAAGAGAGAGGAAGGTCAGGTCAGACAACTGCTGTCTGTACATGTAGTGGAGAGAAAGACGTGTGGAAATTAGGTAAGTGACATTACTAGACACTATACACATGTATTTGGTTTAACTCTGATTTGAAAGAAAAGGCTACTTGTCTGTTAGATTACAGGTATTGGAAAATAGACAAATTTAAGACTATTCACACAATTTAACCCTTCTTACAGAGTTAGGTTCCCATTCCCCAATATCCATTTTACTGTGCCCATAGCATGAACCAGCCTTTTACTCACTAAAACAGAGATGACTGGGATGAATATGGTCTCAGGTTTCTCTGCCCCTGTCAGATTAAGACTTTGTGTCATTAATGGACACAGCCTTGCCCAAAGACAGGGGACCACCTGTTTTCCATGGACAGGAGAGCTGTGATTGGTGTTAAGGCCCATCACCACCAAAAACACGGTGTGCAGATCACATAGCCTACACTGTAAACAAGTAAGTATTCAAATGTAATTGATGCCTCCCATGGACAGTCAGTCAGCTTCACCCACTAATTAGCACTCATTTCAAGAAGAGAGGATGTACTCAGGGAAATCTGCTGAGGTCATCAGTTGGAAAAAAGTTGGACTATTGGCTCACTGCTGGATTAAAAGTCTATGAATTTGTCTGCTTAAAATATTAAAAAAATACATATAAATTAAGATGCATACTTATACAGAGGCTACATATATAGATCATTCTACCTCTTTGGCAGGTGTGCAAAGGGGTCCTTGGTTTTGGGCTCAGCAGCCAAAGCAGCGTCACAGTCATCCATCTCTTCTTCTGGGGCGGGCTTCTTCTCTTCCTTTTTCTTTTCTTTCTTCTCCTGGGGCTTGGCTGCCTCTTTTCCTGCCTTCTCTTTCTTAGGTGGGGTCTCTTTCTTAGGCTGCATCTCAGCAAACTTCTTGGCTGGAAGAGCGGAACAAACAATGAAAAACATGTTTTCTGTTTAAATGTTACATGATCAACTTTGTTTTTGTACTCTCTGGAACCACTCTCTGGCTAAAACTATGTTGATGAATGGTGAAATATTTCAGGGAATTTGACATTTGTTTTAGGAGGAATTTTTTGTCACTGAAATTTAACTTACTTTTTAGGAGAATCTTTTAATTAGAATACAGCCTTTCCAAAAGGTTGGGCATGCAGCAGGATAAGTGATTGTTTTAACACTTTGGGCAAATTTGTAAATATAATTAGGTTAACTTGCACACACATTGAATTTTCAGTACGTGCCTTCAGATCTCATTGCTAGTGACTCACCATCAAACTGGGCCATCTTTTCACACAGCTTAACCTCTCCAAGGACGGTCTTAAACTGGGGCTGGTTGACACAGGTCACGAACCAGCGAGTCACATTGGGGTAAGGCTGACGGAAAGAAGGCTCAAGGACCTACAGGGGATACAGAGTTGTAAGGAGAGCTTCTGGAGAGCATCTGGATTGAAAAATCAGGTTGGATATCAGGTGTTGCTCCAATAAAGGTCACAACTGTGTGTCAAACCTGTTTGTAAAGCCAGAGCATGGAGCAGGCCACAGTGATGTCAGCAAGGCTGACCCTCTCTCCCACCAGGAAGGTACGGGTGTTCAGGTGCTGGTTCAGCACTGTCAGGGCCCTCTTCACATCCTCCTTGGCCTGCTCTGTGGCCTGGACAGACCCAGACAGAAGAGTGACTATGCAGTATACAAAACGTATAAACTTTAGTACACAGTCAAGTGCCAAATCTCAGCTACAGAGTGTTGCACTCTGGCCAACTGAAACTGGCACCAACCTTCCACCACAGCTACCAACTAATACTTTAAGTCTTAAGTTTAACCAGAAAATGCTGAGCTGCAAACCTGCTTGTTGAACTGCATGATTCCCAGAGTGGGGAAGACCCATGCGCTGGCTGGAGGGATGATTTCTGAGTCAGCGAAGCTCACCCACTGCAGCACCTGGGCTGCGGCCTGGGGCGTGGCACCACGCAGGGCATCATTGCTCACTGTAGTTGAAAGATGGAAAGTGTTAAAGAAAACAGAACAAGTCTCCCATGTAATGCATGCACTATACCTACAAGCACACCTAAATGAAACTAAACCATGTTTTCTCCACAAAGAAGAACCTAAATTGTCTGACAAAGATGTACTGTATTAACAAAGTGACCTGTGAATATTAATTTAATAGTTTGCTAAATAAAGCCATGAATTTCACAATACACAGTGGGAAACAATAAGTGATATGGCTACAGAACAAAAGAGCAAAACTGAAATGCCTCTAGAGTTATGCCTTGTAGCATAATATTTCAGTACCCTAACCTCTGTCTCTTCACTGTGCCCATAGCATGAACCAGCCTTTTACTCACTAAAACAGAGATGACTGGGATGAATATGGTCTCAAGTTTCTCTTCCCCTGTCAGATTAAGACTTGGTGCCAGAACTGGACACTGCCTTGCCCAATGACAGGGGACCACCTGTTTTCCCCAAAGAGGGGTGACTCTTGATTGACACCACAACAACTGTTCTTTGAACTGTCCCCTTAAATCTAGTGGGATTAACTGTACTTCGTCTGAGACATTAGAACTATGAAGAGTCATTTTGGATGAACAACCAAATTGCCAAGTTAACCAAGTATATGTAAATGTGAGACTTACAGTAGTGAGCAATGGCATTACTCTCAAACAGACAGAAGCCGTCATCTCCCTGGTAAGCCGGCACCTATAAACAATGGCAGAATTTGACTACAATTTTCCATATGCATGTTTTTGCTTATACTCAGGTAGTTAAGTACATGACAAGACATTAAGAGTGACATGGTCGAACCAGTTTCAGCCCTTTGACTTATTACATTTGATCATTGGTTAATGAACTTGATTTGTTTATCACTGTTGACAACTACACTACAATCCCAATGTCAACACTCCAAATTTTATGTAGGTCATGTAAATGTATTCCATTTGAATATTCCCATTTAGACTCTACTCACAATGTAGTACTTTCAGATTAAGACGTGTGGAATATTCTCATGCTATTCAGATTTTAGGAGCATTCTCTGGATGTGTATCCAGGACATTTGCAATTTGTGCCTCACATTAGGTTTTTCTACACAGCTTGCAACACACAGCCTCTTGCCTTTTAACAGTCAGCTCTGCCCACAGTACACAAACCGACTAGCCAACAGTTTGCAAGGCCAGGGAAAGATGCATACATCATTGAAAATCCTATGTGACTGGTCAGAAGGAGAGCTACACCTACTTTTAAACATCAAGACTTGGATATCAGCAGGATTTTGGGTACACTTGATATCATGGATATAATGGAATATTCATTTTCATGAGCCACATTAACTGATTAATAGGAGTCTATTAAATCTACATACTATGTACATGTAAACAATCACTAAAACAAAAGTCATTGTCAAAGAGGAAAGACCCTTTAAGCCAAGCACAACTGCTCAACTGGAGTAATCCCATTCAACCAAACCAAAACCACTTGCACTAACCTTGCCCAGAGGGAAGTTGTTGAGGAAGGCAGGGGTACGGTTCGTCTGCCCGAAGGTGAAGGCAGGGGGGTTGCTGGCAACTTTGAGGCGAGCACCACTGTACTGGGCTGCAATCTGGGCCTTGAAGGCCCGCCAGTTCTCTGGGTACGTGTACAGAGTCTATAAAGAAAAAACAACATTGCAACTGAACAATCTAAAAGCACATTCAAAACGTGAATCTTATTCTAAGAAAAGTGTTACATTTGTTTGCAAGTTAGCTGAAAATTAAGCAAACCCTAAATATGTTCCCTTGACAATATCTCACCAAGCTGAAAGAATTCATGCACTAAGCCTTGTAGTGGAGTTTTATTTCTTTAAAATTTACTATGCACTATCTGCAAAATGCGTATATTTTAGTAAAGACACAGACCCGGTTAAAAGGAGGTAAACTTGGTCTTGTAACGGTATTGTGGTCGACCCAAATTAAAGATGCCACCTAGACTGGGATGCTCGACCATTTAAACTGGTCTGTGCAGGAATGCGAGCAGGATTAAAGTTTAAAGATCTTAGGTTACAATAACGTCACCACCAACACTGGACAATTGCACCTTTTACACCAAGTACAAGCAAAAATGTAGTTATATTCACGTGGCTTTAGCTTTAAAAATGCTAACTTATGCTAGCTATCATTACCGGCAATATAACCAGGTGGCCTTCGTGAACATTGTTCAGACAGACAAATCATATATGAGTCAGCCTTAGAAGTACGCAAACTGGATTTAAGTACCAACGTTAAATGAAAACACGTAATTGTAACAGAAAGTTTCCATATGTTGAAAATAGCCAAGGTAACGTGGCACAAGTGTGGGCCAGCAGAGGGGCGTCATTCAGACTGAGTGCTACGTCAGGTTAGCAAAGAGCTAACCTTAGAATGAACACTGAATGAAATTCTTTGTAAATAAACCCAATAACAACTACCTAACAGTCCACTGGCATCATACGCGAGTAAAGCTGCTCAGTAAGAGTGCAGATGGGTCTGATTTTCAGCGGATTGTAACACGAAAGTTCAGAGAAAACGCCATAAGTGGCCATCTCTCCATCTTACTCACCCCTGCCGCCATCTTCAGGACGAGAGAAAGAAAGAACGAGGGCGCGCTGACGTATTTACGACCACAGTACGTGCGCGCCCTTTAAATTTCCGCGTTCACGTGTCGCATCATCTTTTGTACTGACCAGGTGATCAATTTCAAAACATCTTATTTTTAAGTTGCTATTAATGACAGTTGTTTTCACGTAAAGACAGACTAATGCTTTAATAAGATACAACAAAACATACTCTGATATTTAAAACAGAGAAGAATACAAAGATATAAGAACAAATAAAAATACTTTATTGAAGTCCACATACAAAACAAAACAATGTATAACTGAGGTGGGAATTATGACCGAAAGAAACAGTAAATTAATATTATGGATTACATCTGCATCTCATGCCATCTTGTTGTCAATTTAGCAAGCATTTTCCTGGTTATAACATAATCTTTGAATTGTACACCAGATCCAATGCAAAACCTAGAAATGTAGGCTTTATAGCATATTAATAAAATTATGTTGCTCAGGGGCTTCAAAACCATTGTAGAAAAATATTCATTTTAACAAAGAAACAACTATACTACTACATAAAAATGTCCAATGTGAAATGTGCTCTCTCTGGGGCGAATCAGCTCACAAGACCTGCAAATTAAATATTGAAGGAAAGTTCAACAATCAATCACAAAACAGAGAAGTGAAAAAAATGTCAAACTCATGTCATACACAATACAGCTAAGATTGTTGCACTGCATATGAAACAATTAAAAAATGTTCTGTCAAACTATGAATCACATTTTCCTTATTTGGCAGAATAATTTGACAATAAATAAATCCATGTTCAGCATTATCAGTCATGCCCGTCTGACGAACAAATCTACCACTAATATGACAATGTCCTGTGTAGTACTCACCCAGATAATCGTCCATGAGAGACCCAATGGCAAACTGAAAAACAAGGGAAAAGTTTATTTTTAACTTAACTACTGTGTAACCTTTGAGATACAGTGACATATTTTATTTTTATTTTTTCCTATGGCCAGGTGAAACATTTAAAATTTAAACATAAAGAAGAAACAAAACACTCACAATGTCATTCTTGTCCACTCTTGTTCCCACAATCTTCAGCCGGATCTCATCATCTTGCTGGATTACAATGTCCTTGAAAAGAGGAGGAGAAGACATCAGCACAACAACTTTGCATACAGAATTTATAACGTTACACTTTAAGTTCCACTCTTGCTTTCTTATGTTTCCTGAAAAATACCTTCTGAGCAACTGTAACTACCTGGATTTTTACATGTAATTTACTTACTTTTAAAAGTTGTCAGTGGCAAAGCAATGAAATTATTTAGTGAACATTACATTTATATTATTAAACTAATTATGTAATATTGCAATTGTTTAAATTTGGTAAGCTAATGAAAAAAAAAAATTCTTACTTCATCAACTGTCTTATAACATGGAGGATTCGAGTTGGGATCAAACTCCATTTCTGAGGGGATGGACTGTAAAAAGAAAGAGATAAAAACAATATCAATCAAAAACTGTATTAACGTCCACCAATTCAACAACTATATATGTTAAGCTGACTCACATGACGAGAGATGAAGCAAGACATGGGACCAATTTCTGTGAATAATCCAACCTGCGAGAAAAAAAAAAAAGTAATTTAGATGAGGCACAGAAAAATTTCCACTATCAGTTATTCATTCCTTCATAATTAATACATCAACCACTACAGCAAAAACTCTTGACTGGAAGCAGTATTACTGCAATAGTTAAAAGAAGTTCCCTTCAGCAGAAGAGATTTTTATTAGACTGAGGCATGAGCCAATATAAAATACAAGTATGTCTTGTATAATTGTCTTGGCTATTATATTCATAAACTTTATTATATCACAAAACATCTTATATAAATTAAATGATTCATTGGAAAACATATGTAAACCCAAGTTTTAGACATTAAAATAACCAGTTATGTTAATGTACATGTTTTGGACATCAGAAAATGTTAGCAAGAAGCAGCACAGTGTCAAGATGATATATTATCATCCAGAGGACTGCAGGATGGTAGCGGTGGTGAGTTTGGCAGACAGACCAGAGAGGGAGTTAATATGTCAGATTTCACATGCCATCATTATATACCCCTTACCTTGTTAACCTGAGTGACCACAGCATCAACCACTTCCCCTTTAAAAGGGCGGAACACAATGGCCTTGTACTTGACTGGATAGAGGACAAACCCTCTCCCCGGCTGGATCACACCTGCACCGATGTTGTCAATGGTGGTAACTGCGATGACAAAGCCATACCTGAAGGGGAGATATAAATTAATTATATTAGTTAATTAATTAATATTAGTTTTCCAACCATTATATCTCAGATGATATACTGCAAACCAAGCAATCTTAAAAATACATGATCTGAAAATTAAATTCCAGATGCTTAGGCCCAGTAGGTCACCAGTCTTGCAATACACTGGGTGAAACCCTGCACAGTATGATACTATGATGAGTTTAGAAATAGCACAGACAATCAGAGATTTTTGACTAATTGGTTACTTGACAGATCTCCTACAAAGGAGAAAGAAGTGCCCATGTGTTTATTTCTGCCTCCTCCTGTTTAACTTTGCTTTCAAGTCCATTTACAGTCTCTGTCACATTTATCTAAGGAGCGCAGAACAAAAACAACAGGATTTTGACGTAACTGCACATAATGGAGTCTTGCAACCACTCACTTGCCAGTGCAGGTGCCCTCCACTTCTGTGAAAAGCTTCTGCTTCACGGTGTTGAGGAGGTTGGGACCAAAATACCTCGGGTGTAGTAAGATCTCATGCTCCAAAGAAATCTGTTAACATAAAATAAATACGTGCATTGCGAGACAACTGTTCAATGGGTATTTTACGGTTTAGTTAGATACATCCTGCCGGTGCTGCCTCGGTGCATCTGACAAAAACAACAAAAAAATGGTGGTATTTCTGCACAGGTATAAACAAGGAGGTTTTACAATGCGGAGGGGGGCTAGAAAAGTTTAGTTCAGCTACATTATCTATGCTAACCAAGCTGCTATCGTGCTAAACACACACTGACAAAGAAAACATTGTCTACACGACTTATAACCGGCTCACACACGAAGAATAATAAACACACTTACATGGTAAAACATTTCTGTTGAAATGTTCAATCCGTATTCGCTTATTTTTCTTGTTTTTATAAAGTATCTAAAACGTTTCCCCCGTAATGAATTAAAACCTGTCGCTTATTCGCAAAGGAATCATTTCCGGGGTCAGGGGTCGGTTTTATTTTGGTTTTGTTGCCCTGAGTTCTGTCTCTCAGGGACCTCACGCTTCACTTATATGGTACTGAACAAATCCAGTTAGAATTGGGACACACAACACCAGCACTGACCGAAAACCATAAAACATAACCTAATTTAACTTAATTTTTTAATTAGTGGATGTTTCTGTAGGGTTTGTTGGTTGTAAACTGCATAAAACGCTCCCTGGTAACTATGGAAACACTGCACACAGTCCACCGCACACACAGCCTGATCCCTGGCGGTGAGGAGGACTAACGCATGAGGGCGGGGACAGACAGCAGGCGTGACTCAATACTGCACTCTGATTGGTTGGTTTGACCGAACTGGTAACATCTGACATAAACAAGAATTTTTAACACTACGAGAGACTGAGGGTAAAACTAACATTTTTATCAGAGTATGTAACGATTTTCTACATAGGACTGTAATATAACCCATCGCATATAGGTTTATATAAACTGCTCAACAATGAAGGTGACTGAAAGTTACAGAAAGCGATAATATTTTTAATTTTTCAGCATCGCCACCTCGCAAATATTTGCCTGACTTCCTTAATCATTCTGTGAAGACTGGAAACTTAACTCCGAGCTAAGTGCTGGTCCTGACACTCCCCCCTCCCCGACTCCTCTCCTGCGATTTCCAGCCACTTTCCAGCTGACTGACATGGCGAGGAACCTCGTCTCGAGATTATTTCGTCCCCCTGTCTTCGCACAGCTTGTAAGTTGTCAACACTTGTCTAATTTGTCCTGTTTTAAGCACTGTTTCTGCATTATTCAGTTGACTCCGCTGTGCTCCGTCCAGGCGTCTCTCCGGTCGGGTTGCGTGTTTCGGGAGCAGGCTGCGGCGGTGGTGTCTGGGACCAGACGTTTCTCCAGCGACCCACCACAGGAGACGATCAGCCGCTATCCAATACCCACCAAAAAAGACCTTCCTTACGATATAGTGGAGCTTATGGAGGAAGTTGAGTCAAAGGTAAAACCTTAACAGCTGAGTTATTGAACTCTACTACACATAAACACTGTCAGGTGTCTGACTTTACAGCCTGCTTAACTTAATAATTTCCTTGCAGGGAGGATTTCTGCCTAATGTCTTCAAAGCCCTGTCTCACAGACCAGCAGAGTTCAGAGCCTTCTTCGCTTACTACAATGAACTCATGAACAAAGAGACAGGTGCGTGTTTTAGTTAACATACTGTTAAGTGCAAGTGGTTTTGGTCAGAGGCGGTGCTAGAAATGTCAAGGCCCAGACACTGGCCCCCTGAAACCAAAGAGTTAAAAAAAAAAGACCCAGTCAGGGCATTGCCACTCATCCTTGCTGCCAATTTTTTCCCCCCAGTGGCCACTCGCGGTATTGCAGCCAAAACTAGCCCAAGAAGCATTTTCCCACATAGGCCACCATTGTAAAAGAAATATCTATTATCCTGTTGACAGGACACCTCAAATTTCAAAGGTCAGTCATCACTCTTTCTATTATGAAAATAATAAAATTAAAATAAAATAATTCCTAGAATGCAGTGATGGGTAGAGGCCTGAAAATCTGTACTCAAGTAAAAGTGCAATTACTCCCAAAAAAAAAAAAAAAAACTCAGGTAAAACGGAAAAAAATCATTTGAGAAACCTAGTCATGTAAAAGTAACTAGTAGGCTCCCTGGTTAATTTTAAAAAAAGTAAATGTTACTTTCCCTTTTTGTAATTTTTTAGGGTGTATTATAATTATGAAAGTAACATTAAAGCTACTACAATGAGTTTTTAACTGAAACAGTTTCAATGTATTACTGATGCCTTAATGCGCAAGCTAACAAGATCATCAGCGAGAGGATTGACCATAACTTTATAGTTACTCTAAATGTTTGCCACTGGGTCTGATTCTCCTTGAAACTGGATGAGCCTTTGTTTAGATTTTCCCAGGCAGCAAAGTTACAGTGAGTGGTGCGTTAGCCATTTAAAAAGAAGCAAGAGCAGGTTTTTCTTTGGATAATTTTTATTTTCTACATTATATTTTGTTGGTGTTTTAGTGGAAGAACTACTGCTTTTGTCCACATGGGCCTCCAAAATCAATAAAATATAAAAGTTCTTTGTAGAAAATTTGATGTTGATTTTTGCATCTCATTAGGTTAACTGATTTCTAAAGCACAACAATAAAAGAGGCCAACAGACCATGAGCTACAAGATAAGCTAATGTCAGTAACATCAAAGATTAAGGTTGCACCTGAAAATTAACATGGCTAAAGTTAGCCAACTATATTTTCACCTGTAGTATATGCGACTTACTTCAATGTGCTTGTGGAGGTTAAAAGCGTAGTTTTTTAAAGGCAGAGATCTCAGTGTTTTTCAGGAGGCACAGCAGCACTTCATCATGTAATTGTTGCCTTTTTTAGATGTTTGGATAAAAAGTGTGGCCAGGGATTGTTGCTGTAAGCTCCATAATCTGGGTTTTGCTCTGTCATCATTGCATTGTTGTCAAAAGACAGATGGTGCTTGTTTTTCTTCCAGGCAGCAGCAACTGCCTACACGTAATGTCCACATTTAGAGCAGACTAGATGTAACTAATGTATAAATTACAAATGTGGCAAAGTAATAAGTAGATTACAGTCTCAAAAATATACTTAAGTATGAGTTAAAGTACAATTTTAAAACAGGAACATTAAAAGAAGTCCTTTTTTACTCACTTGCATTACTTGTATCTTGTTACTGCTCACCTTGCTGGTGTGCTTTAGGCAGGGGTGGCAGTACTACAGAATCTGGTTTCAGTCTGACACCAAGTAATACAAAAGACCACAGATATTAATGCCGATATTCATATTTTTCATGATATAAAGTAGCTAATGTACCATCAAAGAGAAAAATGTCATAACATATGAGGTGAATGTACTAATTATCACAAAACAAACATGAGGCTGTTTTTACTGTTAATCACTTAATCACATGCAAGTTTAACCACAAGGCAAATTTCATGGTAAATAAAATGTCATGTGAATTCCCACATGCACACGACAGCAGCAGAGATGCAAATATTGCAGCATTAAGAAGAATGTTCAGGTGCGCAGGATGTGATCTAAGATGTTATGGATCCTGGATTCAAAACAAAACTTTTTATCAGTAGTATCAGTTCTTTGGGGATCGATCTACCCACCCCAAATTCCAGGTCTCCTATGCCACTCAAGGCCCAAATAATCACTCACACTTAAGTTGCTACAAGCTCAGATGACACATCATTCACTACTTGAATAAGCCAAGATGTTATTTGTCACTGTTGCTACTGAGACTCTTTTTTTTTTTGAGGGCTGTGCTTTGCCCGTGTGTTGGATTTTGGTGCCAGTTAGGCCATGGAAACGCTCTCTTGGAGTGCAGGTGGTACATGAGGAGGCGGGTGTGACTTCAGCAGGTGATTAAACAGCGGTAGGTAGTGTAGCAGACACTGTGATAAATAAGGTCTGGTTTAAATTGGTAACTACCAGGTAGAGAAACAAAACAGACAAACTGTCATTCAGCCCGTCATGAGCAGCATGTGCTGTTTTTGTGGATTTAGATGTTGCCAGATTTAACAGCGAAGACTCTCAATTGGGAACGTTGTTCACAGGTAGGAGTGGATGTTGTTGTTGTTGTGAGAGGGCCATAATAAAATAAAGAGATCATGTTAAGAGAACACATCAGGCATTAGGATTTTCCTTACTTCATTTTGTGAAATAATGGGTGATCACTTAGCCTACATGTGAAACATGACTTATTGAGAAAGAAGAAACGTGGCCCCTGAGGCTTTTTAAGAACCAGCAGTTTTGAATATAGACAGAGGACCCATTATCATGTTTCAGCTTCTCAGAAATGACTGATGAAAATTAGCCCTTAATGAGAGGACATTAAGACATGGAGAACAGAATCTAGCCCAGAGGTGACCCACTCCACTTTAGCTAATATTTGACTTCACAAACCAAACTCTGTCAAACTCAATCGTGCAGTCAGTGTGTGGTTATTGAATAATCAGTCTGGCTTTTGCTTGTGTGTGAAGCCATAGTGGTTTTCTGTCTCTGAGCATTTACACTTGACATTTGATAATACATGTGTTTTTAGCAATGCGGCCACTCCCTGAATATCAGGAGCCCGTTTTAAGAAGCATGTTTAAATATTTATCTGTATAACTTTGTTGGCTAAAACCTTTAACACAACATACTCAAATCTGGACTGATGTAGTAGCGTTACTTATTGAGACATTGTGAACTTTAACATGTAAAGTTTTCTTGTCTTTTCCAAGTAGATCCTGTGATGTAAGTAAATACAGTAAACATGCTAAAAACACCACATCTCAGGAAGTCATGTATGATTATCTGCATGTCATTGTCATTGACCTTCACATGACAGTTCTTAATGATAATGGTAGTGAATAATAGCATTGTGTGTGTGTTTTTCATTTTCTTGTTGTTGTGTGAATGTCTGTTATTTCTAATGTCTTCCAGGTGGATTAACAAAGGCAGATCGTGAGCTGATTGTAGTGGCTACCAGTATCCACAACAAGTGCCTTTACTGTGTGGTATCCCACAGTGCACTGCACCGCATTTATTCCAAGAAACCCACTCTGGCCGATCAGGTATCGTCTTTGATTGATTTTCCTGACTTCCACATTATAATACACATATCATTTCAATCAGAAATCTTATTGTGTGATGTTTGAAAAGTGTTAAATGCAGTACGGTTTGTGATAAGAGTGGACAAGATGTTGCTGTTTGCCAAATGCTTACTGGCAACAGATTCAGGATATTTCAGAGGTTGACCAGTCTGCTAAAGAGATCATTGGGCTATTTTTGTAACATTAACCTATGATCAAAATTATCATCACATCTGTGTACATTATAATTCTAACATATATCTTACTGCAAACTTAACAAACTACATTTCATAGGGATGAGATTTTATGTATGAAAGTGTTTTCCTCCTTTTTAAATTAAGTTTGTATATGTGTTTTCTTTTGGTGTCTTTCTGCATTACTATAAAACAGTGAAAAAATAGCAAAATGATTATATATTAAATCACAGACATTCCCTGCTCCCTCCTTCCCTTTCACCCAGGTTGTTGTTAACTATGAGAACGCAGAGCTGTCACCTCGGGAGCGAGCCATGCTGGACTTTGCGTTGGCAGTGTGCCGCTCCGACACCATCACAGAGCAGCATTTCCAGTCTTTGGAGGAAGTGGGCTTTGACCGCGAGGATGCCTGGGACATCGCTGCCATCGCTGCCTTCTTTGCCATGTCCAACCGGCTCGCTCACCTCACCGACATGAGGCCAAACTTAGAATTTTATAATATGGGCCGCGTGCCACGGGACAAGAGCAAAGACGGAGGCCAAGAGAAAAAGGAGTAGTGTGATACAAACAAGATAATCAGAAATCAAAGGTGACAAAGGTTTTTCTCCCTTTCATGTCAACAATGAGATGTTTTCTAAGTTATCTTGAAATGAAGTGCAATATCAGATCTACAGGTACGCAACCTGACTGCAATTAAATTTGAACATTAACACTGGAATTAGTCAGTGTGTCCTGAGATCATAATTTGGATTAAAAATTGGGCCAAAAAAAAAGTTGGGAAAATAAACAAACAAGAGTTTGTTGATGCCATCATGCTGACCTTTATTTAATTAAAATGTGTGTGTAGCTTTTGGCTTCTGAAGTGGGACATACCAGAAATGTTTGAAGAAGAAATATGAGAGACGATCAGACTTTGCGAGATGTGTTCCTTCCTGTGTGTATTTTTGTTGGCCCAGCTGTTGTTTTTTTGGTGACTCAGCATTTTCTAATGTGTCCAACTGTTTCCTCCTTGCCTTCACATAGGTGGTGTTGTTTGTTCACTTCCCACTTCACTTGGGGAAAATTAACATTATGCAGCTAGTTGTCCATTAGATTAAATTTAATCACACAGTTTCCTGTCTGTTATTTTCTTGTTCAAAGTTTCTTGCTCTGTGTTTTGGTGTGTTGCCTAATGTATCGGTACCACCTGCCACCAAGAGTGCAAATACGTTACTGAGATTGATTACAGCGTTGTAAGCTTGTGCTCTTAAGTTTTAAAATGTAGCTGTTCTGCTATGCCTTCCCTTTATTTTTTTAAACAAATTGTTATTTTCCTGATATATGTAACATTTGACACTTCTTTTTTGACTTTATCACTTAATAAAGATATTAATTTATTTTGGTAATAATTTATTTATAATAAATCACCTGTATCACACTTCACTGCTGGCAGGACAGACTGTGATGAAATGGTAAAAATGAAGAAATCCCATAATCTCAATGAAGTACTGTGCATCACCAGCAGATGGCATCACATCAACATGTAGCAGAAAGGTTTAAATTTATACTGCGAGACTAAAGGTGAAAGATTAATGTGATCTCAAACCCCATTAGAGCTGCACAGTGAGATGCATTAGCCAACACATTTTTTTAAAAAACACTCTTATTCCACCAACATGGTTGGGATCATATATGATGGGTGCAAATCTGAGCTCAGTTTCTTTTACTGGTGTTACTGATCTAAGTTCAGTGCTAACATTTTCCCCTTAAGTTTATTTTTCTGGCAACCTACTTTTTTGTGATGCAAGGCAGAGATGTCTCCAGGCGTCACCAGAAGATTTACTTTGGTTTGCACGTGTGAGTGACGTTAGAGTCACACTGAGATGCGGTGAGAACACCTATGCTAATTGGCGTGTTCACATGCTTGCAAAAACGACCCTGCTCACTTGAATATTTAAGATATTCACACTTGAGAAAATGTGCCTGACTGTGAACAGAGCTCTGTGTGAATGACTGATTTCAGTCCAAAGAATCACAAATTAGCATGTTGAGTAATGATCTGAAAGTCGTCCAAACTGGATATTTGCTTCAGTGGGGGTGGGCCTCTTCAGATACACACACTCTTATCTATATTAAATTCTTCTGACAGAGCTCGAGACACATTGTTAAGCCGTGTGAAAATGAATCCACTGACAATACGAAAAGGTCATTTCCTCCAGGACTTGTCCTGTCCTGTCCTGTCCTGTCCTCATCATCCTGATTAAGTGTCATATGTCTCAGCAACTGCTCATGTACTATTACAGTTCCTCATTAAGCACCAGACCTCATGACCCCCATGTCTCCTTTTAGTATTAAAAGGAGACAACAGGCTCCAGACGAGGTTAATTTATGGTCTGTGGGACCCCTTGTCACTCATCTTGTAAGTCTTCAGGCCAAGAATAGAATAGAATAAAATAGAATAGAATAGGCAGATAAAATGGCATCTGTTTGTGGTGCTTGATCAACAAGGTTAACAGCTTTCAGATGGAGGCTTTCAACCGTTTCTTATTGTAGCCTGTCTGTGCATTGATGGACAAATCAATAAGGTTTTATTTCTGCTGCAGACTGGAAGAGGAGTCTGGGGAGGTTTGTTGGCACTGTGTCTTTATTCTCACAAGGCAGATAAAACAAGTCAAATGAGCAGGCGAAAAGAGAGTTAGTGGAGCAAGTGAGATGAGTGGTGAGGTTATGGGTCAAGTAGGAAAAATATGGGTGAACACCAGTGAAGTAGACATCATTAGGATTAACTTCCATGCAGATGGGTATTACTGTAAATTAAAGAGCATTAGCAACAGGTTTAAGACATGAGCAGCAGCCCTGATCCATGAGGGGAGATCCTGCATATAAATTCCAGTGGTGCGCAGCAACTCACCCAAAAATGACCTCATAATCAGAATATAAGAATCACTTTTCTACTCAGAGGTTTCACTCACATCACTTTAGACACACGTTGAGAGAGTGAGCAGTGCACAAAATTGTGACAGAAACCTACTTTAGACCACGACATGAATGAAAAGGATGACCCAGAGAGATAATGTGCAAAAGAGAGACGTTTCAGCGTCAAGTCAAATGCAAATATTGAGCCAACATGTCTGAGAGGAGAGAAATATTCACAGATACAGTTCCATGACAAGATCCAGAACAGTTATGTAGTGACATTTTATTGTTATCTAGTGTTTTCAAGGTCAAAAATAAACTTGCAATTACAGTTTATGGTTATGATCATAATATTTCTTTTAAACTAAAAAATCAAGTGATTATCTCTGACTTTTAAAATGCTCGTATAAACTCTCGTAATAAATGTGGAGTGAACTTAATGATGTGACACATGAAGCTTTTAAATTTCCAAGACTAAACTCTGGTAGGAAGTGCTTTATATTGCACATGGTTTACATTATGTTTCAGAGTTTTCTGTTACATCTCTGCACTGTTAGGGCTGCAACAAATGATTATGTTGATTGTCAATCAATCTGTTGAACATTTTCTCGATTAATCAATTATTTGTTAGGTCTATAAAATATCAGAAAATAGTGATAAATGTTGACCAGTGATTCTTAAAGCCCAAGATGACGTCCTAAATGTCTGTTTTGTCCAGGACCCATACTCAGTTTTCTATCATAGGAGAGTAAAGAAACCACATTCTTCATTTAAATGGCTAGAATCAGAGAATTTTTAATGTTTTTGTTTAAAAAAAATACTCAAAATGATTAATCGATTATCAAAGTAATTGGTGATTCATTTAATAGTTGACAACTAATTTATTAACTGTTGCAGCTATATCCACTGTGGCTAGAAATGTAGTGAGAAATCTAGATCAAATATAATCTGTTTTTAACAAATGCTGCCAGTTATTATAAAACGGCAACTATTTTCAACACAATCATGGCATTTTTCCTTCAAATAAGCTGACAGAATATAACCTTTCACATGCTTTTGTTTATACTGACCAGTGTGACAGAAATTTTACATCACTCACATGCTTCATCATGCATCCTCTGATGTGAATCTCTTTGTGTCTCCTCCAGACTTCCTACAGTAAGGACTGGGTCAACCCATATAGCTCGAGGAGAGATAAAAAAAAAAAAAAGGGGGGGGGGAGTTTTTGGAAGAAGTGCTTCTCATATTTTATGCCTCCGCTGGGTGTTCAGGCAAACTTGTCCGCCTCGATTTAACACAACTTTGAGAGCTGTCAGACAACTCTTCCATTCTTTCACACTTGCAGAGGAGAAGAGCCAGGCTGTGCTGTTTTAAAATGAGGAAAAATTCATGCAAGGGAAAATGTTGCGGGATGTTCTACCCCAAAAATTGAGTTCTCAGCTTTTTATTTTTATTTTGTGGCGTTTGCTTTTTCAACCCACTAACTGTAATGTCAAATTCAGCTCTTCAACAGTACATGTGTTACTTGGATGTGAGGGCACAAGGTGTGAAAAAACTAATGATGTGGTGTAAAGCGTAGATTAGGTATCAGAAATCAAGATAAGAAGAAACAACTTTCACAGTTTGGATTCCAGGTGTATCAGTGCTGCAGGCATTTGAATGACAAGCCGAGAGAACAGATTATAGAAATCTTTCCTAGATTAGAAACAGTGCTGCTGCATACCAATAAAATCATGTTTTTTTAATGAAAAATGCCAATATTCCTTTAGTGTTTAAGAAAACTTTGATATTTTAAAAGGCTAAAGATAAACTTCTGACATTGTGTTATTTAAATGAGATGCTCAGTTCTTGAATGTCTGAATAGCAGTATTTTCTCTTCCCTACAGCATATTAATACACCTGAAACAACAATGAACATTTGGTAACATTTGGTGTGTCTTAGTCCTTTCTAAGCCCAGTCTGTTATTTGATGATGTATGTTGTTCTTTTGGATAACGTGGCGTGGTGTCTTGTTGTTTCACCTGTACAGACTACATGCACAACTGCTAAAAAAAACACAGTAAACAGTAAACTTAAATCCCTCAAAAGGAAAGAACCAGAACTTCTTTCTCAAATCACCATTATGACCAACAATTCAACAATTACATACCAGGAGAAAAACAGGCAGATATTTGAAATCTTATAAATAAAGATGTTAACTAGACCCATAAAGTGTTCTTCAGCTTGTTTCCATAGGAGAACCCTTATTAGTTCCTGGTTTAAAAAAAAACTTCTATAAAGAGTCCACTTGGAACCCTTTCAGACAGGTTGGCCTAGAACCCAGCATGAGGGGGAACACCCAGCACCCCTCATTAAAGGTTATACAGAGAACTTTTCTGCAGTGTAATGACTCCACACAGAACTCTCTCTGGGGACTCAGGGCCTACCCAGGGGGTTCTACTGAGAACCTTTTTTTTAAATAGCAAGGGTTTCATCTAGAGCCTACCCAGGGGGTTCTACCAAGAACTCTTTTAGATTATGGTACAAAGAATCCTTGACGAGAGAGTTCTTGAGGATTTGAGCAGTTCTTGGGGATTTCTTTCTGTTTTCCAAAAAGGGTTCTTTGGAAGGAAAAGAGTTCTTAGTCTTACAAAGAGTGTACAGAAGCCTCAACACACCAGAAAGCAGCATAGTCAGGAAAAATGTGTTTTAAGTAAAGGGCACTACCATGATCACAGTCGTGCTCCATTGCTCACAGTTCTGTGGCCACCTACCTTGTATGCACATGACACCTATTCATTTAAGTCATCGTTTGACCTGAAGTTCATGCCCACATGATTGATTGAAAATGTATTCTGGAAAATTAAATTACTGATTCTAGTAGAATTTGACAGAGCATGAAATTATGTGAAAATACGGGAAATAATCAAATGTAGTGGCTGTTACACGCTGATTATATGAGGAGTTCTATTTTAGGATGGCTTTTTCCTTTAACTGAGATGCTCTATTTACACACAAGGGATGCTCTTGCACTTTGTGACTCATTGAGGAGAATGCGGATGGGCACAAGGGCTGAATTCAAACCAAGCAAGCACATATGGGACATTAGCAAATGGACAGACACAAGGATGAGACCATTATCCTCCCTGTTCAGAATGTGTGTGAGCATGCATGTGTGCAAGCCGGCAAATGCACATACTGTTGTGTTAATGTGTGTACCCAGTCATGTTCTCCAGCAAAGTGTATGTGTCTGTGTTGAGCATTCACAGCTGAGGTCATTTGCATTAATTTGGTTTGATGGAATTTCACATGTAACAGAGCGGCTACTTGTCCTGGGAGTCTAATCCCCACAGACTCTACATCAGAGATAGAACATGCAGTTAGTCACACAGCTGCGACACAGACAGGACAAGTGGCAAAAAAGGCAACAGCGCTTTGAAAATAGGCTGTCACTGGAAACAGTGCACTGACATTAAAGGTGCTGGGGACTTGGCATCTTCACATTGTCATACAGTTCAAAGGTTGGTTGATAAATGTCAGATTTTGCTGTCAGGTCTTCTGTCTGGAGTTGGCATTTCGTTGCACTGATAGCCTCAATACACCAGAATGCAATCAAACTGCATTTTGAGACGGGGGCATGAGTCTCACTTTTCACCATATTTCTACAGCTAATGGTGTAGAATGCTAATGATAACTTCAGCATACTCAAATATTCAAAACAAGACCTGCAAGCAGGCTGTAACAGGACCCAAGCAGGTTGTGAAATTTGTCTCTTTGTCAAGCTGATTTGAGATAAATGAAGTAAATGAGAATCATTATACTTGCCTCAGCAGTTCACATTCACAGAATGTTCAAAAATCCAAATTACATATTTCCCCAAAATTAAAAACAAACATCCCAGATTTGACCAACTAACCAATACATAGAACAAAGAGAGAGCTGTAAGTTAGCAGCAGAAGATCTTCACCTGCCACACTTTAAGGAACAGTGAATGAACCCTCCTATTATATTGTTACCTATCTATCAGTTATGTTCAGTTTCGTGTTCTTGCTTAGGACTTTAAACAATGTGTGTTATTGCTATTTTCTTGCTTCTTTTTGTACAATGTGCTTTGTCAATACTGTATTTTATTATGGTCACACCAATAAAGCCACTTTGAATTTGAATTCTCAATCCACCTGCTACCACCACATAGTCCACTTTGGAATTCATTAAAGTGAAGTCTTTAGACCAGTAGACCATCAGGACAACATCTCAACTCTAAAGCACCCCTTTGTAAAAGCTAACAGCACTGAAAGGGAGTTTCCCAAAGCTCCTAATACACCATGTTTGTTTTACAGATTTAAATCCACTTCACCTATCAGTTGGTGTTGTGTGTAGCAGAAAGATGGAAACATACAGTATGTATAACAGAAAAATAAATTTGCACATCCTTAAATCCAATAAGAGTTAAGGTAGACCTGCCATGGCAGCTGTCAAAAAGTGCATCATGATGATAAAAGCAACACTGACTCACAGAAAGGTGTGGCACGAGTCAAAGGAACTCTAAATAGCAGCCACTGAGAAGAGGAATAAGTTATACGCTTGATATCTGGATATCATCCTGACATCACTCAGGCAAATGCTCATGCATCTCCACATGGCGGACACTCTTGCATGACCCTTCAATCAACCAGTTTGAGAAGTGTTTCAGATTAGACTGTTCCAGACTGATAATCCAAATGCACATTCACTCAGATTACTTCATGCCTGCGGATTATGGGTCATGCATCATCTCATATCTGCTGCTGGAAGAGGGAGATTCATGCTTGTAGTGTTTTTGTTTGTTTTTTTCTGCTGTCAAAAGAATATTTTATTTCACAATGAAAGCCTGTCCACTGAGCCACAGAGCAAACTAATCATTTCAATATTAGATGGAAGATTGTTTAATGGCTGTGATGTGATTGTTTTTGGCAACGTTCCTCAGCTCTAAGATCAAAAGCTTATTTCTGCTTTGTTTTTTGTGTTTAGGTTTTAGATGATGCTTCAATTTAGGTTGTAATGCTCTTAAAAATATTTCAGAAGTCTGCCTTCACTGCAGATGTCCTTGAAACTTGGCAAGATCATCACTTGGCAGACTCTATTGTACGTATTTTGCAAGTGCTGTGCTCATTTGTTTGTGTGTGCCATGAATATGAATATGTCTTGACTCATTTAATTGCTGCCTTATCTCTTCGGGGGGATTTACACGTCTCACACATAAAACCCATGTTTTGGATCCAGCCAGGAGACGGAGCCAAGTAAACAGTTATCCAGACCTCTGGCCCACAGAGAGGAGGAAGCACTCTGGTCTGTCAGAAAAAAAAAAAAAAACACAAGGAGAGTGAGAGGAGACGAGGCTGATGGATGACAGGACTCCCTGTCCAGCCAACTGCGCTACTGCTCTCTCAATTGGCGATGCGTTACATTAGCATTCAGACTGTCCCTTTTTCCCACCCACGGACATTAATCACAGCTTATTACTGCAATGAAAGTGTCACGACAGAATTGATTAAATAATGGTTTAATGAATTCCTGAAATGGAATAGCACTGGATAAATAGGAAAACAGAACACAATAAAGAAAATAGAATATGACAAGAGAGCAAAGTATGATATGGACTAATGCTAGTAGCTCTGTCATTTGGTATTTTGACTTAAGTGCTAACATCAACATGCTAAATCTGTTTTATGAGCTACGGTTAAGGTTTGGTTAGGCTCAGGAACAAGAACAACAAAGTTAGGTAGAGATCATAAGCCCTTTGATGGTTAGAAATTATAGTTTGGGTCAGAATTACTACTTAAGATTAGGGGACTTTTGTTATCATGGTTACAATAAATATGCGGTTAAGGTTAAAGACATGGCTGTGGTTATGAGAAACCCACAGTGACTTGCAGAAGGAAGTGGGAAAAGAACAGTTTCTTGTGTAAAAGTCTGATGTTTTGTTGACCATACATCCACCAGCTTTTAAAGATATGAGTGATGTCTAAAAAGATAATTTAAGTATTTGTTTGGAGGTTAAGAGTGTGCAGACTTTTCTCCTTTGTACAAAATTCAATGAGTTTAGTTACTTTACTGTCAACCAAAGTGGTGTATCAATAGACCATCTGCTGACTGACATTACTATCCATAGAGCCGTGCCACTAACACAGAACAGAAAGTATTCTGACTGAGGCACTGTTTGGAGCGCTGGGATAGTGTGAGAAGGTGAGAGACTGTTTGGACGTGAGGACCGAACAGGTGGCGGGGCAACTTGCAGGGCATGGAGGGGAAAGAGGATCATCTGGTGTGGCAGCAGCATCCAGCAGGGTTGTTTCTCAACTCCGGCCCCCAGGGGATTGTAGGAGTGGTGGATTAATTGTGACTGGAATGAGAAAATGTGAAGAGGGAGCAAGGGAGGAGGGAAAGGCTCGGGGGTGACGTCCACAATTTCCACTCCAGAGCTGACGCGTTTCTGTGTGTTATTGAAGGAATAGCATTTGCCTGTCGACGCCCACCAACCAACCGTAAACACCCACAACCCAGCTGCCACACACATAGCCGCATAGCGAGAGCTTCATTTTTCTTTCAACTGATAATGCTGGGCCAGCAGTTCAGCAGGCAGAGGTTGCTGCCATATTGGATGGTAATAAGATTCAGCTTCAACCTATAACTTTTTCATGGATTTCATTACTTTCCTGCCCTTTCCTCACTTTGCCCTACAGCTTCCTTGACCTGTTTATGGTTTGGATTTCAAAATGCTTTACCTACAGTATATCCCTTACTGTAGCTGCATTATTAAGCATCACAGATTAGATTTTAATCTGTATTCCCACAGGAAAAGGAAAGCATTTTAGTTTTGGTTCATAGCTTTTTGATCCCCTGTGAAGTATACATCAGCGGCATGCTGAGCTCAGCAGTCTGACCGTTTGACACTCTCTGAACATGCAATCTGGAGTCGCTCAGGCCCCCGCTGAGCACAGCGTGTGAGAATGTGTTTACGTTGATGGTGTACAAGCATATTTGTGTTTATGTGTGGCAGTGTGAGGCGTCAGACACCCAGTCTTGCACTTTACCACATTACCACATAGGTTTTATGACATCAAATCAGAGCCTCCTGTTGCTGGCCTGACTTAAAACAACAACAAACAGCAACAACAGCAACAGCCCTTGTTTACATGTTGTCACCCTGAGAAATATCGTGACGCTGGAGGTCTGGCTGATTATTTCAAGCACAAGTCTGGAAGTGGAGCTGGAGCTCCTCACGGGGGGTTTGCTGTGTATACCAGGCAGTGTTGATGAGATTGGGGTACGGGCATCTGTTCCAATGGTTTGTTTTCCCCAAGACTGTTAACTACTTTTCATAATGTAAGACATAATACAAAACATGTGAGTGCGTGGGGAAGGTCAAAAGGTTCCCAAGTTCTGGAGAGCAGGGAAAAACTTTCAGGAGAGAAAGAAACTATTTGTATTTGTTTACAGCAGCATAAACAAAATGCCAACAAAGATCCTTTTCCTCCTGGATTTTTCTCTATTTTGCTGCATCATTTTATCCTGTACAGAACCTTCTTGAGTTTTCAGGTCCTTAGTGGAGAAATGTATTTACTGTAATGAGTCATGGCATGACCATAATCTGTTATCAGAGATTAAGGAAACATACTAAAGTGAAATAGTGGCTTCTGGGACAACAGTACTACAGACAACATGTTCTCCTTTGAAATTTCTATGCTCGTCCGGAATTTCAGTTTTTGTCAACAACAAAAACAACAACAACACATAACTTTGTTTATACAGCACCTTTCACACAAAGTGAAAATAGAAGAATCGGAAAATCTATCGGAGAAAAAATAAAATAATACAATAAAAGCAATCTTTAGATAAAAGCATAAAATAAGGTAAAAAAAAAGTGATGATAATTATTTTTTTAATCAAATATTAAAATTCTATTTACATTCATATAAAACTGCTTCTGTGATGTTTGTTTCATGTGGTGTTTATCTGAATGAGCATATTATATTTCAGTGCTGTGTTCACTGAGCCTCTGCTTTCTCACCACTGTTGTGGTCTGATCCCTGACGAAATTCTCACATACGTCTCAGAGGAATATCAGAACGAACAAATTTCTAATTAAACTGTGTGTAATGTGATGGGTGACTGCTGTGTTTCCCCACATTCCTGAATAATTACAAGGTTAAAGCTGATTTAAAACATCTGACTTTTCTCTCATCGCCAAACGTCATACAAAATCAATGTTGTACGTGCTTTTAAATCCTGAACACGATCCAGAAATTTGCTTGTTGATTAATTAGCAGCTCTCACATAGTGTAACAACTCTGTTGCTGTGAGGATGTGCTAATTCAAACAGCCCAGCCAAACCTCACCTACTTAATATAAATTAAAGGATTATCTATATTTCTCAAATTGTCAATTTCCTCTTTGGTTTTTTTGGGGGGGGTGGGGGGGGGGGTCTTGTGGTTTCTATGTGTGCACTGAGTGGTTGATATGCTTTATTCATAAGGTGTGAATGGAGAGGTAAAGACTCACAGTGTACTCCTCCTCTGCCATACTGTGAGAACAGGAGAGCTGAAAACATCAACTTTGACCTGTAACTTTGAAGGAATTTAATAAAAGGCAATAAGTATATTTCTGTTTTTTGTCAAAATGGATGATGTCCCTATATGCATGATTCCAGAGAATGATTTCCAGTGAGAAACGTGCTGTCTTTACTTAGAGACTGTTTTTACAGAGGAGTACAGAGGTCTGAGAGCCAGCTGAACTTTATGATGTCACAGTAAAGCTGATCTTTGACTCAGCTCACCATTTAATCCTGTTAGATATTTGTGTGAAATTTTGTCAGAATTAGCGTATGAATTCTTGAGTTATAGAGAAAAAATGTGTGCAGTAAGGTCACCGTGACCTTTGACTTTTGAACACCAAAACCACAATACCACCACCGCAAAAATTTGGTCAGTCTTTTTTTTGCAGTTAGTCAGAAAAAGACAATACAGGTTTTAGCTGGTGGGAGTTGAGTTTGTCTGTGTTTGGGTGTGTTTCTTTCTCCTTTCAGGTTGTGGCTGCAGTTTGGGTGTCTGTGATTCTTCCCGCCTGTAGTGATGGTTGTTAATGTTAATATTTTCAGTCTCATTTGCCAGGTTGCCACAGATTTCAATACATTTTTATGGGAAATTAGAATGGAATTATTAGTTTTGGGTGCCATTATTGTCACTCTTTAGTCATTTTGAAACTGTTTTTGGACCCCTGTACATAATCTTCAGTGCTAAGACACTTCCTCCGTTTGTTGTTCTACATAAACAGACACATGCTCACACACACTCCAAAACCTCACAGGTGTGGCTGAGGTAAGCAGAAGAAAACAGAGCAGGGCCGTCTTGCAGAAACACAGAGGAGAGGGATTAACCTTTAACACAGCAAATTAAATATAGAGGCTGCTTGTCTTTCAGCCAAACTACCTTGAAAGCCTTTGGGCACCAGGCACGCATGCACACACACACACACACACACCCCTACACACTCAAATACATGAACATATGGAATACCAGAACCCAGACTTTATCATGAATTTACCATATTATCCTTAACCTTTAATCTAGCCTTGTAGCAGGGATTCTCAGTTGATCCTCAGTTATGTAATATTCTTTGTGTGGCCTACTGCTACCCTCCCTCTCTGTCTTTTCATTTACAGTAAACAACCAGTTTAAACCACACAAGTCCTCCAGAAATCTTTCCTTTGTCTTGCCATCCTCTCTCACATTCAGACAGATTACATACAACTAACTGCCAAAGTCCTCTTTGCTCCAATGACAGTTGGGCAAGCACAATACCCAGCAGAACCTCAGTCAACTTTCTCCTTTGCTGTTTCCTGTACTTAGATAAGGACTCTAAAAGATATGGAAAATACATTATATCAGTGTTGAACATTCTATGCTCTACTGAAGCTTATGGGAGATGCAATGTCAATCATACTATTTCGAGACCAGGAGCAAATAAATGAATGCACAAATTTGGACAAATCAGTGTGATTTTGTGTATGTTTTTAGTGCTCTGATATTTTTTTTGTTTTTGAGACACTCCATTGCAGTGACCCATATGCTGTGTGCTCGGCTCGTCTATACTGTAGCAAAAACCAAATTTGTATATGGTTAAAAGATGTCGCTGGGGAGCTTTAAAAGCCTCACATATGTATAGTCAAATGATACACTTGTTAATGTTAGCAAAATGTTAGCTAACTAGCCAGCTAATGATTGATGTAGGATAGCTAGCTATAACTATGTAACACAGATGCAATGGTTTTTTCTTTTAAACATTGACAGGCGCTAGCACATAGCATAGGTAAGTATAGGAAACAGGAAAGGAGAAAAATGACCAAGGTTCTAAAAGGGGAGGGACTTAGGGAGCGTCATTTGTTCATGTCTTCTCTGACTAGATATATTTGAAGTAGATAGGATCACAGTTCCTCAAAAGTGAAGCCAAAGCATCTAGGTTGCCCCTGTTGGAAGGCTGCCATACAAACCATAATCCTGCCTCCCAGTGTTAATAGATAGCACATGGGCCAAACTAAAACATCAAAGTACATGTCAATTTTTTTTCTCCCAACGATGATTTTTTGGTCATTTTAGGTAGTTCTTATCATGCTGGTGTTTGTTCAAGTGTTATTTTTTCCACATCATTTTGGTTTTAATTAGTTGTTTGATGATATAAAAACAGGGTTTTTATGCTCGTGACCGGGTCAGTCAGAACTCAATACTGTGGCTCCAAATTATGTCATCAGTGCAAGAAGGCAGCACTTGTATCTGGGATATTTTGGCTTCAATTTTGTACTGTGGGAGGACATGAAGAGGCATTGTCCATCTTTGCAGTCACTGGACTTCTGCAGGCAAAATGTTAACAGTAGAACAGGGTCAGACATTGCAGAACCACCTCAGTGTGGATTCAAAGTGCTGTCAGGTTTAATCATGCAATTGTTTAAATACTGTTGTATAATCAGTCTAAAATTGCAACAGATAAAACTAATAACCAATGTCTGATCATATTTATCATAGTTTGATATTTGATAGATCTATGGTAAATTTCTAGGTTTCTTTTTTTGCTACCTCTGTCTCTATCAAAGGTTTTCACAGGGCTATGCATCGCTCTGTACATGAGCTGAGGTACTTTCATCTGCCTCTCCCATGGACTGTTTCGCTCATTTTTATTCCCATACCACTTTAATAAATGATTAGAATACTGACACAGTGCAGAAGGCATAACTCAGCACTTTAGTGTCCCTGTGTGTACACACACATACAGCATAGTACTGACTGTACTGATGTCTGGCAGGTATTTTCCAGTCTGACCCTCTTAACCAAAATATTTTTCTATTTTGATATTTCTGAGATTAATAAATTTCATCCCTGTAAAGTAAACCTGCCCTCCTTGCTCAGATTAATTATATTTTAAGTATTTACCTACCAGTTTGTCACATAAACTGTGACCAAGCAGAGGTTTAAATTTGCAAAATACTGTGACTATGGGGCTCAAGATAACACCACAGTATGGTTTTTCAAATTTCCCTCATTGCAGTTTTAAGTAAAATTTTGAAGAGTTCAGAGGATTGCACTCTGACACAGCCAATGCTCAGAGGTTTTGGATAGTCCTTAAATATCCAGACCTATTAAAATAAAACTTGAGAAATACGATAAATGAATCACCATTCTGCCTGAAATGTAGGCCCCTGTCTTGTTGATTGGAGTTCATCCACAAAACATCAAACAAAAGGAAGTTGAGAGGAAGCCTTGTTTGGCCTTGCAAAAAAGGAATCAGAGCATATTTCCTAGACCACAGAAGGAAAACATGCCCCACATTCTTCGTCTCGCATGCTTTTTTTTTGGCATATTGCAGCTCAGATTTCTATTTGATTTCTTCTCCCATTCAGTTTTTATTTTCCTTCCTTATCCGAGAAACAAAGGAAATTTTCTAGCACTATCTGAGAAAACCAGAGCATAACTGAGACAAAGGAAATTTTCACTGTATTTGTCGTGTTCTAATCAGATTCTTTAATTGTTTGACCCGTCCAAAATGGTTCTCGAAAGCTCTGGCAAATGACTTCTAGTTGACTTTTTAGCCTTTCTATCAAGTTTAGCACATCCCACTCCATCAACATGATGGTGTAGTGAAAATATCGCTGTGATAAAAGATGGAGATTTAGAGCCCTCTGTGACACACCAGATATTTAAATGCCTCATTAGCCTTATTAATAACCAGTAAGCGCGCTGACGTTGATATTCATGCTATTCCTGCAACTGTTTCATGGCCATTTAAATTACTCTTTCCTATTTTCTTTTGTATTATTCTTAGTACTTTTGCACTTAAGACAAGTGGCTGATATATTTTCTTGAAATGCGGCAGCTCACAGTTAGGCAGCATGAACTGTGATTGAACTTGTAACTTGACTGGAAACTATTGGCTGGTGTTGTGCCTAGTAAGTTACACAAAAGTCTATTCTTGATTTGTTTAAACCCTGCAGATGTACAGAGAGTAGTCTGAAAAGGGGTAGCAGCTATTATGTGTCTTTGGGATAATGCTTCATTGTGAATATCACACTATAACATGCTCTAATTTCAATTCATTCAGCACAGTGAACCTATAAGACTTAGTCATCCTTGTACTGTACTGCTGTATTTCCACTGCAGTAACTTTACTCAGGGACTTTATGGTATCATTTCAATACTGATTCCTCCATATGACCAACATAAGAAACAAGACCATCAACGAGAAGATTGGGAATTGGCATTCCCAGGCAGTCTGGTGTAATCCAAGTTTCCTAAAGTCCCAACATGCTGTTTGCACATCATCACAGCACACACACCCAGTTCAGACAGTGTGCATGTGCACATGAACGTGGCTCCAAGCTAAGGATCTACAGTGAGGATTTAGGCTAAAAACATGGTGTAAATAACACTTTTTTTAGTCAACTTGGCGTGTCAGGGCTTTATGGGACTTGGATTACACTAGACAAGCAGCATGGAGGCATTTCATGTTTTTATTTTGTTGGGGTTTTTTTAACATTTGAAAACTGGTCACCATTGACTTCAACTGTTTGGGAGATTCTGCAACAATGTTTTCCTGTGAAACTCCAGAAGTGTTTTGTGGACTAAAAAAAAAACTAAACCAGATCCTCAATCGGCGTGAGTAGATAATGACTGAGTTTTCATTTTTGGCTGAACTATCCCTTTAGGACAAATAACACAGAGAGTCACAACTAAACCTGAAATCAGTGGTGGTTCACAATCACTCACAGGCAGGTGCAAGGGGGGAAACACCTCTGCCGATATTCAAGAGGCAACATAACCAGGAAGTCAACCCAGAAGCTAGAAGACTTCTTTGGCTTATGGGCCATTCAAGCAACTCTCATTAGACTGAATATGCCCCATCTTTGCATTCATTATCTAGTTCATTATAATTTATTTATGGGGCTATTACTATCCAAAAGTACAGCTTTTTGCTCATTGTGCTTTACCACATCAACATGGCATTACAGCATAACACAGATGGAACAACAAAAAAGTTGTAATCACATGTAAATATTTTGCCTGGTTTTCGCAAATCTTTAGTTGAAGTGAACCCTGGAACATTTACCCCCTTGGTGAGGTTTATTCGGGCTGGTGTGAATACCAGACTCAAACTCAAATTATATGCGTCATTTCATTGGTTTCTCTTCCTGTTTTGGTGACAACTAACATGTTTGCTACCAAAATGTTGACTAGCAGGGGACAAGCCTCATGACGGAGCGAGACAGGCCTGCATTATTAAATAATTTAATACCCGCTGTTTTACAAGATGTTCAAATGCGTGGTCCTGCTGATATGCACTTCAGATCAACACCAACATGAACAGAACCTGACGGCGCTCCATGATGTGCAATATCCAGGTAGAAATTGGACCATTTGCTGTCTTTTTACATGCCGATTGTTTGACCAACAATCAAACATTTCCACCAAAGGATTAAAATTTCTGGACTGTTTTTAAGTTATGCCTTTGAACGCAAATCAGACCAGTTGGAAAATTTAAACAAAATATCATCCACTCATTGGTTCAATTGTTCTACCGCCTTAGGTGTTAAACCTAGGTGCAACAAATTAGTGGTTGCCTCAAAGACTGAACTCTCCCTCCACATTCTCTCCCCACAGATCTATTCAGAGCCTACTATACTGAGAATAAATAAACTTTTATTGACATATAGAGCGAGAAACTCACACTTAAAATAACAGAGAAAGATAAAGAGACTGATGACTGCAGCTACAACAAAGAGATGACTGGGAGGTGGAGGTGGAACTAAACACATTTACAACTTTGTTGTGTGAATCAGTCACTCGACTTCTTCTACAAAACACAGATGAAAGTCACTGACACTGGGGCCTTTTATAAATCTACAGTATATTCTCCAGTGATAGGGTGGTGGATGGGTTTGTGAAGTTTTCCTCTTGCTGTCCAGCCTCTGGCCACCAAGGTCTGTGGCGGTCAGAGGCTCAAAAGTCACATCCCTCTTTGCCTTCAATGACCATCTATGTACAGTGAACAAGACAAGTACAAATTGCTGCAAACGTTTTTTAAGGTACATGAATATGTGTATTTTTTTTTTTTACAGCAGTTAGACAACTTTTAAATGACCTAATGACTTGTACATGTGATGTCAGATCTCTTGTTTAAAAGATGTACTGTACAGTCCAACAGTCAGTATTTGACTACAGTTTAGAAAGACACCTGTGCACTTTGTGTTACTGGTCAACAACACCACTACAAACCAGTCAACAGTGCTTTTTGATACAACATACTCAATGTTTCATTATCACACTCCCCGCAAACTGTTATTTTTACATTACAGATTCTATTGGCTAAAATTAAACAGGCAAAACAAAGTGAAAAGCGATCCTGCTGGTTCTAGACTTTCGTCAAAACAATCAAGTTGTGTCCAACGCTCTGTTGATCAAAAACAAATGTAAAAACAATAAAATTCACAGTGAAACATCTCATTTCAGTAACCAAACATTACAGTGATAGTACATCATCAGAAAAAAAGTCTGTGACTTCCTTGTCAAAGGTCCAGAGGGTGACCAGTTAGTGTATGAGTATATGTTGGAACACACAGGACAACAGTGGTTGGGATGATTCAAATGAACTACAGAAGCAGTGAGGTGCTGTATGTGTCACTGTACAGTAAATGAAGCTGTTTTTAAATGGATAGAGCAGATAAAACAATGATATTTACACTCTTTTCACGGTAAAGACAATTAGCCACATTATCTTCCCCTTATTGACATAGTACTCAACGTAAAAAAGAAAATCTATACAGTGCTCTCCTCTACTGCCCCAGTGATTCCCAACCCTTTGCCTCTAGTCTCCCCAGTCTGCCTGACATATTTTCATCTTGTAGATGTGAACAATTTTGTCTCTGACATCAAGACAGAGTGGGACAATGAATTTATGTTTAATTTGGAATGTGCTAATGTAACATGATGTGTCTTTGCAATTACTTGTTACTCAATCACGAATATTTTGTTTCCTGATTGGCTCAGTTGACTACATAATTAATCAGCCTGGCACAGCTGCAAGGTTCTAACTAGTTTTCAGACGTGTAATAATTTTTCTCTTAAAACGCTGCATGTCCCAACTATTTTTCATTGGGGCTGTCCAGACTGTAGGTTGGGGACCACAAACTCTACCCTTCATTGTTTAATTCCTCTCATCCAACTTTCTCTCTCTTTATCCTTGATCTCTATCCTGCTGCTGCAACCAGCTATGTGAAGTCCTTGGAAACAGCCTCTATGAAGTTGGGTGCTGACATGAGAATGGTGAACGTGCAAATGATGGAGAAGAGAGAGAACGCCACCAGGCACAGCCGGTCCACCACCGCCGCTGCAAACTTCCACTCGCTGCAGATGGCCTCAGCCTCATCCTGGTCCCGGAACCGCTGGGCTATGTACGTGACCTCCTCCAAGATACGCTGGATCTCTGGTGGGGGGATGCTGACTCCCATCCCCCCTCCGACTCCCATCCCAAGGCCTCCCACACTGCCAACTCCTCCAGGTGGCTCGGCCTCATCACTAGGGGAGCCATGGGCACGTCCCCCTAGTGCTACCCCGGAGTCGCTAGAAGATGGGCAGTGTGGGCTCTCTATGGGGTGGTAGTTGCTGAAGTAGAGGCTCATGGAACCGTTTGAAGTCCCTGTGGGGCAAGGTGGGCAGGAAGTCTGAGAGAGGGGCACACTGAGGCTTGGTACAGTGCCCATCTCTATGGAGCTAGTGCTGGAGTGGTGCTGAGAGGCATGACGGTACTTGTAACCAGGCCGCTTGCGTTCATCCCCAGGTTGTTTCATACGGAGGAACCAGGCACACCAGTTCAACAGAACCACCCGAACCTGAAAGAAGAAGGTATTATAAAGGTATCTGTGTAAAACAGCTCAGCTCAACTCTACTCCACTGCAGATAGCACTCCTTCAACGCAGGCGGAGCTTATTGTCATAGCTACACTCATCGCACAGCTGGGAAACAACGCACTGAGGAGCTTTGCTTTGGTCTTAGAAGCTGCAGCCTTACCATCACTCTCTGCCAGTTGCTCTCTCACACTTCCTCAACTGTTAGACACTATTAAGCTATGCTACTCTGACTCTCTGCAGTACATTGCCCTCAAGTAGAGATTCTGACCTCTGGTGCTGCACACTACAATACATCACCTCAATACAACATCTCTGTATCACCTTATGTGAAAGAGGAGCATCTGCCTTTTTGATGCTATTGAAAATCATACTGTCAGCATTTCTTAACACCATGCTATACTGTAATACTTTTCTACCGCACCAAGCCTAGTCAGTGGCACAAATACATGATGACATATTCATGCAAACATAGGCTTTTGTCCTAAATGACATCACTGACAATAGTGATGATGATCTGCTTCAATCAGTTACTCACCCACTTGGGCATCTTGCCTCCCTGAGGGTCATGATGGTGAAACTGCAGCACTATTACTGTCACCACGACAGACATTCCCACAATCATCATGGTGCTGGCAAAGTATTGGGCTGCGGAGTAGACAACAAACAATGTTAGCATGCTTTTACTTTTTGCATTTTATAACTTCTTGTAATCTTTTTCCCCATTTCCACCACTCTTAAACTACCCCATGGTAATTTAATGAACATGTACTAACAGGTAAAACATTAAGCCTGAATTAATTCCAAAAATAGGTTGATTTCACACCCAAACATGAAAGGAAAGCGAGTCTGATCAATCTGAGCATAAGGTTATATTGCCAAGGGGAGAAGATGCACACTTGTTCTCAAACAGGGGAAATAAAATATGTGCAAAAACTGTGACAAAATAGAAAATGGGGGTAAACAAACTAAAAAAAAAAACAGTAAAGGAGACAGAGAGAGATTAGTACTGGTTCTGGAGGGATGTTTTCACCCACACAAGGGAACAGTCAGAGAGGAGGAGAGCATTAACTGAAAACACACACACACACACACACACACACACACACATGCACTCACACAAAGTATATTTGAGGGCCTGCCCTCCTTTCTCTTGTTTGTGAACAAAGAAGAGCTAACAGTGAAACACAACAGCTACTGCAGTGCCAGCAAAGTCAAACTTCATGTGGCCTTATGGGGTCAGGGTTTATCGCCTTATTTGTTAGGACCATGTAAAGAAAGATGGAAGGAAATGGGTAGGGGGTGCTTAAAATTTAAAATCTGGCACTGCCCAGTCAACGCTGATGATAGATGTAGTGAAATGATGCACTAAATTCCTCAGTGGGTACTATATTGACCAAGAAAACCGAGTTCTCCTTCTTGTGGAGCCATGATGGCAGAGCCTGCATGTACCAGCATGCATTGCAGGTAAACTTCTGGTGCTCAAACCCATGTTGCTGAGTATCACCACCCAAGCCTATAGCTATTACTTTGTTGGCCAAAGCATAGCATTAGGTGCCAAAAATACTTGACACTCAAATAAGGGCTCCAAAATGGTTCCTCCTTAAAGGCTGATGTTCTACCCGGAACTGAACCTGAAGTGTTCTTTGTAAGGCTATGGGTTCCATTAATACCTTCTTTCATTCAAAGAACATTTTTTGGAAGAACGTTGAAGCGCTCTTCAAAGATTATTGAAGTCCTTGAGGAATTGTAGTATCAAGAGTTCTTGGTACCATAATATAAAGGGTTTCTCGGTAGATCCCTCTGGGTGGGTTCTAAATAAAACCCTTCAAGTTTGAAAAGGTTCTCATAGAACCCCCTGACTGGGTTCTAGATTACACCCTTGGAATATGAAAAGGGTCTTGGTGGAGCACCATGGGTGGGTTCTTGTCAGCACTCTTAGAAGATGGAAAGGTACTGCATATAACCCCCAGAGAGGGTTCTGAGCTGAACCATCAAACCATATAAGGGTTCTCTTCAGAACCTCTCGAAGGGAGTTTTGGGGTGAAACCTTTCACAGATGGTTCTTGGTATAGCTCTTTATGTTGGGTTCTAGGTAGAACTCTTTGAAAGCTTTCCAACTGGAACCTTTATAAAAAAGGTTCTACCAGGAACCAAAAAGGGTTCTCCTATGGGGACACTTATGGTTCTTGTTAGTGCCTTCACTTCTAAGAGTGGAGCATGGCCCCCGCCTACCCAGAAGCTGAGACTAGGAATCCAAGCTGAAATGGCCTGTAGTTCGTCTTTATATCCAGTGACATCACTGTGACATCACTGGATGCAGGAAGAACAACAGATTTTTGCAGCAGAAGAAGTCAGTGTGGCAGCAGTGAGTAATTTATGGCTTCAACTGACTACATTTAGCATAAACACTGACTGGATATTGACATGAATAGTGTCAAAATTTCCCTTTAAGTAAGAGGTGCTGGATCGAAAGAGAGGTGAAGAAGAAAAAGGAATGAGGAGAGAGATGAGGGAAGAAATAAAGGCAAAGAAAACAGCATTAAAGGATGTGTTTATGAGAGGAGAAAGGATAGTCCTGACAGCTTTATGGTCAATTCCTTCTCACTTAGGCTTTCTTTGTGGAAGATGACTCAGAAGGAGATTGCCTACAGATATGACGTACAATAATTCAAAACATAATTGTGGGCCCTTCACTCACATACTTCATTGTTGATAATGGCTGAACTAACTAATTAAAGTCAAAATGAACTGAGCCAAATGGTCTTGAACCAGATAAGAGAGGTCTAACTAAATTAACTGAAATGAAATGAACACACTGTGCTTATCTGGTGATTAAGGGCTGATGATAAAAGACATATGGCCTGATTCTGGCGCTACTAGCTTTATATATTTACAGTCGAGTCTGAGCAGCGACAATAACTCACATCCACATTCAGCCACTGTGTTGTAAAGGGGCATGAGTCATTTTTAACAAGGTTACTAAAAGTGTCCTTGTGTTGAGGTCATAGAAAATAATGAAAAAAAACACACATTAATCACTCACTATCAAGCTTTTCTTGTACAAGAGCAGTTATCATTGCATTGATGTAGAGGCAACTATGTTCAGCATGACCAAACACTACTCACATCAATACACTCACATAATGTACAGCTGAACTGTGTAATATATTTCACTTTGGAGGAATGATACGTTACACAGAGGATCGCAGTTATAATTCAATGGACTGAAAACACTCTGACACACATACATACAAGACAAAGCGACCTGTTTCTTCTCAGGCTGGTGAACTCTCAGTGATGAATTAGAAGTGTTAACCCTGCTACCATGTCTGCTCCAAAAAGCCTTTGAAGTCTTTCTCTCTGAAAACTTTAGCCCTTGGCCTCTTCTTCCCTTCATCCATTATTTCTTCTTCCATCCTCCTTTCCTTTTCTTGCCTCCCCAGCGGAGAATCAGACATTTCACAGCCTATTAATGGTGCTGACAGTTTTAGTTCTGGACACCAAATTTACTCCACACACCGTCCAGGAGAGCGCTGTGAATGATGTATAGATGCCCTCGGGCTACTCAAACCAGAGCCCAGCCACACACCAACACGTTTTTGTTTTTTTTTTCTGAAGAAGGTATGCATTATATAGAGAGGTCAGGCAATTCCCCACATTGAAAACGCTCAATAATTAATGCATGTTTTATATTACTGGTGTTTACTGGGAGTCAAGAAATACTCAAGAGGAACAGGTAAGTTGTTACTGTGGAGTGGTCAGTAATGTCTGTGTCCGATAAGCAATATATTCGTCCTATTGCTCGACCCTACAGACTGCTAGTTGCAATCTTTCTTATATTACAAATAAACAGTGCACTAAAATATATAAGCAAGAAATATAGCAACAATCTTGATCCATATTTGATCAACACTGCCCAGTCTGCAGTTTGATCTGAGCTTCAGGAGGCTCTACTGGAGACTGCAAAAACAATGGCAATTTCATGAGAGTGAATATTTTAACCCTAATCGTAACCAGGTGCTTTTTCTCCATAAACCTACCCATATTTTAACCACAACACTGTCACATTATAAAACATAATTCGTTTATGCAACACACTCAGTGAAGAAATAAGAAATTCAAATCTTTCTGCTATTACGGCAACACAGTACATTAAATTATGTTTCTCAAAACATTTTAGGTGAAGAATCTAATAGTAGATTTTGAAAATAATACCAGAATCTTGATCCATAATTGATCTGCTGTCCTGTTACCCTGCTTTATTGTCTATTTTACTCTAAACAGGACTGTAATTTAAAAAATGAACATACTGCTGTAAAATAAACATCATGCTGTATAGACGAGGACTTGAAATTAGTGACTGAGACCGTAAACTCATTAGGAAACTGTTTACTGAGGTCACAAATCAAGCGAGAAGTAGGATCATCCACATTGGCTTCACTTTTCAGACCTGAAAGCTCAGTCCACTTCTTCTTCTACTGCCTATAGGTACAGCTCTGGTGAGATCTATTGCTTCCGTTCAAACATTTATGTCCGTCCAGAAAAATGTCCCATCTGTCAGGACGGTTTCCATTTTTAGGCGCACCAATATCACTTGTTCCTGGTGATTCTACATTTATGCACACTTACATATTTTACACATACACATAAATATAACCCACCGATGAGAGGAACGGAGTCGGACGTGGCAGGCATGATCTCCGCTACCAGGAGCATGAAGACGGTTAACGAAAGCAGCACGGTGATGCCTTCAGACAGAGACAGAGAGAGGGAGAACATAAGCATATACTTAATGATGTGATCAGGGTCACTGGTGTATGAAATCAGTCCTGTAATTACTTATGTATGTAATCAGTTATGTCCTCATGACTACAACCATTTATCAGCTGCTGGCTTCTCTGACGTGTCCAAGGTGGGTTACAGCTCCAGAAATCCCTCATATACTCTTGACTGTGTAACTGGTGACTGCTCATCCACAGATGGCTATTCATCAAAACTCACTGACAGAATCCCAGAGTGGATTTAGTGGCAAAAATCTTATTTTGAAATTCAATTATTCCAAGGTGATTTGACATGCATGTATTCATGACTCGCTATATGATTCACAAGGACATGTTTGTCGACAAATATGTGAGGGAGCTTTAATGTGTTTATGTGTTAGTGTACAGCTGTGACTGCATTTGTATAAGCTTGAACACCTTCAAAAAGATTGATTCTTTCACGTCCCTGTGCTCTTTTGCCTTCATATTAGTTCAGTTTGTCTATTTGTTTGTTTGTTTATACTAAACCTCTTCCATTTTTTTCTTCATTTGTAATTTACAGGGACACCAACCTTGGAAACATTGAAAAATCTATCAAACAAAACATCAATAAAATATTTTTTTAAAATGTTTTGCAAACCAAAGTCACTTTAAAAAGTCATTTCATGTCAAGAATCAATGCATTTGGTGTGTTTTGAGCCCCTCACCCAGAGAAATCTTTTCCCCGGAGTCGGCAGGTAGCAAGAAGACCAACAGGGCCAAGCCAGAGATCAGCACACAGGGGATGAGCAAATTGAGGCCATAATATAATGTCCTGCGGCGCATGGTGACCGTGAACGTCACATCGGGGTAGGGTTCCTTACAGCACTCATAGTACAGCTCATTGCGCTTGGCTGGCACACCTAAGAGAAGAGCACACACGTATAAGTCATGCTGATTTTTTGTGGACTAACAAAGTGATTCAGTTTTAATTAACAAGTACAGTATCCCTCCATGTTATCTCTTCATAGGAATGGGTTAGGGTAGATTGGATTGGTTTGAAGAAGTGGACTAGAGTGGATCTGAGTCAGACCAGGCTTGACCTGCCTTTATTTTATCTTTTTATTATTAGTGAAAATGTTCAGTAAGTCAAAAAAGAAGGGAAGAAAAGGCTTTTTTCTATTTTGGTAGCTGAACTATCTCACCTTGAACTCCAACTCTGGGGATGTGGTATTCTGCTCTCACATATGGCCTGGTTACACACCTGCCAGCGTGTCAAACATTCCTATTGCATGCCATCTGGTGCTGTCTGACACCCATTTCCAGCTAACCATCACCCCAGGGGCATCTGCTGCTACTCTGTCCCAGCTGGAAACACCCCTCTAGAGAGATCTTCCAAAAATTCTCCCCTTTCCAGTTCATCCAGCAACAACCATCTAAAATGATGCCCCATTGTGAAATCACTCCTATAAAAGTAGTACATTGGAAAAATGTATCGAGTCTTTGTCAGTTATGTCTGAATATTTCAGCTTTGTCAAATATTTTAAATTTATGGAAAATGTTGACTTAAAGAGACTAATGATGGAGTATCCCACTTTGTTTTGCAGATACTGAATACAGAAGCAATTGTTGTGCTGTGTTTTTATACCCTCTAAAAGAATCGTTTTCAAAGTTTGTTTTCATCTCAGCTCAGAGAAGCTTAGGAGACAGCCTGAAAAACTGGTTTATTTTAAACTATAGGCCTACTTACTGAATTATGCATTTACACTGAACTCTGCAGTGAATAACAGCGTGTCTCTCTTACCCACGAGGTCCCACTCCCCATTGGGTATGTAAGTAGATGTGTCCACATCCAGCATCTGGAGGTCCAGCAGCCAGCCGTTGTGCGTCCAGGAGCCAAACTTCAGGTCACACTTTTGCACGTCAAAGGGGAACCAACGCACGTCGATGTAGCAGGTGCTCTTCAGGATGCCGGGGGGGATGTACTGGCAGTAACCTGATGCATTCACCAGTACGTTGGTGTGGAAGGTGGCGTCAAATCGCTCATCCGCACTGTGGAAAGAATAACAGAGAGCATTTGCTTGTGTGTTCAACATTTCATCATCTTGCTGTGAACTAAAGCTCCAGCTTGCTGAAAATCTCTTTATTGCCTCTTTAATTGTTTTTGACATCACGCTCGGGTACCACAAGCTGGCATTTGTTCCATCGGAGAGAGATGAAGACTCATAACATAATAACCTTGTAAATGAATGTGAACTGTGATGGAAGAAGTCACAGGAGGGTAATTTTGTCATCTTTGCCTGTTTGCTCCAATAAACAAGACAAATTAAGGATTAAGAAAAGCATATAGCTAGAGGCAAAGGACAATTGAAGAACAGCAATAGATTAGTATGATTTAAACCTGCAATAACTGATTTTTTTTACGTTTGCAGGCAGCAGAAACAAGTTATGAACACAACACTGTCAATATCATCACCTTTTAACTTGATATGACAAAATTTTTTACCAACAGTTCTTTATTTACAAATCCAATTCCAGAGCAACATGATTATTCGTTAGGAGTCATGTTTGTGTCCCTCTGATGAATTGAAGTGGCCTGGCAACCCCACACCAGTTCAAAAATTAGTCTGGAACCTCTTAGAAACTGTAGAGAAAGGTTTTATGTTGCTGGTATGACGTTGATATGATAAAAGCAGATAATGTTCACTGTCTATTTTTGCTGAAAACCGCACACATAAAAAATAGCAGATGCTGCATGTCTAGATGAAGCATCACTGCAGTCCAACACAACATGTACGTGAGCTGCGCTGCTCAAGTGGGCTGTGTGGCTGCTCTACCTTGTTAATATGTGCACCGAAATGAAAAGCAGGAGGTCCTGCACCGCACACGTGCTGCTCAGGCAGATGGTGTGGTTCTGTCTGTTGTTTGGTGTTGAGCAGGTGTTGTACAGTGTTTTTTTTAGAGCTTTTTCCACTAAAAACAGCTGCCTGCTGCAGCCCAAAACAATGTAATCTAACAGTGATGCACCTGAACAGTGAGCTGAAACTTAGTACAAAGCTCTGTAAAGCAGAAGGGAGCTGCAGATTTGTTAGGTAGGTTCATCACCAGGAGTGACCCCTTTCACATCATCATTACATACAATTTGATTATAGCAGTTTTCTTCATGTTGTAAGAGGTGGCATGTATTTGTATACCTGCTTAAGTGTCCCCGTCTCTTTGCTGCTTCAGCCCGCCTCATAGAGCAGTGAAGTGATATTTATCTACCCAGCCATCTGTAGAGCAACATCCTGCTGCGCCAGTCTTTACACACATATATAGTACACACAGTTAAACCCCAGGTGAAATCCAGGGTGCAGTGAAATTAAATATTCACTTCCATTGCTCTGCCAAATATGCAGTAACAGGAACAAATCGGTGACATGAGAAACACCACAGATGCCTCCTTCAAGGCTCTGCGACTCACAACCTGCTGGGCTGTGGACAGTTTTCGTATAAGTCAAGTTTGAAATATTTATTTTCAAACCCAAAGTCAATGAAATCATTGAACAAAGTAGAGTTTGTATGCTCTATAACTCTTTGAGTAGCAAACACTACTTTTGGACAGTAAAGAAAATGCCTTGACCACCTCACCTTAGATCCACTTCAGCTCCGGCACTCCAGTTGAACTCTAATTAAGTATTAAAAAGGGGCTCCTGTGGCGTCGTTCAGAGTGTGAACTTTTAAATTAAGCGCCAGGGGCAAACTTTGAACTTTTAGAGAACTAGTGTCTTCTGATTTGTTTCCTTACACAGTATGTGGCCAAAATTCAGTTCTCATACAAACTGATTCTCGACTGTAGCTGGAGGGAAACATCTTCCCTCCTCCTCTTCATTGTTACTTTTTATTATAGCAGGTGGGCAGCTGAAGAGAGTAAACATTCTGAAGTCAGCTTAGACCCGTGTATATTATGAAACCTGAAAAATTATGAATAAATACAATTTGTCATTGTGCTATATTTGTTTTGGATTACCCCATTTCCTTTAACAGAGACACTAATGTTATTTAATTGAGTGTCTTAGTTGAAATTCATCTGGATTTACATGCCCTCGTTTACAGTTACATAACCAGTTTCCCTCTATCTATTTTCATCATCAGCCAGACAGTGGGGTTTACATTTCCTCTCAGCTCTTTCACCCAGAAGACATGTTTACTGATAGTGGATTTTTTTTCTCACTTGTTGAAAGCTGGACGTAAATGGAAAAAAAAAAAACTCTACAGGAGTCGTACAAAATCATGTAACATTTAGAGAACAAGAGCATTTATCACGATGTTCACTAATTTCAGTTTTCTGAACTAAACTAAATTTAAACCCAGTTTTAGATTTTTAAAACTATAGCTACATTCTGGTCCAAAAAGCAAATTAAAAAAATCACTGCAAAACATGTTCTAAATATTACACTGTTTTAACATTTTGAATATCACATAAAACACATATTAAAAACTTGGATTTGAACAACTTTGAAAAACTTGGATGTAACCATTTAGTAATCACCATGATTTTGATTAGCAACTGCATTTTTCCTCAGTAACTGTAACAGATTACAATTACATTTATTTTGTAACTTAATTGTAATTTAATTACATCTAACTAGTTACATGTAATTAAAAGGCTCCAGGTGCAGTGGTCACTCACACATACACACACACACACAAGTGATTTCATGATCCCCTCCAGGCTTATGCCTGGCAGAGGATGCTTTTAATCTGCAGCTTTTAATATATTCATCTGTTCACATTACTGTAATGTTATAGGTATGATGACATTTGGACGTTAAGAGCATCGTCCCTAAAGGAGGAGGAGAATACAAAGAGTATACTAACGTGAAGTGAAGCTCATACAGCTTTGGGGTGTAGAAAATGTTGGTAAAAATGCATCTACAGCAATAGAGCAAAATGCCAACCAATGGAGCTAAGAAAACAGCCATGTTTTCAGCTTTGTGGCAAGGTATTTTTCAGATGATCCAGTGGCTTTGTAATGGGTTGTTTGGCCTAAGAAATCTGTAAATTGTCTAAACTCATAAAGGAGCACTCCATTCTTCAGTTTTATTGAAAAATTCAAAAAAATGAAATATTAGTGTGAAGTAGCACAGAGTTTTTAGTCATTACATGAAATGTCCCGTGTTATTACACGCATTCCTCTCAGCCAAGTCCTGCATTTGTCATTTTAGGCCAAACAAAAGCCCACTGTCGAGCTGACAGTCCCTTTCACGTCACAACCCACACAACCTACACACTGGACTCTACATTTACAGAATAAATGCACACACACACAATACACCTATACATGCACACACAAATCAACACACACACACAAAGCAATCCCCAGTGAGAGAGATAACGTCAGTGTGTCTGAAACATCCTGGAGCCTCATTCAGCCCTGACAAAAGGACGCGGTGTGCATCTTAACAGAATTTGTGGATGGACCCATTTTATTTGTCCCTGCCTCTGCTCAGATTGAGTGATTTACCATTTTCCAGCAGGGTTAAGTGTTGTAATTTATTTCTCTTCTGTGTGTGTGTGTGTGTGTGTGTGTTGCTATCAGCTGTGGCTCCGGGTGCTGGGCAGGGATGGGTGGGTTGGCCAAGGCAGAGCTATGTGATGAATTATTAAAGCCCTCACTTTATCTGAAGGTGTGCGCTTTGCGCCTGCAATCAGCGCTTACACACATCACAGCAGGGCATGTCCTGGACGCTGTGTGTGTATTGGAGAGTACACACTGTACAAGTTATTTATGTGCAGAAAGAAAAAGGTAAATTAGCTCAAGTGCACACAACGGTTTGTCTGTTTTGAAATCTTAAAGTGATGGTTCAGATTATTTGAAGTGGGGCTGTATGAGGTATTTATCCATAGTCAGTGTATTACCTGCAGTAGATGGCAGTCAAAGCGGTCCCAATTTGGAAGAGCCGAGAAGAGTAGCAGCACAGAAGCTCAGTAATGTACTGTGGTGGACAGAGTCAGCAGCAAAACTACCCAATTAATAAAAAGCCTGGCTCAAAAAATCTATATCAGTTTATATATGATGCATTTAGAATAATTTCACTGCTTTACCTTGCTGTCAGACAGCCTTTTCTGTCTTATATAAGCCAAATATCTCTCTGACTCAACCAGACTCCATTGGTGAAATCAGCAATTTTACCTCACAGAACAAGGGAGTTGCTGGTCTTCTACTTTCTTGATTGCTCAGTTGGTTTGTGTTACTGTGTGACTTTCATATTTTAAAAGGTCAGTGCAGATTCACCAAATGCACAGATTTGCAACTCCTGTGTTCTGCAAGGTAAAATTACTGGTTTTGCAGATGGAGTTTGGTTGACCGATAGAGAGAGAGAGAGTAGTAGAAGTAGTTACCTGATGGAAACTAAAGCTAAAGCAGTGAAGATCATTTAAATATAATGTACACTTCAACTAATATTATATAATTTATTTAAGCGGCTAAAATATATTTTGCTGCTGATCTTGTCCACAACAGTAAGTCACTTAGCTTCAATGCTGGTACTCCTCTCTGCTTCTCCAAACTGCTCTCCAAATTGTTGACTTCCATCTGAAAGTAATACACTGACTATGGATAAGTGCCTCACACCATCCCACTTCAAATAATCCAAACTATCCCAAAAGTAAAAAAGCTTATGTCAGGTACTGTTTTAAAACATTCGGTACTTTATTTTAGCTTGCTCTAAGATAGAAATGAAAAAATAAAAAAAATAAAAAATAATTGAAAAAATAATTAAATATGCAAACCACTGGGCAAGTGATAGCCCTGGGAGAATGGGAAGTAGTCGTGTGTGCACAACACACACATACACACATACACACATACACACACCCTGGAGAAAGAGAACTGTGGACATGTGAGAGTGGGACAAGGTGGAAACAGAGACTGACCGACACTGACAATGGTGGCAGTGACAGGTTCCTGCACCATGGGACGTGAGTCACCAAGCTTTCCTCTTCGCTCACTCAACACCTGCTGCTGTCCTCGCACAGGAACACACACACCAGTGACAAAAAGAAGAAAGCCAAGTAAAGAGTGAAGCAGAAAGAAGGGCCAGGCAAAGGGGGACAAACTATCCTGCACTGTTAGAAATATGTAGAACGCACTGATCTTTGAAGCAAGATCTCAATGACAGACTAAGAAATAACATACAACAATATTATGTCGCTTTGATTGCCTTGCCTCGATGCCTGACATCAGGCTGTGGAGACTGAAAGAGCAGCAACGAGTACGACAGAACACTTTGCTTTTTCACATTAGATCAGAGGAAAGGAGCACTAAAGAACGTGCGAAAGCTAACACCTTACCTGAAGCTTTTAGTCACACACAGCTGAGTGCTGCACACGGACAGCGTCTACAGTACTCGGACTGCATTAAGCAAAGACCTATCCATGTATATTATGTCATAACCCAAGAACACGGCATTCAACCAAACAGCCTGAGGGAGTCCTGACATGAGGCACTCCGCTTGACAGCCTTGAGGCCCTTTGGTTAACTCAGTGGTCAAGGAGGCTGCAGACAAGAAATGCCATATATTTTCATTTCACAGTGAGATGTTTATTTCCATAGAGGCAGAGAGGATGTACATCACCCACGATTCATGGATTACAAACAAACATCTTCATTGTCATCTTCAAGAGGGCACAGCACGCTCAGGATCATTACGTTGGGATAATGATATGTTACGTAACTGTTGTGAAGTGTAAATACTTTTTTTCCCTTTTTGTTTTAGAACCGCCTCAGCATTTAAAGGGGCAGTTCAACCCAAAATCAAAAACACATATTTTCTCCCTTACTTGAACTATCCATCCAGATTGATTTTGGTGTCTGCCTGCCTGCCCTTTTCTGACTATAATGGAATGCGATGGCACTCGGCTTGTGGTGCAAAAAAGAAAAAGAAAAATTCAACAGCAGCATCTCTTTCCGGAATCATTACCCGGTTAAAGATCATCCACTGCGTGTTGTGAGCAGTTTTATGTAGGAACTATTTTCTGCCAACATGCCAGCTGCTCAGCCAAGGAGGACGCCATCATGCATTGTCACAAGCACGACCTTCTCGTCCATGAGTAGATGCACACTTCCTTCTCCACGCTGAAAAAACAGTTCCTACATAAAACTGCTCACAATAAACTCTTTGGAGTATAAGTAACCAGGTCATTAATTCTGGAAAGAAACATTGCTGTTGGCATGTTGAGCACCATTCAGTTCCATTATAAAGATGTCACCATACCAGAAATTTAGTCATGACTACCAGTACCAGTATCAAATTCCAATTTGATACCACAGTAACTGAATAAAAACAAGAATAAAATTCAGCCATTATAATTTCACTCTCTGTGAGTATAATTGTACTCTGTCTGTCTGTGAGCTCCTTCACTAAGTTAGTAAGTTGGAAGTGTTTCCTCCTTTTGTTTAAAGTTTGATGATGTAACTGTCTGACACGTGTAGCTGTCCTTGTTCTATTGTTCATATCGCTGGCTCCTTGAGAGAGAGAATATGTGGTGATTTAATCTAGTCTGAAGGCCACACCCAGAAACTTTGTTTCCACCACGGACGAGATCTGGACAGCTAACAACAAAAGCTTTCTGGGTGTCAACAGTTCACTGGACCAGAAGTTCAACTCTGGAGTGCAACAAGGCCACCAACAAGGTGCAAAAGTAATGAAGCTCAGCATAAGTTCGATCAGGAAGTCCATGCCTCTTTCATTCACAACTTTCTCGTACTCTCTTTCCTGCTTATTCTCAATCAGCTGATTGTGTTTTTTTTTCTGTTAACCAATCAGATTTAGCTGCTATCAAACTTTGAAATCTGTTCTCCTCTGTTACAGCTTGACTCAAAGTTGCAACAAAAGGAGGGAGTCCACACACAAAAAGATCAATGATCTAGATATTTTATTGAAAAACCCAAATAAATAATGTGGAGAAAGAGATAAGATGTAATCAGTAGTGTAGTGCATGTGTGGGTGGAAATGGGTGTATGTATGAGCGCCGAAAATAAGGATTCAAACCCAAACTAATATGGCAGACGGCCATGAGGAATGGTGGCAGCAGCCCAGCCAGAGAGAGGAAGAGTCTAGGGAGAGCAGCCCTTTTATGCCCTCTGGCTCCTCCCAACTCTCAGGTGCAACCAGTCTCACTGACGACCCACCCAGTCTCTGGGTGAACAAAACAAGACACATGGGTGGGCCGTCACACCTCTCTCTCCTCTCTCCAAAACTTGGCTGCTGACAACAAAACAATCTAGATAGATAAATAGCTCTACAGGTAAGAGGAAAAAGATTTTTGATTTTGGGTTGCACTGTCCCCTTAAATAAAAGTTACGTTATCATTATTGTTGATTAGCATTAAGATTTAAATGTCATCAGGCACTTCTCCAGTAAGAATAATATCCATAGAACAGCACTTGATACCCTCAAAGAGAGCTCTTTGTACACAGACAGAAACATTGCAGCCATCTCTAAGTGATGCTTTCATCAGCTCATCGCTTTGTTCCAATTCAGGCTGTTTCAGCTGGTTTTATGGTTGACCTTTTTTACTGTCACATATTCTCTCAGGGGTCTTTAGAATCCATGTTCCACTTTAAAATCATGCACATCAGTCCTAAAGACAGTGCATCTATTCTTTCATTCCCAGGGTGTTCAGTCATTTAAGTGATCACAGAAAAGTCATCAAATCCATCCATCTGTCCATGCAGTCAACCGCGCATCCATCTAAAAACAACAACAAAAAAATTCCCCCCAACTATCCATTTATTCGATTAATTCCCCTCTCATCTTAACGGCCTGTCACAGTGCTCTGTCTGCGGTGTACGTCTACCTTCCCTGCTGGCAGAATTAGGATTCTGTCTGTGGTTTACCTGAGTTGGACGTCCTTCTTGTGCCTCATCGATCCCCAGTCAAGTGAGACCATTGACTTTTCCCTCTAATGAGAGAGGAGGTCAGTGGCTTACATAGCTGTTTTAGATTTAGATATTCTTTATAGAAACACAATCACACACACACACTTGCGCCAATTGTGCTCATGCTCGCCTGGCAAACGCATATAAAGCAGACGCATACACACACACACACACACACACACGCACACACTGGCAGACAAGACGGAGCCAACATAAAGTTTACAGCTACTTTTCATCAATGAAGTGAGAGAGCTTCATCGTAAACACTCTCAGTCTTAGTGGAGGCCACATGCATTTGTCTTTTGTCATAACCTTCTTTTGAAAGCTATAATATGTAACATTCCCAAATCAAAATGTCTAAAAAAGCTATGTTATATATTTTGCTGAATTATGTACTTACATTATCCCAAATGTTTCAAACAATGGTCAAACTCAGAGAGATCTGTAATTATTAAACGTGACAGTGCGTTTCCTGTTGGCTGTTTAGATGCTATGATTTCCAGGAAAAATGGTCATATGTCAGATATATGATTAAACGGAACCTGAATAAAACTTTAATACATTACATGTCAGGTAGATTTATGGTGCTTGTTTAACAATGACGACAACTTCCATAATCTGACACTAATGTGAGACAGACCCTACTGGCAGAATTTATTAAATTAAATTTCTCCAAATTAAAATAAATTAAATTAAAAACTTTTTTTTTTTTTAACCCTTCAAGAATTACCACTTCATGGTTGTTTACCTCTGCCAACCAGTCAAGTTCCTGTTTATATCCATGTCTTTCCAGACTCATGTACTGTATGAAATGCAGACTTTAAATGAATTAAGTGTATTGAAGTTCTAACTATATTGACACGTATGATTCCAGTGAATAATTTCCAGACATTCTGTCTTCACTTATTTTTACAGAGGAGTACACAGGACTGATAGAGGGCTGAATACTATGATCACAGTGAAATTAAGCTTTGGATATAAAATGTCATCATTAAACATTTGTGTGAACGTTGGTCATAATTAGCATTTCAATTCTTCAAACAGGTTTTGTGAGGTCACAGTGAACTTGACCTTTGACCACCAAAATCTAGTTAGTTCAAGTTTGAAGAAGTTTCCTCAAAACATTCTTGAGACAGAGTTTTTGATATATCATGTTGTGACGTACCAACATATGGACGGACAGATGTATGGACTTCCTGACAGACGGACACAACCTGAAAACATGACTCCTCCATTCACGGCTGTCACCAGCACAAAGGCATAAAAATATTTTAGCATCCATGCTGTCAGCCATTGGACTTGCTGTAATTTAAAGTCTTTAAAGATTTGAATTGGAGGATTGTCAGCTGTCCGTAACTCCACAGAACCTTTGCAAATGTGATAAATAACAAAACAATTTCCAGAGGCAGTATGCATGGATATGGTCTGGATGGTAAATCTATCACTCACAGTATGCATTATCCATGCGTGGAGCATCATTGTAAGTCAGTGTGAGCAGAATGATCAGAAAATATGAAAAGCAATATGTGAGAGATATGAGAGATTTCACACTGCGATAATATGAGCTGAATGACTCATCACAGATAATATCTGATTTTTCAATCTCTCTCTTCTTTGAACACATTATATATTGAGATGGCATCTGACCTCTGCCCTCTTAAATATCATTAACTTCATATTAAAACAACAGAAAATGAATAAATGCATTTACAGCGAGCTCTAGTCTGAGCAGCATGCTAATAAGCCTGAATGAATCTACTATTCAACACAGTAAGACTAGCGTGTTATTGGCTGCGCACTGATGGCTCACTGTGTAATGGCCTGTGTTGCGCCATTACTGCCTATAATTGTGTAACAGTGTGTGTGTGTGTGTGTGTGAGAGAGAGAGAGACTGTTTGTTTGTAACCTGTGCCCATGTCCCTGCATAGATATTTATGTGTATTAGTGAGATGAGAGTTTAGATGTGTGTGGTGTAATTAGGTAGATGCACATGTGTGTGTGTACATTTCCAGCAGCGATCCATATTACTGCTGAAAACTGTAAATTCTCATCTCCTCAGGGGGCATGTAAACCTTCTAGCTCAGCTGTAAACTGAATCTTCCCCCTCAGCTTCACTTTGCTGTTCATTTTTATCAACTTCAACGAAGTAAGCAACAGTCTGAATATTAAGCCTGAAAACAAGCGACATCAGCGCCGTTTTTTTTCAGTTATCAAATCTAAAGCATGTATGGCTAGTTTCAACAGATGATACAATAATTATGATGAATTCATGTTTGTTTTCAATCATGTCTTCTAAAAGTTCATTCATATACAACTGAGCACTGAAAACATTCTGTTAATATGCAAAGCACAGATATTAAAATCTGCACACTGTTTGCTGTCAACATATTGTATTTGTTTTCCCAACAATGTTCCATCCGAGTAACCGAGACATGATTAATGTTTTCTGATTATGTTTGGGCAACTCAAGAGTTGGTTAAGGTTGGGGAAAGGTGTGGCTGAATATTGTGAAAGTCAATGTTGACATGAATGGAAATGTTAGCTGGTTGGGCAGAGCACCACTTTGGTCCAGACTGAAATATTTCAACCATCTTTGGCGGATTGCCATGAAATCTGGTACAAATATTCATGGCCTTGAGAGGATGAATCCTGATGACTTTGATGATCCCCTGTGTTCACTTATCCAGTAAAGTATCTCAAGCTCTGCTCAGTGGATTGGCACAAACTGTTGTACAGATAGTCATGGCTTCAGAGGTCATGTTAACAGAATATTTTCCATCATTGACAGAATTTTTTGTAACAATGATGGAAAATTCTGAAGACCATCCATCATTTTGACAGATTAAATCACAGAGGGCGATCTACCATAGCAAGATGTTGTGTTGCTTGCAATGAGAGAGACATCACCTTAAGCCTTAAAAAGACAGACAGAAATCTTTAGCAAAATAATCACAAACCTACAACATGGACATCATAGATTTAAAGTAAAAACTATTTAAAAAAAAGAAGATTGAATGAACCATATTTACAAGATACAGGAATATCCTAATCCTGAGGAAAGAGCAAAAGGGAAGCTCAAACCTGCCTGCAGCACAGGCAGCACAAACCTTTCATGCTGCAGGACCCCAAGATGAGCACATTATAATATGATAACACCATGTAACAAAGAAGTCCTGCACTGTATGTTGATCAGCAGTTTGTGTACAGTGTACAGCTAATCTCATCATCCTCAAAACAAAAGCTCACTGCTCTAAAATGCACAGTTTGGAGTTTGAGTTCAGTCATTTCCTGCCTTCTGCCTGCAAGACTCCAAATACATATTGCTCAATTTAACCGTTATAAACATCTACTCCTTCTAAAAGATTATTAATGATTTTTTATTATGAGTCAAAAAGTACAGTTTCTTATTCTGTAAACATTCAGCATTAATTTGAACTCAAATTGATGTAAAACAGTCATCCAAAAACACTCATTCCAGCCCAGAAATTTCAAAGGATACCACGGTTTAGCATATTTCCATAATATCTGATGACATATCATTTTATTTTATGATTTATTTCAGTAAATACATTACAGATTTCTCTTTTAACGAAGCGCTTTTGAAGCATCAACCTAACAGCACATGAGATGCAGGACAAAAACCCAGGTCTAAAGTCAGGTGCAGAACACATTTTGTGGATTTTGGATTACATGAACATAATACAGTTATGTATTTACTATCCCTCAAACACATATTTAGCAAAGCAAAATTAATTATATTCTAAATGTATGTTTTTAGAAGCTAGGGTTACTGTTTTCACGTGTGAAAAGATTTGAGCAGGTAGCAGATGAACATGCAGCATGAGGGAAAGCAGCCAAGAACCTAGCGAGACACATAAACAGGTAGTCTGTGAGAAGAAGGGGAGAGTAACATACTGACACCTTGACAGTCACTGACAGCTGGATGGAATGATTTATAAAGAGGACTTGGTGAAGGCTGGGAACGATAAAATATGGAGAGAAAGGGTTGATTGAATAGAGTGAATTATGGTGAGACAGTGAGTTATGAAAGAGAGATGGAGGGAGACACAAATAGAATGAGATGAGGGGAGAGATGGTAAGGTGGGATGGATGATGGAGGGAGTGAGGGAGGAAAAGAGGGTAAAAGGCAGAGATGGGGAAAGAGAGGGGTGAGAGCAGGGAGATTAGGATGGGTAATCCCAGCAGGTTTAAAGGCTGAGCTTTTAAAATTTGGGTTAATACCCCCAAACCTTTGTTTTGTCCTTGTGCTCCCTGTGCATGTGTTGTGTATTGGGGGGGGGGGGCATCTGAGGCTCTGCTCTTCATCCACTAACATCAGTGAAGGCCAACAGCAAAGCTGTCTGTGTCTCTTAATCTCAACTCTATCAAAATCTTGAATATTTTCCACACACTGTATCTTTGCCATTGTCTTCCTTTTTGTGACTGAAACTATGCATCTCTTCATCTTTTTTTTCCCCTCAGTCTCAGATCCTGATCATCCGTTTCTCACTCATGCATGCAAACGCAATGCAATTAGTTGTTTTGGAGAAAAACAACTGGCCTACATTTCTAATTGACTTGAGAAAGTCTGAAGAACAGTGGGAAAGCAAGCAGCATGAGCCTGACCTGAATCAAAAAATGCAACAAGCTTGTTCAGCCTCATTTCGTATTAATTTATGTGACCTTATATCTCCTTAATTCTTCCAAAAACAGCCATTTTTAAAAAATGACCTCTATGATCAGTAGCTCTAATTTTCTATCAGCAGCTTTAATTTTAGGACATTTGTGTTGTTACTGTTATCAAGCAAGTTCAAATGAAATCACTAAGGAGATCCACAGCCTGTGTCAGCCACCACAGAGACTAACAGTCTGAATATGTTCCAATATGTTAATTAAATAAATTAATTGTCAAAATTTTTGTTCTCTAAACACATCATTTAATTTCCAAAAAATAAAGTTATTAGAGAAAAGTTCCACCAGTGGGGAAGTTAGAGTACTTGAATGCAGCAGAAGTAGTCTTTAAGTTTTTTTTTTCAATTATCCTTCTCCCGCTGTTTCTATGTGAACTTCCTCCACCTGTGTCACTGCTGCAGTTTTGTGTTTGATTGGTTGTGATTATTTATCACATTGGCTTAAAGTAACCCCTGATGCTGCTTTGGTTTATAGAGATTAAAGACAGAATGTAATGAAACAGCGGCATATCAGAAGGATTAGAGTGATATTTCAATCACTCCAACACATTTACCCAGAAATAAAACTAGTAAGAAAACATTCTGCCTCTGACAGGTGTGTTTATCTGATGCTGTCAACTGACAATGGTGGATCATAGCGCCTATTTTTGACAGCAAGAAAAAGATGAAATTATGCTAAACTCAGGAGAGCATTTCAAGAAAAAAGGTGGCAACCTTTCAAACTTGAACCTGCAAACACTGATTACTTGGGGGGGGCAATGGGGCGAAGCAGAAACACAGCATTGACATATCATCAGCTTTTACATTGATATGGCAAACTTGCATTGCAATAAACAGTTGCATATTACACAGTAGTTATGGAGCAAACATAAACATAAACATTCATTTGTAGTCTAATACTCACTCTCTGTCAGCTCTGTTTTTGGTCCCAATCAACTACAGGGGGATATATCTGACTCTTTACCTGAAAAATGCTCAAATATGTTCACCAGCTAGTCTCCAAATTGTGTCTGTCTGCTGTTCCATGCTGAGCAGGTGGTGTACTGAGGTTTTTAGACTATGTTCCAACATGGAACCATTCCTGTTCCGGTGGGTGCATTTGCTCTTTTTTTTTTTTTTTTTTCCAAAACCAACTTTTTGGATTCTGAACCAAAAATAAATTGGTTTGGAACCCAAAAAGTTGGTTTCTAGCTGGAACCACAACATACTAGGTTTTCACTAGGAACCAAAGTGGCCGTGTAATATTCTACAGGTTGTTGTGCAACACCCTCTGTTGACGACATCCTTGACTGCAATTGTTCCACTCCAAACTGGTAAAAATGCAGACTGGTTTGTTTGATAGCACAAAGGTTTCAAGAATCTTTAAGGGATCAAGACCCCGACATTATGATGAGGGCCTAATAAGAGCCTTCGAGAGTGGATCAAAACAGTAAATCTGCTGCAGCACAGCTTAACAGTGAACTGAAATATGGAAGAGCACAAAGCCGAGCGGATCTGCAGCTTCTTTGTAGATTCGACCACTTTTCACATTTCAACATTGTTTTCTGTGATGAGTAGAAGGAAGCAGCTCTGACCTGTTGTAAAGGAGGATGTCAGGAGTCCAGACCTGGTCTGAAGGGAATCGTAGGTTCTGGACACCAGGGTAGTTCTCTGGATTCCAGCTTAGGTAGATGTCTGTCCAGTACTGAGACACACAAAGAGAGATTTTCAGTGAAGAATAAAGAAAATGTCTCCAATGACTAACCCTTAATATCCAATGGCTAGTTGAACTAATCTAATTGAACTTTTACAAGACAATGATACATTTAATGGAAACAAGGAGGGCTGTATCTTGCCAGGAAGGAAATGAAAATGGAGGGATAAAATTATTTTTGCAGTACTGCTGTTTTCAAAATTAAACAGCAATTCTGACGTTATCAAGCAAGGAAACAGAAAATATTCCTGTAAACATATCTCTAACCATGCATGCATGATGATTCAAACAGTCTGTAACCATTTCAGCCAATTAACTAAATTCAGTGTAGTACAGCTGTTGTGGATCCCATGCACAGGTAAGGCTTTCATTTAAAACCTGGACAAAAAATGGCAACACAATGGGATAATGAGTAAGATATGCTTTTTTGTCTCTCTGCTTCTTGAAAATTGGTCTGCTTCTCCAAGCATTAAGTTGAGATTTCAGCTGTGCAGAACAGTGAACACCAAGCAAACTGTGTCCTATAATGAGAACTATTACACTGACTAATTTAGCTGCAGGGTATGAAACAGTCTGTGGATTTTTTTCTTCTGTTGGCATTCAGTCCATTAACAATCAAGTTGACTTGACTGCCACTTAGATATGCTGCACTCTTCCTCTCTCCTCTTCCTCCTCCCGCGTCACACTTTCTGCTTGACAGTTTGCCTGAAGTGATGTTTTCCAGAGTATGCTGATGCAAGCATCAAACGTGGACACACACAAAGCAATTTATCTCACTCACACACACAGACACACACTTGGTCAGCAACAACTAGTGGCTGAGTTCCAGTATTGATGAGGACATTTATAACAGAGAGTGTTATATGAAACTGTAAACTCTGAAAAAAAAATACTTGGATGGACGATAATAGATAATAAATATTCCTTTAAGACTGTGAGCAAGCATAAAGAATGAATCCAGGAAATAAATTGTATCTCTGGATGTGCATGGTTAAAATTGAATATTAATTCAA